>NC_133521.1:40091000-40810500 GCF_049354715.1 Callithrix jacchus | reverse complement strand
GGAAGAAACAAACAACTTTTTAAAACATGTAAGAGGAATTACTGGAGTCTGATGCGTATGTGAATTTGGAAGACGTTTTCTACTCTGTTAAATAGGAAAAAAACAAAAATCACTGTTGTCTTTCCCTATAGTTGTTCAGAGGCGTTTGTGCTTATCATTAGCGTGGTTCTGTAAGGTGGTCTGTAAGGATTAATTAATCCTCAGCTGTGGGTTAGTCCTTTGAACTTGATGGCACAGCCATTCAGCAGTCTAGGCAGCTGGAGTACCAGGCTTTTCTCTCACCCTGCTGCTGCTCAACCACATTCAACCTCTAGGTCATAAATTAGCAAGGGAACTAAAGAAAGCCCGCAGCCAAGAGTCCCCATATCCTGGTGGAGAAACGAGGAGCCAAAGTCCTGGCAACCCACTCAGAAGGACAGGAGCGCCACACCCGGCTCATCAATCGGCGGTGCTCACTGCAGCTAGGGCGGGCTGTGTCCGTGACCAATGTCAAATGGGGCTGCCATCACCCCATGGAAGGTGCCGGGGTTAAGGGCAAGATGGATCACTTGGAAAGGAAAATAAAACATGAGCAACACAAGATGAGGGAATAACTGAATCTACCCTCCAGATCCTTCATCTTTCAGTGGTCACTGTGCCAGTCCGCTTCTCCTTCTTTTATAGCAGACACTTAAGATTATGCTTTAGTCTAATTTCAACTGAGTTCTTTAGAGGTCAGTCTTCATTGTGTTTTTTGTTTTTTGCTTTATTTTCTGATTGTCTGCCCTTTTTGTTTGGTTATCTTCTCTGGGCAGCAGGCTTTTTTTTTTTTTTTTTTAAGGAAAGTATTTAAATTTCTAAGTATTTGCAAGGGTTTTGTTTCTTTCCAATTTGTCATATATTAATGTGGCTGGTAAGAATTCTACCTTCGAAAGCTATTTTAAAATTTATTATTAGCCAGGTACATATCATCTTTACTAAATGACCCACAGACACATGGAAAGAATAAACATTCTGTAGCATTTTTCACAATAGCCAAAATGGAGAAACAACTCAGTGTCCATCAACAGATGAATGGATAAAAAAATGTGTGTGTGGCCAGGCGCGGTGGCTCACACCTGTAATCCCAACACTTTGGGAGGCTGAGGCGGGTGGATCATGAGGTCAAGAGATTGAGTCCATCCTGGCCAAAATGATAAAACCCTGTCTTTACTAAAAATACAAAAATTAGCTACTCAGGAGGCTGAGGCAGGAGAATCTCTTGAACCTGCGAGGTAGAAGTTACAATGAGCTGAGATCATGCCATTGCTCTCCAGCCTGGCAACAGAATGAGACTCCATCTAAAAAACAAAATGTGTGTATAGGTATATGTGTACATATGTATATGTGCATGAGTCTATGTGTGTAAATATAGTAAAATCATATTTAGCCTTTAAAAGGAAGGAGATGTTGATACCTGCTACAACATAAATGAACTTTGAAGACATTATGCTAAATGAAATAAGCCAGTTACAGGACAGATATTGTCTGATTCCACTTACATGAGGCAGCTAGAGTTATAGCATTAACAGCGACAGAAAGTGGAACAGAGGGTTCCGGAAGCAGAGAATGGGGAGTCAGTATTTCATGGGTATCGAGTTTAAGGTGAGGAAGAATAAAATGTTCTGGAGATGGATAGAGATGATGGTTGCACACAATGTGCATGTACTTAATGCCACTGTGATGTACATTTTACCACAGTCTAAAAAAATTAGTGGTCCGGGCGCAGTGGCTCACACCTGTGTTCCCAGCACTTTGAGAGACCAAGGCGGACGAATCAGAAGGTCAAGACATCGAGACCATCGTGGCGAACACAGAAACCCCATTGCTACTAAAAATATAAAAATGAGCTGGGTGTTGTGGCAGGTGCCTGTAGTCCCAGCTAGTCGGGAGGCTGAGGCAGGAGCATCGCTTGAACCCAGGAGGCGGGGGTTGCAGTGAACCGAGATCATGCCAGTGCACTCCAGCCTGGTGACAGAGTGAGACTCTGTCTCCAGAAAAACAAAACAAAATGAAACAAACAAACAAAAACATTAGTATTCTCCTCTGGCCACATAGTTCCATATTTATCTACCTTTTCTACTATGAACTGATTAAACTCTTCAGACTCTCACTGTCCTTGCTTATATGTTGCTTTCCTGATCTGTCACATTCTGAACTATTTTAATCTGAGCCCAAGTGATTTTATTCAGTCCTCCCTGAATGTGTGTGTTTATTTGTTTAACCTGCTCTGATTTGGGTGCACAGAGAAGATCAAGGCTCCTTTGTAAACTGCAGGCACCAGGAGTCTCTGTGAAGAAAATGACTCTTGTCAATGTCCTTGGTCTCCTGACTGGAACAAATCATGGCTCCCCCAAAGTCAAATTCCTCCAGTATATACTTTTGAAACTCTCTAGCTCTCCTTCACAACATAACTTTTGAGATGTTATGTAACCCTCGTGGTCTAGGAGCAGTCTCTCTGATTAGACTATAAGCTCCTATGATCAGTGGGTACATCTGATTGTATTCGCTGGTGTCCCACAGAGCCAAACCCAGTTCCTGGCACAAAGTGATTGCTCAAACATTTGTCATCCAGTGAATGAATGTATCTGACAACTTCCTGAAAAGACAAGGCTGTTGGGTTCACGTGAGAACGCCTGGCATGCTGAGCTTGCGGCGGGGCATGAGATCCAGTGCACAGCTCCGCAGGGATCGTTATTGTTGCATGTCATGGATGTCACCAGAGGAGCTGTGCACTGGATCTCACACCCAGCCCCTCATGGGGCTCATGCCTTAGGGACGTGAGAAGTGGTATGAGAAGCTGCACATGAACCTTTGTGAGATAAGAGGAAGATAACATGAGATGGTGCAGAGGGAAGTCTTAGGGGAATGCTGAGACTGTCAGATAAATCGTGGCCAGAGGGCTTCATGGCAATCACTACTTCTGTTTGTTTTTGAGAAGATGATTGTGATGTTAAGAGGCAGACGGGGAGAGAAGGGACAGGCTGCCAAAAGTCCTCTTCCCACGGTTGCGGTAAATTTCCTCAGAGGTCCCATAGGGCATGTAGGAGTCACCCTTTCATGCCTGTCCTTTACAAAGCACAGCTGGTCCTTTACCAGCCATCCCCATATTGAAATATGTCACCAGCACAAGACTGTTCTCACTGAAGGAGTTCAGTCTATGCCTGTTAATAATACATCCCAAACTTGCTATGATATTTGTTCAGCCTCATGGTCAGTTTCCCTCTTAGGACTTTCAATAAAATGTTTTTCTTATTTTATTTATTTATTTATTTGAGACAGAGTCTCACTCTGTTGCTATGCTGGAGTGCAATGGCTCACTGCAATCTCTGCCTCCTGGGTTCAAGCAAGTCTCCTGCCTCAGCCTCCCGAGTACCTGGGATTACAGGCACCCACCACCACACCTGGCTAATTTTTGTATTTTTAGTAGAAATGGGGTTTCACCATGTTGGCCAGGATGGTCTCGATCTCCTGACCTTGTGATCCGCCCGCCTCAGCCTGCCAACATGCTGGGATTACAGCTGTGAGCAGCCACATGCGGCCAGATGTTTTCCTTCTTGAGCACCATTTCTCGTAACATATTATCGCCCCTCACCTTCTTTTCTTCCATTCAGAATATTTATTGATCATTTCTGACTTCCAGAGCACTCATGGTCCTCAAGGGATCACAGTTCAATAACCTCTATGAACCTTATTTTGTATAACATGGGAGATGCGCTGGAAGATGCCACAGCAGACTGGAGGAGGAGGAGTCATCTTTGGATCATTCAATCATTACATTTTATTTGCTGGGCTCAACACCTGCTAATTGCCAATCAGTTCCACAATTTCACATTCCTTATTGTCCCAGTGAATAACTGGGTATTTGTAAGTGTCTCTTCTGAATTTTTGATTTCTTATCGCATGCCGCGTGTTTCGCTCTCCTGGTCAGAGTCCCTTGGAAACACTCTCCTCGGCTTTGCCTTTGATTGTTCCGCTGCAACAAGATGGCTCCTGGAATCTCCGGTGAAAACCCTAGATCTCCTGTACCTCCCTTCTCTTCTATTCACATATCAGATTTATGGTAGCAGAGAGTAATCACTGAGGCTGCCTCAGCCCATGTGGGCTCCTCTCCTTCTGGACAGGTAAGAGTGGGCTTCCTTGACCTTTGGATCTGGGTGTGGCCATGGGACTTGTGTTAGCTGGTGGAATGCAAGTGAAAGTGATAGGTGTCACTTCCGTTAATTGTGGGAAAACCATTATGAACTCTGCTGTGCCTAGATACATTCCCCTTTCCTTCCTCATGGTGACTAGCAATGCTCCAAACTGTAGCAACTTCATAGATCTGAGTCCCAAAGCAAGGACAGTGACAATGAGGACACAGTCCCCACCTAACTGTCTGTGGGCGTGGAGCTTAATCAAGCTATTGTTTCTTAGATCAAATGAAATTTGGGGTTTCTTGTCACCAAAGCCTAACCTATCCTGATTAGTACACACAGTGCTTGTCAGAACAGGATTTAGAGACAGATAAAAATGCATCTGCATCCCAGTTCAGGGCTCACAGACAATGTGGACTTATAGAAAACCCTGTAGCCTCTCTGAGCCTCACTCCTCTCTCCAGGAAAACAGAAAATAATGGAAAGGCTCATGGTGAGTGAATGACCTGTGACAGGAAATGCTTAGGTACATAAACATGCTCAATGGTTTACGATGATGACGATGACAGCTGCTGCCATTGATTGAGAGCTGACTCTGTGCCACATACTCTTCTTAGCATTTTACAGGCATCCGTTCATTTAATCCTTACAATGATTCTATGAGGCAGGTATTGATAATAATCTCCATTTTACAGAGGAGGAAACTGAGTCCCACAAACCTTGCCAAAGTCCACTAGATAAAGATCACGGAGAAGTTCTTCCATAAAATACAAACTTTACAAACAGAATGTTGGATGTGAGTATGCACAGATGATAATGTAATTGTATTGCTCCGTTTGGGAAAGGAAACATGAAGGTAAAGGTATCATTCAGTATCTAACAATTACAGCTGTGGCTGAATGAAGAATATTAGGATAATGATGGTAATTGAGTATTTGCATCTAAAAAATCACATGAATGGTAGTTAACAATGTTGACTCTGGACACAGACAGCCCTGGCTTGAATGTTGGATTTGGAAATTAACCAGCTCTGAGATCACAGACAAGATACCTAGTCTCCCTGTCTTCTTCCTCATCTGTAGAATGGAATAACAGTGCTGTGTATTTCATAGAGTCATTTGGAGATTAAATTAATGTTTATGAAATATTTTTATCTGTTAAAAAAAAAAGATTTTGGATTTGAACCAAATCCCCTAGAGCCCATGGCCTTGACCATACTTCATAGGGCCAATGGAAAAGCATGCCCTGAATTGGGTAGGAGCACCCACCCCAGTAGGCCCACCAAGGCACTGAGCCTGGGACTGATGCAAGAGCCCCCAATCTGAACTCCCCATGCCATGGGCACTCCATTAACACTGGCCAGGAACATTCATCTCAGGCCCATGTCAGTGGCAGAGCCAGGGAGAGGGACTTCAAAGTCTCGACTTCCAGATTTATGTGTATCCAGTGGGTTGCCCGTTTCCTCTGTACATCAGACTCTTGGCAGGAACATCTGTAACTTCTCACATCCCCTGAGCTCTGTCATAATAATGGTGTAATTTGAAGGGTTCCATGAGCATTCTGCCACCTAAAAGGACAGTAAATTAATCATGCCCTCCGACACTGTTGAAATTATCCATGCTTACTCTCTTGCTAACTTGCCAAACTTCACTTCTCTGGAGTTGTTCAATTCTTCCTTCTATCATTTCAGACCATGACTGTTCCCACAGAAAGGTTTAACTGAATTTCTTTCTATGACTGTATAGATTTTGCTTTATTTTTTATTTTAAAATCTTATTTTACTATGTTATTTTAGATTCAGGGGGTACATGGCTGGTTCGTTACAAAACTGTATTGCATGATTTTGAGGTTTGGGAATCTAATGATGTCGTCACACAGAGAGTGAACTCAGTACCCAAGAGGAAGATTTTCAGCCCTTGCCCTACTCCATCCCTCCCCAATTTTGGAGTCTCCATTGTCTATTTTTCCTATCTTTTTTTTTTTTTTTTTTTTTTGAGACGGAGTTTCGCTCTTGTTACCCAGGCTGGAGTGCAAGGGCGAGATCTCGGCTCACCGCAACCTCTGCCTCCTGGGTTCAGACAATTTTCCTGCCTCAGCCTCCCGCGTAGCTGGGATTACAGGCACGTGCCACCATGCCCAGCTAATTTTTTGTATTTTTAGTAGAGACAGCGTTTCACCATGTTGACCAGAATGGTCTCGATCTCTCGACCTCGTGATCCACCCATTCGGCCTCCCAAAGTGCTGGGATTACAGGCTTGAGCCACCGCACCCGGCCTATTTTTCCTATCTTTATGTCCATGCGTACTCAATGTTTATCTCCCTGAACCAAGTATTAAAGCACTTATTTAAACTGGAGTGCAGAGAAAGTGATGTAACAAAATCAGCATTACGAGCCTAGCACTAGTCCCATTTGGTACTAATCAACATGAACACCTGAAGACTTTCTCGCTGGAAATCCATGTTGACTGCCCTTTCACTGAGAGTTTTAACACTTACTCTTATTATTCCTATAATTCAGGACAAATTTTTCACATGAAGACTGATGCCTGGACATATAAATAGTGCCAAAAATAAATACAATTTCAATCATTTCATTCGAAAGCCTGACATTCTGTTCTGGCTTGCATGTGCCTTGGCTGGAAGGATGCGTAGACAGCTTTGAGGTTTCTCACTCTGTAAAGCCACTAATATCTCCTCCAATTAGTTCATGCCCTGATTAAAATACTTCCAGGGCCCCTCACCCCATTGATTTCAGGAAAAATTCAAAATCTAGGTCCCCTCAGGAATGCATGCAAGGTTTTTTATAGCCGAATCCCTGCCTGTGTCTTCAGCATCAACTTTTACCATGTCTGCATACCACCCCTCATCCTGTTTTGCAGCCATTTTCCCCAAAAGTGCCACGCTTAGGGCCAGCATTATGTCAGCCCTGGGTTGCCCTTTGAGACCCAGAGCGGCTTATCCAAAGCTTAACCCGGACAATCAGATCATTTCTTTGGGAAGCCTGGGATTGAGACAGGGAGGGACTGAGGACCCTAAAAGTCTTATCAGCTTCAAAGTTGAGTCTGCCGTTTTCAGGAGAAACTATGGGGCCACTAGCAGAGACCTTGGCAAAGAAAATAGTCTACAGGGAAAACTGAAAGACAGTGCTAAATGTTGCATAAATGAAGCCCTTACAGGCACACACATGGCGACACCATCCTACAGCTAGTAAATAATCCTCTCTGACATTACTCAAACTTATTCCTCAGCCTTGGTCCCAAATTCTGCTCTGACACTGAAATATCCCAGCCCCTTTTCCCAGTGGTGTCTGGTAAATGGCTTGAATTCACCAGGACCTTACCACACGGGTCTCCTGTGGTTCATTACTCGTTGCTACTGAAATCTCAATTTATACTCGTCTCTTTGCAGAGGGCTTCCCTGGCCACCTTGTTGAAAGAAAGTAGTGCCTTTCCTTTCAACATCATCCTTGTCTTGTTTTTCTTCACAGAACCCTTAGCACCTGACATATTTATGTCTGTAGTCTCTATTTACTGTTTAAATATAAACTGTGCTAGCAGGAATTTTCATTTTGTTCACTGCTGTGAACAGTGCAGGGTCCATAGTAGAAACTCAAATATTTTTTAATAAGTAAAGAAACTATGCTAAGAGAAGCTGAAATGAGAGACCATATGGTCAGGAAAAAAAAAGAAAATAAATACATAAATCAATGAACAGGCATAGCTACCCTGGTTTCAAAATGGCTTGCCAACTTCTGGTAAAGACCAGCTCCACTTCTTGGGCTTGAGTTCCAAGGGATATTCTGATATCCTCCAACAGAGTCATTTTGAATGATTCTCCTAAATTATCCCAATAACACACACACACACACACGCACACAAACACACCACACACATTTTTAAGACTAGAGAATTTTGGTCCCGAAAATTAACAGGCTTGTGGATGCAATGAGATCAACTTGGGTGAATATCTTTCTTCCTCTGAAGCTCTGGCTACCTGAAATATGTTTGTTTGTTTGTTTTCCATAAGGAAAGCCCAAGTAAAAGAAGATCATAGCAGTTGCAAATCAATAAGGGCTTTGGCACAGTTTTTCAGAAAATGCACCACACATGCAAGTCTTTGGTTGGGGGTATGTGTGGGTCTTAGGGTCCTCTCAAGTTTCAGTTACTAATATCCTTAAAATGAGCCTGGGTAAACATAACTGCCCAATACCTGCCTTGTAGGTGATGACTCCTAATGAGATCCTGTTGTGTGGTGAATTCTAACCCATAGGGATACAGGGATGGGTAGAGGCTATGTATAGACAGGGGACTAAGAAAGAAAACATTTGAGAGAAAAGCGATGAGGTGTGTTCTATGTCAGATGAGCACAGCAAAGCCCAGTAAGTGGTTGGAAGCTTAGAAACATGGAACAGGAGGTAGAGTTTTGGGTACCACCTAAGACCAGCAGAAAAGGACACTGGTTTAGTCTTAACTGTTTCAGAAAAGCCAATCGATGCAAATTACGGAATGGACAGATTTCAGCTCAAAAAGGCAGACTTCCTGGGGTTGAAGAGCTTGGTTGACAGCGCTAAGCTCATCTGGTGATGGACAAGGCTGCCTGCCGGCGCCCGGGCTCACACCCTCATCCAACAGAGGCATTACAGAGACCAGCAACACCAGACAGACTCTGAGATCCCTTCTGACTCTGAGTCTGAAGCTTGGGGCCATCCTGAACAATTGGATCAGCGCTGTGTGAATCAGGTAAGGAATGAGGCACTGTCCAGGGATCTCCGCTTAAATCTGGCCCCGCCACTGTCTCCCCATCAGTGGTGCAAGGATTCCTCTTTATTCCCTGTGCTTCCATTTCTCTAGGTCCTGAGCAATAGCCACCATTCCTGCCCCTGCGGTGTGGTGGTTTAGAAAATGATTTCTGGGTCGGTTTGTATGCTGGCTCTCATGTGCCCTTGGTTTTAACCTTGGGCAAATCTTTTCACCCCTCTAAGCCTCGCTTCCCCTTTCTGTTGATTGGGAATAATAGACCTGAACTCCTGAGGTCCTTGGGAGGACAGAAGGGAACTGGGTCTATAAAGCACATTGTACTGTGGCTGGCACATAGTAGGAACTCAGTAAATGTTAATGACACTCATCAGTGTATATTTAAACACAACAACATGTAATAGTCATGGAGAGTAATTTTATCATTAAGAGGGTACCTCTAGATCCAGGTCGGCAATGTCTCTCTCATTGCTTGAATTCCTTCCTTCCCTTCCTTCCCTCCCTCCCTCCCTCCCCCCCTTCCTCCCTTCCTTCCTTCATCCCTTCCTTCCTCCCTCCCTTCCTCCTTCCCTCCCTTTCTGCCTTCCTCCCTTCCTCCTTCCCTCCCTAAAAAAAAAAAAAAAAAAAAAAGAAAGAGGGTTTAGAAACATGTTCAAGTGACCTCCTAGGTAGTAACTGCATTCACTGAGGTCTCATGCATGCCAGGTACTGTGCTAAAGTGTGCATTTTTCCTAGTGGTTGCTATTGCTTTTTTTTTTTTAATTCCATAAATGCAGTTAGGGAAACCCAGAGAGGTGAAGTCATTTGTCCAATGGGTTACACAGCTAGTTAAGGGGCAGAAACAGGTATAGAACATTCTAAAATCATCCAGGTCGATCCAGAACTCCACATGCTGGTCAGATAACTCCTGGATATCAAGTTTCTAACAGCTTAGACACACCCACAAGGAGCAGGGCTAATTGTTTTCAGGCTTCAGGAAGAGGATGCCTAGACCTTTTCTGCAAAGTTCCTGGTGAGCAGACAAGCACACTCAGATCCTAAGCCCACATGGCCCTGTGGGTGCTAACTGTCACAAGGCATGTCCCTTGGCCCATGCATGAGATATCTGTGGCACACAATGGAAATGAATCCAAGCCCAGTTCCAGCACCTTCTGACTTGAAGGCAGGTAAATGTGCCCAGGCTCATTTGTAAGCTGCCATAACCCCCCTCTTCCTAGCCTGCCTCATCCTTTCTCCCAAGTTCCTTGGTTATAAGCTTATCACAGAAGTAAATCAAAATGTTCTCAAGAGAAGAAGAAAAGATAAAAGCAAAAAATGCAACATACCCAAGAGAGGAATATTTTTTATAGTTTCACAACTTCCACAATTCTGTCTTTAAAAAAACCCATTATTTAATTTTAGTGCCACAGAGTTGCTAGTGATGAATAATGGCTCCTCGTCTACCTTGTAGTATTTCTAAAATATTAATACTGGTTGGGTACCTCTCCTAAGGGAAAGCAGGAGCTGAATCTTTTATAGGCTTCTGAGCCTGTTCCCATACAACAGACTATATTTTTATTCCGTTTCTATCAATCCTGTGCTCTGGGTTCCTCAAATTATGTGTGCATCAAAGGAAGAAGCCACAGAGTGGGATGGAGAGGACGAACTATGCTGCCAAAGAGTCCCTTTCTCATTATTTTCTTTGTCTAAGTCTTTACCCTTTTGAACTATTCATCAAGATGCACCTTCTCTCGACTTGAAATGAATAATAAATAGAAAAGCAAAACGAGGCATCCAACTTTACAGCCTTCCCAGCTGGTCCATCCCCTAACCAAAGTTTATTATGTCTTCAGCTGCAAATTGTTGGTGTGGAACTTTGGATGCTTAGTCTCGACATATTTATTCTTGAGCTGTTCATGATTGCGTGTGTGTGTGTGTGTGTGTGTGTGTGTGATTTATTGTTACAATTGGAGTACAGAAGAAGAAGAAATAATGAGGAGACTATTTCAGAATATACTAAAAAAATTACTGTAAATTGTTGTACTTGGTGATGAGAATTTTATTTTTAAATCAGGTCTGCTTTTTTCCTCTTCACAAAAGTAACACATGCTCACTAGGAAAATCCTGGCAAAGAAAGTAAAGTAAAAGGTAGAAAGCCAAGAAGCTCAGTGGCCCACTGGATAATTATAGCCATTCTAATAGTTTGATAACTCCTTGCTAGTCTTTTAAATGCATATATTTTAAATGATTTTTATAAAGTTTTAAATAATTATAGACTCACATGCATTTGCAAAAAATATCCTTTTACTCAGTTTCCCCAATGTTAAACTGTAGTACAATGTCACAATTAAAATACTGACAATCCACAGATCTTATTCAGATGTGTACAGTTTTACAAGTACTCTTCTGTGTGTGTATGTGTATGTATATTTGTGTGGGTGTTATGTGTGTGAGTGTATGTGTATGAGTATGTGTATGTGAATGTATGTGTGTGTGAATGTGTGTGTATGTGTGTGTGTGAATATGTATGTGTTTGTGTGTGTATGTGTGTGCATGTATGTATGACTGTGTATGAATATATGTGTATGTGGGTATGTGTGTATGTGAGTGTATATATGTGTATGTGCATGAGTGTGTGTGAATATATGCGTGTGTATGTGTTTGTGTGGGTGTATGTGTGTGCATGTATGTATGACTGTATGAATATATGTGTATGTGGATATGTGTGTATGTGAGTGTATATATGTGTATGTGCATGAGTGTGTGTGAATATATGCGTGTATATGTGTTTGTGTGGGTGTATGTGTGTGCATGTATGTATGACTGTATGAATATATGTGTATGTGGGTATGTGTGTATGTGAGTGTATATATGTGTATGTGCATGAGTGTGTGTGAATATATGCGTGTGTATGTGTTTGTGTGGGTGTATGTGTGTGCATGTATGTATGACTGTATGAATATATGTGTATGTGGGCATGTGTGTATGTGAGTGTATATATGTGTATGTGCATGAGTGTGTGTGAATATATGTGTGTGTATGTGTGTGGGTGTATGTGTGTGCATGTATGTATGACTGTGTATGAATATATGTGTATGTGGGTATGTGTGTATGTGAGTGTATATATGTGTATGTGCATGAGTGTGTGTGAATATATGCGTGTGTATGTGTTTGTGTGGGTGTATGTGTGTGCATGTATGTATGACTGTATGAACATATGTGTATGTGGGTATGTGTGTATGTGAGTGTATATATGTGTATGTGCATGAGTGTGTGAATATATGCGTGTGTATGTGTTTGTGTGGGTGTATGTGTGTGCATGTATGTATGACTGTATGAATATATGTGTATGTGGGCATGTGTGTATGTGAGTGTATATATGTGTATGTGCATGAGTGTGTGTGAATATATGTGTGTATATGTGTTTGTGTGGGTGTGTGTGAGTGTATGTGTCTGCATTTAGTTTTTTGCAGTTTTATCCACGTATTGGCTTGTGTATCCATCACCACCATTAAGCTACAAGGCCGTTCTATCCCCCCGGGATCCTTCCTGTTGTCATTTCACAACCACGTCTTCCTCTCTCACAGAGACCACCTCTTCTCTCACAGATACACATTCAGGCACCACTGCTCTTTTCTCCATTTCCACAATTTTGTCATTTAGTTGGGGGGTGGTGAGGTAGGGATGGGGAGGGGAGATGAAGGGGTGTTTAATGGATACAAAAAATTAGAAAGAATGAATAAGACCTAGTATTTGATAGCATAACAGGGTGAATAGGGTGACTGCAGTCAATAATAACTCACTTGTACATTTAAAAATAACTAAAATAGAATAATTGCATTATTTGCAGCACAAAGGATAAATACTTGAGGGGATGGATATCCTCTTTTCCATGATGTGATTATTACACAATGCATGTCTGTATCCAATATGCCCCATAAATATATATATATTTATATATATATACCTATTATGTACTCACAAACATTAAAAACAAACAAAAAAATTTTTAAAGAAAATATCATGTAAGTGAAATCATATAGTATGCAACCTTTGGGATGAGCGTTTTCATTCAGAATAATTCCCTGGAGATTCTTCCTAGTTGCTGTGTGTATTGATAATTCATTCATTTTATTGCTGAGCCATATTTCATGATATGAATAAACCAGTTTGTTTAACCATTCATATGTTGAAGGACATCTGGGTTGCTTTCAGTTTCTGGCAAATATGAGTCAAGCTGCTATGAACATTTGTGTACAGGTTTTGTGTGAACATAAGTTTTATTTCTGGGATAAATGCCTAGGAGTGCAGTTGCTGGGCTCCATGGTAATTGCATGTCTAGTTCTATAAGAAACTGGCAAACTCATTTCCTGACTGGCTGTACCACTTTACATTTCTACCAATAATGTCTGAGTGATCCGGTTTCTCTATATCTTTGCCAGCATTTGATGTTGCTGTGTTTTTTTAAATAAATTAACTATTCTAATAGGTGTGCACCAGTAGTCTGTTGTGGTTTAATTTACATTTCCCTCATGGCTAATGAGTTTGAACATCTGTTCATGTGCTTATTTAATATCTTCATATCCCCTTTGCTGAAATCTCTGTTTATGACTTTTGTCAATTTCCTAATTTGATTGATTAGGGTTTTCTGCTATTGAGTTTAGAGAGTTCTTTCTATATTCTAGATACTAATCCTTTTTCAGATATGTGGCTTGTAAGTATTTTCTCTCCTAGTCTGTAGCTTGTCTTTTTGTTCTTTTAACAGGATTTTTTCACATAGCAAAAGTTCCAAATTTTGATAAGGTCTAATTTATCCAAATTTCCTTTTAGGGTTCACACCTGTTTGTGTCAAGTTTAAGAACTCTGCCTGGCCTTAGCTCCCTAAGATTTTCTCCTACTTTTTTCTTAAAGTTCCATCATCTTTAATTTACATTTATGTCTGTGATTCACTTTGAGTTAACGTTTTTTGTTTTTGTTTTTTGAGTTGGAGTCTCACTCTGTTGCCCAGACTGGAGTACAGTTGTGTGATTTCAATTCACTGCAGTCTCTGCCTCCCAGATTCAAGTGAGTCTCTTGCCTCAGCCTCCTGAGTAGCTGGGACTACAGGTGCCCGCTACCAAGCCTGGCTAATATTTGTACTTTTAGTAGAGATGGGGTTTCACCATGTTGGCCAGGCTGATCTTGAACTCCTGACCTCAGGTGATCTTCCCCCCCCAAGCCTTCCAAAGTGCTGGGATTATAGGCATGAGCTACTGTGCCCAGACCACTTTGAGTTAAATTTTGTATGAAGAATGAGGTTTAGATTGAGGTTCATTTTTTGCCCATGGATGTCCAATTGCTCCAGCATCATTTGCTGAAGGATCTATCCTTCCTCCACTGACTTCCTTTCTCACCTTATTAAGATGCAGTTGGGCACATTTGTGTGGTTCTATTTTTGGGTTGTCTATTCCATTCCACTGATCCCTGTGTCTCATCCCTCCTGTATAAAAAACAAAAAAACCAAAAAACCAAAAACCAGTAACATCTTGATGACTGTCGCTAGGATACAATTCTTTACATATTGATATGGTTTGGATCTGTGCACCGGCCCAAATCTCATGTTGAATTGTAACCCCCAATGTTGGAAGAGGGGCTGATGGGAAATGATGGGATCATGGGGGTGGTTTCTCATGAGTGGTTTAGCACCAACCCCCAATGCTATTCTTGTGATCGTTCTCAGGAGTTCTGGTTGTTTAAATGTGTGTAGCACCTTGCCCCTCTCTTTGTTGGTGCTGCTCCTGTCATATACGACACCTGCTCCCACTTTGCCTTCTCCTATGCTTGGAAGCTACCTCCCTGAGGCCACCCCAGAAGCAGAAATTGCTTGCTATGCTTCCTGTACAGCCTGTGGAACCATGAGTCAATTAAACCTCTTTACTTTATAAATTACCCCACCTCAGGCACTTCTTTATAGCACTGCAAGAACAGACTAATACACATAATGTATGATGAACATTTTATTCTATCATTACCAGCTCCTTTTAAGTATAGCTATGCAATATTTAATACAGACATATCATCATTTAACAACCACTTCAATCATAATGGACACTTAACTGTTTTAATTATAAATAATGTGAATGATGCAAATAAAGCTACAAAAAATATCTTCTTGTGAAAAAATAATTCGCATTTTACATTAGTCTTTAGGATAGACACCCAGGAGAGGGGTTACTCAAATAAAGAGAAATAATGTTTTACAGTTATTTCTATTTGAATATTTGTATGTATATGAAAAATGTTACCATTAGCTTTAAAATTTCATGACTAAAACACCATAAGCAATGGTAACAAAAGTCAAAATACACAAATAAGATCTAATTAAACTTAAGAGTTTCTGCACAGCAAAAGAAACAATCATTAGAGTGAACTGGCAACCAACAGAATGAGAAAAATTTTTGCAATCTACCCATCTGACAAAGGGCTAATATGCAGAATCTACAAGGAACTAAAGCAGATTTACAAGAAAAACAACAAACAAACCCATTCAAAAGTGGGCAAAGGATAGGAACAGACACTTTTCAAAAGAAGACATTTATGAGGCCAACAAACGTATGAAAAAATGCTCATCATCACTGGTCGTTAGAGAAATGCAAATCAAAATCACATTGAGATACCATCTCATGCCAGTTAGAATGGCAATTATAAAAAAATCTGGATAAATCTTCAATAAAATACTGGCACACTGAATACAACAGCACATCAAAAAGCTTATTCATCACAATCAAGTAGGCTTCATCCTGGGGATGCGAGGCTGGTTCAACATATGCAAGTCCATACACATAATCCACCACATAAATGGAACCAAAGACAAAAATCATGATTATCTCAACTGATGCAGAGAAGGCCTTCAACAAAATTCAACAGCCCTTCATGCTAAAAACTCTCAATAAACTAGGTAGTGACAGAACATATCATAAAATGATAAAAGCTATATATGACATACCTACAGCCAATATCATACTGAACGGGCAAAAGCTGAAAGAATTCCCTTTGAAATCAGGCACTAGACAAGGATGCCCTCTCTCACCACTCCTATCCAATATTGTATTGGAAGTTCTAGCCAGAGCAATCAGGCAAAGATAAGTAATAAAGTGTATTCACTTAGGAAAGGAGGAATTCAAACTGTCTCTATTAGCAGATGACATGATTGTATATTTAGAAGACCACATCGTCTGAGCCCAAAATCTTCTCAAACTGATAAACAACTTCAGCAAAGTACAGGATACAAAATCAATGTGCAGAAATCACAAGCATTCCTATATACCAATAAAAGACAAACAGAGATCCAAATCAAGAGCGAACTCCCATTCACAATTTCTACAAAGAGAATAAAATTCCTAGGAATACAACTAACAAAGGATGTAAACGACCTGTTCAAGGAGAACTATAAGTCACTGCTCAATGAAATAAGAAAAGACACAAACAGATGGAAAAACATTCCATGCTCATGCTTAGGAAGAATCAATATTGTGAAAATGGCCATACTGCCCAAAGTAATTTATGGATTCAACATTATCCCCATCAAGCTACCAATGACTTTCTTCACTGAACTGGAAAAAACCACTTTAAACTCCATATGGAATCACAAGAGAGCCCGCACAGCCAAGACAATACTAAGCAAAGAGAACAAAGCTGGAGGTATCACACTTCCAGACTTCAAAATATACTACAAGGCTACAGTAATTAAAACAGCATGGTGGGGGAGGACTCAAGATGGCGCTGTGAGAACAACCCAGGATTGGAGTTCTCGTTGTGTCTGCAGAGAAGTGAGTCTGAGCTGCATTTCCAGACTGATCTTTGTTGCTCACGGAACGGGGAAATTCCCAAGTGAAGAGGAGACGCGGGACGCCAGGCAGATATTCCGCCTGGCGAAGCCGGCAGCCGGGGTGGCGGCAGCCGGCCCTACCCAGCGCTCCCCACAGGGCGCACTTGTCCGGGTGCCCCGTTGAACCGGCAACTGGAGACGTGAGAGGGCTGGACTTGAGACTGAGCTAGACTTGAACAGTGGGCCAGCCCAGGGGATTGCAGGAACAGAGCGTTAGGATTGGCCCAGTGGGACGAACAAAACCGCGATTTCAAACAAGCCCCGTGCAGACGGCCCGAGACGCTCTAAGGGGGAGGGGCGGCCACCATTACCGAGGTAACCCGCCCCAACTGAGATACACGCCCATTGCTGACGCAGCCAGCCGTTGCCGAGGCAACCCGTCCCTACTGAGATACACGCCCACTGCTGACGCAGCCTGCCGTCGCCGAGGCAACCCGCTACAACAGAGAGACTCCGCCGCAGGGCGTGGCGGAGAACAGCAGAACAGCGGAGCTGGGGCGAGCCTCACAACAGCAGGGCGGAGCCTCGGCAGGCAAACAGTGGCTAGTCTGCATCCTAGCTGGGCAGGACCTCAACGGACATCCAAAAATAAAGCCCAAACCCCTCAACACAGCATTTGAGGAAAAAAAGGGTTTTTTTAATGAGCTCTGTTGCAGCAGAATCAAACATAGCAGGCTAACAGCCCTGAATGAACAACACAGCTCACAGCTCAGCAATTAAACCCTTATAAAGTACAAACTGTCTCCTCAAGCAGCTCCCTGACCCCTCTATATCCAAAAGACTGACATTAGGCAGGCACCATCCTGGGACAAAGATAGCAGAAAAAGAAACTGGTACCATCCCTCGCTGTGCCACAGCTGCTAGAGGTGCACCCCAGACAAGCAGGGTCTGGAGCGGACCTCAGCACTCGTACAGCGAAGGGGCTAGACTGGTAGAAGGAAAACCAAGCAACAGAAATACTTCATCATCAACATTCAGGGTGTCCACTCAGAGACCCAATCGAAAAGTCAGCAACTACGCAGACCGACCAGCGGACAAATCCGCAAAGATGGGAAGAAACCAGCGCAAAAAGGAGGAAAACACCCCCCGAAACCAGAACACCTCGCCTCCTAGAAAGGAACAAAACTCCTCACCAGCAAGGGAACAAAGCTGGACGGAGAATGACTGTGACGAAATGACGGAATTAGACTTCAGAAGATGGATAATGAGAAACTTTGGTGAGCTAAAGGATCATGTATTAAATCAATGCAAAGAAACTAAGAACGTTGAGAAAAGATTTGAAAAAAGATTTGAGGAAATGATAACAAGAATGGATAACTTAGAGAGGAATATGAATGAATTAAAGGAGCTGAGAAACACAATACGAGAACTTCGCGAAGCATGCACAAGTTTCAATAGCCGAATTGACCAAGCAGAAGAAAGAATATCTGAAGTCGAAGACCAACTCAATGAAATAAAACGAGAAACCAAGATTAGAGAAAAAAGCGCAAAAAGGAATGAACAAAGTCTCCAAGAAATGTGGGACTATGTAAAAAGACCTAACCTACGTTTGATAGGTGTACCAGAAGGGGACGAAGAGAATGAATCCAAGCTGGAAAATACTCTTCAGGACATCATCCAGGAAAATTTCCCCCACCTAGCAAGACAGGCCAACACTCAATTGCAGGAAATTCAGAGAACACCACAAAGATATTCCGCAAGAAGAGCAACCCCAAGGCACATAATCGTCAGATTCAATAGGGTTGAAATAAAGGAGAGAATACTAAGAGCAGCCAGAGAGAAAGGTCGGGTCACCCACAAAGGGAAGCCCATCAGACTCACAGCAGATCTCTCGGCAGAAACACTACAAGCCAGAAGAGAGTGGGGGCCAATATTCAACATTCTTAAAGAAAAGAACTTTCAACCCAGAATTTCATATCCAGCCAAACTGAGCTTCAGAAGTGAAGGAAAAATAAAATCCTTTGCGAACAAGCAAGTACTCAGAGATTTTGTCACCACCAGGCCTGCTTTACAAGAGCTCCTAAAAGAGGCACTACACATAGAAAGGATCAACCAGTACCAGCCATTCCAAAATCACACTGAATGCTAAAGAGCATCAACATAATGAAGAATCTACAACAACTAACAGGCAAAACAGCCACTTAGCATCAAAATGGCAGTATCAAATTCACACATAACAATATTAACCCTAAATGTAAATGGACTAAATGCACCAATCAAAAGACACAGACTGGCAAATTGGATAAAAAGCCAAAACCCATCAGTGTGCTGTATCCAGGAAACCCATCTCACATGCAAGGATACACAAAGGCTCAAAATAAAGGGATGGAGGAAGATTTACCAAGCTAATGGAAAGCAAAAAAAAGCAGGAGTTGCAATTCTCATCTCCGATAAAATAGACTTTAAAGCAACAAAGATCAAAAGAGACAAAGAAGGCCATTACATAATGGTAAAAGGATCGATACAACAAGAAGAGCTAACGATCCTAAACATATATGGACCCAACGCAGGAGCACCCAGATACATAAGGCAAGTTCTTAAGGACTTACAAAAGGACTTAGACTCTCACACAATAATAGTGGGAGACTTTAACACTCCACTGTCAATACTAGACAGATCTACCAGACAAAAAATCAACAAGGATATCCAGGGCTTGAACTCAGACCTGGAGCAAGCAAACCTGATAGACATTTACAGAACTCTCCATCCCAAATCCACAGAATACACATTCTTCTCAGCACCACATCACACCTACTCTAAAATTGACCACATAATTGGAAGTAAAGCACTGCTCAACAAATGCAAAACAACTGAAATCATAACAAACAGCCTCTCAGACCATAGTGCAATCAAGTTAGAACTCAGAATTCAGAAACCGACCCAGAACCGCACAGCTTCATGGAAACTGAACAACTGGCTCTTGAATGTTGACTGGGTAAACAATGAAATGAAGGCAGAAATAAAGAAGTTCTTCAAAACCAATGAGAACGAAGACACAACGTGCCAGAACCTCTGGGACACATTTAAAGCAGTCTCTAGAGGAAAGTATATAGCAATAAGTGCCCATATGAGGAGAATGGAGAGATCCAAAATTGACACCCTATCGTCAAAATTGAAAGAGCTAGAGGACCAAGACCAAAAAAACTCAAAACCCAGCAGAAGACAAGAAATAACTAAGATCAGAGCTGAGCTGAAGGAGATTGAGACACGAAAAACCCTTCAAAAAATCAATAAATCCAAGAGCTGGTTTTTTGAAAAGATCAACAAAATAGACAGACCACTAGCCAGATTGATTAAAAATAAAAGAGAGAACAACCAAATAGATGCAATAAAAAATGATAAAGGGGAAATCACCACAGATTCCACAGAAATTCAAACCATCATCAGAGAATATTACAAACAACTCTATGCGCATAAACTAGTAAACCTGGAAGAAATGGACAAATTCCTGGATTCCTGTGTCCTCCCAAGCCTAAACCAGGAGGAAGCTGAAACTATGAATAGACCAATAACAAGGTCTGAAGTTGAGGCAGCAATTAAGAGCCTACCACACAAAAAAAGCCCAGGTCCAGACAGGTTCACAGCCGAATTCTACCAGACACACAAGGAAGAGCTGGCACCATTTCTTCTAAAACTATTTCAAACAATACAAAAAGAGGGAATCCTTCCCAAATCATTTTATGAGACCAACATCATTCTGATACCAAAACCTGGCAGAGACCCAACAAGAAAAGAAAACTTCAGGCCAATATCTATGATGAACATAGATGCAAAAATCTTCAATAAAATATTGGCAAGCCGATTGCAACAGCAAATCAAAAAACTTATTCATCATGATCAAGTAGGATTCATCCCGGGGATGCAAGGATGGTTCAACATACGCAAGTCTATAAATGTAATTCACCACATAAACAGAACCAAAAACAAAAACCACATGATTATCTCAATTGATGCAGAGAAGGCATTTGACAAAATTCAACAGCCCTTTATGCTAAAAACCCTCAATAAACTCGGTATCGATGGAACGTATCTCAAAGTAATAAAAGCTATTTATGACAAACCAACAGCCAATATCATACTGAATGGGCAAAAACTGGAAGCATTCCCTTTGAAATCTGGCACTAGACAAGGATGCCCTCTTTCACCACTGCTATTCAATATAGTACTGGAAGTTCTAGCCAGAGCAATCAGGCAAGAAAAAGAAATAAAGGGTATTCAAATAGGAAAGGTGGAAGCCAAATTGTCTCTATTTGCAGACGACATGATAGTATACCTAGAAGACCCCATTGCCTCAGCCCAAAAACTCCTGAAACTGATAAGCAACTTCAGCAAAGTCTCAGGATATAAAATCAATGTGCAAAAATCACAAGCATTCATCTACACCAATAACAGACTTAAAGAAAGCCAAATCAAGAGCGAACTGCCATTCGCAATTGCTACAAAAAGAATAAAATACCTTGGAATACAACTCACAAGGAACGTAAGAGACCTCTTCAAGGAGAACTACAAACCACTGCTCAACGAAATCAGAGAGGACACAAACAGATGGAGAAACATTCCATGTTCATGGTTAGGAAGAATTAATATCGTGAAAATGGCTATACTGCCCAAAGTAATTTACAGAATCAACGCTATCCCCATCAAGCTACCATTGACTTTCTTCACAGAACTGGGAAAAACCACCATGAACTTCATATGGAACCAAAAGAGAGCCCGCATAGCCAAGTCAATTCTAAGCAAAAAGAACACAGCGGGGGGCATCACACTACCGGATTTCAAACTATACTACAAGGCTACAGTAATCAAAACAGCATGGTACTGGTACCAAAACAGAGATATAGACCAATGGAACAAAACAGAGGCACCGGAGGCAACACAACATACATACAACTATACAATCTTTGATAAACCTGACAAAAACAAGCAATGGGGAAAGGATTCCATGTTTAACAAATGGTGTTGGGAAAACTGGCTAGCCATGTGCAGAAAGCAGAAACTGGACCCCTTCCTGACACCTTACACTAAAATTAACTCCAGATGGATTAAAGACTTAAACATAAGACCTGGTACCATAAAAACCCTAGAAGAAAATCTAGGCAAAACTATCCAGGACATAGGAGTAGGCAAGGACTTCATGAACAAAACACCAAAAGCATTGGCAACAAAAGCCAAAATAGACAAATGGGACCTAATGAAACTCTACAGCTTCTGCACGGCAAAAGAAACAGTCACTAGAGTGGATCGGCAACCAACAGAATGGGAAAAAATTTTTGCAGTTTACCCATCCGACAAAGGGCTGATATCCAGAATTTACAAAGAACTCAAACAGATTTACAGGAAAAAAACAAACAAGCCCATTCAAAAGTGGGCAAAGGATATGAACAGATACTTTACGAAAGAAGACATATATGAGGCCAACAATCATATGAAAAAATGCTCATCGTCACTGATCATCAGAGAGATGCAAATCAAAACCACATTGAGATACCATCTCACGCCAGTTAGAATGGCGATCATTAAAAAATCTGGAGACAACAGATGCTGGAGAGGATGTGGAGAAAAAGGAACACTTTTACACTGTTGGTGGGAGTGTAAATTAGTTCAACCATTGTGGAAGACGGTGTGGCGATTCCTCAAGGCCTTAGAAATAGAAATTCCATTTGACCCAGCAATCCCATTACTGGGTATATATCCAAAAGACTATAAATCCTTCTACTATAAGGACACATGTACACGAATGTTCATTGCAGCACTGTTTACAATAGCAAAGACCTGGAATGAACCCAAATGCCCATTGATAATAGACTGGATTGGAAAAATGTGGCACATATACACCATGGAATATTATGCAGCAATCAGAAATGATGAGTTTGTGTCGTTTGTAGGGACATGGATGAATCTGGAGAACATCATCCTCAGCAAACTGACACAAGAACAGAAAATGAAACACCGCATATTCTCACTCATAGGTGGGTGATGAAAAATGAGAACACATGGACACAGAAAGGGGAGTACTAAACACTGGGGTCTATTGGGGGGAAAAGGGGAGGGCCAGTGGGAGGGGGAGGTGGGGAGGGATAGCCTGGGGAGAAAAGCCAAATGTGGGTGAAGGGGAGAAGAAAAGAAAGCACACTGCCATGTGTGTACCTACGCAACTGTCTTGCATGCTCTGCTCATGTACCCCAAAACCTATAATCCAATAAAAAATTTAAAAAAAAAAAAAAACAGCATGGTGCTGGTACCAAAACAGAAACATACATAAATGGAACAGAACAGAGGCCTCAGAAATAATACTACACATCTACAGCCATCTGATCTTTGACAAACCTGACAAAAATAAGCAGTGGGGAAAGGACTCCATGTTTAATAAATGGTGTTGGGAAAACTGGTTAGAATGTACAAAAAGCAGAAACTGGACCCCTTCCTGTCACCTTACACTAAAATTAACTCCAGATGGATTAAAGGTTTAAACATAAAACCTAACGCCATAAAAACACTAGAAGAAAACCTAGGCAAAACCATCCAGGACATAGGCATAGGAAAGGACTTCATGACTAAAACACCAAAAGCAATGGCAACAAAAGCCAAGATAGACAAATGGGACCTAATTAAAATTCAGAACTTCTTTACAGCAAAAGAAACCATCATTAGAGTGAACCAGCAACCAACAGAATGGGAAAAAATTTTTGCAATCTACGCATCTGACAAAGGGCTAATAACCATAATCTACAAAGAACTAAAACAGATATACAAGAAAAAACAACCGCATTCAAAAGTGGGCAAAGGATATGAACAGATACTTTTCAAAAGAAGACATTTACGAGGCCAACAAACATAAGAAAAAATGCTCATCATCACTGGTCATTAGAGAAATGCAAATCAAAACTACATTGAGTTACCATCTCATGCCAGTTAGAATGGTGATCATTAAAAAATCTGGAGACAGCAGATGCTGGAGACGATGTGGAGAAATAGGAACACTTTTACACTGTTGGTGGGAGTGTAAATTAGTTCAACCATTGTGGAAGACAGTGTGTTGATTCCTCAAGGACCTAGAAATAGAAATTCCATTTGACCCAGCAATCCCATTACTGGGTATGTACACAAAGAACTATAAATCATTCTACTATAAAGACACATGAACACATATGTTCATTGCAGCCATGTGTACAATAGCAAAGACCTGGAATCAACCCAAATGCCCATCAATGATAGACTAGACAAAGAAAATGTGGCACATATACACCATGGAATACTATGCAGCCATAAAAAACAATGAGTTCTTGTCCTTTTTAGGGACTTGGATGAATCTGGAAACCATCATTCTCAGCAAACTGACACAAGAACAGAAAATCAACCACCACATGTTCTCACTCATAGGCGGGTGTTGAACAATGAGAACACATGGACTCAGGGAGAGGAGCATCACACACTGGGGGCAGTTGGGGGGTGGTTAGGGTAGGGACAGCAGGGAGTGGGAAGGGTGGGGAGGGATAACATGGGGAGAAATGCCAGATATAGTATGCACCTATGCAACAACCCTGCATGACCTGCACATGTACCCCAGAACCTAAAGTAAAATAAAATATAAAAAAAAAAATGGAATACAACAGATGCTGGAGAGGATATGGAGAAATAGAAACAGTTTTACACTGTTGGTGGTAGTGTAAATTAGTTCAACCATTGTGTAAGACAGTGTGGTGATTCCTCAAGGATCTAGAAATAGAAATTCCATTTGACCCAGCAATCCTATTACTGGGTATATACACAAAGGATTATAAATCATTCTATTATAAAGACACATGCACCCATATGTTCACTGCAGCACTGTTTATGATAGCAAAGACTTGGAACCAACCCAAATGCCCATCAGTGATAGACTGGACAAAGAAAATGTGGCATATACACCATGAAATATACACCATGGTATACTATGCAGCCACAGAAAACAATAGGTTTGTGTTCTTTGTAGGGACATGGATGAATCTGGAAACCATCATTCTCAGCAAACTGACACAAGAACAGAAAACCAAACACTGCATGTTCTCACTTATAGGTAGGTATTGAACAATGAGAACACATGGGCACAGTGAGGGAAACATAACACACTGGGGTATGTTGGGGGCTGAGGGGTGAGGGGAGGGACAGCACAGGGCAGGGAGGTTGGGAAAGGATAACACTGGGAGTAATGCTTGATGTAGGTGAGGTGGGGATGGAGACGGCAAACCACTATGGCGTGTGTGTATCTATGCAACAACCCTACAAGATCTGCACATGGACCCCAGAACTTAAAGAAAACCAAACGGAAGTTCTAAAATTATATATACATGTTATATAATGTACTGTTACAAATTAGGTGCCTATCTGTACCTATGTATCAAAAAGAAATAAAGAATAAAAAAGAAAGTAGGGAAAATATTTTTTAAAGTGGGAACCTCTGCAATAAGATTTGTGAATCTGCAAAAAAAAAAAAAAAGTTCATGATTTTATGGGTTTGTATGTCAAAGCGGGAGAATGCACATCAATGAAGACAAGGGAGATCATAGGGATGACGCATAATGTAGCAACCCTGCCTGCTGAAATGATGATGACTGTAATAGCCGCCCAGGTCTGGCCATCACAAAGTGTTGCCACATGCCTGTCTCAGGTAATCCTCCCTACTATCCAACTAGGAAGTCAGGTAAGTACAATCGATTCCTATTTTACCTACTTTAGGACAGTTATTTGCTACTAGAATGTTTTTTTAAAATCTCTTCTCATCCTAAAGAAAAAAGATTTAGCTAAGTCATTTTCTTTCTACCCAAGAAAGGGAAAGGGACAGATTGACCAGCCTAATTTATCCCTTATTGTTTTGGCTATAGACATGGCTGTTACAGGAGATGGCTCTGAATGGGAGGTGAGAAATAGGTGTTCAGAAGAATAATCAATGACAGCTTAGAAGGCCTGACACTGTTCCATTTATGTTTCTATCCTTCCTAATCGGGTTTTCTCCTTTTTCTCTAATAGAAGCAGCAGTTCCATAGCAAGACAGGAAAACAATGTGGTGTTTCTTTCTCTGGAGTCGGTCATTTTGCTTTTAAAATTATGCTGCTGGATCTGCACTGCTAACAGCAAGCGTGATCATCCTTGCATTGTGAGTCTTAAAAGCTGAGGTTCTCAATTTGAGGACCCAGGCCAGAGGGGGCCCCGGTGACAAGTCGGGGTGCATCTCCTTATGTGCACCCAGCAAAGCCTGCAGCCAGAAGAAAGGAAAGCCCAAGGCCGCCTGTGGGTCACACTATTATATTATCTAGAAAAACTATTCTTCATATTCTCAGATGTTGGAATGAGTTGTCCTTGAGAATTGTAAGGCACAGAGTCACTAAAACTAAAAACACTCAGATGCAGAGAAAAGCATCCTGTGTGTGGGCGGCAGCTTTTCTAATGAAAACACTGGACTCTCCCTCTCCTTATTGTGGGGATGAGGGCAATGAATAGGGAGACTTGATATTAGTTAAGTGTCTGATTTGGACAGGCAACTAGGGACTTCTACTATGTTTTTATATTAATTTTCGTAATCTAAATAGGCATTGTTAGCCCTATTCACAGAGAAGGAAGCAGAACACTAAATAGTTGGAATGAATTTTTTAAGAGCTGTTAATCAAACCTAGGCTTGTCTAAGCCAGGTTGAATTCTTTTTTCTACGGCTCCTTGGTGAAGATGCAGAGGAAGAAAGAAAAGGAGCCAGTGATTTAAATTAGAAGAGCAGATATAATAATCAGTCAGCAATGTGATGAAGATAGGAGCTCTCAAGCTCTCTGCTTTTGAACTTCACTCTTGCACAAGTGAATGGAATTCAGAGACTGTGGGAAAAGACCCCATCTGCTTCCACTGGGGAGAAAACAGTCTTTGTACTTCTCTGTCCTATACACAACCTAGGTTCTGCTCTGAAATAACCGAGTCCATAACCACCATGAAGAGAAGAGAAATACAGCGTGTCTTGTCTCCAGGAGGTAGGGGTGGGAACTTGCAACTGGCATGCAGGGCTTGGGGTTCAAGTTCTTGCTCAGCCACTTTTTAATCTCTGTGTCAGAGAACAGATTACTAAGTCCAGCCCTCAGCTCCCTCCACTGTAAAATAGGAATAATAACTACCTGGAGGCTTGCTGCCAAGATTTGCATGAGATCATGCAGGTAAAGAGCTAGCCTCTAGGATGGCTCAGTATTGGGTAGCCACATAGCTATCATGGCTGATACCCTGCTCCTTTTTTTTTTTTTCAAGCATAGATTTTGCATTTCCCCAGATGTTGATGATTCTGCCATTCAGACAACTCAAAATGTGCCATCTGATGCCATATTCTACCATCACCCATGGTGGATAGGCTCCATCTTTGCCAAAAGCTCCAACTACAGAGCCCAAGTACGTAGTTCCTTTCTTTCTCTTTAAAAGAAATTGTTTCTGTGGTTTTGGGGTGAAGGCAGATGCCCCATTTAAACTCTGTAAAGAAAATCAGGTGCTCATCTTTTAGATGCATTTTTCCTCCCCGAGCCTAATGCAATGCCCAGTCTATCCACACTTAGGGGGCACTTGTTGGGCAACAGTGCCCTGGCACATGTATCAGGTCACCACAAGGTGAAAATGTCTATATAGTCCCTTAACCTCCCAGAATTCATAGCCTTGGGAAGTGCTTGGTGACACAGCACACAAACACCTGCTCCAGCTCACAGTTTAAGCTTTCTGTTAAAGTCAGCAACAGAGAAGGCAAACCTACTCTCATGTAATCAGCCATGGAAACTCAGATCCTATTACTTTATAGCCTCTGGATTTACATTTCTTCTTTGGATACAGCTCTGGGGAAATTACTTTTCTCAGAGCATGTGGAGGGAGAGCTAGGAATCACAAACATCACCATATGCAAGATTTCCGCTAGTGATCATATCCAGAAATGTCGAGAAAGCACCAGGGTCATTCTGAACAATTCTTCCAAAGGCCACAACTTTGAACAGCTCAAGGCAGGAGAAGACCCTTTATTCTCAATCTGCCCTCTGCTCTCTGCAGTGGTGAATTCATAGCACAGTCCCTGACATGCACAGACACTATGTAGTTACCTGCTGGATACTCTGGGGATGAAGGTCAAGTACAGTGTATACAGCAGCAGCCACAGCTGTATTCGCAGTAATTTTGCAGGATTCTGCATGTGAAGGGGAGTCTCTTGGAGGACTGGAGGCAAAGGAATGGCTCTTGCTTGAGGCTTGAGTGTGCACTATAAGACAGGAACTGTGCCAGGTGGTATAAGTAACAAAATAGTGACTGACTATCCCAGCAGATTGCCAGTGTGCTTGGTCCTTCAGGTGCCTGAACTATCCCCTTTGACCAGCACATCCACTCTACATGCTTTTGCTCTCTCCTTTTATCATCGTCTTAGTTCATACTGAGTCAGTTTACTGGATTGAAGGCTGCAAAGTATTGATGCTGGGTGTGTCTGTGAGGGTGATGCCGAAGGAGATTATTTGTGCCAGTGGGCTGGGAAAGGCAGACCCACCCTTAATCTGGATGGGCACCATCTAATCAGCTGCCAGTATGGCTAGAATATAAAGCAGGCAGAAAAAAAGTGAAAAGACTAGATTGGCTTAGCTTCCCAGCCTACGTTTTTCTCCCATGCTGGATGCTTCCTGCCCTCAAACATCAAACTCCAAGTTCTTCAGTTTTGGAACCTGGACTGGCTCCCTTGCTCCTCACCTTGCAGACAGCCTATTGAGGGACCTTGTGATAACAGGATTTATAGATATCCTATTAGTTCTGTCCCTTTAGAGAGCCCTTACTAATGTGATCATCAAACAAACTCTAATTTTTAAAATCATGAGTGGCTGTATTATCCTCTCCTTACAGATTAGGAAACTGAGGCACAAAGGTTAAAAATGTTGACCAAGTTCCTGTAAGTACACCACAGAGGTGGCCTGGATGAAATATAAACACTTGTGATTTATTACAGGCTTAGGCTGTCCCAGCAGTGCTGAACATTGAAAATGTATTCTGAGGCGGATGGATCATGAGGTCAAGCCAAGGCGGGTGGATCATGAGGTCAAGAGATCAAGACCATCCTGGTCAACATGGTGAAACCCTGTCTCTACTAAGAATACAAAAAATTAGCTGGGCATGGTGGCACGTGCCTGTAATCCCAGCTACTCAGGAGGCTGAGGCAGGAGAATTGCCTGAACCCAGGAGGCGGAGGTTGCGGTGAGCTGAGATCGCTCCATCGCACTCCAGCCTGGGTAACAAGCGCAAAACTCCGTCTCAAAAAAAAAAAAAAAAGTATTATCTCATATGACCTCAAAATTTCAGGAGGTAGGTTTTTATTCCTTCTGTATCATAGGCAAAACAACAACAGAAACTTCACCAAGGTTTAGGTTAGGAAACTATTCAAGTAATATTTAAGCTTGTCTGCCACTTGGACCTTTGCTCTGAATCACCATATAAAGCAATTTGCTTGATTATTTGCAAAGAGTTTAACCAAGTAAGAACATTCCTACCCCAAACCTGCCCTCTAGGTGACCAAAATGAGCAGAGTGAGAAATGGTCAGGGCGGTTGTTTCGGCCAGCTTAGTAATTATATAGTAACAAAAGCGGATTCAATCAATTGCTTAGCAATTAGCCATTATAAGAAGATGGGAAAGAAATCAATTGGCTGTTTGGTTGAGCAGGAAGCATTTTAAATGTCACCACAGTGAGAAAAATATTTGAAGATTTGTCTTCATAATGGTTAACTAATTGCAATCTTCACATTTTACTGCCTTGGAAAAATAACTCAATTCAAGAGACAGAGTATTAACACTTGAGGCTATTTCTCCTTTGTCTTCGTTAGCGTCAAGGGGTGACATGTAAATTGATCAGTCTCTATAATTTAGGAAGACCCCCTCCTAATGAACAGCATCTTTGAGGGCAGAGTCAGTGTGTTCTTCATCATTTTGCCATCTGTATGTACCTGGAACAATATGGGGACATAGGGCAGGTGCTCAAGACATGATAGCATTTGAAAATAAATGACAATTGGAAAAAATACTAGAGTCTGTCCCTATTGCTGTATTCCCTTTAAGTGAAACTCTAGTGCTGTAAGTGCAATTTGACTTTGGTATAACTATGGTGAAGGATGGTAGCTATAGATTTGTTTACCCAGCAGGCTCTGCAACACCTTCTTACATCAACCCAGTGATCTGACCCATGAATGTGGCTGTGCCACATTCATGGTGTCATGACATTCCTCCTCTTCCACCCATAGTGAGATGTGCTTCTCGGCAAGCTGAACCCATTCATTTGGCCTCAGAGATGGCTTCAGCAATAGGCATTTGCCCAGAGTTGTACCAAACATAATGCTCCTTGGAGTGTTCTTGTTAGATCTGTGTATTAGTCCGTTCTTGTGCTGCTAATAAAGACATACCCAAGACTGAGTAATTTATGAAGTAAAGTAAAGAGGTTTAACTATTCGTAGTTCTACATGGCGGAGGAGGCCTCACAATCATGGTGGAAAGTGAATGAGGAGCAAAGTCACCTCTTAAATGGTAGCAGGCAGGAGAAATTGTGCAGGGAAACTCTCATTTATAAAACCATCAGATCTCGTGAGAATTATTGACTATCACAAGAACAGTATGGAGAAAACCTGCCCCCATGATTCAATCACCTCCCACTGGGTCCCTCCCTTGACATGTGGGGATTATGGAAACTACAGTTCAAGGTGAGATTTGGGTGGGGACACAGTCAAACCACATCAAGTTCATAGGGAAGATTCCTCTTGCCTTTAATATTCACAGTGCTAGAAGGATGCAGCTTGGCACCAGCCTCTTTGACCAAGTGTCTGTGGCAGAAGAGGATCAGGCTGCCATGCAAAAGGAGAGTACAAAGTGCAATGGTGTGAGGCCTGGATCCAGCTGTTCTAAAGCCAGATGCACCCTTGGATTTCCTGACTGTGGGGGTCAATAAATACCCTTTAGCCTCACCCATTTGAATGTGTCACATACAACCTCTGTGTTCTGACTAACACAGTACCACTTTACAGCGACTGCAGTTATTTTTGCCTCAGTTTGTTAATATTGGGGGCAATCAGAAAAAGAAAGAACTAGAGGTTGATAACAGCATGAGGAGGTAGTCTGCAGAGGAGTTCAAACTTGCAGAAATACATCTGCAGCAAGTCCCAGGGAGACTGGGGGCAAAGTAATCCTGATCAAAAGGAGCAGTTCTGCATGACAGGCTGGAGGCTTGGGCTTGCAGCTGAGGGTCTGGAATGATGGAAAAACACAGGAGGCAGGAATCCACAGAGCTCTAGGCAGAAAGGGGCCCTAAATTAGGATGACAGCCACACATAGAAAAATTGACTGCTTTTGCGTTATCTACCACAAAGCAAGAAATGAATTTACTTTATTGAAACAGGGGATTGAGTGCCTTTCCAAAGATTCTATTAAACATAGCTAATGAATGTGGAAAGTGTTCCATGCCCGTATTACTAATGTGGGATGAGTAGATGTCAATGAACTCCTATCACTGTGCTCCTAGTGTCACAGCTACAGTTAAAAATCGAGGCTTCCTGAATGGTCTCACTCCAAGCATGCCTCTTCCAGCCCTATATCTTGGTCACTGATGTGAAAACTCACCCTGACTACAGGAGAAAGAAAAGAAGGCAAGGCGACAAGCAGCTGAAGTAGGTACAGTAAACTGTAATAATTGCTTATAAAATTTTATGGTTGGTCATTAATCCTAACCACCTCAATTTCTGAAAAGAAAGATTCATAGTCTTTTTAAATAGACGAAATTTGAGTTTATGGGAAACTTAATAATATTCATGCTGATACAATAAGAAATTCCAAGAGTCTTAAATTTCCTGCAGACTTTGAAGGGGAGGCAGCCTGTTATAGGAAAGGGACAGGTTTGGGAGTCAGGACAATGGCCAGAGCCTGGCACGGGGCTTGAAGCAAATCCCTGAATCTCTCTGAGCTTCAATTTCCAGCTCTGGGAGATGGGGAGTGATGCTGGCTTCTTTAGGAAACCACCAAGTGGACTCAAAAATAATGCATTAAAGTTCAGAGAGGTGTAGAGGCTGGTTTGCAGGCAGCTCCACTCAATAAGACAGAGCTGAAGTCCTCACCCCCTCAAATCTTTTCAAATTATACCCAGAATATGGCCATAACCGTGCCCCTCCCCTTCTACCACCACTGCTCTGGGCCAAGCCCCCATCACTTCTAGAACCTGAGTGATTGCAGCTGTTAACACCCTTGCCTCCAACCACAATTTATTCTATTCTCCATTCATCAGCCAGAGCCATCCAATAGAGACGTAAACCAGATCACATCTGTCTTCACCAAAGCCCTTCAGTGGCTTTCCCACTCAATCAGAATAAAGGCCAAAGTCCTCATGATGGGGTACAAGGCCTTCTGTGATGTGGTCACACCTTTTCTCCTATCTAACATCCCCTTACTCCTGTTTCAGCTACACCAGCCTTCCTATTGTTCCCAGAACATTCTGGACACAGTACTACCCCCAGCTTCTGCAATCACAGTTCTTTTATCTAGAATGCTCAGCCTCCAGATAGATACATCCCTGCACTCATTCCATTTCATCAGTTCTCACTGAGGACCTCCCTACTGAAAACTGCAAGCCACTCCCATCTCTAGCCATTGACCTCCATAACCCCTATCAGGATGTATTACATGACATACCTTGTATTTGATTAACTTTTGATTTGTCAGGTTCCCTTCCTAGCAGGTGGACTCTAGGACAGAGCTTGGCCTGTTCTGTTCACTACTGTGTCCACAGAATCTATAGCAGTTCTCATCATGTAGCTGTAGCTCAATGCGTTTTTGCTGAATGGAGAAATTAGTCATTTCTCTCTCCAAGTCACTCCGGAGCTGTGGGTTGCAAACAGCTTCTCCACCAAAAAACACCCCTGCTGGGGATTTCCCCTGCCAATCTGCATCCTAAAGGCCCTGAGGCTGCAGGCCAAGCTATAACCAAGCAGCAGAACAAGGCAGTAGAATCCGAGATACTGGTTCTGAATCACCCTTTGCCTCAAGTCATGGCTTCATCACGGATGAAGGGAAAGATGAAACCTAAATCAGCTGATATTTGAGGGGATTCAATGAGCAATATAAAAAGTCCAGGTTCATGAAGGTGCTGTAATAATGCAAAAGTCCTTTCTCCTTTAAGTGGTTGTTAAGGATTAAATTAAATTTTGTATGGGGCCAGGCGTGGTGGTTTACGGTACGCCTGCAATTCCAGACTCCATGAGGCTGAGGTGGGTAGATCACTTGAGGCCAGGAGTTCAAGACCAGCTTGGCCAACATGGTAAAGCCCCATCTATACTAAAAATACAAAAATTAGCCAGGTGTGGTGGCGGGCACCTGTAATCTCAGCTACTCAGGAGACTGAGGTGGGAGGATTAGTTTGAACCCAGGAGGTGGAAGTTGCAGTGAGCTGAGATCACACCATGGCACTCCAGCCTGGGAGACAGAGTGAGACTGTCTCAAAAAATAATAATTACAATAATAAAAAATAAATTTTATTCATAAAAAAGGTTATAGTTTTCATTAAAATATCTCCATCTCCCCGTTAGCCCTTTACCACCTACACAAGGGATCACAACAGCCTGCTTTGATGGGGCGCCACTTCTTCTTCAGCTCCTTCTCCCCATCAGAACTCTTCCTCCACAGGAGAAGGAGTTGACTTGTCTCAAGAAGAGCTTGACTTCTCTCATTCTTTCAAGTCAAGCTTTTGATTTTCCTGAGTTACAGTGAGCTCATCTGATACAACAATGCAACATTAGCGCTGAGAAATTGAACTTTTTGTAACTCCTTAACCCAGTGGTTATCAATACTCACGATATACTACAGACTTGAGATGGGGTGGATAAAACACAAAATCCAATAAATACAAATGTAAAGCAAATAACAACAAAAATGACAACGACAAGAATACTATGACAACAAAAAGCAAAACAAGAGAAGCCTCAAGCACCAGAGGCTGATGATAAGGCTGTCTTGTAAAGTCGAATGGCTAAGGTGCCTTTAGGCCGGGCATGGTGCCTCACGCCTGTAATCCCAGTACTTTGGGAGGCCGAGGCGGGGTATCACAGGGTCAAGGGATTTGGACCATCATGGCCAACAGGGCGAAACCCCATGTTGTTTAGTAGACCCCATGTTATCTACTAAACAACATGGGGTTTTGCCATGTTGGCATCTACTAAATACACAAAAAGTAGCTGGGCGTGGTGGTGCAAACCTGTAGTCCCAGCTACTCGGGAGCTTGAGGCAGGAGAATCCCTTGAACCTGGGAGGCAGAGGATGCAGTGAGGTGAGATCGCGCCACTGCACTTGAGACTGGTGACACAACAAGACTCCATCTCAAAAAAAAAGTCATTAAAAATAATACAATCTTAAAAGAGCGAATTTAATGTCTAAATCTATTAGACTATTTTATTAGGAAAATATCTGCTCTAAGGTACAATTTCTTTTCTTCCACTAGACAATACAGGAATGAAAAGGGGATAATAATTGGTTTTTGGACATATTCCATGGATAAGACATAGAGGTTGTTGGGAAGTATACAAACAGCGGGTGGGCAGGGAATCAGTGAAAAATGTTTCAAATACATAAATCTATCCATCAGAGACAGGAGAATCAGCAGTTGTGAGTTGTCACCACTTACGATTGTGTTCCTGCTAATTAATCCAAACACCAGCGCCTGCTTATTTTGTAGATTATTCCTGTTCTCATTATGATAACTGGCAGAACATTTCCAGAAACAAACTGGACAAGCATGTAAGTAGCAGAAATAGATTAAATATGTTCAGGGACATGGGTGGGAGTGTATTGCATTGAGGCAAATTTCTTAGATGAAGTGACACTTTTCAAGTATGAAAAATCATAACTTACCATGGTGAGAAATCACCTGCACTACTTAAAATTCTCAGAAAATATAGTGTTTAGCATCAAATGTGACAAACTGATTTTGCACTCTTTCATTTTAATTTGTCTCAATTTTTTAAAAAGATCTGTTTGTGTACATGGTTGACAATTTTTACCGCAACACAGAAACTTGTTGAGAAATTACTATGTGGGAGAAATTATAAGGTGCTTTACCTTTGCTCCTTTTATCCTCAAAGCAAAAAAAAACTTTTGAGTTATCACTTTTATTTTTTCACATCAGAAATTTTGATATGCTCAAAGCCTCACAGCTTATACTAAAAAAAAAAAAAAAAAAAGATGGGGTATGAATGTAAACCAGTATAGAACACAGACTTGGAAGCCAGGCTGGCTGGATACAAATCTGAGCTCTGCCACGACCAGCTGTAGGATCCTTAGGATTCTGTGTCTGTTTCTTTATATATAAAATAGGGATAGTAGTAGTATCTGCCTTATAAGGTTGGTTGGAAGATCATAAATACATAGATAGATAGTCAGGGTATGGTGGCTCAGGCCTGTAATCCCAGCACTTTGGGAGGCCGAGGCAGGTGGATCATGAGGTCAGGAGATCGAGAGCATCCTGGCCAAACATGGTGAAACCCTATCTCTACTAAAAATACAAAAAAAATTAGCTGGACATGGTGGTACATGCCTGTAATCTTGGCTACTCTGGAGGGTGACCCAGGGGAACTGCTTGAACCAAGGAGTCAGATGTTACAGTAAGCCTAGCTCATGCCACTGCACTCCAGCCTGGTGAAAGAGCAAGACTCCATCTCAAAAAAAAATATATGCGTGTGTGTGTGTGTGTGTGTGTGTGTGTATGTGTGTGTGCTGTGTAGAGAGACAGAGAGAGAGAGAAGTAGATTAGAGAGATGGGGCAAATGTATATATACCTACATACCACACACGTACACTTTTAAGTGTGTATTAAAAATCAAAAAGAAAAAAATCAGCTACTATTTACACACATACCCACACACACATAGGGCTTAGACCTCACCAACACTAAATGAGCTAATGCATAATAATGTGGAACAGAAACTGCTACAAAAGTATCAGGTATTATTACTGACCTCATCAACACCCATCCTGGCCTCACATCTTTTTTTTTTTTTTTTTTTAATGAGACGGAGTCTCACTCTGTCACCCAGGCTGCAATGACACCATCTCAGCTCACTGCAATCTTTATCTCCCAGGTTCAACCGATTTTCCTGCCTCAGCCTCCTGAGTAGCTGGGACCACAGGCGCGTGCCAGCACGCCCGGATAATTTTTGCATTTTTAGTAGAGATAGGGTTTCACCATGTTGGCCACGCTGGTCTTGAAATCCTGACCTCAGTTGATCCACCTGCCTTGGCCTCCCAAAGTGCTGGGATTCAGGTGTGAGCCACTCCACCCACTCCTAGCTTCACATCTACATCGAGCCTTGGTATCTGTAAAAGAGCTCCTCTCTGGTGGTCCCAAGGTTCTGCTTCCCTCTCATGGAGTCCTTTGGGTTCAGGAATGTTACGGGGAGCACAATCGCATTGAAAGAAAAGAGTCGACAGAGACTTTACTTTTTAGAGTTAATGTGAAAGGCCAATGATTGGTTTCAAAAGGTGAAAAATAAAAGCACCGTAGAGAAATATTGGCTCTCATGAGCCTCCAGGTGGGGAAATTTACTACAAAATACATTTGAGCCAGAATCAGAAACAGCTACTCATTTTTCTATTTTTTTTTTTTTTTACTAGGGGTGTGTGTGTGTGTGTGTAACCTCTAGAAGCTACATAAGAGATGGCTGACCAATGGCAACATCACTTGAATCTCAGTCTCTCCCTCTACGATCAGTGCCATAGCTTAGGTGTTGATGTTCAAGCTGAGAAATAGGGGTGCCTTACAGACTTCTTGCTCTGGAGTTTTGGGATTGGGGCCATGATGAAAACATTCTTTCTCCCTTACTTCCAGTCAAAACCAATTCACCTCATGTCTGCTTTACTCAATGAATGTTTGAATTAGATTTTATTTGAAGGACACATTTTGAACATCAAAAAAACTTTTGCCAACCACTGTCTTGGATCCCTCTCAGCTCTGATGTGCTGCCGTCTGAGGCTAGACCACCAATCACTTTTCAAGCCTTCCATATAAAGCACTCGCCTGAGCAGCAATGGCAGGTGCGGTCCCATCAAGGAGGGTCACTGGGTCCACAGCAAAATGGAAGCCAAACTAAACACACACTGACTTTGGAAAGAAATACAAGAACGTTCCCATATTAAGATTCTAAATGATGCTTTCTAAAAATGTCTGAAGAAAAACTGAGTTTAATTCCACCAGTTGAGGCTGTGGTGATATTACGGGATTTTTCTACGGGACTTGGTGCGTACCCAATTCCTATGTGTAGCATATAACTCACAGATTTAATTATAGATCTTCCTCACTCCCTAGTTCCCTAGGAAACAAATCCATGGCTTCATGTCTTGTGCATGGAAGGTCATAGCAAGAAGATAAATATTTTCTGCATTTTGAAACTTTATCTAGAGGTCACAGGTCTGCAAGTCAGCAGACGAGCGCTCTTCAGCCAACAGCCAAAAGCTGCTTTGTTTGACTAATATCAGTGATACTTAAAACCTTTTGTGTTTATCTCAAATAAAGCACTTCCCACTTAAATGACTAAAAAATTTCACTATATCTCTTTTCCTTTTTTTCAGATTGAAATACAAATAAAATGAATAGTTCCTTTAAATGTTTCTGAGTTAAGATAAAGGCTGCTCATAATAATAAAAAGGAGGGACGTTATCTGAAAAATCCAAACTAATTTTAATCAGGCGGACATTGCAGGTCAAAGTTCTGCTTTTTTTTCTTCAACTGTAAATCAAGCAGAAAACTGCCACAACTGGAGAATTACACTGAGCATCTGAGACAAGAGGGAAAACTAAAAGCAGAAAAGTCAGAAACGGAAAAATGAAAATGCCTTTAAATATGTGATAAAAAGAATCACAAAGTAAAGACACATTCCTCCTTGTGACGTGGGAAATCAGTCTCGTTTTACTTTATAATTTTGTGTATTTAATACTCTGAAATTGGTTTTCGCTCATTCTCATTAGCATCACTTTCTTAGTCCTAAGTGAGGATTAAATGGGAAAATACAAGTAAAGTACTTTGTAAACCCCAAAGAGCTACACAAATGTTAGCTATCACAATAAGCATTCAGAGGATAACTTCTTAAACACATTCCTTTTGATCACAGCGTGGCATGACTAACAGAGAGCTTCAAGTGTCCGCAGGCTTTAAAGGACAAAGCTTAGAGACCGGTAGCAGTTATGAACTTCACCTTTCACGTGGAGATCATAAAGTAAACACACACGACCATTCAACAAAACTCACAGAAATGTCCCAGAGGGGTTCACAAGATGAGTTATTTTCCCCAGCAGAGTACAGCAAACCCATGGCAGCCAGAAGACCAAGGGGTGAGAACCTGGGATTATGACTCTTCCAGCTTCTCCTGCAGCCTCAACAATACACAGTTTACAGCTTTAGTCGGAGACCGGAGCCATCAGAGAATGCTTCCTTTGTCCGTGTAGCAAAAGATCCAGATGAGGAGAGAGACTAGAAAGTGATATAAGGCCTGACTAGCAGGAGGCAGGAAGGATTAGTTAATCATCGCTTCCTTTCAAAAGGCATCAGGCAAAATTACTTTTGCTCTGTTTAAGGACCTCCATAAAATAACAGTTAGGATGTAGCTAGCATTTGTTTAGCAGCTACCGAGTACCAGACAATATGCACTTTTCCTATGCTCCCATGTAGTCCTGCAATAGCACTGTGACCCTGGGAGAGCTCATCTGGAGGGGAGCGCAGCTCCTGTTTGCAGCTCATTCATGGAAGAGATGGTCTCTAAGTCAGAGTCTCTGTGCCCAACGTCTACGCTCCAAATCATCACCCAGTTAGAAGGACGGTTCTGACCATTCTGCATGAGCATCTCCATGGGAAATCTATGCAAATTGTGGTCCCTCTCTTTCCAGAAACACACACACACACACACAAACGCATGCACACACCCTCACTTTGCCTATGATTTCAGGTGTTCAGAGACTTCCTCAAGTCCACCCGGGGACCAAGGGTGAACATCTCAGGTTAAGAAGCTCTGTCCCACAAGCCTTCCTGGCTCCAAGTCATCCCCTCTTCTTCCCCTCTTTACAGCATGGGGCTCAACCCAACCTTCCTGAGTTTCTCCTATTTTGAACTCACAAAATCAGCCAGCCATACGATTCTAGCTCAGGTATATTTTAATGATGACAAAACTGAGGGTTTTTTTTTTTTTTTGCTTTATTAAATAAAAACAAAATGTCACGTACTACAGCCCTAGATGTGGTCAGAGAAAGCTTCCGAACTTGATGGGACTTCTGGTATTAACCACAGTGGTGGTTCCTTCATGGGACACCTGGGTACCTGGGCCACAGCCACCCCAGAGCTTGTCAGCAAGGAGGTCCACTGGACCCTCTGCAGACTTACGGAACTCAAATGTAAAGGTGGGGATGGGAATTCACTTGATTCTGTGAACAAATTCCCCTAGTCAAGTTGGGACACGTTGCAATTAAACACCTGCCTTGGACTGAGAAGAAATTAAGTCCCCTAACACCAAATTACTTGCCTGAGGCCTCATTTCTTGGCTGCAGAGCCTTCAATAGATGTGATGATTTCTGACTCTCTGTCTACACATTTCTATCTCAAATACCCGATAGTGTGATCAAAATTCAGTCAATAGGACAATTTATTTAAACACATCATTGTGCTGAGAAAATGGATTTGAAATACCCAGTGCTAGTGGGAAATAAAATGTTTGTGATTTATTCCTTTAAACCAATAATGTCCCCAAATAGGATGTTCATTAAATTGCTAAAATTGTAATGCATGAATTTAAATCTGCTTAAATCGAATGCCTTCATTCCAGAGAAGTTCGCTTTTAATAGGATTGTGTGTTCTCTGTAAGGAAAAAAAACCACATTTTGTTGTAAATTGGGGATTAAAATAAACAAACCAACAAATGACTGCAGCATCATGGATTAAGCAGCCTTCATGTGTTTGTTTTAAAGAACATCACCTAGAGTGATCATTTTCCTAGAATTTAAATTGACATGCATAGTCTAATAATTATGTATGTGAAAACAGAACATGGTTTTGGGGGTCTGCATAGTTTCAAGATAATATGGGCTGCTGGGATCCTATATGTTTTCACACAGAATATGCAAAGCACACACTTCCAACATATGGCTTCTTTAGGTTATAACTGAAGAAAATTTAAATAATGGAACACGTCTCTGCAGATCTGAGGTCATTTCAGCTAACATCATTCATGCAGCTACCACCAAATGGCGAATCCTAGGCTAAAAGTCTTACGCTCTAAGCCATTGAAGTTCGTTCCATTCCTTGGCACTGTTTTTGTAAAAACATAGATTATAATAATCCCTATTAGAATTGTTCCTGGGAAGCTTGTTTGTTCCTAACCTTATATTTAAGAAGAAAAGGATATGAAAGAAAATACCTTCATTGTCTGATCTTAACTTATTTTTCAATTTGTGTTTATTTCCTCCAAAGACTACAATAGCAAAAATAAAGTTACCTCAACACCATTGCACTTCTCTTAAAATACGTTGATTGATTCAGTGCTACGTGATGAAGAGAATGTTTTCCTGTTTTAAAAAAAAACTTACTTCTAAAAGACATGAACCTAAAGAAATTTAAAAACAGAATAAGTCACTATGCTCCAAAGTCACTGTGTTTTCTAAGTAAAACAAAGTTTACTTTTAAGGGAAGGAAATCATACTATAAAAGCTACAAACAGTGGCCTACAGAAAATATATCAATTAAAATCAGATGCTCATAGCAGTCACTGAAAGTAAGTTATTTTCCAATCATTTTCTGTTCATTAGCACTTGCAAAAAAAAAACAAAAACAAAAACAAACAAACAAACAAACAAAAAAATTTAGCCGGGTTTGGTGCCTCACATCTGTAATTCTAGCACTTTGGGAGGCTGAGGTGGGTGGATCACTTGAGATCAGGAGTTTGAGACCAACCAGCCTGGCGCACATGGTGAAACCCACCTCCACTAAAAATACAAAAATTAGGATGGTGTGGTGGTGGGTACCTGTAATCCCAGCTACTTGGGAGCTGAAGCAGGAAGATTGCTTGAACCTGGGACGCAGAGGTTTCAGTGAGGGGAGACCGTGTAACTGCAGTGCAGCCTGGGTGAAAGAGCCAGACTCTGTCTCAAAAAAAAAAAAAAAAAAAAAAAAAAAAGAGAGAGAAAAGAAATGTAACCTATTTTGATATATGTTGAACTAACTTTAGTTTGATGCTAAGGAATGCTTCTTTTAAGTGGAAAAAATAAGTCATTTGTATTTAATCCTAAATCTAGAGGCAATGTAGCACTGGAGAAGACCGTGATTCCAGAAATCTGGACAGATGAATTCAAACTTTGGTTCTGTGACTTCAGGCAGGTTGCTTAACGCCTCTCCAGGGAGGCTCCCTTTTCTTGTTAGTAAAATCTGGCCCTGTTAGCATTTGCCTGATAGGGTTGAGAGATTTAAGGAGATAATAGCTTGTAGGTCTTGGGACACTGCCTGGAACACAAAGAGTTCTGCAGTCTTACAGGAAATGTTGATTTCACATCAATGGGACTAGAAATCCCAAAGACTTTCCTGTATTTCTTGGAATCCAAGAACTCCTTACTAAGGTAGTTTTCCAAGGATGGGAATTAAAAGTACCACGCTCGCTCTGATGTGAGACTCAGATTCCATAATCACTAATAGGGTGCCACATTTGTTGAGACTTAATGCATACATGTCCTATGAACAAATACTTCTGCGAAAATATACCTGCCTTTTTGACCAAGGCATGTTTTTCTTGCATAATGAGAAGACCAAACCAACTGTTCTAGAAAATGACTGCACATCTCTATGTGGCTTCCAGAAGCAACTTTAATAAGTTAGGGGAGAGTGAACCAAACGCTGGGAGGATTCAGGCTATTTGTGCATCTTAACGAGCATTAATCAAAGGTCTTATTCCAGGGAAAAGACTGGAAGACGCAAAAAACACAAAGCCAACCTGTTGAGGACTGTGTGGATTCTGCAGAATAAGCTGTGACTGTTAGGGTCATTAGCAGGCTTTCTGACATTCAACTATAAAGCGTTATTCACGAACACAGAGCAGGAAAAATCACATACTCCACTTAAATAAAATCAACCACATAACAGATATAGCTCACAGAGCGATCATTTTTAAAAATAGAAAACTGAAATTCAAATCAGCATTTTAATGGCCCAGTGATCCAAATATTAAATTGATAATCAGGTCTGAGTGATTCGCATGAGTAGCTGGAAATATTCTTATAATTCTATAACCATCTATGAAATGCCAGAAAATTCACATGTTCAGAAATCATGGTCCCAAGAAGAATCTTAGACTATCAGTGCCAGAGGGGACTTCAGACATGATCTAAATCGGTGGTTCTCAACTGTCAGGAGGGGGAGATTTTTCCCTGATTGGGATGTTCTTCTGGAGACATTTTTAGGTGTGGTAGCTGGGGGAGGAGTCCTGCTGGAGAAGGACTAATGGGCAGAACCAGAGGTGCCTTAAACATCCTTTCAGAAGCACAGGGCAGCCTCCCACAATATACTTATCTGCCCCTAAAGTCTATAGTGCTGAGGCTGAAAAACCCTAATCAAGATCGACTGTTTTCACTTTACAGAACAAAGAAGCCTAAACCATGGCTTTTCACTGGACCAATAGTTGTGAATCTAAACAGGACTAGATTTCAGGGGTCCTGGTGCTATTTTATTTCTATGCTGGGGTTTCTCGCAGCTCCATTATTCCTGCCCACCTACCCACTTATCCTCAATCTATCATTCAAAGTTTATTAAACACCTAGTATGTGTTTGGCACTGGGAATACGTCAGTGAACAAGATAAACAGTCTTTCTCCTGTGTGTTTATAGCATGGTGGGAAAAGCAGGTATTAGGTAATAATACCGCAAATAATGATCGTTGTGATAAGTACTTCGTGAGAGCACACAATGAGGGGAACTCAATGTGGTTTGGCATTCTCTTGTTCTCAAACCAACTCTCCCAATGCAATACTCGACTACATATCTAAATATCCCTAAAAGAGATTTTGAATAACAAGGGGTGGGTCTCGACAGCCAATCCCTATGTAGAGAGGACCTTGCTACGATGGTGGAGGTAACAGTCATGGTCCCCATTCACTGGGGACTCACCCTGCACTAGGCACCATAGTAAGTGCTCTTCTTATCTTTAATCCTCAAAATAACACTAAGAAGCAGGTACTATTATCATCATAACCTCCAATTTACAAGATCTCCATATTTTGGATGAGTAGCTTGACTTGGGCATATGATGGTCTATCATAGCTGAGTTAAACTTTGAGGAAAGTGATTGAAATTGACGTGATTATTCATTGAGGGTCCCCTTTGTGCTGTAGCAGACCGGGGATGGTGTCAGAGTATCATTGGCGATTTGGTGATTAGTCCCCACCTTTGAAGGACTAGCGAGGGAAGGAAAGGTCATTTGAAGCAAGCAGCTGAGAACAGGCAATGACTTAGATACAATGTTTTTAGCTGCCATATTTAAGATAAAACAAAGTGGCAAAGATATGAGTATTTGAGACTCAGAGGTATGTTCTTAGATCTGCTGTCTAAAATGTTAGCCACTAGCCACATGTGGCTACTAAAATTAAATAAGATTAAAAATCCCAGTTATTCGGTCACACCGGCCACAGCTCAAGTACTCACCGGCCACAGCTCAAGTACTCAGCAGCCAGAGGTGGTTAGTGCTTATCATACTGGATGTGCAGATATAGAACATTTCCATAATCACAGCAAGTTCTAGTGGACAGCAGTGCTTCATGGTAGCATCCAGGGGTAAGAAACTTTCTAGTTGCCATTCCTAGGGTGACATCTCCTGCTCATAGTTTGGGACCTCAGGCCAACTCTGACTCAGGCTGATGGGGGAGGAAGGGAGCTAAGAGCTTGCTCAGACTTAAGATCCATGCACAACAGAGCTACAATCCAGGACTCAGACAACTTCAGAATGAGAAGGGTACTTAGGGATTAAACTTCTGCCTCCATTTCATCAAGCAACTAAGGACTTACATCACAAACTTTAATAATATACAACCACCCCAACCCCTTTTAAGACAATAATTCCCCTTACAGAAATGTATTCCTTGGAGAAAATTAGGAATGAGCACAAAGTTGAGGGTGCTCAGTGGAATTATATTTATAACTGGGGATAAACTGGACCCCCACTAAATTCCCAATAATCATTAAAAATGCCTATAAAACAGACAAATGCACAACCCCTTTTTTTTTCCTCGAGATGGAGTCTTGCTCTGCCACCCAGGCTAGAATGCAGTGGGGCGAACTTGGCTCATTGCAAGCTCTGCCTCCCAGGTTCAAGCAATTCTCCTGCCTCAGCCTCCTGAGTAGCTGGGATTAAAGGTGCATGCCACCGTGCCCAGCTAATTTCTGTATTTTTAGTAAAGACAGGGTTTCACCATGTTGGCTAGCCTGGGGTCTCGAACTCCTGACGTCATGATCTGCCCACCTTGACTTCCCAAAGCATTAGGATTACAGGCATAAGCCACCTTGCCTGGCTACAACCTTTAAGTACAATGTTGTACAAGTCGTTTCGACTTGGAAATGTGTTGAAGTATATTAACTTAAAAAGCAGGTTGAGAAAACAGTATGTATGTTATGACCTTATTTTTGTGAGCGTATTATACACACATGCATAAAGGAAGGTATAGAGATCTACAAAGCATTTGATATGTTGGCGACTCATCTGACTAGCAGGGTAAGAATGATAGACTTCTTATTTTATTTTATTTACTTATCTGCATTTTCACATCCTTCCTCCGTGACCAAGTCTGCTATTCAAGGCTATTATCAAAACTAAGGACTTAGCAACATAGGGGTTTGTTCAGTCCCTTCCTGGTCGCCCAAAGCAAACTGGGGGCTCTGATTCCATCAGTGGTGCCCCAATTCCTGTACAGTTTCCCTTGGATGCTCTGATCTTTTCAGACAATCCCTACCTCTTCCCTAGTCTCCACACTGGCTCATTAGAAAAAGAAACAGAGCCAAATTAATAGTGCCTGCATGATTCTGTCTTCACCTGTGGGTAATAGGGGAGGTTGAGAACTTAAGTTGTTGTCTTTTAATCAAATCAATATATTAATAAACTATCAATAGCTCATATAAAATAATCTAAAATGCACTCCTATTTCAGAAACATTTTTTTCTAATTTCCTCTGTCCCAAACCACATAGAATGGCATCCATACCAAAATCTTACGTGTTATTCTGTGGCATGTTTGAGAGTAAAGCATCTAGAATAGGGCTGTCCAATACAGCTTTCTATGACGAGGGAAACATTTCATATCTACACTGTGCAGTATGTATGCACTGCATACAGTAGTCACCAGCTATATGTAGCTGAGGATTTGAAATATGGCTAGTATGGTGATATGGCTTGGCTCTGTATCCCCACCCAAATCTCACCTCAATTTTTTTTTTTTTTGAGACAGAGTCTCACTCAGTTGCCAGGATGGAGTGCAGTGGCCCAATCTCAGCTCATTGCAACCTCTGCCTCCTGGGTTCAAGCGACTCCCCTGCCTCAGCCTCCTGAATAGCTGGGACTACAGGCGTGCACCACCACACCCAACTAATATTTTTTTGTGTTTTAGTAGAGACGGGGTTTCACCATGTTGGTCAGAATGGTCTCAAACTCCTGATCTCGTGATCTGCCCGCCTCAGCTTCCCAAAGTGCTGAGATTACAGGTGTGAGCCACCACACCCAGCCCTGACCTCAAATTTTAATCCCATGTGTCAGGGGAGGGACCTGGTAGAAGATGACTGGATCATGGGAGTGGTTCCCCCATGCTGTTCTCATGATAGTGGGTGAGTTCTCGCAAGATCTGATGGTTTAAAAGTGTTTGGCAGTTCCCCCTTGCTCTTTTCTCTCTCTCTCCTGCTTCACTGTGGTAAGGCATACCTGCTTCCCTCTACCTCCTGCCATAATTGTAAGTTTCCTGAGGCCTCCCCAGCCATGTGGAACTGTGAGTTAATTAAACCTTTTTTTCTTTACATATTGCCTGGTCTCAGGTATGTCTTTATAGAAGTGTGAAAACAGACTAATACATATGGCTCATGAACTAAAGTTTTTATTTTATTTTAATTAATTTAATAGTAAATTTAAGTAACCAGAGGTGACTAGTGGCTACCCTACTGGACAGTGCAGGCCTGGAACCTGAATTGAGCTTCTGCATATAAGCACGAAGGGTCCTTTTTATGGTCGGAAGTGTAAAGTTTATTCTGGCTCAGAAATATTCTGAATTATGAGGGGTCACTGGCTTCTGTCTTCCTTTAATCCATACAGCTCTGAGTAACTTTGAAACATTGGTCAAGATAACTTGAATATATTGGAAAGACAAGTGAATCTTTTAAAAAGTAAAAAAAGGATAGTGCCAAGTAAGATGGGATTTATGAACATCTTTGAGTGGTGTTCTTACATGCAGCATTAATGGGAAGGGATGGATGGTAAAGTGAGACTGATGATAGAATTTGGGATTCAAGACATGTTCAAGTGATGTGACAGACCCTGAACTGACCCCATCCTCTTCAGAACACATTTATTCCTAAACTTGATAAACCGTCAACTCCCCTGAAATGGAAATGTAGCAGAGAGATACCACAGGGCAGACTTCATACTGACCAAACTCAAGGCAACAGATTCGGGTTTTCTGTGCATCTGTCTCCCATAAGTCCCTCTCCTTTCCCTCAGGTGAAAACTGGAGGAGTGTTCTTATTGTCTGGTCAGATCTCTACATGCTGGTGTGATGACGGCTTTGGAATAACCAGGGATGTGCCTGTTCTGTTCCCTGGGTCTGGGATGGCATGTTCTAAGTCATAAGAGACAGGAGGCAGAGTCTGACAGGAACCCCAGTGTGGCAGAATGCAGGACAACAAGATGGGTGTTAGGAAGGTAACAGGGAAGGAAAACAGGGCACAACCTCAGTTTTGTTTTCTAAAGAAAGAGGCCCAGCACACAGGGAGAGTCAGGGATTTTTGGCTGTGCACTCCATAGTTTTCAAAGCCTCTTTAGTATACTTTGCCAAATTTCACAGTTAAAAATACAGAATTCCGGGCCGGGCGCGGTGGCTCACACCTGTAATCCCAGCACTTTGGGAGGCTGAGGTGGGCAGGTCACCTGAGGTCAGGAGCTCAAGATCAGCCTGGCCAACATGGTGAAACCCCATCTCTACAAAGAAATACAAAAAATGTAGTGGCAGGCACCTGTAATCCTAGCTACTCAGGAGGCTCAGGCAGGAGAGTCACTTGAAACCGTGAGGCAGAGGTTGCAGTGCGCTGAGAATGAAAGCACTGCACTCCAGCCTGGGCAACGAGAGTAAAACTCTGTCTCAAAAAGAAAAAAAAAACAATTCTTATAAGTTCTGTAGCAAAGATTCCCATTTTCTTTAACACGATACTTTCCAAACTTGAAAACACAGAGCCCAGCAATAAAGTAGTTTAAATCCTGGCCCCAGGGTCAAACTGCCTGAGTTCAAACACTGGATTCACAAGCAGGAGACAGTATGACCAGGAAGAAGTTATAACCGGATACTCTGGCTGGGCATATGAAAGTGGCATAGTCATAGCACCAGTCGCACAGCCTTAATGTGAGAATGACATGAATCAATATAAGTCTGTCACAGGGTAACTGCTTTGTGAACATTAATTTTAATAGCCACATCAGTGCCAAGTACCTTTCCCAGAAAGGGCTAATAACATCCAAGCAAAACAATTTGGGACATGTTAACTGTAGACTAAGGTGGGGTGTTAACTGTAGACTAAGGTGGCTCTGGCTAGCATCAAATAAATGCCTTCGACTTCAGCTCATTATACTTGATGAAATGAGAATTTTTAGTGCAGTAGAAGGTTCAGTAGATCAAATCCTCTGATGAAATTATGCTCCACTCTGAAGGAAGCTATTTAGCCTTCTTTATTTTATTTATTTTGTTTGTTTTTTGCTTTTATCTACTATTTTGTTTGTGAGGGCTGTTATAACACCATACTGTAGATTGGGTGGCTTAAGCTACAGAAATGGATTGTCTCATAGTGCGGAGGCTGGAAATCTGAGATCAAGGTACTTCTGAGGTCTGTGAGGAGGAATGTTCCAGGCCTGTCTCCTAGCTTCTCATGGTTTATTGTTGCTGTATTTTTGTTGTTGTTTATGTATTTTTTGCATTGTATGGCAGTTTCAGGCTTGTATATGTATCATTCTAATTTCTGCTGTTATTTTCGGTTTTTACTTTTTTTTTTCGTTTTTGAGATAGAGTCTCTCTGTCACCTAGGCTGAACTGGAATGGTGTGATCTCAGCTCACTGCAATCTTCACCTCTGGGATTCAAGCAGTTCTTGTGTATCAGCCTCCTAAGTAGCTGGAATTACAGTTGTGCACTGCCACACCTGGCTAAATTTTTCACATTTTTAGTACAGACAGGTTTTCCCCATGTTGCCTAGGCTGGTCTTGAATGCCTGACCTCAACTGGTCTGCCTGCCTCAGCCTCCCAAAGTGCTGAGATTACAGGTGTCAGCCACCACACCCGGCCACCTGACTTTATTTTATGTCAGAGAGAACACTTTATGTCGTGTTCTCTCTGTGTGTGAGTCTACCTCTGCGTTTTTCTTTTTTATAGGCACCAGACATAATTTACTATGGTCCACCCAAATGACCTCAGTTTAACATGATTACCTCTGTAAAGATTCTATTTCCAAGTAAGGTCACACTCTGAGTTACCAGGCATTAGGACTTCACCATATGAATTTTTGTAGAGCATGATTCAACCATTACAGCTACCCCTGAGAATGGGGCTAATGTCTACCACCTATCTCACCATGCAGGATTACAATAAGCCTTAAGTAAGAGAGCGGGAAAAGCTGACAGCATTATAAAATGGCAAGGTAAAATAAATTTCATATGTTGATCTGCACTGGAAGTGGTATTCAAACCATCGCAAGAAAGATGCCAGGAAACTGTTAATCTTCCTACAATTCTGCCTGAAAACATATAGCTAGGGACTCCACGCTTCAGAAAGACAAAAAGGTTCTGGGGAAATGAGAGAGGCATGCCCGCAAAAGAGCATGCAATTTGCAGTGTCACTAAATCCCCTGATGGCATATAGGAAATTGGAGACAGAAACAAGGAAATGAAGATAGAGACACAGATATTTCAAAATTTACTGTACATTTATCTCATGTCAGCCATTGTCCAAGGCACAGAACTTGCCAAATGTTAATCTAGAACACAAAGATTATTTATGGGCAGTCTATTTTAATAGAATGAGTAACCTAATTAGAAAAGCTTCTGATATGGTTTGGATCTGTGTCCCCACCCAAATCTCATGCTCAGTTGTGATCCTCCATGTTCCAGGTGGCGCCTGGTGGGAGGTGATTGGATCATGGAGGTGAATCCTCCATGAATGGTTTAGCACTATCCCTGTGGTGCTGGTCTCATGACAGACTTCTCACGAGATTTGGTTGTTTTAAGTGTATAAGCCCCACTCTCTTGCCCTGTTCCTGCCATGCAAGACATGTCTGCTTCCCCCTTGCCTTCCACCTTGATTATACGTTTCCTGAGGCCTCTCCACAAGCAGAAGCCACCATACTTCCTGTACAGCCGGCAGAACCATGAGCCAATTAAACCTCTTTTCTTTGTCAATTACCCAGTCTCAGGTATTTCTTTATAGCAATGTGAAAGGCCGATTACAGCTTTTCTCAAAAAACGGAGGTGGGGCAAGTAAAAAGGCTGATGGGGAAGTTGAGCGGAGGAGAAGGGGATAGCAAAACGTTGTCAATTTTGTCACTTTCATTGATGCTGGATCTGTTCTCTTCGTTTTTGGAAAACTAGTTAGAAGGGTCACTGATGTTGAAAAGTCTGGTCCCATCAGGACATGGGCACATGCCTGCAACTCCCATACCTCTCATCCACAATGTTACCAGATAACGTTATAAACTCTTGGACTTTCCATTTTGCTCCATCAATAAGCTTTTAAAATTTAGATATATTTTAATGATGGGTGCTTAGAAATACTTGTTTAAAGGGAATCTGTTCAGGATCTTCCAAAGCAGAATCTCTTGTTCCTCACTACAGTATCGTTGAAGAATTGTATTCAAAATTCCCACAATTTTAAGTACTAAGACTGACAGATAGCTAACAGGAAAAATCTCAAAGGCTGAACTATCAAGTGGAATTGGGGGGGGAAATGGAACTGGTGAGTTTCTCATGCTTTGCCTCATGAAACAGAGTAGTATCTTGACTGGAAACTGGAAAATGCTCTTCTGTGGTCATCTTCCAGTTTGGGAACCCCATGTCTGTATCAGTCAAGCAAACACTCCTGAATATCCTGATCTCGCACCACCCCGATTTCCTACTTCCAGAGTGTGACACAGCTTAGAGAAAACAAGTAGGTTGTGAAGGGTGGGAGCCAGAAAAAATGATCATTGTTTTTCTTTCTAGAGGAAAAATCAAAGCAAAAATAATTAAGGCAGTTTCGAAACCTGTGTGTATTTTAGAAGGGTTTATTGTCATATATTAAGACACATAAAACTATGAGTGTTGGAACTGTGGCATTTTTGCAAAAGTTAATATATGAGATGGTCCCAAAGTAAACCATTGTATGTATTAAAGCTTAAAGTCACATGAAGGCTATGTGACAAAACCAGAAAAAGAATGGGTATTTAAAATAAAATAAAATAACATTTGAAAGAAAAATTGATTTGTAGGGTAAAAACTCAAAACAAGACTTTACATTAAACCATACATCAAGAATAAGTTCTAGATGGACTAAAGAATCAAATGTCAAAATGAAGCCATAAAACATTAGAAAAATATATGCATTCATGTAACTCTGATTTTGGAACAGGCCAAGACTCTTCATCGTAAAAATGAGAAAATAAGCCCTAAGGAAAAAATGGTATTGTGTTTGACTAAAGATTTAAAAATTCAGCATTTCAAAACATCAAATCAAGTTAAGTCAAATAACCGGCTGGTATAAAAGAAAGGCAACAAACATGACAGGCAAGAGATTAATATCCACAATAAGTAGTGAGCCTTTAGGAATCAACAGGGAAGCCATTAAAAACCAAATGGAAAAAAGGAAGAGAATACAAACAGGCAGTTGCTGCGCAAGTCATGGAGGAAGAAAAAGATACCTCAGCACTGTTTTTTAAATGGCAAAAAAAAGAGAGGCCACAGTAACTTATCATTTTCATCAATCAAAGTGACACATTGAAGAAACCTTAGCACTTAATGCCGGCAAGCATAAGGAAGGTAAACAGGGACTGTCATATATCATAGGTGGAGATAACGTTTACTGTTATTTCTTTGCAAAACATTTTGATAATTACGTTTTAATTTACTTTTTCAAAACAGATTTCAACTTCTAAGCATTGAGGCTAAGAAATTAGATAACTGTGGACAGACGTCTGTGTACCTTAATAGTCATGACAGAACTGTTTAACTGATGACTGGTGGGAAATGGAAAAATAATCAAAACAGTTTCAGTGAACTGAGACTCCATAAGATGTTTTCGTATGTAGATATCAAATATCAGGGTTTGGAAGAACTTACTGAAGAGAACATTCCCAGAAAATAAAGTGTAACTTTAAAAGCAGAACACAATTTGAATGTATAGTTTAATCTTACATATGAATATAGGAATGAATATGTATTTAACTATATGAATAGAAAAACATAGATGTAAAAACACCGAGATGTTATCAGAAGCTACTTCTGAGTGGTAAAATACAAGTTCATTTTATTTATTTATTTATTTTAGTGGCAACAGTGAGCATACCTTTATAATCAGAAAAGTTAATTTGAGAATAAAATACTGGAGTCAGCATTTTGGAGATGTTAGGTAAAGTTGACTGTCATCTTGTATCCATTCATGAAATGGCTACTATTAGTGTTTGGGCTAAGGAAGGGCAGAGGCATTTGGCGAACTGCTTCTGCTGGAAAGAAGGCTATTGTCCTATACACACACACACACACACGTGTGTGTATATTTATACTTTTTTTTAAATGGATGGCACTGTCCATTGGATGGTGCCTAACACCCAGCTGAGCTATTTGGGGTTTTCTGGTTTATTTTAAAAATCAGCACCACATTTATTTATTTGTAAAATAAATAAATAAACAATACTAAAATAAATAAATAACTTTTGTTTTAGATTCAGGGGTACTGTGTGATGCTAAGGTTTGAGTGAGACCGATCCTGTCACCCAGACAGCACGTTTTCCCACCCTTGGACCCCTGTTTCCCTCCCTACTCTAGTGGTCCCAATGTCTATTGTTGCCGTCTCTATGTCCACAAGTAGCCACTGTTTAGTTCCTACTTACAAGTGAGAACATGTGGTCTTTGGTTTTCTATTCCTCCATTAATTCACTTAGGATAATAGTCTCTAGCTGCATCCATGTTGCTGCAAATCCTGTGAGTTTATTTTTTATGGCTGCATGGTATTTCATGGTACATATACCACATTTTTTTATCCAGCCCACCCATTGATGTGTACCTAGGTTGATGTCTTTGCTATTGTGTATAGTCTAGATGAGCTATTTGAAAATGGGAACCCGCAGCAGGGAGAAGAATTTTAAAAATAGGACAATTAAAAAAAAAAAAGCAGCCAGGCGTGGTGTTGTGTGCCTGTAATCCCAGCTACTCAGGAGGCTGAGGCAGGAGAATTGCTTGAACCTGGGAGGTGGAGGCTGCAGTGAGCTGAGATCACGCCACTGCACTCCAGCCTGGGCTACAAGAGCGAGACTCCGTTTCAAAAAAAAGAAGGCAATGAAAAAATGAGATTTGGCTTAAATGGAGTTGATAGGAGAGCTTTGGGAGAGGAGAGAAAGAGGCTTGGTAACGTGGAACATAGAAAGATTTAGCAAAACATCCACATCCATACAATTCAGTGATAAAACCCACATGAGAGCAGAGACTGCTCCAACTTGTAATGCTTTTTTTTTTTCTTTTTAAGATGATGTCTCACTCTGCTGCCCTGGTTGGAGTACAATGGTGCAATCTCAGCTTACTGAAACTCCCGCTGCTTCCCTGGTTCAAAAGACTCTCCTGCGTCAGCCTCTGGAGTAGATGGGATTACAGGTGTGCACCACTATGCCCAGCTAATTTTTGTATTTTTAGTAGAGATAGGGTTTCACCATGTTGGCCAACCTGGTCTTTAATTCTTAACCTCAAGCAATCCACCCACCTCGGCCTCCCAAAGTGCTGGGATTACAGGAGTGAGCCACCACACCTGGCCTTTTTTTTCTTTTAGTATTACTACATTCACTTACGGACGTGAATCTGAGACCAACTGAAAGCCTGCAAAGTAAATAGCAGGGAAGTACCACTGCAGATGTGTTCGCCAATATTCATAAACCTTTGTGGGATTATTAAAACACTAGGAGAAATCTGCCATCTTTCCTTATATGGTATGTTTATTTTTATGTGACTTCCAACTTTTCAAAAAATAAAAATGCAGCAAATGGAGGCATGTTCACATATAAAATACAACCAGTTCTTTCCTAGAATCTTAGGCAGCTAACTGTGGGGTGCAAGAGGCAATTGCTGTAATTTTTCTTTCTGAGACGAAGTTTCGCTCTTGTTACCCAGGCTGGAGTGCAATGGCGTGATCTCAGCTCACCGCAACCTCCGCCTCCTGGGTTCAGGCAATTCTCCTGCCTCAGCCTCCCGAGTAGCTGGGATTACAGGCAGGTGCCACCATGCCCAGCTATTTTTTTTTTTTTTTTTGTATTTTTAGTAGAGATGGGGTTTCACCATGTTGACCAGAATGGTCTCGATCTCTTGACCTCGTGATCCACCCATCTCGGCCTCCCAAAGTGCTGGGATTACAGGCTTGAGACACCGCGCCCGGCTTTGCTGTAATTTTTTGAACTATTTGGGAGATTTGCACCCTGTAAATACACCTCATGAGTGGCAGTAATACATGTCTGCCCTTGCTTCAGAGTAATGCTAAAAACATCTCATTCTGCAAAAGTTACTTGATGCCCAGTAGGCATTAAAAAACAATCTGAATTGGAAAAAGGCATTTTATCAACATAAAGTTAAAAGTGCACTTCAAAAGACACAAAGTTGAGTGTAAACATGAGATGCTCTATCATAACCACGCCTGAATATATTACATATGGAAATGCAGCAGGTAAGAGCACAATCTATATTCCCTCTGAGCTGCTGTCCCAACCACATAAATTAATCAAATGGCATGTCAGTGGAAGCTGGCTCAGAAAGTCTGTGTTCCTCACATTTTCTTGAAGTTTAAATGTTTCTGAGATAATACAAATCTGATCTTGGAAGGAAAGGAGGGAGGAATCAAGAGGTTAATTGTCCGCTGCCTTGGATGGCTTCGGAGATGTGCTTAGTTTTACCCTTTTCTCATCTTAGCCCAATTACTCTTCCTGTCTGGGCTGACAGGCCCTCAAAGCCTACTGCTGCCTAAGCCACTTCTCCCTCCTGCTCTGTCCTACTTAAACACCACGTTAGAGATTTACATAAAATAGTCTGGTCTGGTATTTCACTCCTCATTGTACCAGAGCAGCACACGGTTACTCACTTGCAGTATCAAGAGTTGACTCTCCTCATGGCAAGGATCAGTGGCTGAAAATTGGTTTGCTGGATACCCTTTCTTGCCAAACTGCTGTTTAAAATCTGGTCACCAACTACAAACTGTCAGCATCACTGCCCGCTAACGGCTAAATCGTTTCTGACTGAGGAACTTTCCATCTTTCCACAAACAATGCACATCTCCACTTTCTTTTCCCCCCTCCCCTTCTTCTCCTTTATTATGAGAAGAGAGGTTTCTTATCTACTTTTGCAACCAGTAGTGACCCCATCAAGTCTACGGGAGAGTTCATAACATTCCCCAAGGCATGGAAGCGCTTGGTAGGAAGCAGAAGGGATGAGAGAGAGCAGGATAGCAATTGGAAGATGGCCAGTCACACAAATGCATGCTGAGAGTATGGCCACTACCAGGCTAATGTGCTTCTGTGTCTCCTTCACACGCTTCACTTCAGGCAGGTCAGGGATTGGAGTTCCCTGTCCTGTTGCTTCCTTATACTTCCCCGAGCTAATGTGGTCCTGTTTGTTTCACTCTCATCATCTCAGGTTTCATTTTTCACATCTCCACTTTCATTTTTCTGCTTTTAAAAGTTGGTTTTTGAGCTAACCCCTCTTTTGCCTTGGATTTCCTGAGACTCTCCCGCGTCTCCCACCACTGTTGATTTCAGGCTACTCTTCTGTCTCCTGCGTCCCATGGAGCGGTGGTGCTGAAGCTTTTCAGTTCTTCTCCTTCCGCCATTCCTCCAGGAAGAGGAGAAGCAGGAGACCTGGAGTCTCCATTTGCTAGTTCTACCTTCTCTTTTGAATTCTCGGTTTCCAATTCCTATTTTGAGGTCAAACTGGCATCCATGCATATTTTTAAGCCATTTTGCAAAGTAGCTCTACCTCCGTCTTTTTAACTTATGCATATGTCACTGATATTTGCTTCTTATCCTTCCGCCCCTTCTATGCTGAAATCACCAATTCTAGGTCTCATCATCCCTACCCCGTACCCCCTGCCCACTCTTCTCATGTGTGGCCATGACATCTTCCACAACCAACTGCCTTCCTCAGCACAGAACTTAGCACCCTGCTCTTCAGCCTGCTGGTCCCCTCCCTCAAAGGCCTTTCAGTAGATATTAATAGGTTTTGCATAATAAAAGGGGTGCTATGCTTAAAATCAAATTAGAAAGGAAGAGTTAAGCACACAACTAGTCTCTTGCTGTAAGAAATCTTAGAATATCCGTCCTCTACTGTACATTTTGAACCTTCAAGACAGGCAGGGGTGGGCATTGTTTTTGCCAGCAGAATCCCGTTTGTACTGTGGAACAACTTGGCCGATCCATTGTAGGGGTATACTCTGCTGAGACGTCCTCACGTGATATCTGCAGGGACTTACTGGACTTGGCCATTTTCCCTTGAGCCTCTAGTCTTCCTTCTTTCGGGATTCCTGAATTCCTCCAGGTCAACCCCTTAGCCTGTATTTTACCTCTTTTTTCCCTGCTTCTACTCATCTCCCATAAGCATTCTTTCTGTAATCACAGCCTGGACTGGGCTGACAGCTCAGCACTCAGGGTAACCATTGTACTGGCCAACTGCAAGGTTTTGGAGCCAGGCTGCCTGGATTCAGACTCCAGTTGTGCCAGGCTTTTACCTGGGCATCCTGTGGCAAAGAACTAAACTCTCTGAGCATGAGTATTTTTATCTGTAAGATAGGAATAATGTCCACTTTGTGAGGGCATGAAATTAGTTCATATATACATACAATGCTCAGTACACTGCTAGTATTTAATAAACATTGGTTATTGGCAGTCTCTATTACTGGCAGGAGCTATTATTATAAATCTCATCAGTAAAACGAGGTTCCTCAATCTAAATATATTAAGGCCCGAAATTCTGCTATGTCTACTAGAGGATGAAAGTGATTTGGTTCACTTCAGCACCTTCCCTTTTTGGATTCACCATAGACTGCCCTGCAGGAGACTTGAGAATGAGGAAACATCTCAGAGGAGCTCCCAGGGATGGGAGCTGCAGGCCCAATCCCACCCCTAACCAAATGAATTTAAAGGAAACCCGAAACCTGGCTGCACGTGGCCCCCTTGCCTCATCTTACAGGAGAAAATCATCCAAGGGCTTGCCTGAAGAAGGTGCTGGGAGGTGTAGGTTGAGCCGTCTGGAGAACCATGGTTAACTCATCTGGGCAGATCTGTGAATCCTCTCCTCAAAAAACTACTTTGTCACTCTTTGGTGCTAGGTACTTAGTTATGTGCATACCCAGACTTACCTCATTTAAATTTTTTGTGGAGAGAGGCCAAGTAACTTACCCAAAGTCACTCAGCAGTTCATGGCAGAGCTGCAGTTTAAACCTGGACAGTTTAACTAAAATTCCTGAAATCTTGAAACCCTGTGCTTAAATATCCTAGTATATATGCTTTGGGGCCTCTAGCCATTTTTTTCTTTCTTTGAGATGGAGTCTTGCTTTTGTCACCCAGCCTGGAGTGCAACAGCACAATCTCGGCTCACTACAACCTCCATCTCCCAGGTTCAAGCAATCCTCCTCCTGAGTAGCCTGGATTACAGGTGCCTGCCACCATGCCCAGCTAATTTTTGTATTTTTAGTAGAGACGAGGTTTCACCATTTGGCCAGGCTGGTTTTTAACTCCTAACCTCAGGAGATCTGTGGGGCCCCTATACATTTCTGAAACAGGGTTGAAGGAATCAAAATCATCTGCTTAGACACTAGTTTTTCAATAAATGATGCCTCCTTCAAGTGTCAGAGGGATGTGGGTTGTGACCGAACTCCACCATGTGTGATGTGTGGCCTCAGACCAGACATTTAATCTCTCCAGCCTTCAGTGTTCACATGGAAAATGAAGTTAATAATGCCTACTTCTACAGGTCGGCAGAGGATTATACATGATAAGCATCTAAAGCACTAACCCACTAAACCTGGCACTTAAGCAACCTACACTGTAGTGTTTGGTTAAGCGCATAGGCTTTGGAGGCAGGCTGCTGGGTTTTCATTTTAACCCGACCAGCTACTATCTGGGTAAAATACAAATAACAACTATGTCCTTTTTAGAGTGTTAGTGTGATTATTAAACAAGCTAATACTTGCAAAATGCTTAGTGTCGTGTTCAGTACATGGTAAGATTTTCTTTTCTTCTTCTTCTTTCCTTTTTTCTGTTTTTTGTTTTTGTTCTTGTTTTTTTTTTTTTTTTAGGCAGAGTCCCACTCTGTTGCCTAGGCTAGAGCACAGTGGTACAACCTTGGCTCACTGCAACCTCCACCTCCCAGGTCCAGTGATTCTCCTGCCTTAGCCTCTTAAATAAAGAGGGATTACAAGCATGTGCCACCGTGCCCACCTACATTTTTGTATTTTTAGTAGAGATGGGGATTCACCCTGTTGGCCAAGCTGGTCTCGAACTCCTGACCTCAAGCGAGCCACCCTGCTTGACCTCCTAAGTGCTGGGATTACAGGCATCAGCCACCACACCTGGCCAGTTTTATTTTTGTAATTTATAAATCTGATTATTGTGATGATGATGATGACAATGATGATGTTTTATTGGTTAAGATGGGTTAGGCTATGGTACAGAAATTAAAAACTGAACAAATAAAATCCCAGAGGCTTAACGAAACAAAGGTTTGTTTATCACTTGATAATGAATTCGGGGTGGTGGGTGGTGGCTTTATGCTATATGACAGCTCATCAACCCAAGCTGAAGAAACCTCCAACATGTTGCAGCTGTCATCGTATGAAACACATCTATGGTATCAGGAAAGAAAGAGAGTGGAGATGACACATTTTGGCTAGCACTGGTCATATGGTTCCCTCTGACTGCAAAGGCAATAGAAAACAGAGTCTGAAATTTCCGTGTCCCCAGGAGGAATGGGGCTGGACACGGCGAGTGCCCATGGCGGTACTGTAACACTGATAGCAAAGACCGCAAAACAAGGTGATGCGAGGCCTGGAGCCCTACAATAGGGGGTTAGCAGGTGGTTCACAATCACAGCCATTGTTATTTTTTCTTTATGTTAACTGGGATGCAGGTTTTGTCCACAAGATGGGCATCCCAGTGTAAGAGAGAGACTCTAAGCCAATGTAGGGAACCTATGTAGGGAACAAAGAGGTTTCCCTGCACAGGTGAGTATATTAGTGAATTTTTCACGCTACTGATAAAGACATTACCAAGACTGGGCAATTTACAGAAGAAAAGGTTTATTCGATTTAGTTTCACATGGTTGGGGAAGCCTCACAATCATGGTGGAAGGTGAAAGGCAAATCTCACATGGTGGCAGAGAAGAGAGCTTGTGCGGAGAAATTCCCAGTTTTATATAACCATCAGATCTCATCAGACTTATTCACTACCACAAGAACAGCATGGGAAAGACTTGCCCCAGTGATTCAATCACCTCACACCACGTTCCTCCTATGACACATGGAAACTGTGGGAGTTAAAATTCAAGATTACATTTAAGTGGGGACATAGCCAAACCCTATCAATGAGTGTGTTGGACTTTGGAGTAGCCCAAGCTAGCTCTACAAGTTGGGGATTTAGGCTTCTCAACAGTCCCCAATCCAGTTATAAAACTGTTTCTCCAAGGGTGGTCTAGAGACTGCATCTATGGAAATCACCTGGGGAGTTCATCACAAATGTAGGTTTCACACTAATTTCAGACTACTGAATCAGAATCTGTGTATATGTGTGTCAGAGGGTGGTGATAGTAGTGTAGGGTCTTCTTTATGCATTTTGACAAGCTCATTCCATGACTTTTTAGGCAACCTGAAATTTGAAGACCACTTAAAGGGATACTTCCTGCCCTGATTCTCCTCTGACTCATACTCAGGGTGCTCTTCCAACACGTTGCTTTGTTCGACCTCTAAGACTTGGTAGGGAAACTGAGGCTTAGCACTTGAGAGAGTCAGAATCAGTTTTCCTCTCTATCATTTACTTGCTATATATTTTTGAACAAACCACTCAACGAGTTTGAACTTCAGTGTAAATATCTGTAAAATGTCTACAATAAAATGGTCTGGAATCTTGTTGGAAGGATTCAATTATGTCATGTAAGTAAAGCATGATAACGCTTTCATCATCATGGAAGCATCTTTGTCATCACAACAATGATGACGACAAGATGATGATGGTGATGATGGTGATGAAAATTTTCTAGTCAGTGCCTGGTCCTCATATCTATAAAAGATGGAATATATGAATGTTTCTTATTATCTGTAAAACAGATTCTGGTACTTGGTTATATGATGGGTTAAGGAAACACCAGGCATGTAAATATCGTGTCTGAGAAGCAGTTCATGTTTAACCTACTTTCTTTTAATTCGTTATAAAATTGACCTACCCCCAAAGGAAAGGACTAGCTGACTTTACTTACTTCTGAATTAGAATCAAGAAAGTAGTGAGAGAAATTGGCATTGATAGAAAACAATGGTTTCTTAAGTACAGAAGAGAGTTACATTAATAATGATCATTTGTTCTCTGGTTTGATTGCTATCTCATTTTGAGTTGCAATGTCCCTGAATAACTATGATGGGTTGTTTGATATAGCATCTCAGGCTTCTGAAACTCTTACCTTGGGCAGACTTTGAGAGTTCATTTTTGTTGTTGATTAATATCATTAGTTGGGAAGAGGTACATTAGGAGAGTGACAGCAATAGATGGGTAAGACAAGAATGTGGATAAGAAAGAGAACCATGGTGGGTGTCTCTTCTAACTCTATAGATAATCAAACCCATTGTAATAACCTAGCTTGTGTTAGCCTAACTGACTCCATCTTAGCTGCGAGCCTGACATGCTCCAGCTTACCTTCTCCCTCCCTGCCTCTGCCCCCACAGGTGCATTACGGGGTCACGCTGCACTCAAAGCTTTGAACCACTGAGAGTGGTTCACACTATTCACACTACCTGTTAACCACTGTAACCACATCCTGCTTGCCAAGTCTACCTGCGATTGTGAATACCTTCCTTGGTGACTGATTGTATGGAAAGTTCCCCCTGCTACCACGCTTGATGATTATATGGAAATACCCTTAGCAACCAACAATACTAGGAACCTCCTACCCCCTGGTTACCAGCTTCCTTATCTAGCTTCTTGTTCTGCTTCTGTAAAATTCCGCTTCAGCTAGCCTACCCCTCCCCTACCTAAATCAAGGTATAAAGGGAAATCAAGCCCCTTCCTAGGGGCAGAGAGAATTTTGAGTGTTAGCCATCTTTCAGTTGCCAGCAAATAAAGGACTCTTAATTTGGAACTCAGAGGGTGGTGCTTTCCTTCTAACCGGCTTGGATATAACACCACGCAGAGTCAAGGCGGGGGAGGGAAATGGTGGTGGTTTGTCAAGACAAATGTTGGTGGTTGTGGATGAGTGGCAGACAGTAAAAGACATAATGCTTAGGTTGCTTATTTTGTGTCTGTACTGTTTGAACTTTATCTGCTTCTATCTTAAAATACAATAGTAATAGGCATTTTGATTATATTTCAGAATGGACCCTGTCTATACTCAGTTAAAATAGAATTAGAATTGCTCACTTAAAAACAACAAAAATCAGACTGTTCAGAAAACTGACAGACCATTATTTATTCATTTGATGATTTCTTCAATATAGAAGCTCAATATTCAAATTCTGAACACCACATGGTGGTTGTTCTCTTTTACTCAAATCCAGCATGTTATTGAGATATAAGTATATCTCCCTGGAAACTGGAGATTTTCATTCATTTGTTCTAGAATGTATAGTGGTCCAATATAGCCTTAGAAAATCACATGGAACAAATGACATAAAAACTTCAAAGCTTTCACAAAGAGTTGCCAATCTCTTTCATACATGATGTATAAGAACAACAGGCATGCTCACACAGTCTAGATGCAATGAGAAATCTCATTTCTATAGCAATGGCAGTGGTCTCAAGATCTGTGACTATCTTGGGTTGCCCAATTTCTCCCCTAACAGGAAAGCCTCCAGCATTGCATCAAGTCCCAGTAAAGGAAAAACATGGACTGGAGGAATTAGACATAATTCCAGACAAACATTTGCGTAGAAACTGTTTTTCTCACCTTACGTTTAAAAACATCTTCAACATCCTTTAAAAATGCAGGTTGCCATGGTTACAGTTGTTGTGCAGGCAGGAGGTTTCCAAGCATCTCTGAGCTCATCAGTTAATGCCGACAGATCAGAGATTTTTGAAAATTGATATTTATAAAATATCACCCCTCTTTTCTTTCCCTCCAGATCAGAAGTCACGTCACCGAAAGCAGCTGGAGAGGTTTGTAGGATTATTAGTGGTGATTATCACTGTGGAACTGGCCTTTTGAAAGGCCACAGAAGCACTACGTTGACCATATGCTAAATGTGCCCTTTGATCTACGTCCACATGTCATGGGTCAAACTCATTTACTGACATTCACAAAAATGCAGAATTGCCATTCTGATAAAGCAAAGCTCTCACCCTTCCCCTCCATTGTCATAGATCTGTCTCTATGACAACCACAGTCTTAATTGCTACCTGCTTGAAAACCATGTTAATCGAACTTATTTTTTAACACTTTTTTTTTTAGAGCAGTTCAGGTTTATAATAAAATTGAAAGTCAGGTACAGAGATTTCTCCTACTTCCACATGTAGCCTCCCTCATCGCCAACTTCCTTCACCAGAGTGGTACATTTGATACAGTCATTGAACTTACATTGACACATTACTTTGGCCCAGATATTTTAAAAATATAGCTTTCTTACAGAATTCATAGTTTGAATCATGGCACATCGAAGATCGTGTGCAACGGCGCATTATGTAAGGATTTATTTTTTTTTATTTTTTGATACAGAGTCCTGCTCTATTACCCAGGCTGAAATGCAGTGGTGTGATATCAGCTCACTGCAACCTCTGCCTCCTGGGTTCAAGCGATTATCATGCCTCGGCCTCCTGAGTAGCTGGGATTACAGGTACACACCACCATGCCTAGCTAATGTAGCTAATTTTTTGTATTTTTAGTAGGGATGTGTGTTTGCCATGTTGGCAAGGCTGGTCTTGAATTCCTGGCATCAAGTGATCCACCAGCTTCAGCCTCCCAAACTGGTAGGATTACAGATATGACCCACTAGGCCCGGCTGCATTATATCAGAATTTAAAAATCAATCCAGCTCAGCTGGGCATGGTGGCTCACACCTGTAGTCCCAGCACTTTGGGAGGCTGAAGTGGGCAGATCATGAGGCCAGGAGTTCAAGACAAGCCTGGCCAACATGGTGAAACCTCATCTCTACTAACGATGCAAAAAATTAGCTGGGTGTAGTGGTATGTTCCTGTAATCCCAGCTACTTGGGAGGCTGAGAAAAGAGAATTGCTTGAACCCAGGAGTCTTGAACCCAGGAGTCAGAGGTCACAGTGAGCGAAGATCACACCACTGCACTCCAGCCTGGGTAACAGGGAGAGTCTCTGTCACACACATACAAAAGAAACAACAATCCAGCAAAATGTGGTACAGTTTTATATGCTTGATAGACTATGCTGTAAATGAACAATTTAAATGAATGTCATGGATGTTCAAATGAGAAATTAAAGTTATATCCCTTTTAGTGACCATTGTGACCCAACCTTGGAAATATCTTTCTTATTTCTGCTAAGGTTCTTTTTTATGTGCCTAGGTTAACATCTGCTCAAAAATTCAGAGGAGAGGTTTAGTCATCAATGTTCACTTCTTGACCAGTTTAATTATCCAACAACGTAGTTATCTTTTTCATAGAGACTTCAGCTTAGGGTTATAAAATAATAAACCCCACAATACTGACCCCACAATACCCATTAACAGTTTAGAAAATGTTTTTGAAATATGGAAATGTGATTTGACTGAAATGAAACTGTGGATTCAGCAACGTCACAAGAATGCAGGCTTTGTAATAATCTCGCTGGTCTTTCATTGGCTTTATTTTTAAAAGCTAGGAATAAATTTAACTCAACTAGAGTCACAGGAATTCACAGTGTTACTCAGAGATACAGAATCAGCAGACTGATGAATGGTCTTTTTTTTTTTTCTCCAGGGTATTTTTAAAAGCAAGATTATTTTCAATTCTCTACTTTGGGCAAATGGGAATTTTTACCAAGAAAGAAAAAATAGATAGGCTACAAGATATGGAAGGGAAGACAAAGAATCAAAATGGAAACATGTTAAGTTCAAGATGTCTGACTATGGAGGAATTGTGAGTGAAAATAAATCTGGAAATCAAATGAGAGGCAAAGAATGAAATTCTGATTTGTGAATTATTAATATATATGCAGTAATTAAGGTCCTGAGAATAAATCGTGTTGCTTAGGAAAAGTGAGTAAAGAAGACCGCTGAGAAGAAATCCAAAGAGAGCCCAGCATTCGATGATGCCAGGTACCAAGGACCACCCTGCTGCTTTTCCTGGCTACCGTGGGCCAGTGCTGCTCTCGGAGCAAGAGCAAAGCCAGACACACTGCTCAGTGACTCCAGCAAGGGGGCAACCCAGCTGGGCACCATCCTGGTCATGGAGCAGATGCAGCAGCAGGCAGGAGCTGAGTGCACCATGGACGTCTTTAACATGGCTCTGCAGCAATCTGAGGCCTGTGGCCTTATGACCCCAAAGCTAGAGCAGTATATCTACCTTTACGACTTTCTGAACAGCAAACCTGGGATAGGCTGCCTGAATCAGCACTGGTCACTGTTCAGTGTCAGAGCAGGAGAGGTCTGTGCCCTGCTGGACTGGGACAGCCAGCCCTGGAAAGTCCATGTGGACCTGGGCTCCCTAGAAGGGTGGGCTCCCTAGAAGGGCAGCCTCCACTGGGCCCTGTGATGTGAAGGGGCAGAGTCATTGAATAAAGACACGTGGTCAAGCATGAAAAGGAAAAAAGGAAAAGAAAGATGGACTCACTGCACAGCACAGTGTAGTGAGAAGAAACAACAGAGAGGCAGCAGGGGTGGGGAGGGGGCATGAAACAAGCACGTGGAAGCAGAAAGCAAAGAATATGAAGAAAGAGAAACTTTTATTTAAAAATAAGATGAGAGGTGAAGGCTAGGGCTTCCCTCTGACCTTGTTTCCCTGGGGTCTTGAACTCCTGGCCAGGTGGGAGCTTCTTGGATTCAGGAAGGGACTCTCCTTGATCTTATCCCCAGAATTTACCTAGCTTGGGGCCCAAGACAGGGAACCCAGTTTCTAAAGATCTGACCCAAGAAAATAAAACCATCAAAGGTGCATGATACCTGGAATGAGACCACAGCATGCATTGGTTGAGGGTTCCTGGTGATCTTTTCTAGAACAATCTGAGGAGGCTTCGAGGACACATTTCTTTACTGCTTAGGCAATGTGGTATTTTCCTGCTAGGTCCTTTTGCCTTTCCATAAAAAGAAAGCTCTAGTTCCCTTAAATGATGTGACACAGTTTTCACAATCAACTGCATTTAGACTTTAAAATGCAATTAAAATATAACTATAATGTAAATTGGGTTAGCCTGAAGTTGTTTCCCAAATCTCTCCGACTCATCCAATTGACCAAGATGGGAACTGATTCCAGATTACAGCATCTGTCATCTCTTAGAGCCACCCATTCCCTGCCCGAAGGGTAGGCACCCAGACCTTTACCTGGCTCCTGTTCCTTGAAGGAGAAAAACCCACTGACAGCAAGGCTCTGTTATCTGTAGTCATCTCACTGGTTGATCCGAATCACAATACCGTTAATTAGATGGACTCTATGGCAATTAGCTATTAAAAAGTAATTTAAATAAGAATTAAAGTTAATCTAAAAAGTCAATTCTGTGACAATCTGTGGAACCAGGATCAGATAATAAGAAACCTGACTGAGAATGGCATTTTGAAACTACCGTGGCCTGACATCTTTGGAGTTCTGGCATCTACTCTCCTTGATTTGGAAAAGATGATAAGAAAAAGAAAAGGAGAGTTCCATCTTATTAACTATGACACCCTTGTTCGAACTTTAGAAAATTGCTCCTTTGAAGAGTGCTGTGGGGAAAAAAGCAGACCTTATTTTCATCTCCAATGTCAGAAGGAGTGCCTCTGCTGCCTTCCGGATCAGAGAGATGAGCCTATCTACGTGATGGCAAGCCCCTGAATTAGTAAAAATATATTATGGCCATAAAAACATCTGTGCTGAATGAATAAGGAATAAAGGAGCATAGGATTTATGGAAGGAGGCTGGGGGAGGCTCCTTCAGCAAAACTGAATGCTGTCAAAGCCTGGTTTCATGTCATTTAGACGCAGAAGTCAAGCCCTGGCAGCAGGTGAGTAAAACTTGATCTAGTCCTATTAGGGGCTTGTTAGCTGCCCATGGTGCCTTTTATCTGGAGGCTTTGAAAACATCAACCTTTGTGCAACAACCACAACAAAATCAATTTTCTCCAGCTTAAAAGAGCACCCTTCATCAGCTTGCACACATAGGCAATCACTCCCCTAAAGGAAATGCTTTGTACCTTAAGAGTACATGTCGCCTTTGTAAGGTGGGGTGTGTGTCTTAGAGTGCCAGGGATATGGCACAATGCTAGGAGTTGACTCCTGAAAGAAAAATGTTTTTCTTACACTGGTTAGAGATGCACACGTGATGGAACTATGGAGTGAATCATCATCTGATAGAATCCATTAATACCCATGCTTTTAAATAACCAGTGACCCTTAACAAAGACAGATGAAACGACGTTGCCATGTTGATGTGAGCCGACGCATTGCAGGGTGTACTGATTCAACTTGAGGAGTTTGGTTATTCTTTAATTTATAAGCACGCTATGTTCAAAGCACAAACAAAGCCGCTTTGTACTGAAGAGGCTTTAGTACTGGGTTCCCCTAGTCTGGAATGCTCATGGCTCCTAGCTAATTCCTTCTCAGCATTCAGACCCACATCAGATGCTCTTCTTCAGAGTGTAGCCTCCAGTCTCAACCTTGGCTGCATGTGGACTCACGTGGGGAGCTCTAAGCCATGCTGATGACCAGGTCTACCCCAGAGATTCCAGGGTCACTGGTAATTGGGGTGCATCTGGGGTGAGTCTTGGACATGGAAGCTTTTGGAAGGTCAAGTGATTCTAAAATGCAGCCTAGGTTTGAGAACTCCTGTTTGTGGCACTGTGTGTTTACCTTACCTACTGCCTAGCCTTGACCACACTGTATTTATATTATGTGTTTTAGTTTTCCTCACATATTTGAGGTCTCTTGTTCACTCTCCTCATATCACTCCCATCCCTGCTTTATATCTCTTCCATACTAGCCTAGGGCAGGGTACATAGTAATAGGCCCCAATGCATTTCCATTTCCATTTTCAAGTTTTTAAGTTGTGAGGACTTGAGTTGCCTGGTGCACATTTAATTTGTTTGACTTTAGCTCTATGCACTGTTGAGGGAAAAGAACAGGAGGAGAGCTTGAGGGAGAGTCACCCAGAGAGAGGACAGGAGACCAAAAGATGGACCAAGAAAGGCAGAGACCCTTTATTTTCCCCATTGTCCTTTGCCCGTTTCAAATTAGACCTTGGCCTTTCCTGCCCCAGAGAAACAAAAGACATTAATTCTTGGCCTTTGAACTACTAAAGGCACAGGTCCAGACAATTTAAGGACCATTTAAGGGACTTTCAAGGATAATTTTGACACCATGCAATTTTTGCTTTACAATGCTGACTATGGAACATGACTCTTCTACCTCCATTCAGACCTGCGCTTGAGATGTCTCTCCACTCTGTCCTTTCCTTATATAATAGTCTGTGGCTGTCCAATATTTCTCAGGGAAGATCTACTTGTCTTTGCCAAATCTGGTTGCTTTCAAAGCTTGCTCCTTGAAATTAACATTCTCTAACAGTAAATGAAATGAATTTGACTGTTCCCACAGGAGTGTTTTTTTTTTCCTTTTAATATAACTTAATAATGTCTGAACATCTCATTTTCCAAATGAGAATTAAGTAACTAAATAATTGACTTAGGTTTACTTTTCGGAGGAGATTTTTTTCCTACATAAAATTTTAATTGGCAAATTTTATATCTATACATGTGGTTCAAGATTTCAAGAACCGCTTTGAATATGAGAGCTTTTAAAGATTTTTGCTATAGAAAAAGCAATTGAAATAACATCATTTAACATTTACTTGCAGGTGTTACAGAAAATATAGAACACATCTGGGGCCAAAAATCTTCATCTTTTAAAGGCAAATGATGCACAGTTTAATGTTAGTTCTTCGCTGGCAGGATCTGTGTCTAATTAATTTTTTCATCCTGGCACTGTACCTGAGAGTTGCTTAGTCAATGTTTTATCACTCAGCTTAGGCTACATTTTGCTACAGTAACAAATGGCCTCCTAATCTTAGTGAGTTACACTAGCAAAAAAGACATTTTTATCTCATATGACAGGTTCATTGTAGATCAGTTTCAATTCTGTTTCAGGCTAAAGAAGCAGCTCTCCCCTAGGACAAGCTGGTGTCATGGCAAACAACAAAGGTGGCAGAACCACAGCATGGTCTTTAAAGCTCTCATTTCCAAATGGAACATGTGACTATGTCTCACATGTCACAGGCTGAAGCAAGTCATATGGTCAAGCTTGATATCAACAGGACAGGGCTTTTTAAAGAGGGGTCAGGCAGAAAGAAGGAATACATATTTTTGAATAACACAATTGTTTACCATCTTAGTTGAGTAAACAAGCTTCTTTTATTGCACTGAACTTCATTCTTCCCTGCTCCTATCCATCTCTCACCTCCAGAATTGCTCTTACTTTCTAAATATAAAATAACTATAAAGACCATTGTATTAGTTTCCCAGGCCTACTGAAAAAAACCAAAATGCCACAAAGGAAGTGGCTTAATCAGACATTTATTGTCTCATGGTTTTGGAAGTTAGAAGTCTGAGATCAAGGCGATGGCAGGGTTGGTTTCTTCTGAGCTCTGAGGGAGAATCTGTTGCATGTTGCTCTTGTAGGATTGAAACCACCTTTGCAAAGTTATGAATGGACAGTGAAAGTAGTCCAACTTAAGCGACTCCATCCTGCCTCTAACATCCAGACTGTCCTTGTTCACTCCTGGGTATAGGCTGAACTAACATTGGGAGGAACCTAGTTTATCATTTAAAACAAAGACCATAACAGCCCTTTCCCAAAACAAACCTTTTTCCTGCCTGGGGACTACACTACTAACATTTGCCACAGGATTAGAAATTATGGTTTTGGAGTCACGCAGCTGGAGGCTGCACTATTCTGACACTCCACAAACTGCTCCTAAGGTCAGTGTTTGAGATGTTGTGCAGATCCTGTCCTTGATGGATCAGCACCATCAGATGTAGAAACTGGACCATCTAATCTTATGATCCATACCCAGGAACTAACTCAGTGAGAGACAGTGATGCCCCATGACTTCTGCAACACTCTATTTCCAAGGAAGGCCACATTCTGAGGAACCAGAGGTAAGGACTTCAACACATGAATTTTGAGGGATACAATTCAACCCATAACAACCACACATCGTGTTTGTCCAAAATAGTCCTGCGTTTGCCTATAGTTCTGGTGATATTATTGCTACGGTTTCCTCTTTGACTCTGAAAGCAAACCTGTCCCAGATTGGATGCCCACTTAAATGGCCGCCCTAAAAATAAAACACGGTCATTATGGAGAATTCAAATAAATATAGAAACATTTTGAGTAGAAAAAATGTAAAGGGATCACCTTTAAGTACCAGTCCATTTTAAATCCTACTGTTAACATTTTCGTGAATACACGATTTTTAATAAACCTAGAACAATGCTATAATCTTGTTTTATACCCTATGTTTTCCCTTCACAATATTTTTGTGTATTTTTCTATATGTTTAAAAAGTTTTGTGAGAACATGATTTTTAATGACTGCATAATAGTTCCTCACATCCACCTTATTATTTAATTAATGACTTCCTTATCATGGGCCATTTAGGTGGTTTTCAAGAGCGGACTATTTCATAGTCATTTTGGCATGTAAGACATGGCAAGAATTTCCCACAGTTTTGAGTGTGCGTCTCACCGCAGCTTAATCACAAATGGTATTTCTCATCCACAGAGACTAAAGCTCTTTTTTCTCCTCTAATTTTCCTTAGGAAGGACAGGATTTCCCAAAGTCAATGGTTATAGACTAAACCCTAAGTCTTCTTTTTTGTTTGTTTGTCTTGGAAAAAACTACTTAGTGATTTACTGACTTTCTTTCTTTCCTTTTTTTTTTTTCTTCTGAGATGGAGTTTCATTCTTGTTGCCCAGGCTGGAGTGCAATGGCATAAACTCGGCTTACTGCAACCTCCACCTCCCAGGTTCAATCAAGTCTCCTGCCTCAGCTTCCTGAGTAGCTAGGATTAGAGGCAGGAGACACTATGCCCAGCTAAAGTTGTATTTTTGGTAGAGACAGGGTTTTCACCACGTTGGTCAGGCTGGTCGCCAACTCCTGACCTCAGGTGATCTGCCCACTTTGCCTCCCAAAGTGCTGGGATTACAGGTGTGAGCCATTGTACCCAGCCTACTGACTTTATTCCTAATAGACTACGTCGTTGGGTTTTTTTTTTTAAGCTATCCTTGAAAAACAAGTGGCTGATTCTTTGCAACATATCAACACCTCTTAAAAAACTCTTTTTAGAATTTCTTGTCCAAATCCACCTCCTTTTGGAGGTTGGGCTATTCTGGCTTTGTTATTAACTGGGTTAGATCAGCAGTTTCCAGGTCTAGCCAATGATGGCTATCTTCCCATAGCTACACTTCACCAAGGCATATTCCCTGCTGGAGGGAGCAGTGACTGGGTGAGTTGTTTGGAAATGATGGGAAGAGGCGTACAGAGAGGACAGAAGAAGCAGCACAAAGATGTTAATTCATCAGGTGTGGCGTTCAGTCTGGAAATCTCCGGTAAAGCTTGCCAGGGAATTCTAATGCAGTTAGTCTAACATGCATTTGTCATGGAACATATTGTATCATCACTGTTCAATTATGTGTCTTCTTCCTAATGGGCCTTCCAGTTTCCTACAGGGATATTCTGTGTCTTGCTCATCTCTCTAAGCATCTGGAATGAAGTAGTACCTGATTAGTATCTGGGCAACTAAGGGTAGTAAGGTCGAGTGCTATGGGATAGGATTAATTTCACTTTATTTCAAGCAAAATGTACACATCTACTATATGCTTGTCACCATGTCTGGCATCAAGATGAATAATATATGATCACAATGCATTGGGAATGTAAAAAAAAAAAGTCAGAATATATAATTTTCGGGGACAGAGACAGATAATAAAGAATGCCATACGCGTCTAAGCGCTACAATGACAGAATATATGCTATAATGGAAATGATTAGGGGAAAGGGCCAGTCATGCAGGTTGTTCACTGCACAAAACACTGGGGAAGAAAAGGTTGAAATCCAGCCCAAGCTTTCCTCATTGAGCATCTGTTCTATTTTGGAAATTTGTCTTACAGGAATGGGAAATTTTGTCTAATTTCTAAGAGTTGCTTCCTATATAGGATAAAAGAAGCTCTATAAGGACAGATATCTGAACAGGACTTGGAGACAGCTTCCTGGAGGAAGTAATTTCTAAGCTGAGACCTGGATCAACAAGACATAGGCAGGTGCAAATCAGTCATATAGATGAGTCAGCATGTGAGTGTGGAGTCAAAGGTGAAAATTATGTCAATAGGAAAGTGAGGGGTCTTATGGGGAGCAGCATAAGAAAAAGCTAGAATGTGAGATGTGCAGAAGCATATATTGGGAACAAAGATAATGAGAGCAATGGAGAGAAAAGTGGGTGGGGATAGGGAGATACAGACACAGCTACAGGCACAGGCATAGATGTGAGACAGAGAGAGAATCAGGGATATTATTATCATTACTTCTCTTCTGTTTGCTTGAGTGACTTACAATTTTAGACGATCACTCTCATTGCTGTATGGAGATTGGATTGGAGGGAGCAAGCAGGAACACAAGGGGACTCATTTGATAGTTACAGACAAAGTCCAGGAAGAGAAGCTGGTGGCCAGACTCAGGGCGAGGTAAACAGAGAGAAGCTCACAAACGTCTCTTGTCTCACCTTCATCTACAGAGGCAAAACTCAATCTTACAAGTGTAACTGGAAGAGGTTTGGGAAAGGGAAGCAAACACATAAAGTGGAGGGAGCAGTCTTTGAAATATGAAGACACAATCTCAAATCACTGCTTGTAATCAGTGGAGTGCTGCTAATTCTTTAACAGCCAATTCTCTGGGAAGAAGAAAAAAAGACCTGATTTGTAATATCAAATGTTTGTTTCCGTGGTGTAAATATTCCCATCATGGGGGACTTTAAGCTACCAACAAGACATCACTGAATACAGAGTTTGGAAGAGATAGGTACCGCTGGTGTGTGAGCTGCCATGAGCCAGCCCCAGCACCCACTGCTTCCAATGCTTTGATGTCTCTAGGATGCCATGAAGGACTTTTGAGAAATTGCTACTGAGGACAGGAAGTTCAGACACCAGCTACTTCCTTTCTTCATCATTCCTATTATTTTGACTTGTTAGTGACACATACAAAAATATTATAATAATTTTAGTAGACAAAGAATAAGGTATGGGGTGTCCTACCTAATATATACCTAGCACCTAATTGATTTCCATTAATTACTTGTGGAACTGAATTGAATTCTGCCATATTCCCTCTCAGTTCCCGCCCATATGAATCTCTACTCTTCTCATGGTTGGAATCCTATCATGAACCCAATGAATAAGTAATATTAAATACTTGAGTTTAAAGTTAACATCTCCTCATGAGATGTCACTGCCATATCTTTCTCATGATAAGGTTCCTTATACTTCCTGATCAAATGAGTATAAATGTGTACTTTCTGCTTTGCTTAATGGAATAACCTGAGAGCAGGGAGATAGTCTCACCACCTCTGTTTCCACCTCTGAGGTCATTAGCATGATTTATTATGAAGCTACAGGAAATTAGTTGCTGAATATTTCAATACAGAGAGGAAATAATGTAATGTAGTTCCATCGTTACCATAGTACCACTGTATCTTGGAGTAACATGTAGCCATAGTAACAAGATAAGGACATATTTCTTAAATGTTTCACTGTGATTCTATACTTCATGCACATTCAGGTACAGTCAATTCTTTTTATTTATAATTGAATTAATTTTCTGATACCTTGGGATCTACTCTTAAATAGTGGTTTTCAAATACCTTAATTTAAGATGATGAATGTAATAAGATTTTCTTTAGGCCATTATTGTTACAATAAGGATAGAACTCCTTTTTTGTAAAAGAGGAGGTGAAAAGGTCTTTAAAATGAGTAAATATTTTTGAATGAGTTAAATAGTGTCTGAGGATAAATATTAGGAGTATGAGGATAAATCTGTCTGCATCTTCAAAAGTGACAGTCACACCTGCCCACTAACACTCCTACATACGAAGATATTAACTGTATTAGATATTCATCATAACAATAACGCCATACTACATAGTTAATATGATGTAAGAGCTTGCCATGTGCTGGAATACTCTCACAGATTATCTTATTCAGTCCTCTGGAAAATCTTATAAGGCAGGTACCGTGGAGGTGCAGAAAATGAGGCACAGAGGCATGACATAGCTTGACCAAGGTCATTGGCTGGTGAGTGGCAGGGCTGCGATTTGAACCCTTGCCGCCTGACTCCACAGACATGATTTTACCCACTTCTCCTACTGCCCTCTTAGTTCTTCCAGCAAACCATGGAGGGATGATCCTGTACAGTGCCACCCACATTGTCTCAGCCCCTGTGCCTATCATGGTCTCTCTGACCCCTGAAACAGCAATGCCTCAGGCTGGGCACAGTGGCTCACATCTGTAATCCCAGCACTTTGGGAGGCTGAGGCGGGCGGATCACTTGAGGTCAGGAGTATGAGATCAGCCTGGCCAACATGGTGAAAACCTGTGTCTACTAAAAATACAAAAATTAGCTGGGTGTGGTAGTGCATGCCTGTGGTCCCAGCTACTCGGGAGGCTGAGGCAGGAGAATCAGTCACTTGAACCCTGGAGGCAGAGGTTGCAATAAGCCGAGATGGTACCCCTGCCCTGCAGCCTTGGTGATAGAGCAAGACTCCATCTCAAAAACAAAAACAGCAATGCCTCAGTGACGCATCAGAGCCTGCTGGCTCCTGACCTTCATGCTAATTCTATTGAATTTGTAGTTAGAGCTTATGTTGGTGTCAGGGTGCTGTGCTCAGAGCCAGAGACCAAGATGAGTGAGTTGAGGTCTTTGCTCCCTGTGACCTCAGAGGCCAGTGGGAAGAAGATATCCAGGTGGACAAACAAAAGCCCTCTAGGGGAATGTATAGCACCCTAGGGGTAGAATATAAGTCAGGTGGGAAGGCCAAGGAATGAGTTGTCCCTTTTCCACAAGGAAATCAAGAAAAGCCCACTATGACTCTGGAACTGACCCGAAGAAAAAAGACTTGAAGGAGGGCAAATGTTCATGATGGATGTTGGGAGAGGCGCGAACAACACAGGATGGTTATGATAATTGTGGAAGGAGGAGGTGGCAGGGGCTGTGGCAGCAGGATAAGGAGCCAGATCAGAAATGACTTGAAGGTCACACAGAAACTTGGAATTTAAGCCACAGGGAGCCCTAAGGAATGCTGAGACTTACTTTTTTAAAAGTCACAGACAAGAGATATAAGGCACCAGGCAGGAAGTAGAGGCAAAGGGGCAGAGTTAGAAGATGACTACAAGAACCTAAGCAAAGTCAGGACTCACATGGACCTTCAGAGGAAAGGGTGGAGGGAAGCAGGCGGATGCGGAAAACCGAAGACGGAACAGTCAAACTGTAACACGTGATTGACTACAGTTGGTGATGTCTGACCGTGACCCTCAGTTTCTGTAGGATTTGACCTCTTCACACATCTCAAAAATCATCTTATACTATGCTGTCTCTCTATCTTTGGAGTTCAGTCTCTGTGGCCTTTTTTTTCTTTTAAGATGGAGTCTCACTCTGTTGCCCAGACAAGAGTGGAGGGGCATGATCTCAGCTCACTGTAACCTCTGCCTCCCGAGTTCAAGCGATTCTCCTTCCTCAGCCTCCTGAATAGCTGGAATTACAGGTGCCTGGCACCATGTCTAGCTAACTTTTTGTATTTTTAGTAGAGACAGTGTTTCACCATGTTGGTCAGGTTGGTCTCAAACCCCCAACCTCAGGTAATCCACCACCTCCACCTCCCAAAGTGCGGGGATTATAGGCGTGAGTAACCGCCGGCCAGAATGTCCTTCCATTAGTTACAAATCTGGCGTCTTTTCATCCTTTGAGTCTCAATTTAAATGTCACATCCTCAGAGAGCTCTCTGATCACTCTACCTAAAGGTGGGCCCTTCTGTAGTAGAAGGTGAGAGATTCCAACGAGGGCAGAACAGATGCTGGTCTGCTAGCCCCTCTGTTCCTAAGGTCTTGCAATCATGACTGCCCAGTAAGTATTGATTGATTGAGAGACTGAATGAGGAAGAGGACAAAGCCTAGCATGAATCAGAGGCCTGGAATAATTCCTTCAATCTATAGTGCTTTCTTCAGGAAAAAACAAAAACAAAAACAGAACAAGTGCAAAGGCAGAATGGCAAAGTGGGACCCCAAATGACGGCGTGTTTGTTTCCATTTGTGAAACTGTGTTGACATGGTCCTTGGTGTCTGTTGAACAATTAAGCCAGTGCAAAAATAATGACTGCATTGTCATCACTAATAATTACAACAATCCTCATGACATGCCAAGAACACTTCCGGCAATGGTGACTTTGTTTAAAAGCCCCTGATCTTCAAAATTGCATAAGCTGTCTGATAATTATTTTCTCCCTTTCATTAAGCTTGGCAGAGTCATAACTGCTGGGTTTCAAACTACAAATACTGAGCTCAGTGCTGCTGCAGCCCAAGCCTCGATGATCAGCAGCCAACAGGGGAGTGGGAGTCACCCCGTTCTGAGTTTCTCAGTGAACAAGGCGGTGTTGCAGCTCGTGGCACTCTGACAAACAGCTCATCACTGTAATTAAAGCCGAATTGGATGTCCTCCTGCTGTGGGCTTCATATCCCGTCATGTGGACAAATAATTGGAGGAGTAGCATATGGATGGAGACCAAAAATTGAATATAATGTCCCCATACTTGTATCAGCAAGGACAAGGGGCAGCATAGCCAGGGGATCTCCATTTGCAACATGCTAACAAGGGTGAAATCGTGTTCCCTCTGCTGTTCTCCGGAGGGCCCCTCTGTCTCCATTGACCTATCCTGCACAGCCCAGAAAAAGGAGGCTCTGTAGCTGCTCTCTGTTAGGAGAAAAGCTGTTTCCACAAATGCTTTGCAAAAGAGGATGCTGTTCTTGAAACAGACACCTGGGTGGATGGAATCTTCTGCTCACAGAATCCGGAATCCCCAGCCGAGGTGATGAACTCATTTTGACAACTGGACTCTTACGTGATTTTTCAGAAAAATTTAGCCCTGAGCAGGGAAAAATATAGACAAATAGCTGGTCTGTATATATCTTTTTGCCTTTGGCAGGAATTGGGCATAGTATAATCGATACAACACCTTCAGGAATAGCTATTTATTTAGTCAAAAAATATAGGGCATCTATTATGTTCCAGACCCTGAACGTAAAGTTGTTAACATTTCTTGTCTTGTGGTGACTATATTTGAATTTACTGCTGATCACATCTTCCCTTGTTCTCAACTAGAACATAGAAACTGGCAGACAGGTCGAATGGACTGCAGCTTTCCATTTATTTCTATTTTTAAAAATATTGTGTTGGCTGGGTGTGGTGGCTCACGGCTGTAATCCCAACACTTTGGGAGGCCAAGATGGGTGGATTGCCTGAGCTTGGGAGTCTGTGACCAGCCTGGGCAACACGGTGAAACCCCATCTGTAATAAAGAAATACAAAAAAAATAATTGGCCGGGCATTGCAGCATGTGCCTGTTGTCCCAGCTATTCAGGAGGCTGAGGCAAGAGAATCACTTGAACCTTGGAGGCGGAGGTTGCAGTGAGCTGAGATTGCACCATTGCACTCCAGCCTGGGCCACAGAGTGAGACTCCATCTCAAAACAAATCAAAAAAGAAAAAAAAATTTTTGCTTAGGCAAAGCTAATTCAAGTTAGCATCCTTCATAAATGTAGTAGCATATTGGTTAAGTGGTGTTCACTTATACGGAACTTCAACTATTTGAAGAGTGTCAACTGCAGGAACAAAAGATGCCTTGAGTATCCAAATAAATTCAAGCCTATGTACTTTCTCATGGGAGAAACCTTCAGAATCACTTAGCACTTTGGTAGGCTGATCTTGCCCAGGCAGGGAGAGAAAGAAGGAAGGGGCACACTGACTAAGCACTGGCTGTGGGTCAAGCACAACCACTCAGGCTATTGCATTTTATCCTTCCCCAAACGTGGAATGTGGGCGTTATTAGCCTTATCTCATGTAGAAGGAACAGGACCCAGGAACTTTCAGTGTAAACTGTCTGAGGGTTAAACAGCTGGTGACCAGCAGAGCAGCAACCACCCGCAGTCTGTCTCATCTCACTATTTCGATTCTAGACCATAGGACTGGGACATGCCTAGGTGTGAGTTTCCCAGCCAACATCAACTTCAGAGCAGCAAATTCCAAGGATTAGTTTATCTTAATAGAGTCAGGCAGAGGAACCGTGAAGATGAGTGCCAGCTGAGAAAACCGGGAAACGAAGATGGAGACGAGGGAAATTTAAAAAGCACTCACCCTCATGAGTGCTTAGTATAGCGAAGCACCAGCAGAGGAGCTTACGATCCCTGCACTCATTCTTGTTCCCTGAGAGTTTAACACAACTGTTTTGATAGTCATAACAATAAATACAACCTCTTTATTAATAAGTGAGCACGTTAACTTCAATTTACTTTCAGATAAAAGAGAAGTGCGTAAGTAAGACAACTCAAAATACTGCCATGCAAGTAGTTCTCATTCTCAAAATATTTTTAGTTCAGTTACCTGTAATATTTATCTATAAAAACTATTTCCTCCATGAACCTAAATACAGGGAACTCACTCTACAACACAAAATGTGATTTAAGCAATTTGTTGCATAATGAATTTTATATTATATATATGAACACATAATCATATATTACATTTAAATTTCTGAGACTTTCCTAAATATTTTTTTCTTATACCAAATCCATCATTTTATCCATTTAATGGTGCTCAATATATTGAATCAAATATATTCAATTTTATCATATGTAAAATATATCCAAAGAAAAATATTTATTATTCATCACAAAGTTAATACTGTCTGTTCTGCATAAGATGGGGGTAAAGGTGCGTCAAAGACATCCTGCCTTTAACTCTTTTATCACCTTGTAGAGCGACCACTGGAGTTGGCCTTTTTTGACCATTCATTCAGTCAGTCAAAATATATTTGAGAGCCAGGTCCACCAGACATATCCTAGATGCTGAGATAAAAGGGTGAATAAGAAAGAGTGAGATTCTGCTATCTTGGGTTTTGCTCCACAGCAGGGGAGAAAGATACTGAACAATCAATTGAACAAACACTCATTTAACCACCAGTGTGATCAGTGCTCTGGAGAAGGACTAGGTGGACGGCTACACATGAGAAAGGACCTGACCCAGTTTGGGGAATCGAGCAAAGCAACCCCAAGGAGGCAATGTTCAAGCTCAGATCTGAGGGATGAGTAGGAGGCAGCTGGATGAAGAACACCCTGGGCATTCATGTACAGTGGCTCATACCTGTCATCTCAGCACTTCAGGAGACTGAGGTGGGTGGATCACCACCTGATGTCAGAAGTTCAAGACCAGTCTGGCCAACATGGTAAAACCCCATCTCTACTAAAAAAAATACACAAATTAGCTGGGTCCCTATAGTTCCAGCTACTCAGGAGGCCGAGACAGTAGAATGGCTGGAACCTGGGAGGCAGAGGCTGCAGTAAGCCGAGATCGCACCACTGCACTCCAGCCTGGGCAATAGAACGAGACTCTGTCTCAAAAAAAAAGGGAATTGTTCAGGCCGAGGGACAATTTGATGCTCAGTTACACTCACCAGATAGCCCGTTTCGGTTTAATCAGTTGTTCTACCCAAACAAAACAGCGAGCTATACCGGTGGCACACTTTTACTGGTACATCCCCACTCTCTGGGGCTTTGCCGTCAGTGCTTTCCAATTCAAAGGCTGGGTGGGTCCTGCAGTAAGCTGACACTGGAGGAGGCGGTGCATGGGGTTGCTAGCTGAGTTCCTAATGTTAACGCACATATACACCGTACTCCCTCTTATGCAACCATAAAAAAGAGTGAATTAATTTACAGGGACATGGATGAAGCTGGAAGCCATCATCTCAGCAAAGTAACATAGGAACAGAAAACCAAATGCCACATATTTTCACTCATAAGTGGAAGATGAACAATGAGAACACATAGACGCAGGGATGGGAATATCACACACCAGAGACTGTCAGGGGGTTGGCGGCAAAAGGAGGGAGAGCATTAGGACAAATACCTAATACATATGGGGCTTAAAACCTAGATGACAGGTTGATAGATGCAGCAAACTGCCATAGTACAAGTATACCTCTGGAACAAACCTGCACATTCTACATGTCTCCCAGAACCTAAAAAACGAAAACAGCAACTCTAAGAATACAGCTAACAGCAATGAAAATGTAAAGAATATGATCAGTCTCAGTAGAAATGACCTTATAGAGATTGTGAACATGCTGACCTCAATTAGGCGGAGTCCTAAAAACCCTGGGATGTCCCCAGGCTTAGGGGCAGCCATGCCCAGGACAATGAAGGCTCAGAATACTGGGTGTAGGCAAAAGGGCACCAGAGTGAGGAGGCAGATATTTATTAAGGACTGTTCCCATCTTTTGATCCTAGAAAAATCATTTTCTGTCTGATCTATAAAGTGAGGTATTTGGACCAGGCTCCCTCCAGAGCCCCTCCAGCTTTAATATCCTCTGATCTCACTGAATCAGGAGAGGGAGAAGATAGAAATGTTGATAAATATAAATACAACAAAAAAAGAATTCATGGCTTCAAGGTGGATTCTTCTGAAAAAGGCAGGGAAACAGGGAATACTTCAGAGACTCTGGTTCATTGGGATCTTCAAATGAGAACAGATGCAAAAATTTTCTGTGTAGTGACTGTACACCAGCAGACCAAGATTTCTGGTCATTTTTCATGTGGCAGATCTTCCTTTATCTGAGAAAAAATACACAGCTGGGAATTCTTGGTAACTTATTCATTGAATCATTCCATTCCCAGAAGGAAGAAACAAGCGTAAGAAACAAAAGTCATGAGATATTCTTCAGTCATTTTATATCATGCTCTATACACATAGGTTCACATACAGGCACAGATTAGTCGGAAAGACACCGGGAAGAGATGTCTGACACGCTGGTGTTCCCTCAAGTCTGTCACTGATGCAAAATAAATCCACCTCTCCAAGACACATCACATTACAAAGTGACAGATCTATTCATGGGCCCCTTCAGAGGCTGCAGGTCCCATGTTAGAAATCCTGGAACTCAATGTTGGCCACACCAACGGTCTGTCACACCAAGTGTTGACGGAAGACACTCAGGACATGAAGAAGGTTTCTGAGACATTGGCAAGTGGACAATCAATGAGCACAAGATGGTCATGTGTAGGTGTAGATAGGATTACTGTAGAGCTCCTTGAAGTGTAGGCCACAGAGCTGGGCTTGTCAGCAGAGCCAGGGGGCTCGTTGAAATGTTAACTGTCAGTTACCGCCCCAGACCTATGGGATCCAAACCTCTGGTGATACGGTCTGACGCTCTGTCTTCATGGATGTATATGCACTTTAAAAATGGAGAGGCAGAACCCTGAGACGTCTATGGTGGCTATTTCCAGTGGTGGGACTCAGGGATAGTCTTATATTGTTATTTTTAAATGTATGTTTTTTTTTCTAAAGTTTCTACGACAAACACATATTATTATTCTTAGAATAAGAAAAAAAAATATTTAAAAAAAAAAAAACAAACTTATTCTACGGCATGTTAGGAATGATTTCCAGATGCAAATAACAAAATAAAAGCACCACTTGTGAGGAATTTCAAGTTGTCAAATAAATGAAATAAAAATCGAGCAACAGAGAGCCTGTGAATTGTGTATACTAATGCCTAGCCAACATCGGCATTCAAAGAAGAAATTGCTAAGAAGAAATGTATTTAGAACGAATTTGAGGCTAGAAGGCCAACAGTGAACACAGCTGTTACACATTTCTGAGCTGTGGAAGAAAAAATAAATAAAATATTTCAAATCCACAGTAAGGAAGGACTAAAGTAAAATCCCCAGGCACAGATCAGTCAGGAAGACACCAGGAAGAGATGTCTGACATGCCAGTGTTCCCTCAGGCCTGTCACTGGTGCAAAATGAATCCATCTCCCCAAGAACCGTCCTCCATCTAACCTGTTCGCTCACCTCCATATAACATATAGCATGCAAGTCAATCCGTCCCCTCTGGGAAGAGTTCTCTTATTTCAAAGAGGAGCAGTGCAGCAGCCTCAGCACAGGGTAAACTATGGGGAGGTGGATAACATAGTTGCTTCAGTTTCAGTCTACCTGCCCACAGTCACCCGTCTTTCCAGAGTAACACCTCCATGGGTGTCTTTGCTCAGCATCCTATGGAGGCATAACGTCCCAGCTAAGAGGGAACCTTCCTCTACCTCCTCACTCCTCACTGTCCACTAGCCTCCCAGGCTTGCCTGGTATCCGCCACCATGGTCCTTAACTGTCCTTCTGTCTCTCTCCTGCCCAGGAGCCCTTTGTCACCCACCTGGGTTTCTGTCACAGCCTCCCTCCTTGTCTCCCCTGCTCCTGGTTTTCTCAGCCTTCAGGCATTACCCAGGTCAACAGGACTAATCCTCCTGAAATGCGAATCTGATCACGTGATTCCCCAGCGTGAAACCCTTAGTCATCTGTAGAAAAAGGTCCAAGTAGCTTTTACAATTTTTCCTCTTCCAGCCTTCATTGATTTCTCCAAGTTTATTTGTGACAATTTCCTCCTTGTATCACAGCCACATTGAATTATTCTCAGCTCTCTGGGCAGACCATCGTCCTCTTGCCCCTAGATGTTGGATCATCCTCTTCGCGCTGCCTGGGGAACTCTTCCCACCTCAGCATCACATTGCCTGCTCTTGAGCATTATTCAGGAGTCCTCTTGGGAACTACTACTTCTGCCTTCTTGACTTCTCCGAGAACCCACAGCACCCCCTCACACTGCTTGTCTGCCTGTTTATTGGTCTGCCCCCTCTCCTAGGATGGACATTCTTTGAGGGTGAATCCATAAACAGTAGCCAGTGCGGTGCCTGGCACAAAGTAGTTGCTTAGCGAATATTTCTGAATTAATGCAGCTCAATTTTCAGCTTACGGAGAGTGTTTGCCTGCTCAAAAGGCATAATCTGAAGCTCTTTCTTTGTCACTTGTTCCAAACCACCCGATGCAGCAGAAAACAGCAACGTCTTTAATGCAACACTCACAGATGAGAACATGTACAGATAAGAACATGTAAACTTGCAATCAAGGCTTCTTCTGTCTCCTCCAGCACTGGTTGCAGAAGTGGGCCAAGCACAGATACCCAGGAGGCACTGTTCCCAGCCACCCAGACCCAGGAGGCACTGTTCCCGGCCACCTAGACTTACATCACATCTTTCCCCTAGGAGCGTATTTGAGAACCAGAGCCAGCTCCAAGCTGGAAAAGAAAATAAAAGGGATTCTTCATTCATTCCTTCCGAGCTTCAAAAAATAAAAAATAAAATAAAACCACTTGATTGGCCAGTTTCTGTCTCCATCCAGTTCTGCTTCAAGCCTCTTCAAAACTTAGACTAGTAATTGGGCTGTGAAAAGGCAAGTCCATCCCCACTGCGCCCTGGGCCCTGCTCCTTCACAGCCCTTATCGACTGAGTCAGCTGTGGCCTCATCACTAAGAAAAACGGGCCGTGATCTCTCTTAATTACACCAAAGTTGGCCTCTTCTGCTTTCACTTTTGTTGCTCGTGGCTCTCTTTGAACAGGGTTGTCAGCAGAGATACCAACAAAAAATTTGTGTTGTCTAAAGTGAGACAGTGGTTTTCTTGCCAGACAAAGAAAGCCGTTTACTGCTTGTCAACATGTGGTCTATTTGTTAAACTAAGACATGATCTCCAGCCTTGACTCAGCACGCAAACACGCACATCAAATAAACGTTGGCGAGATTAACCTCATTTCTCCTCACTTCACAGAGAATTTGGTCACTCCGTTCCTCGTTTTCCAGGTGGAATTGGGACAATTGCTACAGAATTTGCGAGCCTCAGGAAAACAACTAGGATTTTTCGTGTGTGTGCCAAGAAGTGTGGTGGAGCTGAAAGAGCAAGCGTGCAAGCTCTGCTTTTACATTGCACTTGTTGTGTGACCTTGGACAAGTGGCTTAATGTCTGTAACAGTCAGAGTTGTCAAAAAATGATCCTCACTGCTCAACTGGGCAGGAAACCAGCTGCAACCCGGAGTGAACAGGTGGGTGTGGAAGCCACTTCTCCACAATGGAGGGCTTCACTCAAGTGTAGCTCCCCTGGGATCCATGTGCCCCCTGACCCCTTCCAGTGCCATGATCCCTGAGTCCCAAGGCCAGTGCTGTGCTGAAGTCAACCCTACTCCTTCAAGAAAGTCCACTGGTAAACACTCAGAGATTTTGTAAGTTGCTAGCTTGAAATTGTCCACTGTGGGAGAAAGGATGCCAAAGTAGCTGCAAACACTCGACTCAAGGCTTCCAACCTCTCAGAGTCATTTACCAACACACCCTTACCCACAGCATCTGACTTTGAACTCTGGACTCTCAGACAACTCCTCTTAATCTGGGTACCTGCATTCAGGCTGCAGGACGTCCCTGGAATTTGATCATCAGTCCGCTGATAAGACTGTACTGAAGCTGTCCAACCCAGAAGGAACAACTATAGGAGCAGAATTTCTCCTCCAGCAGACCTGTCTGTGGGATGAGGGGGATGGTGAGCTATGCTTCTCATCTTTGGCTCACACCTGGATTGTATGTTTCTCCTTCCTCCAATAAAGTCTATTTCTTTAAAAAAAATTTTTTTTCTAGCCAGGCACTGTGGCTCACGTCCGTAATCCCAGCACTTTGGGAGCCCGAGGCGGGCAGATAATGAGGTCAGGAGATGGAGCTCATCCTGGCTAACACTAAAAATACAAAAGATTAGCTGGGTGTGGTGGCATGCACCTGTTCTCCCAGCGACTTGGGAGGTTGAGGCAGGAGAATCACTTGAACCTGGGAGGCGGAGGTTGCAGTGAGCTGAAACGGCACCACTGCACTCCAACCTGGGCAACAGAGCAAGACTCCATCTGAAAAAAAAGATTTTTTTTCTATAGCTTATTGGGGTACAGGTGGTGTTTGGTTACATGAATAAGTTATTTAGTGGTGATGTGAGATTTTGGTGCACCCATCACCGGAGCAGTACACACTGCACCCTATTTGCAGTCTTTCATCCCTAGCCCCACTCCCAGAGTTTCCCCCAAGTCCCCAAAGCCCGTGGTATCATTCTTATGCTTTTGAACCCTCACAGCTTAGCTCCCACATGTCAGTGGGGACACACATTGTTTAGTTCTCCATTCCTCAGTTACTTCACTTGGAATAATAGTCTCCAGTCTCATCCAGGTCACTGCAAATGCCATCAGTTCATTCTTTTTTACGGCTGAGTAGTATTCCATCATATTTATATACCACAGTTTCTTTATCCACTTGTGGATTGATGGGCATTTCGGTTGGTTCCACAATTTCGCAGTTGTGAACAGTGCTGCCGGTAACATGCGTGTGCAAGTATCGTTTTCATATAATAACGTCTTTTCCTCCGGGTAGATACCCAGTAGCAGGATTGCCGGATCAACTGGTAGTTCTAGTTTTAGTTCTTTCAGAAATCTTTACGCTGTTTTCCATAGTGGCTTAACTCATGCCATGTGCTATTTTGAAACCCATGCAGGGCCCTGGTACCACTGCAGTGGGTGACACAGAAAGAACACAGCTTGCACAGCAACTCAATTTGTACCACAAAGAAACTGTCTTGTATGACGCTTCTGCACCTTGGCCATGCTCAATTCAGAGCCTCCACTGTACAGTGAGGACATAATACTGATTTCTGAGGGTACACAGGATAGTCAGATGACCATTTGTGTGAGTGTGCTATGCAAGCAGCAAAGACGCATGGAAATGTAAGCATTCACAGATGTGGTGGATAGATCACTGGTTTGACAATGCAGGGTCTTGGATCTGGGTCTCAGTATTGCCATTCTTTAAGAGGGTTACCCTGGGCAAGCTACTTAATCTCTCTTAATCTCCACTTCTCATCAGAGAAAATAGTGTACTACTGCTTACTTTATAGGACTGCTGTAAAAACTAAGCAGGACAATAGGGATAGCCATGTTTGGTTTAGATCCAGACATTCATTAGGAATTGTAGATTCTAGTCCAAGTTGAAAATTATTCAACAACCCTAAGTCTAGATGCTAATTCAAGCTGAAATGCCAGATCCTTGAATGTTCACAAATAATTACATATAAATTCAGTCTGAGGCCAAATGTTTGTAATAACAGTAAAGTTCTAGGAAGCTTCAAAATGGACAACTGAAAGGGTGATAAACTTGGGGTTCAAATATTGCTTCCTCCCTGGGCTCAGATGCATTTACTGGCAGGATGTAGATCATGGAGGGAAGTTTTGCATGTATATGTATTTGGCAAACAGCCAAAACAACCCGAATATGTTTTATCATTAATTAAAATTTGCAGGAGGCCAACACTTGCGAATGGTGAATGTAGCTTTTATTAGGCTTAGCAAAAATAAGCCGGAATTGACTGTGTTCGGTTGTAAATAAAGATAAAAGTTATGAGTGTTTTCATTTAATTGGAACTAAAATGGCATCACATATATAGGCAAATTCAGAAATACAGGCATGTAACTCACTCTCTCTGTCTCTCTCTCTCTCTCTCTTTCCCCCCACTTTATCCCCACACAAAATCATCAACATAAAATTTATCAAAATCTATGGAGGCTGGGTGTGGTGGCTCACGCCTGTCATCCCAGCACTTTGGGAGGCAGAGGCGGGTGGATTGCCTGAGGTCAGGAGTTTGGGACCAGCCTAGCCAATATGGTGAAACCCCGTCTGTACTAAAAATACAAAAATTAATGAAGTGTGGTGGTGGGTGCCTTTACTGCCAGCTAGTCGGGAGGCTGAGGTAGAAGAATTGCTTGAACCTGGGAGACAGAGGTTGCAGTGAGCCAAGATCGTGCCACTGCACTCCAGCCTGGGCAACAAGAGCAAAACTCTGTCTCAAAAAAAAAAAAAAAAACCTACGAAGGATGCTTATATGACCTGACATAATATTTGACTGTCAAGCAATTTATCTGGTGGCCTTATTACCCTTTTAGAAAATTAAAATTTGCTGGAAATTTCCAGATTGATCATATAATGGCCAATTAATTCCATTCTAACAACAAACCAGGCTATGATCATTTTAATTAATCAGTAAGCAGTAACTCTCTATCTGATCAGCCATAGATAGGCCTAGAATTCCATTCAAAGAACATTTGAGTCCCTACTCTGTGGTACGCCCTGTACTGAGCCACTGCATCTGGTGAATTACAGTTAATGGGAAGGTAGGGAAGGACACTGTTTCTCAAAATGCGTTAAGTGCCATTAAAGAGGTATAAACAATGTGGAAAAGAGATCAAATAAAATTCCATGGGCTGGGCTCAGTGGCTCACACCAGCATTTTGGGAGGCTGGGGCAGGTGGATCACTCGAGGTCAGAAGTTTGAGACCAGCCTGACCAACATGGCAAATATCCAGCTCTACTAAAAATACAAAAGTAAGCAGGGCATCTATTCAGGAGGCTGAGACATAAGAATTATTTGAACCCAGGGGGCAGGGGCTGCAGTGAACAGAGATTGTACCACTGCATTCCGGTCTGGGTGACAGAGTGAGACTCTGTCTCAAAAAAATAATTCCATGGAGGAGACTGTATGAGAAATAGGCCTTATTTAGATTAGCACCATCTGATAAAAATATAATGTGAGCCATATAAATAATTTAATATTTTTCTGGCAGCCACATTAAAAAAATAAAAAGATACACAAGGGATTTATTTCTAAATGAAATCAATAAAAAGATTATTAAGGACACATTTTCCATTCTTTTTGTGTTCATGTAATAAGTTTATGAAATCCAGTGTGTATTTTACACTTATAAAACATCTCAATGGGGACATTGCCTTTTCAGTAAAAAATATTTTTTCTGAGCTACTTGGGAGGCTGAGGTAGGAGAACTGCTTGAACAGGGACCCTGGAGGTGGAAGTTGCAGTGAGCTGTTATCACACCACTGCACTCCAGCCTGGGCTACAGAGCAAGACTCCACCTCAAAAAAAAAATTATCTGTATATAGATTAAAATGTATAATAAACAGGTAGATTCACCTACAAAGTTATCCCAATAATGAAATGAAATGTTACTTTTTAAGCTTAAATTAAAATTAGTTAAAATTTTAAAATTGCATTGGCCACATGTGGTTAGTGGGTACCATGCTGGGCTGCATAGAGACAGAACTTTCTGCAATAATATCAACGGCCCATTGGATGGTACAGCCTTAGAGGGTGAACGTGGGAAGCTCCTAAGGAATAAGGATAATGGGGGTGTATCCCAGGAAGAAGTGAGAGTTCAAGGACTTGGAAATAGGAAAGGCTTATGTATACATGTGGTTGCTGAATGTAGAAATGAACTGTGATGTTCATCTCAAGAAGAATGTTTTAGCACTAAGCCTTTGGACATCTTAGATACTCTGTATTCCAATTTTTCTCCTGTACTCTAGCCCATGGTAACTTTTAGTTATTGAATAAAACTGCTAGTTGTCTTAAAAGGGAGAAAATAAGCAGATGTAAATTTCTGAGAAGGGTATATATAGTTAGATGTGGATAAAGGGTACAAAGCAATAGATTTAAAAAGAGGTGGAGGGCTGACAGCAATTACTGGGTTACCCTGGATGTCTCAGTAATTGCCTGATTATAAACTAAAACAGGCAACAGCAAGTAACACTGAATCTGTGTTTCAGTAGGGGGGTGATGGAGAGTGCCAGGGATTCAGTACCAGCTTTCTGGTCCAGCCTCTAAGAATATAGCTTGGCCTCTATGGGTCCTCCAAGTGAGGCAAATGACTATTAAATGGAATAGAACAAATTAAATTCCAAGACTATAGACTCCTTGGCACCTATTTGCATAGGTGGGCATAAATCTCAGGTGCAGAGTGTCTGGATGTGGGGAGACCTCTAAGAATCAGATGCCCAGAATGCTGAGGATCATGGCAGAGCTGATGTAAATTACCCTCAGGTCTGACTTACGTTCATGACACAATCAAAGCAGAGTCCTGGTTGACTGGTTCTCATGATTCAGTCTAATAATCAATGTTGATTCCCTTTACAAAGAGCACTTGTTCCAGTTACATATTTCTTCTATCCTGGGTTAAAGATGTCCTTCTAAATGCCCATTCTACCAATTTATAGAGTCTTTAAAAAAGGATTTTCCGTAAAAGTATTTTCATTGGTTTTGATGAAAAAGGTTTGTGATGAAAGCAGAATCTCTAATAAGCATTTCATAAATGACTTGTCTTTCAAACTTGATATAAAACAGAATAAAATACATCTCCCAAAGACCTCCTTGCTGGCTCACAGATTTAAAGTCCCCTGCTCTCAATCAATTGGGCTCAGGAACTCAAAAATCTTTAAAGATGTAATCAATTATTTATCAGCAAAAGTTGGTAAAACTGAGAAATTATTTATGGCCCAAATTTTGAAATCGTCATACTTTGAAGGGGGAGGGGGAAAACGCCACATAGGGATCCACATTCTACAGAGCACACACTCTCACCTCCTCCCCACTGTCCAGAGTTCAAAAATGGAAAGAAAGTCACAGGTATGAGGAAGTATGTTCTGACCAGGTGTTTTACCCTTTCTTTCAAAACAATGAGAGATATTCTAGGGCTGACAGTAGGATAGAAAAAAGTCAGAAATTAGGGGCCAATCTCATTTACCCAGGGCTGGCAGTGATCCATCAGGTTGTCTTGTGTGTGTGTGTGTGTGTGTGTGTGTGTGTGTGTGTGTGTGCGCGCGCGCGTTTGCGGAGGGGATCGTACAGGCTTGTATACTCCCCACCTGCTATCCAAGTGAGCAGCAGTGATGTGGAATCTCCCTCTTATGATGGAAAAGAAGCCCCCAAATGCTAGTAGTTTAGCTACTTACCAACTAATTAATTACTTGGCAGATAGATAAATTATGTATCAGTCAAGACTTTTTCTCATCCCTGGAGCTGCCGGCATAACCCCGCTGTGGGTATCCAGTTCTATACAACAGGTTACCCAACTGTGAAAAACTCTCCACCAAAGGCTAACTCACCACAGCACCTTGCTTTTGATGTCTTTATTCTTTAGGATATGAGTCTCCTTTCTTAAAAGGAACTCAGGTTGTAATAAAATATGACTAAAAAAATCAAGAATCAGGTACTTACTTTGTCTCCATTCACTGTCTTGAAATGCAAGACACATGATTTAAAAGTGGTTTTGTGCTAGCATGCTGACTCCTGTGTCTTTTATGATAATTTCATATTTAGTTAACTTAATATTTCCCAACATTTTACTGCAAAATTTCCAAATACAGAGCAAAGTGGAAAGAACTCTACAGCAAGCACCCATATGTTCGCCAACTGTATTCTACCATATACTCTACCATTTTAATATACTTCCTCTATCACATATCAGATCTCTATCCATTGATCCAATCCTCTGGCCATCTTATTTTTTGGTACATTTCCAAGAATTGTACTTACTTTAAATGCTGTTTTAAAAAGAGAGATTGTCAGTGAAGGTATTTCATTCCACAGAGGAGTATTCTCAGATTGGGCTTAGTACTTCCTGAGGATACCGGTTACGAGCATAGACTATGAAATCTCAAAAAGCTGAAACAAAGCTTGACTCTGCTCTTAACTAGCTGTGTGGCTCTGGACAGGTTACGTCACCCCAGAGTCTCATTACCTTCATTGGCATGCTGGAAAATGATCCTCATGTGGTTGTTATCAGAAGAATTCGACATAACAGATGAAAAGTGCTTAGCACAGTGCTGGACAAATAATGACTACGTGCTGATATTGCCACCTCTTTTGTAATCCCATGAGATCAATGATTCTGTTTTCTCCTCCATTAAATTCCCAGCCCCTAGCACAGTTCCTTATAAATAACGGATGCCGAATATATGTTTGTTGATATGAATTGGGTTCAATTCCAGAGATTTTCCCTCCTGAGATACAGGAACTACTTATTAATGGAGAGAAAGAGGCAAGTACAGTAGATTTCAAAAGTGCAGGACATGAGAAAGCTAGTTCAGGAAATGAGGTAAAAGCCGGAGACAAGACAAAGTTATGTAAAAATACATGTGTCTTAGTTCTAGTGATGAAGCAGAAGCTATCAGTGTCCTGTCCACACACGCTCCATGTCACATGTTCAGTGCAGACCAGCAGACTGGTGGCTGCAGTACAGTATCCCTTTTGTCTAAGGCTCTCTCCCAATCTCAGCAGGCTGTTGAATCAGTGCGCAGAGTGCAGGGAAGACCTGACATGCTAGAGAATTTACCCCCTAAAAACAGCCCTCAACCAATGACTGCTGGGAGTAGAAATACCCCAGTAGGTGTCAAAGTATCCCAGCGCTATCCCTTGGGGGTGGTATAATGCTGACCGTGTGTTCCACACCGTGTTTAAAGTTAGCCCATGAGATTACAATCCAGTTATCCACGGGGGTAGCTGGCTTCATAAACAAGCTTCTCTCCCAGCTGCCTTCCTTTCCTGTGTCTCTCCCTTATTTTATTATATTTCTTCCACCTCTTAAATGAACTCTCTTCATTTGAATTCTTGTCTCAGGGTCTACTTCTAGGGGAAGCCAAAGTAAGACAAATGTTTTTATGCTTTTAGAGTTGCAGAATCTCTTCTTCAAATGGCATTCTATATTGAAGTCTAATGTGTATATTTATAAAATTAGAGATGTCCTGACTCAGAGATTTTTTTTGGGGGGAGCACGGTGGTGTTTGGAGAGCAGAATCCTGCCTCTGTGGTCTTCTTTCCTCTCCCCCCTCTCCCCAGCACTCACTGAACACACCTGCATCTTCTTCCTAAGCTCTGCAGAGCACAGCTTGTCAGCTATGGTGGAGCTGATGAGGATTGGACAGGAGATTTATTTTTTTATAAATAAACAGAAATAAGCAGGAATAAAAAGGAAAATATGTACTGCCAAAGGCATAAAAAGCATGGACAAATAAATAGTTTTTGCAAAGCAGTGCAACAATTCTACAAAAAAAAAATAAAATCTAGAGGTTTTGAAAGCTGTTGTACATTGTCTAGTTAGTAGCCTACCACACTTAGAAAAGCAGTTGCTTTGTAGAGAATCTAGGTTGAAAACCAGCGTGGGCAATACATAAGGGGCTAAGAAGAGGTGAATCCTCAGCTTGGAAATCAAATTGCCTTTTGAGGCTGTAATAAGTAAGAAAACAATGCAGAAGAATGTTCACAATTAGCTGCATGCTTATTGACCTACTGACTAGCTCAAGGAAAGAGGCTTGTGAAAACCCACCCAAATATACCCAGGAGGAAATTGTGTGTAATTGAAGAAAACGATAGGATGGCTACATAATTTATTGCCTAAATCTGGATACAACAGGTTTGGACAACAGGTGTAAACTGGGATCTTCCAGGCAACTGAGATGTGATTGTCCTTATTATAACCTAATTAATGGAATTGCAACTCTAATACTGAAAGTATTATGTACTAGAGGTGGGTGGGAGGAAAACACATTTCAGGTCAGCCCTCTGTAAACCTCAGGGTGCATCAGGATCACCTAGAAGCTGTGTGAAAATGCAGATACCTGGCTTTAACCCCAGAGTTTCTGGCTCAGTGGTTTTTGGGTGGGACATGAAAATATGCATTTCTAGCAAGCTCCCAGTGGATGCTAACATAGCTGGTCCATGCCCACCTTTGGAGGACTGTTTAAGACCAGCCACCTTCCAACCCTGGCTGCACACAGGAGTCACCGGGGACATTTTAACACATACTGATGCATGGTCCTCACCCGCTTCCCAGTGGAATCAGACTCTGAGGGTGGAGCCCGGACCTCTGCATTTTAAGTATCTCTGATGATTCTGATGCATGGTGAGAGGTGAGAAGCCCAGGATTATCTAAGGGAAAACTAAAAAACAAGAATCCATCTTGAGTCTCAGAAACTTGGCAGAGTTTTGAAGAAGTGGGGACTCAGGTCCTTTGCTATCTGGCATCTTGGGCTCCCGGAAACCTGTCTAGAAAAGGTACATCACAGTGGCTAGGGCTGCCCAAGGGGACAGGGCAATCCCTTTAGAGCAGCTCTGCTTCCCTTTCTAACATATCCCGGAACCTTGAGAAAACTTTTGCTTAGAGAAAGGCATCTTTGGTACAGTGGCAGTTTAAAATGATAAATACAGTGATTACTAGGATATTGGATTATCAATTCTTTCAATTTGCAACAAAGATAGATTTTTTGTTTGTTTGTTTGACAGGCAGTCTTGCTCTGTCACCCAGGCTGGAGTACAGTGGCATGATCTTGGCTCACTGCAACCTCCACCTCCCACGTTCAAGCGATTCTTTGGTCTCAGCCTCCCAAGTAACTGAGATTACAAGCACACCACCATGCCAACTAATTTTTGCATTTTTAGTTGGGATGGTATTTCCCCATGTTGGCCAGGCTGGTCTCAAACTCCTGACCTTGGGTTATCCACCTGCCTTGACCTCCCAAAGCGCTGGGATTATAGGCATGAACCACCACACCCGGCCAAGATAGATTTTTAATAGTCCAAGTCACCTTTGTCCAGATGACCACCAAACTTTGCTTCCACTGCTGTCTATCACTCTGCTACCACTAATTATTCTCTACAAGGCAGCCAGGAGAATCTTTTAAAACATGCACTCTCCTGGGGAAATCTTCCAGTGGCCCCCTGCTGCATACACGATGAAATCCCAACTCCTCATCCAAGGACAGGCTGGCCTCTCTGACTTCTTCCTTACCCCTCCCATCCTTGTCACCCTCTTGCAGCCACCCAGGCATGTTGCAACTCTACTACACTCTATCTTTTCCCATCTTCAGGCCTTTGCATGTAAACTCACCTCTGCCAAAGATGGTGTTCACCCAGATATTCCTATGGCTATTCCTTGCTCATCCTTCCAGTCTCCCCTCAAATGCCTATACCTCCAACCAGCCATGACAGTCATCTGTGTAAAGATTCCCTCTTCCTTCTATACTCCTCCATTCATTCTGACACTTGCTCTTTTCTTGCGTCACCCTGTTTCGGATCTTCACAGCATTTGTCATGCTCTGCAATTTTCCTGTTTTTGTCTTCCCACTAGGATGTTAGCTTCTTCACACCCAGTCCCAAGCTCGTAGTCCAGCATATAATACATACCGCGTATTTGATGAATTAGCAGTTCAACAGCAACCACCATTAAGATCATTCGTTTAACTAACCACCGTTGTTCAAATTCAATGTTCACCAAAAAGTACGAACCGCTCAAAAATTTGATTCTCCATGTTGACTCTCTTAAAATGGGAAGAGTGTATTGATGAGGCAATATCAGTATTTCGGCCCACTTAACAATGACTGTTTCTTCCTGGAAAAGCTTTTGTTCTGATTCATGGAACAGTGTTTCTCACATGTGGTTCTGGATCTGGTTAGGATGATTTCATTCCCTTGATCTGGTTTAGTTTTTGGAAAATTGACCCAGTGGTATTCTTGGACCTAAATATTTGAAAAATAAGATCTCAAGGAGGGCCACATATCAATGTACTGCCATCCTAAAGGGCCCTATCTGGTGATCACTTGAATATAATCTACAAAAGCAATGAGTCTCATTTCTCAACCAATGACTTCTTCCTGCATAACTTCAACATCATCTACCATGTTCATCTCCATGATATTCAAAGCTGTTACTGATTTCTTCTTTTGTGTGTGAATGATCTTCCAAAATTCTTTACATGACAAAAGCATTTGGTCTCTTATCATAGAGGAATGAAGACTAATTCCAGCTGATCACCAAGATACTCACGGTCAGTCTGCTTCCTGTGGGCAACTTTTTATAAAAACATTTTTTAGTCATTTGTTGTTTGCCTGACTTACCTTGCCAACATCTCTTGGGAAAGGCTGTCTCTGATTCTCTGGAATTAAAATGGGAGATACAACAATGGACCTCTTTTGTCTTGGGACAGGAGAAGTTCTTGCAAATTTAAATATATCCTAAAAGAGAAAACAAAAGGATTGATTAAAATCTCCCATTGAAATGATTTATCAGTCGGCTCTGAGATAGAGTTCCTTTGTTGGGAAAGCATACAGCTGTTTGGGAAGTGTTCACTGTAGTCCATCAAACCCTATTTGCATGACCAAGTACATTATTAGAATGATACTAACCCTGACATTGTGATTCGCTGTAACTATCATTATGCTATTTGAACATAATGGTAAAACTTCTGAATCATTGTATTCACAATGACGTCTTGAGTTATGCAGCCTTCATTGTTTGCATCTTACTGTTCGTAATCTGCCAAGCTAGTGGATTACTCGCCTGGTCAGGAACCTGGACTAGAGGTAAAACTTCATTGGAATTATAGCCAATAAAGAATTCGTTTTATAACCAATCATAAGCAAAGAGAACAAAGCTAGAGGCATCACGTTGCCTCTTCAATCCAGAGAATCCAGAAATAAAACCATATACCTACAACCGGCTGATCTTCAACAAAGTCCACAAAAATGTACGTTAGGGAAATGACACCCTATTCAATAAGTGGTGTTGGGCTAAACACTGATACGGAAAATTGGATAATCATACGCCTAAGAGTGAAACTGGACCCATAGCTTTACCATCTACAAAACTTAACTAAAGATGGACTAAAGACCTAAATACAAGACCTGAAACTATAAAAATCCCAGAAGAAACCCTAGGAGAAACTCTTCTGGACATTGGCCTCGACAAAGAATTTATCACCCAGTCTTCAAAAGCAAACATGACAGAACCGAAAATAGACAATTTGGACTTAATTAAACTAAAAAGCTTCTGCATAGCAAAAGAAGCAATCAACAGAGTAAACAGATAACCTAGAGAATGGGGAAAAAATCTTTGCAAAGTATGCATCCAACAAAGGGCTATCATCCAGAATTTACAAAGAATTCAAACTACAAAAATAATCCCATTTAAAAGTGGGCAAACAACATAAACAGACATTCTTCAAAAGGACACATATAAGTGGCCAACAAACATATGAAAAATGTTCAATATCACTAATCACCAGAGAAATGCAAATTAAAACCACAAAGAGATATCATTTGATACCAGTCAGAATGGTTATGATGAAAAATTCTAAAAAACAACAAATGCGGGTAGGACTGCAGAGAAAAGAGAATGTTTTTATACTGCTGGTGGGATTGTAAATTAGTACAGCTTCTATGAAAAACAGTATGAAGATTTCTCAAAGAACAAAAAATAGAACTACCATTCAACCCAGCATCCCACTACTGGGTATCTACCCAAAGGAAAAGGAATCATTATATTAAAATAATACCTGCACTTGTGTGCTTATCAGAGCACTATTCACAATAGCAAAGACATGGAATCAACCTAAGTGTTCATCAACAGAAGACAGGCTAAAGAAAATGTGGGAGATATAAATATATATATATACACACACACATAGGGGTATACACACACACACACACATACACATACAGATATACACACGTATACGCCACGGAATACCACTTAAACATAAAAAAGAATAAAATCATGTCTTTTGCAGTAACATGGATGAATCCAGAAGACATTACCCAAAGTGAGAAACTCAAAGAGAAAAATGCCGCGTATTTTCACTTGTGAGTGGGAGCTCAACAATGGGTACATGTGAACATCCAGAGTGGAATAAGAGACACTGGGGACTTCAGAAGGTGGGAGGGTGGGAGAAGGGTAAGGGCCGAAAAATCACCTATTGGGTACAATGTCCACCCTTTGGGTGATGGGTTCACCGAATGGCCCAATTTTCACACTACAGAATGTGTGCACGCAAGAAACCTGCACCTGTACCCTTTGAATATCGTTTTTTTTTTTTAGATATTCTTCCGATAATAGGTAATTTTTCTCTAGGGTAATGGATAGGCATTTTTAAAAAAACTCATACTTTGTAAGAGTCTTCAAAAAAATTAAAAAATAAAAAATAAAAAGCAACTCTTTTCATGACCCACTGCAAGGTCCTTACATTCACAAATGAACAGGGATAAAGGGAGGATCACAAAGTCCCAGACTGTGTCAGGCATGATGGAGACTTTCATTCAGAGTTTTGTCAAGGGACATGTGTTACGATTGCAACTAGTGGGGCAACTGTTGGAATGCACTCTCCCAGTCGCATGTCCCGAGTTCAGTCATTGGAGTGACACTGTCAGGGTGTTTGCTCTATGTGTAACCCACCTTTTTAATTAAATAAGTGTGTTCAAAATGAAAACTTTCCATCCTTTTAAATAAAACATCAGTATCACTTTACATAGAAGGAAGGGAGACATAAAAATAAACATGCTGGAAACCTAATGACACTATTAGATTTTTGCTAGAAACTGTTATCCATAGAAAGCTCCTAATTTTACAGGTTAAAAGGGGCTAGAGCGATGTTAAAGGAGTGTTAGCACCAAGCTAAGACTTCCTCCATTATCCAATCAGAGGACTGAAAGAAAATTGAAAAAGAGTATCATTTTCTTTTTTTTTTTTGAGACGGAGTTTCGCTCTTGTTACCCAGGCTGGAGTGCAATGGCGCGATCTCGGCTCACCGCAACCTCTGCCTCTTGGGTTCAGGCAATTCTCCTGCCTCAGCCTCCTGAGTAGCTGGGATTACAGGCACACGCCACCATGCCCAGCTAATTTTTTGTATTTTTATTAGAGACAAGGTTTCACCATGTTGACCAGGTTGGTCTCGATCTCTTGAGCTCGTGATCCACCCTCCTTGGCCTCCCAAAGTGCTGGGATTACAGGCGTGAGACACCGCACCCAGCCAAGAGTATCATTTCAATGTGCAAACTGATCTTATCTAATGCCACATACTAATTAAAATTGTCTTCTGCATCATGAGAAGTAAACATCTCAAACTTGACAACAGGTTTCTATCAAAATCATGTAATAAATGATAGTTTCATTCCGTCTTTGGCCCCAAGGCCCCATAAAAGTGTGTGTGTGTGTGTGTGTGTGTGTGTGTGTGTGTGTGAGATAGTTTTAAAGGGATATTCATGTAGTAAAATTCAAACAGGAAACAAGATAAGCTAAGGCTCCGAAAGTATCTATAAATAGCCATTCTCTTGGTTTTGGTGGGAGTATAAATTCATATCACCCTTGTGAAAAGCAATCAGGCAATGTTTATTTATTGAGAGCTTTATGAATGTATATATCCCTTCACTCTGTAATTTTACTCCTAGGAATGCATCCAAATGCTAAATTCAAAAGAAGAATAAAACTGTATGAAGGAAGACATTTAGTGAGACATGATTTACAAGGAGCAAAAAATGAAAACCATCTTAAATGTTCCATAGCAGGGACAAGGTTACATTGGGGTTTGCTAGTAGGAGATACTCTTGGGCCATGACCAACAAAGCAGTTGTGAAGACCGTGTTCCAACCACTATCATCATCGCTCCATTGCCCTCACCACACTACCCCAAGCTACTATAATAATGATATAGTAAGCATATGCTGGCCAGTGTGCTAGGCACTTGGCCTGAGTCAGCTCTAATATTTGCAACAAACCTCTCAAGTAAATCTTCTCCCTCCTTAATCAATGAAGAAACTTAGGAGAGGTTGCATAAGAACTGCTACAATTTATCTAGCTAGCAGAGAGAATATTTCAGACAAGCTATGCAGAAAAATATAGAGTATCATATTGAATGTATTCTATTTTATATACACTATACTGATCATAGAAGACTATTAAAATCTCAATGAAAGAGACTAAGTAAAAGACGCTTTGGTTTTTAGGAAGTGAAAAGGACACAATATGCAGGCAAAGAAACTGGATTCTAAGAAAGTGAGAATCAAAAGCAAGAATAATATAACAAACAAAAAAGCCAACCACCCAAAACAACCCCAATGTGAAACAAAGAGCATACAGAAAGCCAGGGTGAAACAGGCAAAGAGAAGACTATGGAAATTAGAGAAGGTGGGCCGGGCGTGGTGGCTCACGCCTATAATCCCAGCTTTGGGAGGCTGAGGTGGGCAGATTACGAGGTCAGCAGTTCAAGACCATCCCGACCAACATGGTGAAACCCTGTCTCTACTGAAAATACAAAAATTAGCCAGGCATGGTGGTGCACACCTGTAATCCCAGCTACTCAGGAGGCTGAGAGAGGAGAGTCAGTTGAATCCGGGAGGCGGAGGTTGCAGTGAGCTGAGATTGTGCCACTGAGCTCCAACATGGGTGACAGAGCAAGACTTGGTCTCAAAAAAAAAAAAAAAGAAAAAAGAAAAGAAAATTAGACAGAGCTGTATTTATATGAAACTGATGTTTAACATCCATGAAGATTCTGTTGGTTTATTAAGAGTAGCAAAAATAGGTAATATGTAAAATATGTGCAATATCTTGAGGCTTAGACAAGAACACGGTCTAGGCAACTACTTTAAGAAGATGTAAAGTTTGTGCAGATGTCAAGGACTGGTGAACAGGCTTCATCCTAGAGCAAACATAGGCCTCAGTTCATGATGACAACATATGTCTAAATGTGTCCATAGTAATGACAAAGCATACTGTGTCATCAATAATAAACTTTGCACAGTGCATCAAGAAGGGCTTGCTTGTGTTTTCATGCCCACAAGTGGGTGATGTTTGTGTCCTCATGGGTGTCCAGAGCTGTGAGGTCCCCAAGACCCCATCCTACCTCTGGTGTCTCCCCAGCTCACCAGCTAATCAAGTTCACAGCTGCCCGTCTATTTCTCTGATTCTTACAACACATCCCAGAAGTATGGCAACTGATGCAACTAACTGTGTTAATCCCTGGATCTAAAGTGCCCAAGAAAAGAAGCAGAAGTCTCTGATCCTTGAAAAACAGCACCTAGAAGGAACAGGGTGGGGTCCTGCTGCAGGTGCTGATTGTCAAGAAGCCACCACATGTATGTCACCTCTCTGGACCCACCATGGTGGGCATCTTATAGGAATGACTAAAGTCGGGACATCCTGCTTCATCTGACGCTTAACTTTTTGCCTTACATTGGGAGAAACTTCAGCAAATATTTATCTGTGGCTCTGTGTTTCTGGATCTGTGGCTCTGTTTCTATTATTGTCTGTGATTTGTCTATATCTATAACTATGCGTTTCTACTTCTACATTTGTGGCTGTACCAACATTTGATTGAGTCTGTGCTAATGAGTCTGTGTGTTCTGTCATATGTCTCTGTGTGACTGGCGCCATGTAGGAACTATCATACCTAATTTGACTGACATCCATACACCCTGCTTTGGGACAACTCTGTGTGTGTGTGTGTGTGTGTGTGTGTGCATTTGCATCTGTCAATTCGTGCATTAAGCCTACGAGGGTGCCAGTCTGGGGCCAGAAACTCAGAGAAAGACAAAATAAAAATGGTGGTGATAAAAAGAATGTGATCAAGTCAAGAGATGTTTATAAAAGGCAGAAGAGCAGTGAACAGGAAAGAAATGAAGATCAGGGTGAAGGAGGGAATATGAAGACCTCTTGCCTTCTGGTGTGTTGCCATTACCAAGTGGGCAAAGGTTTAAAAAAGAATTTGGGGTACAAGTGCTAGAGCAGACCCGTTGACTTTGAGGAGCTTGCTGGACACGTAGCAGAGATTTCTAGGGGACATGAGGAATTGTGTTTAGGAAGGAGAAAAATGCCACAATCACCCAAGTGCAAGAGTAGCTGCAGGAGATGGAGAAGATGAAACAACCCGGATTACAGGAAGAGGGAAAGGGGAGGAATGCAACCATTCGATGTGTTTCTAAAAGGTCAGCAAAGGCCACGGAAATTTCGTCAGCAAAAGAAGAAAAACCAGAAGGACCAAGAGGAGGATTCCAAAAAGGAACAGTGCACAACCACATCACACAAAGCAAGGGGCCCCTCCAACAGCACAGATGCTGCAAGGAGGCTGCCGGGCTTGACCACGAACAGGTGACGGCTAAATTTAGAAGGAGCAGCTTTGGGTGTGTGCTAGGGAAATACATGAACAGTGAGGACTTGGGCATAGAAGGAAAGGAGAGATGTGGAAAGAACTTTTTCAGTTAAAGGGGAGACAAGGAGTGAGGCTAACCTTGAGGAGGAAGGGATCAGAGGAAAGAAAACACGGTTGTGAATGAATGAAGATGGAGGAGAGCAGAGGATATGCTCACAGGAGGTGCAAGAGGAGAGAATCAGTGGCCACCTGAGCCTCAGAGAGGAGACCCAACACGGCTCCCCTTGAGGCAGGACACAGAGGGGTCAAAGGAAATTTTTTCATCTGTAAAGGAAGGTGATTTTCCTGTCCTCTAGGTTATCATAATGAAATGAGAAACTGCATGTAAAAGTGGTCTGCACTCTCTGAAGAACCACAGAAAAGTGAAGGATGAGTCTTATTAACACCAGGATGGAGGAAGTGAGAAAATGATGGTCCCTATTAGGAGTGAGTAATTTGGCTGTGGGTGGCCTAAGGCCAGATATAGAACACAGATACGTGTAGATACACTGCCCTTTCCAGCTTTCCAGATTCACTAGATGCAAGCAGATGTCATATGTTCTCTCTCACATCAAATGCACACGCTTATGCACATGTGGGTTTACACACACACCAGAATCCATTTGATATACACACACACACACACACACACACTCATGAACAGATGCACATGCAACAGACATACATCAGCTGCCTAGATTCAAGGACATATGCCACACACTTCGCACTCCCAGTGTGCAGAACACAATCCCCTCAGTCACAGGAACAGACACAGGCAAGCAGAGGTGTGCAGAGGAGAGTGAGGTTCTGGGGCTACCGCCAACACTGGGCCACGTGTGTCTTGTGGGATTTCCCCCACAGCAGCCTCTGGACAATAACCCATAGCATCTTTAGCCTGGGTCACGAGGCCTGCAGCAGCCTCATCCAGCCTTGCTTCCGTGGAAAGGGCCAGTACTGCGTCTCCAGTGAGCCTCCTGCATGCTGGATTCTATTACAGGAGGACTGTCACCCCTACACGAACACCTCTCAGGTGTCATGCAGCTAAGTGGGGTCTTCATCTTTCTGTTTTAGGGCATTTGATGGTTAAAATCTCTTTGTCCTCCCCATTTTTCAATCTTAAGGGAAATTGAAAGTGAATTAAAAGCAAGTGTCATGCTATCTGGAAACACCACATCACTCAGCCCCAAAGAACATATATCAGAAATAAAGGGAAGATCCCTAAATGAATGAGGGGCAGAGGAGGGGTTGAAGGTTGGAAGGAAGGGTGGAGGCCAAGGGAAACAGGAAGGCAGAAAGAAATAAAGAATGTGAGAAGGGGAGAGAGAGTAGATTTATATTAACTAAATAATTCATTCATTCATTCATTTCTTCAAATCATATCTATCAAACCCTTTCTTTCTTCCAGGTATAATTCTAGGCATCTGGGATAGTGCAGTGCCTAAAAGAAGGAAAGCCCCTGCCCTCATGAAGCTTCTATTCTAGAGAGAGGTGGGAAACCACACAAAGAGAAAGAGAAAGAGAGGAACACATATGGCTCAAGACAAAAGATCAACAGGAAGAGGGGCTGGAAGTACTTAGGGGGAGAGGGTGCTGATATTTTAGATAGGGAGGCCAGAAAGCAACCACCAAGGAGGTGGCAGTGGAGGACGGAGGAAGAATGGGCTAAGTCAGCAGGGGGAGGAGGCACTGCCACCAGGCATGGCTGAGCTACAGTGTGGCAGCTGCTGGCCTGGGCCAGGTGAGTGATGTGAGGGGAGGGAGACAGGTCAGGGCCTGGTGAAGGGAAGTCAGACCCTGGACAGCCACATGGGCTATTGGGAGGCCCCTGGCTTTTACTCCGCATGAGGTGTGAGCCATGGAAAGGTTTTAAGCTGAGGAGTCCAGTTGCAATAAAAAAAAATTAAAGCTGCTTTGTGGAGAACAGAGTTAAAGGGATAAAAGTAAAGACTTTAGTTGGATTTTCTCCTTCTCCCAGGTCTGTTCTACAATGACAAGCTACATTCATTGCAGCTCAGTGTTCATTGCCCTACAAAGCAAAGCCACTGCCATCATGAAGCTTCTATTCTAGAGAGAATTGGCAGACCCCAGAAAGAGAAAGCCTCTTCATCCAGTGTTCATTGTCCTACAATGCAAATCTGAGCATTTGATTTGTGAAAAGGGAGAGCTGGAGTCAATTTGTCTTGCTGGAGCCCTTCTCCCCCACAATGTTTTAAAAGTATTATTGAGGTATGATTTATGTACCATGAAATTCACCCATTTTAGATGTGTAACACAACGATTATCAGAAAATTTACAGAGTTGTGCGATCCCTACCACATCTAATTTTAGAACATTTCCATCACCCTTAAATGAAACCTCATGCCCACTAGCAGTCTCTCCTGCTTTACCCCAGCCACTGGCAACCACAAATCTACTTTCTGTCTGTATATGTTTGCCTTTTCTGGACATTTCATGAAAAGAAACCATGCAATATGTCCTCACAGGTTTCCACGAACTTCACCCTCTTTCATTCTTGACATGAAGTCTGAAACGGAAAGGGATGCAGCGCTATCCAGTGACTGGTCAGGGGTTTGTCAAGGTCAGCGCCTCCACTCCATGGCCTCCAGGTGGGACCATGCTCAGGGGACATCCCAGCCCACATCCCTGCCACCCTGGAAGGCTGAGGCCTCCATGCACCTGCAGTCAGCAACTCCTCAATCACCCTCCCTCTCTGCCTCATCCTGCTGACCTTCCTCCTCACCAGGTGTGGTTGCTGAGAACGTCTTCCCAATAGACCTTCTGCACGCTGATCTCCCAGTTGCATGGGTCTGTTCCCTGGGAGCCAAACTCTGATACCTGCCAAGGCAGGGTGCTCAATGTCGAGACGAAATGGGTAAGGTCTCCCAAAAGTGAAGAAGTGTTTACTTTTGTTATGTCTCCCAGACTGGCATTCTACAACTAGGACCACACTCCAAGTTTTGTCTGTCCCTGCCCATTTCCATCACATCCAGCCAAGGGCATAAAAGCCCTCCTAATGGCCAATAGGAGGAAGTGGTGAGATCTCACAGAAATGATCCCACTTTCTGCACACCTGAACACAAGGCCTGATGCAGCTTGACCCCGGCTGGCGACCTGTTGGAAGATTTCCTTCATAAGCCGACATTCAAACAGGGAAGAAGCATCCAGAGAGTTTGTATGTCTTCATTCTCTTTCTGCCCTCCTGGACCCTGGCTTAGCATCATATAATACATGACAGGGAGAAACAGTAAAACCCTCATAAGGAAACCACAAGTCTCTATCATCTTTGTTTCCTCTTCTGCTTTTGTGACTTCTGGGCAAACTTGTTTGCTAGGAGGAGATATTTTAGCAAGGCAAAGCATTGCAGAAGCTGAAACACTTCTTCCTGGGAGGCAGGGAGTTAAGGGAGAACAGTGAAAGGTGAGATTCACACAGACAGCCCAGCCCAATTATGGACAGTCTTGTAAGTCAAGGTAAGAAGACTGGATTTACTTCCAAGGCAATAGGGAGTCTTGGCAGCCTTCATGCAAAGAGGTGATCCTTTGGGTTTGAGTTCAGGGACCTGAGGGTTATTCCTTTGGAGAGTTAGAAGCTTACTTCCTAGACTCAAGATGATATAACCCAGTTCCTTCTAACCTTTCTAACCCTAAGATTTGCCTGGCATCCTAGTCCCAGATTCACCAAGTGTGCCATAGAGAATATTGCCACTTATTGAGCATTTACTATGTGCCAGGCACAAGGATAAACATTATATCATTATCTAACGTTAGATATAGTGAACTCCAAGCTTCTCTTCAAATAATCAGTATGTCATTGTGTTCAGCTCTCTTATTCTTTAATTCTCCGTTTTAAAGTTTAACTTCCTTGTGGTTTCAGTAAACAACATTTTCCACCAGTTCTAATCAGTAGATCACATCTGGTCCCCCAGTCCCTTGCTCCGTCCTGACTCATCCAGTCATCTGCTTTGACCCCTGATCACCTGCTTTGACTTCTCCTGTAACCATCTTCCTGCCAAACTACTCACCCGGCCACTCCAGCTTGTACCTTTGCTCTCTTTAAAATAGCCAGTCAGAATTAGCTTAGACTGTGTGGTCTAACCCTAGCCACCAGGGGAATGACACAGCAGTAGGGGCTACCTCCATCAGGAATAAGTACCCCTTCCCCTCCTTGTCCAGGTTTGTACTCGCCATTGTTCCATCCGTGAGCTGCACCCTTCTATAGAAGTAAATTGCCTTGTTGAGGAAATTTATATTTGAGTGCCACTTCTTTTGTGGCACCAAAAATTTACATATAACACACTAATCTATTCAACAACTTGCTGGCAGAATCACCATGGCTGTCTTCCTGAGGTTGAAAGATGTAAGAGACTCATCCCAAGTCATTCAGCATTTTGGCCTTTCTGACTCCAGAACCATCTGCTCTAAAAACACTTTGCTATAAACCTCCCCAGGGTTGCTGCTGAAGACTACCTTTTCAGGAAGGTCTGTGCTTGGCTGGAGAGGTCTTTTGACCCATTTACTCAGGTATAACTAGATAATCACAGCTTTAACATTTTCCCAGAGAGAACAAATCTCCAGCCCCTCGCTCAAAGGAGCTACCTGTACTGCAGCGGGACAGCTTAATTGTCTGAAAAGTTTTGCAAATGAATGGAACTGCAGAAGCCAATCTCCAATTTATTCCATTTTTGCAGCTGATCTCATTGTGCCAGAAAGTTGCTAGGAGGACAGCTCCGTGCTACTCAATTCACATTTTGTATGCAATCAAACACATGGTTCAGCCAGCCTTGCAGTACCTGGGGCGACATTCACAGTTTGCTTCATTGCCTTCTGGGGCTGAAGTTTGCCTACTTAAGTAAGAAACAGTCAACAAATATCCAACCTTCTGCAGCAAATTTAAAAGGCTGGAGAGGCAAGATATTACTTAATTTCCATCTATCTATTTTCTCAATATTGTAGAGGGCAAATATCAGCAAAAGCAAGTCACCCACTGCAGATTTAATGTATAGAATTATGCTAACAATAAAACGTCGGGATACAGAAATTATCCCTTAGTCCTTCATATCATCTCACGGCAGGGGATGTGCGGGAACTCATTTTAAAGGTGGGGGTCAGAGAAGATGATGGTTGGTGGATTCACAGAATGGCATAAAGCCAATCTGCTATTGTAAATCATACCACTTGATGCTTTTCAAGGGCCCCCATACAGCCGGGAGAAATGGGTGCAAGACATTGTTGCCTTCATGCATGCATACTTTTTGGTAGGGACCACCAGCAATAACAGAACAACATTCCCAGTAATGAAAGTCATACATCAGAGACTTTGGTGATGGCCAATGTTGGACACAGTGAACTCGAAATTTCTCTTCAAAGAATCAGTATGTCGGTATGTTCAGTTCTTTATCCTCCATTTTAAAGTTTAACTTCTTTGTAGCTTCAGTAGACAACCTTTTCCACCAGTCCTGATCCCTGCTCCATCCTCATCCCAGTCACCTGCTCCGGTCACCTGCTTTGACCTAGGTCATCCCTGGCTATCTGCTCTGATCTGTCCCACAACCGTCCTTCCTGGCAAACTACCCACCCACCACTCCAGCTTGTACCCAAGCTCTCTAAGGACTTGGATGAATCTGGAAACCATCATTCTCAGCAAACTGACACAAGAACAGAAAGCCAAACACTGCATGTTCTCACTCATAGGTGGGTGATGAACAATGAGAACATGTGGACTCAGGGAGAGGAGCATCACACACTGGGGGCAGTTGGAGTGGGGGGTAGGGGAAAGACAGTGGCAGGTGGGGAGGGATAACATAGGGAGAAATGCCAGATATAGTGTGCACCTAAAGTAAAATTAAAAAAAATAAATAAATAAAGCCATTTTTTCTATTAGCATAAATAGCAATTATAATATGTGATATTATTTTTACTGAAAATAAATGAAGAATGAATTTTTAAAAACCCAATAAACTAGCCAGTCAGAATTAAACTAGACTGTGAGGTCTAACCCTAGCCAATTGGCAAATGACACAGAGGCGACCTTCATCAGGAATAAAAACTCCTTCCCCTCCCTTGTTCAGCTGTGTACTCACCATTGTTCCATCTGTGAGCCATACCATTTCATAGAAATAAATTTATACTCCAGTGCTACTTCTTTTGTGGCACCGAAAATTTACATATAACAGCCAATCTCAAAATTAAAAAAAAAAAGCATAGAAGGTCAAATAACCAATCATCTGAATCCCCATCTAGGAATCATCACATTACATTCCTAATGTAATGAATATCTCAGTCATTTCCGTTGTTACATATGCTTAAGGTAGAAAAGGAATTGCTTTGACCGAAGAGTGAGTGGAGAAAAGAAATAACCGGTTTCATCAGGGGAGTCTGAAATTTGAGCGTTAATTCCAGATGTTCTCTTCCAGCAGCCAGCAAGATCTTTCAAAAACTTTCTTCTCCCCATCATTAAGCCTAAAGGGTATCATCTTGGTTTCTACTTGCCAAAGGATAAAGGCCTTTGCTAAAGCCAGGCTTGGCTCCTGATGATGACTCTGATCTCAGTTGCTATCATTGTCCTTCTGGCTTTGCTTCTCAGCTGCACCCACCCTCTTTAGGTCCTGTTAGATATAGTGAATTCCAAGTTTCTCTTCAAAGAATCAGCATATCAGTATGTTCAGCTCTCTTATCCTTTAATTCTCCATTTTAAAGTTTAACTTCCTTGTAGTTTCAATAAACAACCTTTTCCACCAGTTCTAATCAGTAGCTCACATCTGTTCCCCTAGTCCCCTGGTCTGTCCTGACTCATCCAGTCACCTGCTCTGGTCATCTGCTTGGACCTGTCCCATAACTGTCCTTCCTGCCAAACTACTCATCCCGCCACTCCAGCTTGTATTCTTGCACTCTTCAAAGCAGTCAATCAGAGTTAGCTTAGACTGCGCAGTCTAACCATACCAATAGGCAAATGACACAGCAGAAGGGGCTCCCTTCGTCAGGAATAAGAACCCCTTCCCCACCTCTGTCCACCTGTGCACTCACAATTGCTCCATCTGTGAGGTGCACCCTTCTATAGAAGCATATAGCCTGGCTGAGAAAATTTACATTGGAGTCCTATTTCTTTTGTGGCACAATAATTTACATATAACAATCCTCCAATTTCAGGTGCTCATCTGAGTGCTTCTCTCCAAGTGATTTGCCTTCTAGTTTCTCCCCTGTTTTGCCTGGTTAACTCCCCACCCATACTTCGACTCCCTGCTCAAGCACCACTTCTAGGCTTTCTCACTCTCTTTTGCTGTGAGGATTGGCTGCACTTTGCCTTTTTCACCTAGAGCAGTGTCTTAGCTTTTAATTCATTCGGTGCCGTTGTTTCATCAGTGTTGGTCTTCCACACAGGCTACCAGCTCCATAAGGGCAGACTCAACATCCTCCTGGTCTGCTGCTATGTTCCCTGGTGCCTAGCACAAGACAGGAATACAGCAGGTATCTAAAAAGCACTTAAAATATCACTAAAGAAAGTATGATATAAATATGGGGTTATTGTAAGAATTTCAGTAATCCAGGTAATGGAGTTAGCACAGTAGCTGTTCGAGCGTATTTGCTCCATGATTGTGTCTAATAAATAAATGAGCAGGATGTCAGTGATTCCACTTTGACTTGGTCTTTAATAGAGAAATCGTCTCTCTAACAAGAATAAAACCGCCACTCTTGGTTGGTTTCTTTCATCCTGGGGTGCTCAGTGCTTTGTGAAGTAACCAAATCTACAGAAAATCTTTAGAAACCTCTTTCTTTTGTTAAACTAAAATCTACCTCAGGGGTCTTGGTTTTGTTTTCTGGAGTTGCATGGAAGTTCACCCCTGCTTCATAGCACAGTGTCACCTGTCTGAGGTCAATCTGGTGTTGTCTGATGCTCCCTGTTTTTGTGTACCTTGTCACTTCTGCCCGCCAAACATCACCAGTTCCCAGAATCATCTGTTATCAGATGTGGGTTCCACTTAGTTTCCTCCTTTATAAGTGCTGTAATTGGGGGTCCAAAGTGGTTCCCGCCGGAGGTCATGGCGCTCACGAAGGCGAGGTCATCAGTTCAAGGCTAACCTGAGCAACCTCATAAGCTCAAACTGATTGGCAAAAAAAAAAAAAAAAAAAAAGTGCTATAATTTATAAGTTGGTCTTAAAGTTCCTCCCCAAATACCCTGAAATTATCCTGATAGCCTAAAATGTTGACTGTAAAGTCGAGAAATAAATATGTGTGTGTGTATATATATATATATATATACACGTACATATACATATATATAAATATATATACGTATATATACATATATACGTATATATATATACATGTGTGTATATATATGTGTATATATATATACGTATATATGTGTGTATATATATATATAATGTGTGTGTGTGTTTGTGTATATATATATACACACACACACACACACACATTATATATATATATATAGAGAGAGAGAGAGAGAGAGAGAGACAGACAGACAGACAGACAGAGACTTGCTCTGTTACCAGGCTAAAGTGCAGTAGCATGATCTTGGTTCACTGCAACCTCTGCATCCCTGGTTCATGTGATTCTCCTGCCTCAGCCTCCTGAGTAGCTGGGACTACAGGTGCACACCATTACACCCAGCTAAATTTTGTATTTTTAGTAGAGATGGGGTTTCACCATGTTGGCCAGAATGGTCTCGATCTCTTGACCTTGTGATCCACATGCTTGCCCTCCCAAAGTAAGGGATTAGAGGCTTGAACCACCATGTCCAGCTGAGAAATATTTTTTAAAAATAAAGTGCTCAGTGGTCATGAAGGGCTGGTAAATAGATACGTTATGCTAAAGATAAAGATACAGGTATTTTACTGAAAAACAATGTAACTATGTTTGACAGCCTTTAAAGTGTTCATATTTTTTGACTAAGTAATTTAACTTCTAAGAACATAGTGCAGAGGAATAATCAAAATATATACACACAATACACTCAGAAAGGTATTTGGTATAATATTATGTGGAAAAGAACAAAAAGGAAGCAAGCACATTACCCATCAAGAGGAAGAGATAAAGGGTTAATTACACCTCCTTTATGGCTATTTTTTCTAACTCCTAACCCACAAACCTAAAACACATTAACTCCTCCAAATAGAAAAACACCACAAGCAACAGAAATTTCTAATCACCACGAACTCTCTGTCTTTCTGTGTCTCTGTCTCCCTCTCGAATCCTGTTTGCTTGCTCTAGAATGGGTGGAGACCATAGATAGGTGAAGTCTGAATCTCTGAATGTCTTCACAGAGTGCAGTTCCCTGCCAACAGGATTGGTTGGTTGTTAACTGCTGGTTCGCTAGAGTAATTAGCCTGCCCTAACTGACACATAGACCAAATACACATTGGTTTCATGCATGAATAAATGAAAGAAAACGTTAATTAACGAAGACACAAAGGTACAGAAATCAAGAAGGAAATTGAGAGATAGACAAAATGAATAAGTAAAGGAAAGCAGAGAGTTCTAAAATTACTGTTTCCAAAAATGGAACAAAGCCCTAAAACTCTGGAAACTTTTTTCTCCAAAGTTTTACTAAAATTATGTGTGTATGAGAAAATTTGTGCACATATTGAATTTTTTTCTTTTTTGAGACAGAGTCTTGCTCTGCTGCCAGGCTGGAGTGCAGTGGTGCAACTTTGGCTCACTGCAACCTCCACCTCCAGATTCAAGTGATTCTCCTGCCTCAGCCTCCTGAGTAGCTGGGATTACAGGCGTGGGTCACGAAGCCTGGCTAATTTTTATATTTTTAGTAGATACAGGGTTTTACCATGTTGGCCAGGATAGTCTTGATCTCTTGACCTCATGATCTGCCCGCCTTGACCTCCCAAAGTGCTGGGATTACAGGCCTGAGCCACCACGCCTGGCCACACATATTGATATTTAAGGAATAAGAGTTATTCAGTTCCTGATATAGTAGCTTCCTCCATTTGGCTAGCACATCAACATTATTTATGCTTTAGCCTAAATGTCACCTCTCCCAGGAAGTCTTCCTTGATTCACCATTTTAACTGCAATCACCTTATTTTCCCTCTAGATTCCCACCGCACATTGGACATGCTTCTTATCCAGTGATATTGCATCAATAGAAGATGGGGATTTTTTACTCTGTTCCTCCCAAGACTATAAGCACATTGGAGGCAAATTTCATTCCTTGTCATTTCTATTTTTGTCATTAAAAGTAATGGCAAACTCCACCATGACTTTTGCACCAACCTAATACATACATTTAGGCATTACTTTATGCAGCCAACAGATATTTATTGACCATTTTCCACGGAACAGGCATTGTGGTAGTTGCTGAATAACAAAAACACAGGAAAGGTCCAAGTGTAACCCCGGGTCCCAGGGTTTTGGGGTAAGCACTATGAAGAAGAGCCACTTGTAATGGCTGCACCTCAGTTTTTCTTATTTTAAAACATTTCAGGAAGAAGCCCAGCCGTGGCAAAACCAAAGTCGGCTGGATCCAGAGATGTCTGAGTTGGAGATGACCTCTGGTTCTCTCTCCATATTACCATACTACAAACTATGCCAGAGAGGTGCTTACTCACCACTGCCTATACATGAATGAGTAACGTATAGTCATTAAGGATGTAGAAGTATGTAGAAGCATGATAGTTGACTGAGTGTGTGCTGTCTTTACTCCATCTGTACATAACAGTGACTCAGCTTGCCTGCCCAGTAAAAGCCCTGTTTTCATCTGTTTTTGGGAGGCACCGATTTGGGGAGTATCCCCAGTGTTGTTCCTCATTGCAAGTCATAAGATCCCTTGTAAAATCCTTCTGTCACCTGGACTGTCACCTGCCAAGTGACCAAAACCAGCTGTTGTGTGGTTAACACAAGCTACTCTATAGCTTTTCATTTTGAAAGAAAGATGAGCCAATTAAACATCATAAGCACCTCTTGAGCATTTTAAAGAAGGGACAGTCAATGGAATGATCAGAATGTGAGATCTTCAAGTTTCTGTACAGTAGGGACCTAGGGTAAGCAATGTGATTGAAAGGGGAGAGTGTTTCAAATGTGTTTACTTGGCATGTTAAAAAAATAAAATAAACAACCTCAGTCACCCCTTGGACCACTCAGCAGGAGGCCATTGCTTTCCAGAAGAAATGACCGGTAAGCTAAGATCTGGCAGATATGTGGAATTCATTCAGTTTCAGGCAGTCAGGAAGGGAAGGATGTTGCAAGCTTGGGGAATGGTATGAGAAAAAGCTTAGGGGCAGAAAATGACTGAAGACCAGAGTTGCTGGAGCAGAGGGTAAAGCTCTAAGAAGCTCTGGAAGATGATTGAGGGCAGGAGAACCCATACCTCATTCATCTACAAAGGATTATTTGAGGTCCTCAAGACCATAAGAAGCCACTGAATGGTTTTAAGCAAAAGCCTGGGATCTGTCCTTGCCTTTGAGCTGTCCCTGACAGAGCTAAGAGACCATTCTGAAAACACATTTACTTAAACAGGCTTTGTTTTCTGCTACTTATTAGACTTAATCCAGGCCCATATTTGAAAAGTCGAAACCAAAACGAAACAGCAATAGAAAATAGCCCCACAGATTCTTACCACTTGCTCTAAAATGTCAACTTCCCCACATTTGAACGGCTAGCTAAAAAATAAACAAAAACATATGCTCCAGATGAAAATTTGCCAAACCAGACTTCCAAGATGCAATTGCCTCTGAAATATTTCATGAATCAGGAGCAATAACAACACAAATCAAGACTTGCTAGTTCCACTGGAGGTGAAAAATGTTTTAAACATGTTTAGATTCTTTAGTCGGAAGTCAATTCAACCACGTGTGACAGCATTGAGACTATAATGGATACAGTTTCCCTCTATCTGCTCTGGCGCTGATAAAAGATTCATGTTAAATAGTTATTTGTGACCACCTGGAGGCATCTTGCAGTGCTCTGCAGATGGGCTTGCTTTTCTAATACACATATGTACTCCTGCCTCCACAGCTGTGTTAATTTGAGCATGTGCTCGAGATGTGAGGGCACATGATCCAGCTACCATGATTTTCTCATCTGCTTGAGTTCATAAATGTCTGGCTGGCCTTTAAGACAGTCCCTGTTAGAAAACCTGCACTCGGAAAGAAAAAATTTCTTTTCAATTCAGTAGGTATTTATTGGGTGTTTGACTTCTGCCTTCCCCGTGGCACTGTCCAATGTAAGTGATACATGACTATCCATAGGAACCTAAAAATCAACATGTTCTAAACGTAATTGAAAATCCTGGGCAGGTGCAGTGGCTCATGACTGTAATCCCAGCACTTTGAGAGGCTGAGGTGGGTGGATAACAAGTTCAGGAGTTTGAGACCAGCCTGAGCAACATGGTGAAACCCCATCTCTACTAAAAGTACAAAAATTAGCTGGGTATGGTGGCGTGCACCTGTAATCCCAGCTACTCAGGAGGCTAAGACAGGAGAATCGCTTGAACCCAGGAGGCGGAGGTTGCAGTGAGCCTGGATCGTGCCACTGCACTCCAGCCTGGGTGACAGAGCAAGACAACTCTCAGTAATAATAATAATGATAATAATGAAAATCCTGCCCTTCCCACATATTCCTTCCAAAGCCATGGGGTTTCCTGCCTCCATTTGCTCAGCTGCTGGGGGTCAGGCGTCTGCATCCTATGAATGGTGTCTTTGGTTTATACCATACTGCACCCACAAGATCTTGCCAAGTCCTATAGATTCCACTTGAGAAATTTTACCAGGAATCCATCCCTTCCCTCTCTATGACCTCATTCCTTGCTACGATCCTCATCTTTTCCCTGATTTCCTAGAGGCCACCTGAGGGATCTTCATGACTTCTGGTTTCCTTTTGGTACGTGAGCCCACTGAATAATAGATTCACAACAACCAGGACCTCAGACTCTTAGTCTGTGCTACCCAGGAGCAGACCCTGAGATGAGGATTTGACAGCAAGTACTTTATTTGGTGGCTTATCCAAGGAAATTCAGGTAGGCGAATGAGGAAGTGAGGCAGGGAGGGGAGGGCAGCTGATGAGGAAAGCATTAACAAGCATCTTTCCACGGGAGAATTCCAGGAGGCAGGGCAGAACCTGTGACTCAGAGACACAAGGGAGCTGGCAGATTTATATCCCAGTTCCCATCAGTCATTTATTGAGGACTCTCCTAAGGATGGGTATGCATTCTCTGGTCTTGTGATAAGGCAAAGAAATGCAGAGACTGTCCTGATGTGTTATAATGGAAAGCCCAAATGATAGATGCAGGAGACAGCCAAGAGTCCCCAGCAAAACCCTGCCTTTTAGCCTAAAATAGCCCGAAGGCTGAAAAACTGGACAGCTGGTCCTGGATGAAGCCAACCCTTTCCCGACCGATTATTTCTGAATAATGCCCACCTGCGCACTGGGAGGAGGGGGTGGGTCCTGCCCTCTCTTGATTCTGGGTGGTAATCTGGGATTCAATCTGTGAAGGGGGAGACCTCCAGGCAGGACCCTCTCTAGCCTTGCTGAGAGTTATTTTTCCTTTTTGCCCAATAAATTCTCTCTCACCAGTCTACGTGTCTAGTCTTTCCTGGTTGTGTGACAAGAACTCAGTTGCAGGTCAGCTAAGAAGAAAGTTCCGCAACACAAAGATACACAGGTGAGGCGTGGACAGAGTTGGCTTTTCCACCCAAGGATCCTTCCTTCGTGTTCCTTTGCCTCCGCCATTGCCACAAGCACAGTGTATACCAGATGTGTATCATGTTGATATTTCCCAGCCATGGCCTTAACTACACACTCGGGGAATGAAGAAAGAGAAAGCGATAAAAAGGAACATAGAGTCAGAGGAGAGAATGAATTACATAACTGTAAAAAAAAAACCATCTACAATTTCACTCAATAAGCAAATGCCCCAGAATCCATACACAGTGAGTGAGAGAGAGAATTCAGCTGTTTCTTTACCTGTTTTCAGTTCCTCACCCTGTCACATTGTGAATGCTCATTGCACTAAGGATGACTCTAGTGTGTAAACACAGGAATTTCCCTATTTTTCGGATGAAAAGCTCCTAAATGCAGACTACTTCCTCTGGTGTCTAGTGGAGAAACAGAACTTGTCCTGTACTGGAAAGAAGGCTGGTTGCATTGGTCTTCCTGGGAGATAGTATGTCAATCTCCAAGGTCAATTTTTTTTCTCAAAAATTTAATTCATTTATTCAACAAATATTTATTAAGCACCTATTATGTACCAAACTATACTAGCTGAGGAGAGAATCACCACGGCCAACAACAACAACAACAACCTCTTTCTTTTTCAAGATTTCCCCACAGGGTTCCCTTTTCCTGGTTTCTCTGGCCAGAAAGTTGCAATTTCGATGGGAGTCTTAGCCACTTGCCCAGTCAGCCCCCTGCAGTATGACTGGAACCCAAAGAAGAAAAACATCACGTGGGAAACTCTCCCCAGTGAAATCACTTCTCCAAGTTCTGACTCCCCTCAGTCTATCTATCCAACTGCTTTGTTTCGCTCTTCACAGTTTTCAATTGTGTTTGTGTGTGTATGTGTGTGTGTGTCTGCATGGGCTGTGTACATGCATGCGCTTGAGTGTGGGTCTGCCCAGAGTTTTAGCTTAGCATTCGGTAGGAGGGATGGGCTATATATTGGACTTATACTGCCACACCAGATTAACTTAAAAAAAACTTCACATAGCAGCCGGGCGCGGTGGCTCAAGCCTGTAATCCCAGCACTTTGGGAGACCGAGGCGGGTGGATCACTAGGTCAAGAGATCGAGACCATCCTGGTCAATATGGTGAAACCCTGTCTCTAATAAAAATACAAAAAATTAGCTGGGCATGGTGGCGCGTGCCTGTAATCCCAGCTACTCAGGAGGCTGAGGCAGGAGAATTGCCTAAACTCAGGAGGTGGAGGTTGCGGTGAGCCGAGATTGCGCCATTGCACTCCAGCCTGGGCAACAAGAGCGAAACTCTGTCTCAAAAAAAAAAAAAAACAAACTTCACATAGACTAGATTCATCAGAGAAACGCTAAAAGAATATATTAAAACGCAGGAGAAAGTAAATTTGCTCAATCCTGTATCCGACCAACAGAAGAGCATTTTAGTGGACTTCCTCTCAGGTTGCGATACACTTTTTGCTTAAGTTGAAATGGAAGGGTCTGACCAATTTTGCATTTTGGTTTTTGAACCTAATGATACTTCCCAAATTTTCTTTTCTCCCACGTCACAGATTCTGTAAATACAATTTTAGTTGCTGCACAATACCTCCTGTGGATGTATCCACAGCTATTAACTCATTCCCTTGATATGCTTGTTTTTTGGTTTTTTTTTTTTTTTGAGATGTAGTCTTACCCTGTCACCCAGGCTGACAATGTTGCAATCTTGGCTCACTGCAACTTCCAGCTCCCAGGTTCAAGCTATTCACCTGCCGCAGCCTCCTGAGTAGCTGAGATTATAGGTGCACTCCACTACACCCAGCTAATTTTTTGTATCTTTAGTAGAGACAGGGTTTCACCATGTTGGCCAGGCTGGTCTCGAACTACTGACCTTGTGATCCTCCTGCCTCAGCCTCCCAAAGTGCTGGAATTACAGGAGTGAGCCACTGCACCTGGCCTGCTTTTACATTAAGTGCTTCCAATTGTCTCTTACTATACATAAAAGGCAAATAAAGTGACATCGTGGATAGGGGTTCATTTGCTTGCTAGTTTTTCCCTAATGAGGATTCTTTAGAATAGATTAGAAAAAGTGGTATTACTGGATCAAAGGTTATGAACATGTTAAAAGTCCTGTAACCTATTGACAAATCACCAATCACTGGAATAAAATCATCACTGGAAACAAACTTAATCCTGTGCAGGCAGGACATCCTCCCATTGTTCCAGCACGTCTCTCTGATCACAACTTTTCTGGTTCCAACCACATCTGTGTTGCCCAAACATGCCACACTATCGTGACTTCATGCTTTCATTGTGCCGTTTCTCTAACTGGGATACCATGTTCACTGACTCACTCCTTTCTCCCTCCTGGTCTACACTACCTGCCTGATAACATACAGATACACACAGACATACACGCACATGGCAATGGTGCCTTCTGTACATTATGCGTGTCATTTTTCAGTACAGGTTAGACGATGGTTTTGGAGTAGTTTCTATCAACTTCAGGTTTCATCTGCCAGGTCCCATTACCATGCAAATACAAGCTTTAGTTTTTAAACTTTAGTAAGTAGTATCTATTTAATACATGTTATGTAATACCACATGGCAAGCTCTTTTTTCTTTTTCCCAAAGGAGTTTGAGTTTCCCTCTCCTGAGGGTAACCTCAGAGAAGAGAATAGCCTTGGGATTTTACCTAACACCTGATGTATTTAATCATCAGATTGGAAGGGACACAGGTCTCCTCTCCCTGGCAGCTGGATTGCCTGGTTAACTGGCAGGAGCCAGTGCTGGCTGTTGATGTGGATGGTGCAGCCACCCTGCGCTGAGACTTCACATCACATGCTGCGGTTCCAGGGGACATGCAGACGATGGTGGCTGTCACTGGGTTATTCCAGGACAGACTCAGAGAAAAACAGTGTTTGACTTTGTATCAAATATAAAACCAGGTGTCTCTTTACTTTTCTATTCTTACAAACACTCAGGTTCTCAAGTAGAATCTTAAGGTGATCCTCAGGATAGCCAGCCCTAGTTGAGTTTTCCAACAAGGGTAAAATAAATCCTCTCCTTAAAATAGCTAATGCATGCTGGACTTAATACCTCGGTGGTGGGTTGATAGGTGTAGCAAACCACCATGACACACACTTACCTATGTTAACAACCCTGCACATCCTGCATGTGTACCGCAGGACTCAGAATTTTTAAAAAGGAATGCCAAAAGAGAGAGAGAGAAGAAAAAGAATGGCACGTTCCTTTCTCAGATAAAATGACAGAGGGAGAAGATGCAGATTACTGCCCTTGTATTCACAAAAAGGAAGCACTCAGGCTGGAACTCAATCGATTTGGTCCATTTTTCAAATCCTTATTTCTCCTGGCTTTGTCTACATGCTTTGTTTTTGTTCGTTAGCTTCTTAATGTTATGGCTGCAAACTCTAAAATTAGAAAGCTGTCTCCCCCACGCTAACCGCCAAAGTCAATTGCCCCTTTGTTCAACCAATTCTTAAATATCTTGTATGATTGAAATTCAAGATTATCCTGCTTAGGGAGGTATTCACAATATTTAACCTAAATTACACTCTTTTATCCCCCCCCCGTACATTTCTTCTCTTTCATTGACGCCTTCCCCAAACCTCAAGTACTATTCTTCTTCCTTTTTGCTAAAGACATTTTAATTAAGACACTAGGGTTACCTTAACCTACTTGAACAATAATCTCTCTTTTATGTGGCTCTCTTGAGTGAAGTCCTGGATCAGCAAAGTGTCTTTCGCTGGGCTCTCTCCTCTCTCTGCTCTGTGTTTTTTGTTATATTTCAGAGCCTCGCATTTTAATTCAGCCCCAACCTCTATTCCACACATGCAGTTTACATTAATAAGTTCTTCACAATAATGTACGAAATGTCTCACCATGTCATTGATTACTGCATTCTTTGAAGGTTCAAAGGTGTGTCAGATCTACCAGGAAAAAGAAGGAAAAGTACCACATCTGATATTCTCCCACATCTGAGTTTTCCCTGGACCCAGTGGTTTTGACGTTAGCATGGTCAGATAACAACAGCTTTAAAAAGAGGAGAGAGGTTATAAATATTCAATGGTCGTGTAATACTCATTCTTCTTTAAAAGACAGAAGGATCAGTCCCCCTTTTCAAAGACAGCATTGGTAAATACAGCAACTATTTGATAATGAAGCTCTGACAATCTATTATGGGACCAAGAGAAATTTGTCAGCAGCCCAGTTATACTGTGAACTTGTGCCGCAGGAAAGGAGCAGGTTTTTTAATTTCATTTGTTCCCAAATCCTTCTCTGTATTGAACTCTTCAACTGTTTTACCAGTAGGAAAGTATCTTTAAAAATCAATGCATTCTAGATTATGAGAGAGCACTGTACTGTGTGCATTTTTTAAAAGCACTTACTGTGAATTAGGCACTAGGTCTTGCAAACATTTCCCCGCTTTGGTACATAATTTCTGTGATGTACCCCATACTGCAGTGGAAGCAAGTGAGGCACAGGAAGGTGAAACACTCTGCTCAAGGACAGACATACTTCTGGGAAGTGGAGAAGCCAGGATGTGAACCCAGGGCATTCTATTCAGACCCTGGACCATCACCAACGTATCTACCTCTTATCTCCAAAGACTGCAAGTGCAGTCTTTCCACATTAAAAATTTGATCAGCCAGGTGTAGAGGCTCACGCTTGTAATCCCAAAACTTTGGGAGGCCAAAGTGTGTGGATCACTTGAAGTCAGGAGTTTGACACCAGCCTGGCCAACATGGTGAAACTTCATCTCTAAAAATACAAAAATTAGCTGGGCGTGGTGGTGCATGCCTGGAGCTCCAGCTATTCAGGAGGCTGAGGCAGGACAATCATTTGAAGTGGGGAGGCGGAGGCTACAGTGAGCTGAGATTGCACTACTGCACTCCAGCCTGGGCGACAGAGTGGGACTCTGCCTAAAAAAAAAAAAACCAAAAACTTTAATAACAAAGGAATTTTATTCACTATCTCTTCCAGTTCAGCTTACATGTATCAAATTTATCCTTTTCTGGTTAATGAGCTCCATCTTCAAAATACATTCATAATGTAACTGTTTCTCGCCCTCTTACCCTTATCCACTTCTACCGCCTGGGTCCAAGTCAAAATAATCTTTTCCTGGATCACAGCACAATCCTTCTAACTGCTCCACAGCTTCTGACTACACCCCTACATCCTCTGCCTACCCCCTCCCCCAGGGCGAGCAGAGTGGTCCTGTTTAGACATGAACTGGGCGATATCCCTTCTCTGCTTCATAGATTCCAGGGGGATCTCCTAGCACTTGGGGTGAAGCCAGTGTCCTTGTTCTGGGTTACAGTGTGTCATGTCATCTCATGTCATCTGCACTCTGCCCCTGTGTCTGCAGGCTTCCCTGACTGACTCCGGCTCAGTGCAGTCACACTGGCATCCTGGAGCACAGCAGACCCATTCTCATCTCAGTGCCTGCAGACTTGCCGCTGTCCCTGCCTGAGTATGTCTTCCACCAGATAGCCACACAGTTGCTGTATTCGTTTCCAGTGGCTGCTATAACAAGTCATAACAAACTTAGTGACTTAAGACAACACACATTTATTATCTCACATTTCAGAGCCTCACATTTTAATTCAGCCCCAACCTCTATTCCACACATGCAGTTTACATTAAGTTCTTCACAATAATGTACGAAATGTCTCACCATGTCATTGGTTACTACATTCTTTGAAGGTTCAAAGGTGTATCAGGTCTGCCAGGAAAAAGAAGGAAAAGTACCACATTTGATATTCTCTCAGATTTCTGGGGGTCAGATGTCCCAAATAGATCTTCCCGGGCTAAAATCAAGCTGTCGTCAGAACTGTGTTTCTTCTGGAAGCGATGCAAGAGACTGTATCCTTGCCTTCTCCAACTGTAAAAGGCTGCCTTCATTCCTTGGCCCACAGATCCTTCCTCTGTCTCCAAAGCCAGCCGTGTAGCATCTTCAAATCCCATTCTGGCTTAACCCACTCCCTCCTGCATAAGGATCCGTGTGATAACACTGGGCCCAGCGAGATAGTCCAGGATAATCTCCAGATCTCAAAAGCCTTAACTTAATCACATTTGCAAAGTCAATTTTGCCATATAAGGTAATATATTCACAGGTTCCAAGGATTAGAATGTGAACATTTCCAGGAACTTTGTTCTGTCTCCCGTAGTAGTGCTTTCACTGGACTCAGACCTTTCCTCTAAAGTCACCCAATCTGTGAACCCTGCCCTGGCCACTCTACCTGGTATTTCACCCTCAACGTTTTTTTTTTTTTTTTTTTTTTTTTTTAAGATGGAGTCTCACTCTGTCTCCCAGGCTGGAGTACAGGGGCATGATCTGCAACCTCTGCCTCCCCAGTTCAATTGATCATGCTACCTCAGCCTCCCCAGTGGCTTGGATTACAGGCACTGTAACCACCACACCCAGTTAACTTTTGCATTTTTAGTAGAGACGGGGTTTTGCCATGTTGGCCAGGCTGGTCTCAAACTCCTGATCTCAGGTGATTCCACCAGCCTCGGCCTTCCCAAGTGCTTCCATTACAAGCATTAGCCACCGTGCCCAGCCTCTACCCAGTATTTCTAAAACATCCTTAAAACTCTATTCCCCTTCCTGTGTTTTATTTTACTTCTTTTTTTGGCAATATAACAATCTAACATACTAAACATATATATTACTCTATATGATACACATATATATAAGCATATATATGAAGTACTATATATACTACACATATATAGTATATAAGCATATATACAATATACTATATATAATACACATATAGTCTATATATGTATATGTATATGTAAATATAAGTATATATACATATAGTATATATTACATAAGAATGTATACATACAGTATATAGTATATGTGCATGTATGTATATATACATACCTATTTTTCATTTGGCTCTTCCATTAAGAAGAGATAAATGATACATAAATGTATCTTACAAATGTAAACCCTATAAATGCAGGGATTTTTGTCCATTTTCCACAGCTGTACCCCCTGTGCCTAGACCAGTGCCTGGCATATGGTAGGTGCTTAATCAATTTTGACAAATAATTTTTGTCCTTTACCATGAACTGAAATATAAAGGATCTCCATCACATAGGAAGTGAAAAATGAGAAAGAATTCAATCATCCATGATTCACTGAGTACCTATTATGCGACTTTCACAGGATAAATGATGTGTGAAATACAGAAATGCATCAGGGGAGGTGTCAAGCCTCCATTTATGGTGGTAAAGGTTGTATGCTGCACAAAAGTCCTTGCAGGGAGTGGGTGAGAGCTGAAATTTACCCTGTGTTCCGCAGCCATATGCCCATGGGAGCTGCCATCGTATGCCCTCAGGGGATGGCTGTTTCTAACTTGCATGAAGATGTGGTTGAGTCTATCCTACCCTGCTGCTACTCAACTGGCTTGAGCTAGCCCTAAATTCTTATGCCATTGGATTATGAAAGTTTTTTAGAAACAGCAAGAGTAGATTATAAAGGTGAGAAGAACTAAGAGGAGGTAGACAAAGGCAGTTTCCGACATGGGAAATGGTGATGAGGACTACAGGGCCATTGCTTTCCTCTGAGGAGCACAAATAGGGTTCAGCTTCTGCCCACTGTAGAAATACGTCTTGGTCTGTAAGTTGGAGAATCTTGGTTTCTAGCTTGTCTCTAAACCAATGCTGCGTGAAATGAAAAAATTCACTACCCTTCTCTGAGCATCAAGTTCCTCTCCTCTCAAATGGGTGAGACAATCCTGCTCACACAGTGAAGTCTTCCTTGACCTCAATATCCAAACTGTGTGATATCCCCAACACTTCCTATTCCCTCCTGTGCTTTATTTGTATCTGTGTCCCTTGTTTTCATCTCTCATGCCACATATTTCACTTATTTATATTACTTTTTATTTGTCTCCCCCACCCTCATACATAAGATCCATGAGGCAGGGATTTAATGTTCACCTTTCTTATTTACCTTTCTAACCCTAGTAAACAAGAACAGTCCTTGGCACCTGGTGGTGTGCTCAGACAACATATGAACTGAATGAGTGATGAGTTAATCTCGTTGAAAAGTCTAAACGAGCCTATGTGGAGCAATGAAACCCATTGAGATGCTAAATTGTGTTTACTGACTGTTAGCAGAAACAGAGATTGTGACTGCATGATCAGGGCAGCAGGCTGCATGCTAACTTGGCTTTGTAGGACAGTGTGGATGCTTCAGATGAACCAAGTAGGAACGCCCAGGAGGAAGGAAGCATAAAACAACAGCACTAACCATACCACCTCCTCATTCTTACCGAGTGCTCTCCCTGCATTGGGCACTATGCTGAGCACTTTACAAATGTATCATCTCATTTAATACTCAAAACAGCAGTTTGGTAGTTACTGTTAATAGCTTCACGATGCAAATGAAGAAACTGAGACACAGGTAGGTTAAGTAATTGGCAAAGAATGATGAAAAGTTAAAAGAAACATGGATTAAGAAACAGGCATGGGCTGGTACGTTAAGGATTAGAAGTAATATGAGTAGGTTGGGTGGCGTGGCTGATGCCTGTAATACCAGCACTTTGGGAGGCCAAGGTGAGCAGATCACCTGAGGTCAGGAGTTCAAGACCAGTCTAGCCAACAGGGCAAAACTGTCTCTACTAAAAATACAAAAATTAGCCACACATGGTGGCAGGTGCCTCTAATCCCAGCTACTTGGGAGGCTGAGGTAGGAGAATCACTAGAACCCAAGAGGCGGAGCTGAATGAGTTGAAATTGTGTCATTGTGCTCCAGCCTGGGTAATAAAAGCAAAACTCCATCTTAAAAAAAAAAGTGTAAAATGAGGATTATAATACTACCTACATCATAGGGTTGTTGTTAGTATAAAATGTGTGTGTGTGTGCATTTATATAATAGTTAACATTTAAAGAGCACCTACTTTGTGTAAACATACACACACACATATACATGCATACCCACATACATATGTACATATGGCACTCTTCAAGTGCTAGCTATTGGTTTTCTTTTAAAGTACCTCTGTTATGACATTTGTCCTGTACCTGAAGAAATTGTAATTACTGGGCTCAAATAAGCAATGACTTGTTTAGATTAAGCTGTGTAGTGTCACCATTAACCTCTGTTCCCAGTACCCACATCTGTTTTAATGTTCCCTTGATTCTCCCCTCAAAATATTTCTTTATCATAATTGAATCGCTCAAATCCAATAATAAAAATAAATTCTTAAGAGCAGCTAGAGGGTAAAAGACATATGACACACAGAGGAAAAAGGGAAGGATGACAGCAGATGTCTTGTTAGCAACGATGCAAGTCAGAAAATGGTGGAGTGAACCTTTGAAATGCTCAAAGAAAAATAAAATATATCAACTCAGAACTCCAGTGAGGATGTCTCCTAATATTGAAGGCAAAAGTAAGACTTTTTCAGATATACATACAAAACGCAAAAAAATTCATCACCAGCAGAACCTCACTATAAGAAATGTTCAATCATCCTTCAACCAAAAGAAAAATAATATTGGATGGAAGTATGAATCTATACAAAGGAATGAAGAGCCCAGAAAATGACAGATATGTGGAAAAATATGCTTTTCTCTATCTTAGAAGGGAAACTGTTTAAAGTAAAAATAATAGCAATGTAAGGTGGAGTTTACAACATATGATAAACTAGAACCCAGAAGAGCAGTAGTGCAAGGGCTGGGAAAGGAGAAAATCAAAGTGTTTTATTGTAAGGTTCGTATGCTATATGTGAAGTGCCATAATATTATTTAAAGCAAACTGTGGTAAGTTAAAGGTTAATTCTAAAGCAACCACTAAGATGACAAACAAAGAATATTTCTTGAGGCTACACTTTTCTCTTTGGTCTCAAAGATTATTTCCTCGTGTTATGAGCCAGACCCTTTAGACAGTGCTATCTCTCATCTGGACCATCCCAGTTGCATCCTAACTCGCCTTCTCTTATGCCCTGCAGACTCATTCTCCTTCAGTTCATCCAGATATACTTCTGGTCTAGGCATTATCAAATTTTTTTTTTTTTTTTTTTTGAGACGGAGTTTCGCTCTTGTTACCCAGGCTAGAGTGCAATGGCACGATCTTGGCTCACTGCAACCTCTGCCTCCTGGGTTCAGGCAATTCGCCTGCCTCAGCCTCCTGAGTAGCTGGGATTACAGGCACGCACCACCATGCCCAGCTAATTTTTTGTAGTTTTAGTAGAGACAGAGTTTCACCATGTTGACCAGGATGGTCTCGATCTCTTGACCTCGTGATCCACCTGACTCGGCCTCCTAAAGTGCTGGGATTACAGGTGTGAGCCATCGCACCCAGCCCCAAGTATTTTTTTTCAAAAGTCACCTTTAATGTAGCACAGATTAGGTACTTGGTGGTTATTTTTTATAAGAAGGAATGAACTAACAAAATACAGTTTGTTCCTTGTGGAATGTGGTTCACTCCATTCTCTTAGCATGACATTCAAGGCTCTCTAAAGTTGGAGCTGAGAAAACTTTTCTAATTTCCTTTATCTATTGGAATCATCTACTTTATATCAAATGCAACCAGTTGCTCTTTACCAAACAAATTTCACATTTTCCTGTTTTTATATATAGCATCTGTCTCACCTGGAATGCTGTTCCCACATAAATTCTAAAGATGCCACCTTTTCACAGGTGCCTTCCTTGGCCATCCCAGTCAGGCAAATTGAGAAAGTTAGGAAGAAAGAAATTGTCACCCAGGCATCTGCATTGCCCATAGGAATTACTGGTGTATTGGCTGCACCCGTGAGATCATCCTACAGCTTTCCTTGGTAACCCGGCTGGAATTATGCAGGGATCGTTATTTAACAGACTTTGATCATAAGCACACTGATTCTTTGACTTTATAAAGTTTTCTTTAAAAATAAAAATGAGAAGATCAGTGTTATATTTGGCAGCAACCTCATCATCTTCAGCTCTCTTAGATCTTTTCAAGGAATACAAAGGACAAAAGTTATGAGGCGAGATCAGAATTACAACACAGACAAAGTGAGATTGTTTGGATTGCCAAGAATTCTTATCCTATGAGCCTTAGAAGTTCTTAGGCATATGCAGAAATGTTTCATATCTGTTAGAATCAATGCGTCCTTTTGATAATAAAAATAAAGGTAACCAAGTCTCCCTCCTATATGGTGATAGCAAGTTTTGTTGAGAAAAACTGAGTTTGAGTGAGGTTGAGCCACTTGTCCACAGTATACAAAGAAACAGTGACAAGAAAGACTTGTATTGATTTGAGTCTCTTGCAACATTTCTCCAGAGGAACAGTCAATCTGGACATTACTCAAAGGACAGGATAAAGATATTTTTATTTTCAAAAGTATTCAGAAAAAATATGTCATGAGAATTAGTAATTTTAACATGACCCTGACTTTCAAAGGCATGGACGATGTTTCCTCTAAACAAAAACTCAGATATTAAACTCCTGGTATAAAAAATCATCGTTTTTCAAATGCAAACTTAACGATAAACTTCAATCTACTTTTGCAGTTGATCAGAAGTAAAAAATAAAAATATTGCACATAATTAGCACAGTATGGTTACATGGGCTATCTTATCAGTCCCCTTCCAGCACATAATTGAGCTCAGTTCAAGGGCGTTAAACCCAAATTGGCTCGCTTTGCATCGAAACATGCCTGTAAAGTGCAGCTTCTCCCATTAAGAATTTAAATTTGGCTTCAGCAGAGCTACTCAGTCCTGAGAATTGAAATCATGAGTCGTGGTGGCAATAAGATATGAAATGTGGTCATAGCCCAAGGATAATTTTTCTGTAATTGCACTTTCGTTTTTGTGATCAATCCTTTAGCTACGGTGCAGAGAGGATACATCCCATCTTGTATTTCAGTAACTATTGGGTAACTTCCCCAGGAACAGGGCAATTCAGATATGCAAGTCCCAGCTGCAGGTCCCTGACTGAGCCTTCTCTCTGGGATAATGTTTGATATATTCCTGTTTGGTCTCTGGGCTGCTCTCAGGTAGAGCTGTAGACTAAAAACTATAGCTCACGACGGTTGGTTGCTGAACTCCTGAGACCTGATGACTAACTTCTACGAGATTCACAAGGACAAAGCCCATACATAGCCTGGTATGCAATGATAGCTGATACAGGCTGGTGCCCTTATAGAGTTGTACCTGTGACTCCACAGATTTCCACCATTATTCACAGACGGAGTTCTTGACCTGTTAAGTTCAGCACAAGGTGACTGCACACTTCTCCACTGCATCATACCCTTTTTCTGGACCTTTCTCTCGTTGCTACCTCCTAAAGACATGTTCAACCTTTATAAAATTGCTAAAAACTCTGCCTTCCAGTGAACTCGAACAGATCCCCTGACATTGACATTAATCTCTCCTTTCTTTGTACTTATGAATATTGTTTTATGGCCTCTCTCACTGCATTTTATTCACTGCAAGCCTCTATTGCCTTTAAGAAAAGACATACTCTGGAGTCTATGTGGTTCATTCCACAGTGGAAATCATAGAGTCTTAGACAAAACATACTGCTCATTAGAAACGTAGTAAACTTAATTTTTTACTCTTACTCTCTGAATTCATGATTCTGATTCAGTTAACCAGGTTGTACCTGCCATTTCAACGAACAAGTTAGTGCACTTGTATTGAGCATCCACCATACACCAAGCATTTCGGCGAGGTATTATATACCCAAATATGTAACCTTGAAGAACTCATAGTCTATTGGGTTAGAAAAATAATAGAAATATAACAAGATAATATATTTACATTAAAACATAGTTATTAATGCCTGTGAGAGGATACATCAGTGTTCAAAAATGGGGTGAGGATAGGTATGATTCATCCCAGTGGGGAGAAGTACTTTATCACCAATGACGTTTAAGAATTGCCAGCACAAGCTTATACAACTATATGACATTTAGTAAGTTTTTTGTTGTTTTATTTTATTTGTGTCTGTACCTGGAATGGATCATTACCATACCACCATCATGCTGATATACCAGTGGATATAATTATTGAGGTGGAAGTTTTGGGATGAATGAGTGTTTTGGAGAAGGCATATATGATTTTTACCATTTCTTTCAAATCCAGGATATCATGTTGGTAGCCTGGTATCAGCCACAGTGTATTTATACCACAGAAATTGACAAACACCACAAATCAGGGTTATTTGATTTCTGTTCACAGAACTGATTGTTAAACATTTACTAGTGCACCAGGAAGAAATATTCTTATGAAATTGACAATGAAGTTCATTTTGGGGCAAAGACTGGGATTTTTTCCAAACAAAGAAAAGACGAAGAAATGCACTATATATTGCAGATGCTGCTCTGATGATCAATCCTACAATAAGTCGTTAAGCTTTTGGACGGTGTACACAGGATGATCATCATCATCAGACTGGTTTTCAATAACTTACAGAGTTAATTGTGATGGGGATCTCATTTATCTTAAAAAGTAGGTATCTATATAGCCAATAATTTGGAAGCTGTAACCACAGAGGAAAAGATTTCGTATGCCCACGCCTTGACAAGTCAGAAGGAAGTCACCAACTTTAAATGTCAACTATACTTTAAGGGGAAGACAGTTGTTACTGGTCATGAAACGCTACTTCAACGAAAACACAGGATGGTGTGATTTGCTGCTCAGATTTCTTTATTTGGAACTGAAGTATTCATTCCTTCAGCCACTGGGATATTTATAGCTAAAACTAAGAGGTCTTGCCTTCTGCTGAAGAGAGCACCTCCCCCAAGATCACACCTACTTCCTGAAAGCCTACATTCAATGACTAGTCCACGTGGGGGCGTAAGATCTCAGCTCCTTGTCCCAAGTAAGGACAACAGGAAAGGCTTCTCCTCATCTTAGAGCTCTCCACAGGCTCAGCTGAGATTTCTGTCGTAAGCATATCACAGCCCAACCTCTCTCTATCCAACCATGCATCTTCCAGGCCTGAAAATAATGTGTGTTACTTCTGAGAACATTTCCCAAAGTTTCCCTCGTCAACCACCATCGGAGATGCTTTCCTAGTAACCCAACTGCAGCTATACAGTGGGCAAAGCAGGAGTCACAAGTGCTCGGATGTCTTCACGTGCAGCACAAACCAGGCGTATTGGCTTTGCCTGAGAGCTTTTCCATTTTTTACTTTGCTTTGCAGTTAAGCTGGAGCCATGCAAACAGAATTTTGTAGCTATTTGTTATAACAATGAGGATTAATTGCTGACTAATATATCCTGAGTTTTCCATGTCATCCTGATCTTAAAAATGGATCTCCTTAACCAAATTTTGCCTATTCATAAAAGTCCACCTCAAAGATCACCTTTTCTATGAAACATTTCTGTAACTCTTCTCACCAGGCTATCACTCGCCCGCTTCATTTTTTCAGGTATTTCCTTTCTGCCTTTTTATGGAGTTACCACTTCTTATAATATACTCTTGTATGTGCTTTCTGGGAATTTACTTCACTTGTTGATTTTGGTATCCATTTGTTTCCCTGTCTTGTATATGCTTTCTGATTGGGAATTCCTTGAGGGAAGAATTCCTTGGACAAAGAACTGAGAAGAAGGTAGGGGAGGTACAAGCTTCTAGCAAATTCAGGCATGAATGTGTGCATGGAAGAGACCACGTGCTTTGAACTGATTCCCATATTGTTTGAAATCAATTTGCATATTAAAGTACTTATGGTGGGCTGGGCACGGTGGCTCACACCTGCAATCCCAGCACTTTGGGAAGCCGAGGTAGGTGGTTACCTGAGGTCATGAGTTGAAGACTAGGCTGATCAAAATGGTGAAACCCTGTCTTTACTAAAAATACAGAAAATTAGCCAGGCATGGTGGTGGATGCCTGTAATCCCAGCTACTCAGGAGGCTGAGGCAGGAGAATCAATTCGACCTGGGAGGCTGAGGTTGTAGTGAGCTCAGACTGTGCCACTCACTGCATTCCAGCCTTGGGAACAGATCAAGATTTCATCTCAAAAAAAAAAAAAAAAAGGACTTATGTTGTTTCCTCAGGACAAATCCAAATGTGTCCAACTGGAGAAAGCCATGTGATAGAGTCAATTACTTCTGCAATGTAAAAGGTTAGAGAAGACAGAAACTAAGTAGGGAATGAGGAGGAGACAGAAGAAGAAGTCCACTTTACCAGACATAGGCAAAGATGAATGGGTTCTTTTACAGATAGAGGCTGAGTCCAAAAATTCATAATCAAACAGAATGAGCAAAAATAATGAAGAGAAAAATAAAGTATTTTATAACTATCCTTGTGTTCACATTTTCACTAGTAGTTACTACCATAGTACCTTCCTTACTAACTTGGGGACTTTTTTAGCTTCCATATAAAGCTTGAGCAAAAATGCCATTATCTTTATTTTTATAAATGAAACAGTCCTGCAAAACTTTCAGATCTTCACCCACATAGTTAGAGCAATGTTATACTTTGCTCAGTATACAGAGAAATTAATGTACTACATTTGCAGTCTCTTGGGAGAGTCTACATTTGCTGAGTGAATCTAGATGAGATTGGCATCCTACTCTTCGGGGCAATAATAGGTGTATTTGGGAAAAGCTGGATATACCTGAATTTCCAATAACCCAAAATAAACAGAGAAAACAGAATTGCACAGCCAATAAGAGGGATAGCAGTTTTCCTTTTAAAATGGCAAAGAAAGAAGTAGTAATAAAAGAAGAAGAAAGGACAAAAAGAAACAAAAAAGACAGACGAAGCTTGTTTCAGCTTCTATTGATTTGCACTATTTTATTTTATCAGCATGGCACTGAAAAGGAACTAGGGCTGACGAGTTAATGAACCCTAGTTAGAAAATTCCAGGATGAAGGTGAGGATGGCATTAGCGTCTGCCTTGTTTTAATCATCTAAGCCCTTGCCTCGTGAAAATGTCTTCATTATTACAAGGGAGCCCAAATGATCTGTACGAACCTAGCCATCAATCAAATGCTAAGAAGACAAAGGTTATACAAATCAACACAGTGATAGTGGAAGGCATTTAATGCAGAGCCTGCTGGACTTGAATTGGAAAACCCAGGTTAAAGTCTCTGCTCTCTATTGAAAAATGATGTCACTTTGGATAAGTTCTTTGAAATTTTCTGAGCCTAAGATTAGCTTCTATAAAATGGGAGTAAGAATGCCAATGAGGACAGTCCATAATCAGAACTGAATATAATGATATGAATTACTTACTATTTCAAGGTTCTTTGACTTGGTAGGATAATGTCAAATGAATTAGAACTTAGAGGATTTTTTAAATAAATTTTTAATGCCAGCATTGCCTGGTATACATGGATAAAAAATTTTAGATTCTCTGAACTTACTAGATTTGTGAAATTATATTTATAGGCACACAGGTGTGAGGGATACATTTATTCTTAAAATGCTTATGAATCACTGCTTCAAACCCTTTGGAGTAAAGACTTCTTTTTCTAGATCTTTTAAAAAATGAATCATGAAACAAACAGTTATTATACGCCCACCATGTGCCAGGAACTGCTTTAGAAGACGCTGGGGATATGGTATGTAGTGAACAAAACAGATTTCCCTTATGAATCAAGTACCCTAGTGGATATATTTTTCCCTATAACCATATGTGATGAGATATTAATATATAAATGGTATGTTTACAGAAACAGAAAATAATTTGTGCAAGACCAGTCATGACTTAGTGGCTTCAGCTGACTTAGTTTCCAGTTGGAGCTCATTTCAGTGCCCCAGCCCTGAGGAATGAAGGCAGTTGTAAGGAGCTGAAATTAATGTCAGAATTACCCAGTTGCCCTGTAGACATAAAATGTATTTAGGGAGTCATCCTTTGAGATTTTCATAAAGAATGACAACACATAATGATTTGGTCGTTGGGCTTCTCAAATTATATTGAATGGGGAAAAAAATTCCTTCTACTGACTGAGGATTTATTCTAGGAAATAACTCAAAGTAAAGCGGAGGGTTACCAAATGTTCTTGGAACTTTTTTTTTTTCCTGATAGCAGAAGAAGATGGAGAAAAATGGAATGGGGGGAAAGCAAAGAGGAGGAGAAGGAGAAAAGAAAGGAAGGAAAGAAGGAAGAAAGAAGAAAAGGGAGAAAGTAAGGAGGAACTCACTGAAGTATTTCCCAAGGGAGACATGTTTTATATCTACAAACATTGTGGCTCGCCAACTAGATGAAACATTGTGCAGTCTTTGAAAAAGATCATGTAGCAACATAGAAAATGTTCATGACCTAATAAGTAGGAAAATGACAGTACAAAGTTGTGTGTATATATATATTATGTTTATATATATATATGCAATATACTTGAATGAGAAACAGAAAAGAATATTCACGCAGAATTTTGCTGGGGGATCACACAGGACTTTTATCTTCAAAATCATTTTAAAGCTGTTACAGATTTTACAACACAAAAGCATAAAAAGCGTATGATTCCAGATTTGTTTTTATTAGTCTGTATTGTAATGAATGCTAAAGTCTGGTCTAGAAACTGAATTTGCTTTGAAAATCAAGGTCTAATTGTTGCTTTAAACTTTAATCACCAGCTTGTGCAGTCTGAGCAGACAGTCTGGGAGGACTCGGGAGTCGATCAGAGAGATTATTGAGAGTCAAAAGTCTGTTCTAGCAATGTTGCCACCGTTTCTCACTTGTACTTGAGCATAGACAAACGAATGTTTTAGTATCTCTACTAGGGGTCTGAGTGGGATGGTCTGAACCACGCAACATGCTGTGGACTGGGCTAGAGGCACGTAAGAGCCTGAATTTGAGAAAAAGTGGGAGCTAGTTGGAGAGAAGTGGAAACTGGGATCTGGGGTAGGAGGAAGCTGTAGCTTTTTTTGGGTGGGGATGACTACCAGCCAAAGCCTCGAGTCTACAGGAGGTGATCACAGTTTTACTCTATGCCCAGGCCCTGACTTTTAGGTTTGAGAACCTACCCACATTCCACATTTCTAGCATCAAATGTGAGGGATCTGAGAGGCTCCTAGACTGTTCTCTAATTTCTTGCTATGCAAAGTATGGTCCTCAGAGTACCTCTGGGGAGCTGGTTATAAACACTGAGTCCTAAGTCCCTATCCCAGACACTTGAAATCGGAAACTACATTTTTACAAGATCCTCGGGTGATGTGTATGCATATGAAAATCTGAGATTTACTCAACCCTGTAAGTCCTGGAACCTTTGGACTCTGTGTTTACTTAGATCCCATTTCCTACCCGTACCCCTTACAGCAAAGCCATAAGATAGAACGGCATGGCAAATTAACATTCAGACTCGATTTCGTTACATCTCTCGTCTGTATCAGGTTCTAGAAACCAAGAGTGCCCCATAAAGGCAATCTTCCACTAGACGGTGAGCCCTGTTCCCCACCTCAAAGCAGTACCAAGCCCTGCGGTTCACTGCTGAAACTGCAGAACTCAGTGCCCTATCTGGTCCCACTGGTGAGCCAAGTGATGGAGGGGACGGGTGTGACTCAGATCCCTGGGGCCTGTGAGCCACATGCATGAAAGCCCAGAATGCAAGTTCTCTGATGACAGCAAGTCTCTCGTTCACTATTGTACCCTATTGGAGAACACAGCACCTGCCACACGATAGGTGTGTGGTGAGTGATGATTAAACAGCATGGCCGTGACATTAATTAAACAATGTAAAGTACCTTCATAAAGTAAAATCTATTTAGGACCGAAAGGTTATATGCTAATGATCAGATAGTGATGTGATGTTAGTGGGCTAGAATTCATCCTTGGTTCCGCCATTTACTACCTGTGAACCTGACTCTAGACATCCGTAAAATACCTGCCTTACAGTCTTCTGTAATATTTAACAAAATATATGCTTATATCTAAATCTATAGACATGGAAAGCAATTGATAAAACTCTGCTCCAGGAGTCTATAAATTTTGTCTACAAAGAACCAGATAGTAAATATTTTAGGCATTGTAAGCTATACTGCTTCTATTACAACTATTCACCTCTGCTCTTGTACCAAAAAAATCTATTGATAATATATTAATGAATGGCCATGCTTACAGTCTACTGAAGCTATATGGATAAGAAAGGTAGTGGGCTGTATCTAGCCTGTGGTTGTTGCTGAAGAATCTCTGTTCTAAACTGCTAAATACATATTAGTATTTATTAATCACCAGCTTCTAAATACTGTCAAAAAAAATTGCCATAAAGCTAATTTTTTTTGCTTGAAGTATTTTCTATTCTACAAAATTTTAAAATACCAGATGAACACAAACAGAGAGCTTGAAACACTTTAAGCTGATAAGAGAGGATCCAAGATGGCTGTTCCCAGTGAAAACGCAGAGGGTGAGTGATCGCCGCATTTCCAAATGAATTTTTACTGCCCACAGACCAGGAGATTCCTGGGTGGAAAAGCATCACAAATCTCCAGCGTGGCTGTTACAGCCAGCACAGCGAGTCTCTGCACAAAAACTCACACAAATCTGGGTGCCGTTTCAAAGGGCAACTGGAATGCCTGAGAGACAGAGTCGCCCATTCATCTGAAACAAAGGGGGCTGAAACAGGGAGCCAGGTGATCTGGCTCCTCTCGTCCCATCCCCACAAAGATCAGCAATCTGAAACGCTCTGGACTGAGAGTTTCACAGCAAATACAGCTGGATGCAGGACAGTCCAGCTCTGTGGAGGGAAGGGTGTCCACCATTACTGAGGCAGTCTACCACTGCCAAGGCAGTCTGCCATTACCAAGGTAGTCTGCCATTACTGAGGCAATCTGCTATTACTGAGGCAGTCTGCCATTACAGAGACAGTCCACCATTACTGAGGCAGACCACCATTACCAAGACATTTCTAACTACACCCCTATAAACAAAACTGCAAGGAAGTTCACATAGCAGCTGTGCAGAGCCCATGGCAGCTCAGCAATGCTTCTGCTGGCAGACTGTGACTAGGCTACCTCCTCACTGGGCAGAGCATCTCCGAACAAAGGCAGCAGAATGACAGGAACTTATAAATAAAGCCCCACCTTCCTGGGACAGAGCACCCGGGGAAAAAAAAGGCAGTTATGAATTCCGCTGAAGCAGACTTAAATGTACCTGCCCAGCAGCTCTGAACAGAACAACAGATCTCACAGCTCAGCACTTGAGCTCCTATAAGGGACAGTCTCCTCAAGCAGCTCCCCTTCCCCCATATAACCAAAGGAACACCTCATAAAGGACAGCTCAGGCTGACATCTGGCAGGTATCCTTCTGGGACAAAGATAACAGAAGAAGAAACTGGAAGCAACCCTTACTGTTCTGCAACTGCTGCAGGTGATCCCCAAGAAAGCAGGGTCTGGAGTGGACTTCTAGCAGTCCTACAGCAGGGAGGCCTGACTGTTAGAAGGAAAACTAAGAAACAGAAAGAAATCACTTCATCAGCAACAAAAAGGACATCCACTCAGAGACCCCATCTGAAAGTTACCAACCACAAAGACCACAGGTAGATAAATCCACAAAGATGGGAAGAAACCAGTGCAAAAAAGATGAAAATACCCAAAACCAGAACGCCTCTCCTCCTCTAAGGGATCACAACTCCTCACCAGCAAGGGAACAAGGCTGGATGGAGAATGAGTCTGATGAATTGACAGAAACAGGCTTCAGAAGATGGGTAATAACAAACTCCTTTGAGCTAAAAGATCATGTTCTAACCCAATGTAAAGAAACTAAGAACCTTGAAAAGGTTTGATGAAATGCTAACGAGAATAAACAGCTTAGAGAGGAATCTAAATGACTTGATCGAGCTGAAAAACACAACACGAGAACTTCACAAAGCATACACAAGTTTCAATAGCCGAATCAACCAAGCATAAGAAAGGATATTAGAGACTGAAGATCAACTCAATGAAATCAAATGAGAACCAAGGTTAGAGAAAAAAGAGTAAAAAAAAAATGAAAAATGCCTCCAAGAAATATGGGATTATGTAAAAAGACCTAATCTCCATTTGATAGGTGTACCTGAATGTGACAGAGAGAATGAATCCAAGCTGGAAAACACACTTCAGGATATTATTCAGGAGAACTTCCCCAACCTAGCAAGGCAGGCCAACATTCAAGTCCAGGAAATACAGAGAATACCAAAGATATTCTTCAAGAAGTGCACCCGAAGGCACATAATCGTCAGATTCACCAGGGTTGCAATGAGGGAAAAAAGCTAAGGGCAGCCAGAGAGAAAGTTCGGGTTACCCACAAAGGGAAGCCAATCAGACTCACAGCAGATCTCTCAGCAGAAACCCTACAAGCCAGAAGAGAGTGGGGGCCAATATTCAACATCCTTAAAGAAAAGAACTTTCAATGTATAATTTCATCTCCAGCCAAACTAAGCTTCAAAAGTAAAGGAGGAATAAAATCCTTTATAAACAAGCAATTGCTCAGAGAGTTCATCACCACCAGGCCTGCTTTACAAGAGCTCCTGAAAGAAGCACTAAACATAGAAAGGAACAACCAGTACCAGCCACTCCAAAAACATACCAAATGGTAAAGAACATCGACACAATGAAGAAACTGCACCAACTAATGGGCAAAACAGCCAACTATCATCAAAATAACAGAATCAAATTCACACAAAACAATATGAACCTTAAATATAAATGGGCTAAATGCCCCAATCAAAAGACACAGACTGGCAAATTGGATAAGAAGTCAAAACCCATCAGGGTGCTATATCCAGGAAACCCAGCTCACATGCAAGGATATACAGAGGGTCAAAATAAAGGCATGGAGGAAGATCTACCAAGCTAATGGAGAGCAAAAAAAAAAAAAAAAAAAAAAAAAAAGCAGGAGTTGCAATCCTAGTCTCTGATAAAACAGACTTTAAACCAACAAAGATCAAAAGAGACATAGAAGGGCATTACATAATGGTGAAAGGATCAATGCAACGAGAAGAGCTAATGATCCCAAATATATATGTCCCCAATGCAGGGGCACCCAGATACATAAAGCAAGTTCTTAATGACCTAAAAAGAGACTTAGCTCTTAGAGTCCCACACAATAATAGTGGGAGACTTTAACACTTCATTGTGAATATTAGATAGATGAAAAAGACAGAAAATTAACAAGGATATTCAGGACTTGAACTCAGACCTGGACTGAGCAAACCTAATAGACATTTAAAGAACTCTCCACCCCAAATCCACAGAATATACATTCTTCTCAGCACCACATCACACCTACTCTAAAACTGACCACAAAATTGGAAGTAAAACATTCTTCAGCAAATGCAAAAGAATGGAAATCATAACAAACAGTCTCTCAGACCACAGTACAATCAAGTAAGAACTCAGAATTCAGAAACTAACTCAGAACCACATAGCTTCATGGAAACTGAACAACTGGCTCTTGAATGTTGACTGGATAAACAACAAAATGAAGGCAGAAATAAAGATGTTCTTCAAAACCAACGAGAATGAAGACACAACGTACCAGAATCTCTGGGACACATTTAAAGCAATGTCCACAGGAAATTATATAGCAATAAATGCCCACATGAGAAGCAAGGAAAGATCTAAAATTGACACCCTATTGTCAAAATTGAAAGAGCTAGAGGAGCAAGATCAAAAAATCTCAAAAGCTAGCAGAAGACAAGAAATAACTAAGATCAGAACAGAACTGAAGGAGATAGAGACAGAAAAAACTCTTCAAAAAATCCATAAATCCAGGAGATGGTTTTTTGAAAAGATCAACAAAATTGACAGACCACTAGCCAGATTTTCTTTTTTATTAAAAAGAAAAGAGAGAAGAATCAAATAGATGCAATAAAAAATGATAAAGGGGAAATCGCCACAGATTTCACAGAAATACAAACCACCATCAGAGATCAGTACAAACAACTCTATGCACATAAACCAGTAAACCTGGAAGAAATGGATAAATTCCTGGACACTTACATCCCACCAAGCCTAAAACAGGAAGAATTCGAATCCCTGAATAGACCAATAACAAAGGCTGAAGTTGAGGCAGCAATTAATAGCCTATCAACCAAAAAAAAAGCCTAGGTCCAGATGGGTTCACAGCTGAATTCTACCAGACACGAATTGGTATCACTCCTTCTGAAACTATTCCAAACAATCCAAAAAGAGGAAATCCTCCCCAAATCTTTTTATGAGACCAACATCATCCTGATACCAACACTTGGCAGAGACTCAACAAGAAAAGAAAACTTCAGGCCAATATCCATGATGAACATAGATACAAAAATCTTCAATAAAATAGTAGCAATCCAATTGCAACAGCACATCAAAATGGTTATCCATTACGATCAAGTAGGCTTCATCCCAGGGATGCAAAGCTCATTCAACATATACAAGTGTATAAATGTAATTCACCACATAACCAGAACCAAAGACAAAAACCACACGATTATCTCAATAGATGAAGAAAAGGCCTTTGACAAATTTCAACAGCCCTTTATGCTAAAAAATCTTAATAAACTAGGTATCAACAGAATGTGTCTCAAAATTATAAAAGCTATTTATGACAAACCCACAGCCAATATCATGCTGAATGGGCAAAAACTGGAAGCATTCCCTTTTAAATCTGGCACTAGACAAGAATGCCCTCTCTCACCACTCCTATTCAATATAGTATTGGAAGTTCTAGCCAGAGCAATCAGGCAAGAAAAAGAAATAAAGGGTATTCAACGAGGAAAGGAGGAAGTCAAATTGTCTCTATTTGCAGATGACATGATTGTATATTTAGAAGACCCTATTGTCTCAGCCCAAAATCTCCTTAAACTAATAAGCAACTTCAGCAAAGTCTCAGGATACAAAATCAATGCACAGAAATCACAAGCATTCCTATACACCAATAACAGACTTAAAGAGAGCCAAATCAAGAATGAACTGCCATTTACAATTACTACAAATAGAACAAAATTCCTAGGAATACAACTAACAAAGGATGTAAAGGACCTCTTCAAGGAGAACTACAAACCACTGTTCAAGGAAATAAGAGAGGACATAAACAGATGGGGAAAGGATCCCCTGTTTAATAAATGGTGTTGGGAGAACTGGCTAGCCATGTGCAGAAAGCAGAAACTGGACCCCTTCCTGACACCTTACACTAATATTAACTCCAGATGAATTAAAGACTTAAACATAAGACCTAACACCATAAAAACCCTAGAAGAAAACCTAGGCAAAACCATTCAGGACATAGGCATAGGCAAGGACTTCATGACTAAAACACCAAAAGCATTGGCAACAAAAGCCAAAATAGAGAAATGGGACCTAATTAAACTCCAGAGCTTCTGCACAGCAAAAGAAACAATCATTAGAGTGAACCAGCAACCAACAGAATGGGGAAAGAATTTTGCAATCTACCCATCTGACAAAGGACTTATATCCAAAATCTACAAAGATCTAAAACAGATTTACAAGAAAAAAGCAAAGAAACCCATTCAAAATTGGGCAAAGGATATGAACAAACACTGCAAAAGAAGACATATCTGAGGCCAACAAACATGAAAAAATGCTCGTCATCACTGGTCGTTAGATAAATGCAAATCAAAACTACATTGAGATACCATCTCACACCAATTAGAATGGTGATCATTAAAAAATCTGGAGACAACAGATGCTGGAGAGGATGCGGAGAAATAGGAACACTTTTACACTGTTCAGGCAAATACCCATGATTAGTGTAAATTAGTTTAACCATTGTGGAAGACAGTGTGGTGATTCCTCAAGGACCTAGAAATAGAAATTCCATTTGATCCAGCAATCCCATTACTGGGTATATACCCAAAGGATTATGAATCATTCTATTATAAGGACACATGCACACATATGTTCACTGTAGCACTGTTTACAATAGCAAAGACTTGGAACCAACCCAAATGTCCATCGATGATGGACTGGACAGGGAAAATGTGGCACATATATACCATGGAATACTACACAGCCATAAGAAACGATGAGTTCGTGTCCTTTACAGGGACATGGATGAACCTAGAAACCATCATTCTCAGCAAACCGATACAGGAACAGAGAATCAAGCACCACATGTTCTCACTCACAGGCGGGTGTTGAACAATGAGAACACATGGACACAGGGAGGGAAGCATCTCACACTGAGGTCTATAGCGGGGGTACTAGGGGAGGGACAATGGGGGGTAGGGAGTAGGGGAGGGTAACATGGGGAGAAATGCCAGATATAGGTGATGGAGATGGAGGCAGCAAACCACCTTGCCATGTATGCACCTACGCAACAATCCTGCATGTTCTTTACATGTACCCCAGAACCTAAAATTCAATAAATATATATATATATAAAATAAATTTTTAAAAAGTTATAAAAATAGGACAAATGTTAAAGTGAATTCCAAATTCAACTACTATTAGGATTTTAATGTTACCTACTCTGGTTATTTAGAAATAATTTAAAATGTATACTTATAATAAACACATCCATATTATGTTGCATCAATAAATATTTTAAGTATTAAAAAGATAAAGAAACATGTTAAGCCTTGTGAGAAATCCCACATTTTTTGAAAAGTTTTGATTATATGAATAATGCAAATACTTTATTCTCACAACAATCCTATGAAGGGTAATAATACCTTTACTTTATAGGACAGGGGCCCAGGCACAAAGAAGGAACTAGCTTGCCCAAGGTTGTATCAGAAACAGCTTTTGGACATAGGGGCTACTGATCCTGGAGCAGCACATATGTAACTAAAACCATGGGCTTTGTGGTTCTGTGGTTTGGTGGGTAAGTTCAGCTGGAAACAAAAAAAAAATGTTACATGAAAATAAAGGGGATTGCAAATTGCATCCAAAGAATGTCAACAACTTGCTTTTTGCTCCATTGTTACGGTGACAACCTTGACATTTAAAGTCATAGCTCTGTGAGTTATAAGCCTAATAAGGCACCAAGGTAGCACAAAACCCATGAAACTCAACAAGACACCCTCAGCATAAGGAAATGCCATGTCAGAGTTCAATCTGCAATGTGACAACACAAACTAAAGATGTAGGAATTTTGAAGGTTCTTGTTGTCATGTGCCAAAAGATGAGTGCACATCCGAATTAAGACAGAGTCAGAACAGCAGGTAGTTTCCAAATACTCTGAATGTTTTTAATCATATGCCATAACTTTCAAAGGCAGAACTGCAACCTAATACTTCTACCATATCCAAACATAGCAGCTGAGGGCTGCACCCGAATGGAGGCAGTCCCGAGCACGAGGCTGTTCCAAAGTGGGTGTTCAGTAAAGGCAGTGGCCATACTGTTTTCTTCTCTTGCTGCTCTTATTACGACCATTATGAAATCATCTTGCTAGACAACCCACAGGGCATAGATAAGATCCATTTGTAATTAGCATCCATTTTATATTCAGTAATAAATGGATTCAAGTGTTTGAAAATAAACATTCTTAGGTTTAAAAATTCAGTGAAAGCATGAGAACATTAATAAATAACACGAACTTGTTAATGCTGTGGTGCTAAGTACTGTATAATTAAAATGGGGATAGGATGTTTTAATCCTATTATTTGGACCTCACTAGCTTTTTATATATATTTCAAAGCAATAAAATGAGTCATTTTTTTCAACATGTTTCATCCAATATTTCTTACAGTAAATTTTATCAAGTAAAATTAAGTCATTGATCAGTTTCCTACATAGCATAAACAACTTTAAATTTAAAAAATCAATTTTACTTTGCTAGAATTATCTTCATCAGGATTAATTGTGCTGTATATATATTTTATGTCAACTATTTGGTTCGTTGATTGTTTTTTGCCATGTTAAATGTTACCAGTGGCAACTCCTGACTTGCGGATTTTTCTTTGGTAGGCTTATCTCCCCAAGTCCACTCTCGATGTTGGATATTTTTGACCAGAAGTTTTTATGTTTGCATTGATTTCTAGTCAATAATAACATCTCTTCTGTGTAGTTTTGGCCATTGTTATTTTATTTTGTTCTCATTCTTTCTGCCAAGTCTTATTTTTCATAGGATATTTTTGTGTTTTTTCATGATGCCAGCAACATTTAATCTTTTAGCCAATTTCCTGTCTTCAACAAATTTTACTATGCCTAGTTTTTGCCATTGCCTGTTTTATTTTGTGTGCATTATTCTTAGCAGCAATATTAAGAATTGAATTCAAGACTGGTGGTGTTCACTTATTTCTTGGAGCAAATACTATTGGTAAGGTAAAGACACAAAACTTAATTTCAAAGCATGGTTTAAATGTCAAGGTCAAAACAGCAACGTCAAAATATCTTGCTTTGAAAGTTATAAGTTAAGCTATACAAGACCCTGAGAAATGGGGAATCCAATTTGGACTTGACAAAAGATAGGGATTCAGCTTGACTCAATCCTTAATAAAGGATTTGGAACAAAAACAGTTCCCCTGTGTTGTAATAAGCATTTTACAACCATCATTATCTAATTTACAACCATCACCATCTCATTTACAACCATCACCAGCTCATTGAGTCTTAATTATAGTTCCAGTGGAAGGAATTATCCCATTTTACAGACTACAAAACTAAGTCTCAGAGTATTTTACCCAAGATCACACAGCTTATAAATGGTGGATCTGGAATTTAAATACTACATTCCCTAGATACTAACGCTCTGCATTGTCTAGGCTTAATATTTTTCTGAGTTTGCTTGGAGAAATGTTTAGGCTGTTTTGTAGTCTTAAGACCATGTCTGAGAAAACATCTCTCTTAATTTCACCTTAAACCTGTAGTGAACTTGAAAATACCAGTGGCCTGGTATCTGAGATTGGTATTTCATTAACCATTTTGCACTTAGGCCACCATCTTTTCATCATGGAGACATGCAAAGGCCCTGGTGCCTTGCTTTATTCTCAACTGGAGCAGCCAGACACCTGCCTTAGATGTAGAAGGCTGTGCTGATTTGAGACAAATATGCTGAACTCTCCCAGCAAAGAATGTGAGCTGGGACTAACAAAGCATTTCATAACGCCATTTGGAACACTTCTGAATTAATAGGTATTCTAAAGAATAAATTAAGGGTGCTGTGTTTACTTTGGCAAAGTGCCAAATATAATGACTATCCCCCTGTTGAGAGCCTCAAGGTGTCCTAGCATACTGAGACCTCTGAGAAGTTCTGTAAGCAAGAAAATAACATTTCCCAAGTATATGAATTTGACTATACAACTCATAGTGATGTGGTTGCTTATCTCCCTAACATTTATTTCTCCACTTCTTCTTGTTACAGAACTTGTATATTGTTTAAGGCACAAATAAAACAGCCAAATGCTTGCTGTGCCAGCTTCCTTTGCAGCTAAGCTAAGCTGTGTGGTGTCCTGGCCTATGAGAGATAAACAGTAGACTTCTGGTGGTTTTTGGTAAGACTTTCTTATTCCAAAGAGGACACATATGTCTGGCTGGCTCACTCTCTGCATTCTCCCAGTTTGCTGACACAATAGCTGGGCATGTATTAGCCATCTTCCAAACCATGAGGGGTGATATGGTTTGACTGTATCCCCACCCAAATCTCAACTTGAATTGTATCTCCCAGAATTCCCATGTGTTGTGGGAGGACCCAGGAGAGGTAATTGAATCATGGAGGCAGGTCTTTCCTGTGCTATTCTCATGATAGTGCATAAGTCTCACAACATCTGATGGGTTTATTTGGGGTTTCTGCTTTTGCTTCTGCCTCGTTTTCTCTTGCTCCTGCCATATAAGAAGTGCCTTTTTCCTCCCGCCATGATTCTGAGGCCTCCCCAGCCATGTGGAACAGTGAGTCCAATTAAGCCTCTTTTTCTTCCCAGCCTTGGGTATGTCTATCAACAGCATGAAAACAGACTAAGACAAGGGGAAAACTATGAGGATTAAAGCCAGACAATTAAGGATGCTGAGATGAAGCAGAGTCATAATCTGAATTTCTCACTGTTGAACAGCTGAGCCAACCCCAGCATTACCTACACTGGAACTTCTTGTACGCAAGAAAAACACCTCTACTTAATTAAGCTATTTTATTTTTTTGAGATGAAGTTTTGTGCTTGTTGCCCAGGCTGGAGTGCAGTGGTGCAGTCTAGGCTCACTGCAACCTCCTTCTCCCGGGTTCAAGCAATTCTCCTGCCTCAGCCTCCCAAGTAGCTGGGATTACAGGTGCCTGCCAATACACCCAGCTAATTTTTTGTATTTTTAGTAGAGACAGGGTTTCACCATGTTGGCTAGGGCAGTCTCTAACTCCTGACCTCAGGTGGTCGACCCACCTCGGCCTCCCAGAGTGCTGGGATTACAGGCGGGACCTACTGCACCTGGCCACTTAAGCTATTTTAAATCAGATGTGTTACATACTTGCAGCCAAATGCATGTCTAACTGACACACACTCCATGATTGAGTAAATAAGTACATTTTCCCCCATAATATTGAAAGTTCAAAGGACAACTGCTTTCTAAAGGCAGCTGATGTCTTCTCCTCCCCAAAGGAGGAGAAGGTCACATAGTAATTCAGCTGCCAAGGGCACCTAAACCTCAAAAGGAAGGTGAATACCTACAGATAGAAACACAAGTAAAAGAGGACAGAAGAGACAAATAAAAACTCCTGACATTCCACGTCAAAACAAACTTTTTTGTCATAGATCCTTCCCTTGACTACCCCTTGCTAAATTTGCCCCAGTCACGCTCCTTTTCCTCAGCTAGTAATGCAATCAATTGGCTCCCATCTTTTGTTTACGTGATCATCAGTTCAAAGCCAAGATAAGCAATTTACTGGGTGTGAAAAACGCTATGTATGGAATCCAAATTGACTTCTTAAAATTCGTTTTTGCCACATTAGGATTTTAGGACAGCCTCTTCTGGCAGTTGGTGCAGCCACGAAGTGTAATAAAAATTATGATGGGTCCACAGCAGCTTTCTAAACTCATAGGAAACGTCTGGTCTCTAAAGAGCTGCAATTGGTAAAAGGTTATTAATGAGATAGTGAGACTTACCTGGAGCCATCTTTCTTGATGATTTAATATTGACAACTCAACCTAATAAAACGTAACTTGGGATAGGCAAACGAGTGTGATAATAGCCTGATGTCCTTCATTATATTTAGCTTCCTGACCGGATGATTAATATTAAGCATGTTAAACAACCAGTGAGCTGCTAAGATTAAGAAAGTCCTAAGCATCAGGGGAGTGGAAGTCTCATCCATTTATAGCTAGAGGCTCACATTGAAAAGACACTTCCAACTTTAGTTCTATCGAGTCTCTCTGTGAGTTGGCATCTTTTCCAATACAAATTCCATATTTTATGTTATTGGAAGGTAGCATAGAGTAGTAGAGAAAACAACAGAATTTCAGTGGGGCTGATGTGTTTTCGGCTCTGTACTCACTAGCTCTGTGATACTGGGCATGTCAGTAATCTCTCCAAATCTCAATTTTCATATGCATAACGTGGGGGCAAGGATTTTGTTCCTCCTCCAGCAAACACATGGGACTATACAGATTGGAATTATGTTCTCCTGTTTTGCCTTCTTTATAGCTCTCCCATTCTTATTGTCTGCTCTTTCAAATTTCATCACAGCCTTGTTTATACTGTACAGTATGGAGTTATGTAAATTGTCCTGATGCTTTACTGAAACAGGTGGACATACAGTGACTACACATAAAAACACCATTTGGGCTTTTCTCCCAAGAGTATTTTGAGAATCAAGTAAGATGCTGTATTTAAAACCGTGTATCCTATACAACACACGATTGGTGTTACTTTTGTCATGGGAGAGTCTGAATTCTCATCAATGTCCAATTACTTTACATTTAGTGAAGATATTTAGAGAACATGAAAGAGTATCAGCTTCTTTTGTGGTTCTGAATCATTCTGATTCATGATCAAGTTGAATTGCTCTCAAAGTTATTACTTATTTCTCTATTTAAAAAAATTCTTACTAGAAAAGTCTCTTGAAAGGGAAGACACCCTTTAAAACATACTGTCTGGGAATAGACATAAAACATTTTTCCCTTTGCATGCCTTGAGAAACAAATGTGTGAATTCATTGTTGCTGTTAGAACAGCAGCCCCAAATGCTTTGCTAATTAATACTGACTCTGTGGTTGAGAGTCATTTTTTCCACATAGGTTGTCCTTATACCAAGTCTCTTGATTCTGTACTTCTTTTTTTTTTTTTGAGACGGAGTTTCACTCTTGTTACCCAGGCTGGAGTGCAATGGCATGATCTCGGCTCACCGCAACCTCCGCCTCCTGGGTTCAGGCAATTCTCCTGCCTCAGCCTCCTGAGTAGCTGGATTACAGGCACGCGCCACCGTGCCCAGCTAGATTCTGTACTTACTTCTACAACCTAACCTTAGAGCTGAAATGTCCTCTTTGTGGCTTTCATCCATTGTTCCAGTTTAGTGAGATCTTTCTGGTGGTTTTTGTTGTTGGTATTCTTGAGACAGTGTCTTGCCTTGTCACCCAGGCTGGAGTGCAGTGGCACAATCATCTCAGCTCACTGCAACCTCCGCCTCCCGGGTTCAAGTGATTCTCTATTCTCCTGCCTCAGCCTCCGAAATAGCTGGCATTATAGGCACCCACCACCATACCTGGATAATATATTTTTTTTGATTTTTAATAGGTATAGAGTTTCACCATACTGGCCAGGCTGGTCTCAAAGTCCTGACCTCAAGTGATCCACCTGCCTCAGCCTCCCAAAATGTTGGGATTACAGGCAGGGATTCCAGATTCTTTCTGAATCTGTAAAATGCTCATCTCCTGTACTAGCTTGTTTGGTGAATTGATGCTGGAACAAATTAAGACGTCTGGGGCTGTTGGGATGGAATGAACACATTTTGCATGTGAGAAAAACATAAATTTGTGGGGAGGGGGCAGAGCAGAATGCTATAAGCTGAACTTTTGTGTCCCCCTCCAAATTAATATGTTGAAGCCCCAAACCCCAATGTGATAACATTTGGAGATTAGGCCTTTAAGAGGTAATAAGGTTTAGATGAGGCGACAAGGTGATAAGGATAAAACCCAACAGCGGGATTAGTACCCCTCTAAGGAGACGACCCTTGTGTGTTTTCTCTCTCTCTCTCTCTCTCTCTCTCTCTCTCTCTCTCTCTCTCTCTCTCTCTCTCTCCCCCCTCCTTCTCTCCCTCTCCTCTCTCTCTCTCTTTTCTCCTATGTGAGTTTACAGTGAAAAGGCAGCTGTCTGTGAACCAAGAAGATGGCACTCACAAAAATCCTACCCTGCTGATACTGGATCTCAAACTTCTTGTCTCCAGAACCGTGAGAAATAAATGTTTGTTTTTTCATACTACCCAGTCACTGGTATTGTTATAGCAGCCCAAACTAAGAGGGAAATTGGTATTCTCTGAAATGGTACACTCTGTGTATTTAAAAGCAAGCTTATAACCCTTTTCTCTATTTCACATGGAAATATGATCTTTGGTCTAGGTTGGATGAGCCTGCTCTTACACCCTATTAGCAAAGCTGTGATCCTGTGTTCAATGCCTGTCTTTACTTGTATATTAGTAGGGCTCTGAAATACAGACTGTGTCTATCCCATTCACAAGTGTGTCCCTTGGGTATTCTACTGTGGTTGAACATAGTAGGCACTTGATAAATAATATTTAATGGTTGGATTGATTTGAATCAAACTTTTTAAAGTTAAACGATTCTATCTTGCCCAAAAGTCCTTACTAATAAGGACTAAAAAATAACCCACTAATTTTCTCCCTAGATTACCATACTATTCATGTGATAATCTTCCTTGTGGGTTAAAGCCACTCCCATTGCCATCTCTACGTTCTGAGGGGTATACTTGTTTCTAATCAAGACTGTAAGACATAAGCAGACTTGTCTGATATAATAGCACAAGACTCTCAGCTAATATAGTAGCTGTGGACACTGGGCGGGTTGCTTAAACTGTCTGAATCTTAGCGTCCTCATTTTTAAAATGGAGCTAATAAGAGCATATTTCACATATCTATCTCAAAGATTGCATTAATAGTCACAGTGCATACGAAGTGTTCAGTGGAACGGTTGGCTCCCAAGAAGGTCAGGCAGATGCAGGAGGAGGAGGATACAATGTAGTTGAAATTCCTATCCTTATTCATTGAATTGTTGAATAAATACTTGGCATGAGAATGAACATGAGGGAAACCAAGTTTTCTCTTTATGCTTTTCATACACAGGTGTCTAAATTTTTCTGGGTTTGAATTCCTAGTCTCAGCAAATCTGGGCCAAACAGCTGGCTGTCATCACCAATTTGAAAATCGTAGTTGCCCTGAACCATCTCCAAGAAAGAGAAACCTGAAGAATGAGATGAAGGGCTCTTCCCCACCATGGATGAACTGAGAGAGAAAAACACTTTATCACCAAAGCACTCATTATGTCCTTCTGCAAAAGGCAAAACCTCCTTGACCTTCACCCATGCCACAAGATTGCTGTGGGGAGCCTAATCAAATAAAGTTGATGAAGCATTTCAATTTCCTTAAAAAGGGACGAGACAGATATATCATTTTTATTAGTCTAAATATGAAAGTACTTTTAAAAAGGATTCTAGCTTCTGAAATGTGCTACTCAACTTTATCCAGTTAACATTATCTAAGCATTAGGATGAAATTAGAAGTGAACTTGTTTTTAATGATTTGTTTCCCCAGAGAAATTTATATAAGGTAGATATGTAACTTCTTCTTATTTTCAGACACCATGGATCACCCAAATACATAATGAAAAGCTTTTAGTAGAATATTATACAGTCATTAAAATCCTGTTCCCAAAAACAACTTGGCTGACATAAAAAAACCCTCATGGTATATTTACTTATAAAAAGGAAGAAACACATTTGCATATATGCCATTTGTTCTCCAATCTTTTATTTATATGCTTATGAGTGAAGGCAGCAAGGATAACAATAAAAGCAACAAACAGAGAAAACTAGCCTCTAATTTGAGTTAATTACATGCCAGAGTGTGCTAGGTACTTTACATACATTGTTTCACTAAATTACTACTTGCATTTGGTGTAAGTATTGTTTCCATTTAAGTCTCATTAAAGCACATATTTCCTGTTATTATAATGATCCCATTTTATAGACGAGCAAATTTGAGCTCAGAGAAACCGTCCCTTGCTTCCGTTCCATATCCAGTATGCACCACAGCAAGGCTGACTTTGTGTCAGAGGTAGAGTTCTCATAACAGAGAACAATAAAAACACTATGAATCACCTTCAACAGAAAGCAAGGTGAACGAACGATAATGTGTTCATACAATGGAATACTCTAACGCCATCAAAATTGGTAGTGTAGAAGATGCTACTTCCTTATAGCTGAGTAGCCCTGCTTGACCAATTCTCCCGTAGAAAACTGCTATACACTCCCCACCACATATAACAAACAGCTGCCTGGGGAATGTGGAGCGTGAACTCTAATGCATGAAAAGACTGGAGGGGTGTGAACACTTGGGAGAAGAACATGATACTGGGTGAATTTCCCATTTTTATGGCTTTCAGCCTGATGAGAGGACCAACCAGCGCCAGGTGGGAAACTGACATTCTGACTGAAAACCCACAGACTTGGTGGCTTACAGCAGGGGTACCCAAACACCCAGGCCGTGGACCTATACTGGTCTGTGCCCTGTTAGGAACCTGGCCGCACAGCAGGAGGTGTGCCTTGGGCAAGTGGGCATTACTGCCTGAACTCCATCTCCTGTGAGATCAGCGATGGCATTAGATTCTCATAGGAGTACAAACCCAGCTGTGAACTGCACACATGAGGGATCTAGGTTGCAGGTTCCTTATGAGAATCTGACTAATGCCTCAAAATGTGAGCTGGAAGAGTTTCATCCCAAAACCATCATCCCCTTACCCCTGTCCCCAGCATGTCGAAAAGCTGCCTTCCACGAAACCAGTCCCTGGTGCCAAAAAGGTTGGGGACAGCTGGTTCACAGAACAGAAAACAGAGTTCATGATAACAGTAGCTACTAAGTAAAGGAGGAAAACCTAGATAGGAGAGACTCAGTGACAGGGAGCCCCAACTTCTGTGTGTGAATTCTGCCCAAAACTCTGCTGATGCCAACCCCCAAACCATGCATGTGTGAGCAGTCTCCAGGTATCCCTGTTTGAGCTGACACCCATCTCAGGTCAGAGGGAGAATGCAAGTTTGATTTTAGCCAAGCTGAAAACAAACAAAACCAATAAATGAACAAAATGTTCCTTTGAGGAACAGAACAGAACAGAACAGAATGGTCAATATGCATATATACAGGTAGTTAGGGTAACACAAATTACATCCACAATGGGATGCCACTACATACTTACCAGAATCGCTAAAACTAACAGGATCAGTAACAGCAAATATATGTGAGGCTGCAAAGCAGTCACTGCTCTCATGCGTTATTGGGAAGAAGATCAACCACTTAAGAAAAAGCAGCAGACACTTCTTATAACACTGAGTATGAATCTACCCCATGACACAGCCCTTTTACTGCTAGGAGTCTACCCAAGATAAAGAAAAACAGGTCTATACACAGAATTGTGCATGAATGTTTTCACAGCAATTTTACTCATTATAATCAAAAGCTGGAACCAACTCAGACATCCGCCAATAGGTGAGTAGATAACAAATACGGTATATATAGGTGACCGGGTGACAGAATATTACCCAATCACAAAGAGAAATAAACTGCTGATGTATGAGCATAAGTGAATCTCAAAAATCTTATGCTGGTTGGGCATGATGGCTCACACCTGTAATCCCAGCACTTAGGGAGGCTGAAGTGGGTGGATCACCTAAGGTCAAGAGTTTGAGACCAGCCTAGTCAACATGGCAAAACCACATCTCTACTAAAAATGCAAAAATTAGCCAGGCATGATGGTGTGCACCTGTAATTCCAGCTACTCGGAAGGTTGAGGCAAGAGCATCATTGGAATCCAGGAGGCGGACATTGCAGTGAGTTGAGATCACATCACTGCACTCCAGCCTGGGCGATGGAGTAAGACTATGTTTCAAAAAAAAAGAAAAAGCAAAGAAAATCTTATGCTGAGCGAAAGAAATCAAACAAACAACAACAAAAATATATATATACCATATAATTTCATTCATATAAAATTCTAGAACCAATGAAACTTGAAACGAATCTATGATGAGAAAAATCAGAACATTGGTGGCCTCTAGGAGGTGAGGGAGATATTGACTGGGGATGATCAAGAAGTAACTTTCTGAGGTGACGGTGACAGTTTCTATCTTGATAGGGATGTGCATTGCTCAGTTGTATTCAGTTGGCGCAAAATTAACCGAGGCTTTTGCCATTACTTTTCATGTCGAAAACTGCAATTACTTTTGTACCAATGTAATATATATTTGTCAAAATGTAAATGTTACACATAAGCTTTATGGATTTCAGAGTATGTAAATTTTCCTCAAAAGAAGAAATAACCAAAAGCAAATACTGAATTCTAATTTAACAAAATGTGTGCAGATAAATTTAGGGGGTGGAGTGTTAAATATCTATTGCTTACTTTGAAATGCATAAAAATAAGGTGAAATATAGAGAAAGGGATTGTGTGTGTGTGTGATATGTATATTTAGATATCTACATATAAAGCAAGTATACCAAACGTCAAATGTAAACTGTAGAGTCGAGGTTATGGGTACATGGTTGTTTAGTATAAAATTCTTTCAACTTTATGTTTGAAAATGTTCACAATGAAATATTGGAAGCATCGTGGTTCCAACTTTTCATTTCTTTGTCTAGCCAAGGAGACACCAGTCCTGCCAGGCTAAGCATCCCAACCCCCAGCAATAAGCTCTAAACGAACAAGACATGGCGATGGATTCTGATCCAGACACTTAGAATGCTTAGAAATCAGGGTAAATGCTTTAGTCATTTCCTGATTTTATATGGAACATTTGGGAAATTTGGCTCTATCATTTTCTTTTTGGAATATTATCAAACAATGCTCAAAAGCTCTTTGTGCCAGAGTAAAAAAGCCTGGTCATGCCATCCTGTTGAGTTTGATGCCCATATGGGCCACTTGGTCTCATCATAGCTCATTTACTTTTTTTTCCTTCCAATTTTATGTTCATCAGGCAGGATGTCTGGAATCAGCAGAACTCAGGTTCTGGCTCTGCCATTTGTCAGCTTTCAGCCATTTTGCATACTTCCCCTAACACGTTTAGACGATTTTTCCCTCTCTTTTCTGGTTTGGTTTTTGTCACAAAGCTGATCCTGCCACTTAAAGGTATAATGTAGCTCTCCGTCTGTGTTTAGGGGATTTTTGCAGCAATTCTGCCCATGAATATGTGCAGCATCAAAGAGCTTTAACTGATTTGACTTCTAGCACAAACTCTCCATTTGCAGAGCTAACTCCTGAATGTGTAAGCTTCGCCACAAGCACAGGGAAATCTGATCACAAAGCAAAAGAGAAAGTATTCCCAAGCAAGATTGACATGTCTCTATTGGGAAGCTCAAACAATCTAAAATATAGCATTTCCTTACAATTACTTTTTCAGGGACCTCCTTGCCTAACTCAGTACAGACACAGTACTGATGTCCACTTCACAGAGAACATAAAAAGTCATCTGTCCACATATGCTCAGTGTGCAGCAAAGGATCAACACCATATGCAATGCTCAGCAACCACAACCCTGTCCCTCTGCATCCACAACAATCTTACCAGACTCTTCCTAGGCCATTCTAGCTCATGAACGTTATCCTTCACCCCAAAGACAAGACAGGACAATGACCAGGAAAGAAGAACCAAGCTCACATGCTACATGTACCTAGTGCTAACAGGGAGAGCTCAGGTGGTAAACCTTGGTCATGCCATTGTCATGAGTTCATCTCTCTTTGTGGTCCCAATGCAGACCCTGAGACAAGAACTGGGGTGAAAGTCTTTTATTTGGGATGTTGCCAGGAATCACAAGTGAGGGAGTGGGGAAGTAAGATGGGCATGGACACAGATCAGTGAAGGGTGCGTTCGTGGGAAGACTTCCTATTCGGAGGAATTCTCATCGCCATGTGGGTGACTGCCTGCCTAACTTTTGTGAGAGGCTGTCAAACAGCAGCATCTAATTAAGTACAGAAAAAGATCAAGATTCCAACATTCTGTTTAATACAAGATGGAGGTAGTTGGGTGTGGTAATTAAGAATCTCTCTCTCTCTCACACACACACACACACACACACACACACACACACTCACTCACCCCATGGGCAACTGGAGCTCAATCCTACAAGCCTACTGGGGACTCTCTGAGAAACAGTGAGAAAAATGTCCCAGAATTTTCCATTAGGAGTCAAGGATGCTGGACACAAGGATGTTTATCTATAGATCTTACCTGTCATGGGCTGAGGATCCCTTGTGGCCACTACCAGCCCAGCAAGCTGTAAGGTGAGGGGCAGTGGCCACCTTGCTGAGGCTGCAGGTAACCTCAAGTGAGTCTCAGTGTAAGGGTTAGATGCCCACAGGGTCTGCAGCAATCTCTTTTTTGCTGTTTGTCTGACTTGGCGCCTTTCAGACAGTCCACGTGCTGCCCGGAATCAGAATATCTGAGGTAAAATACTGACTATTTGTCAGCAGCTCACTTAGGCTTTGGCTTTAGTTTCCTCTTCTGCAATGGAGTTAGTAGTAGAACCACTGAGGACTGTGTGAGACGGTGGCTGTGACGGAAGGCTCCTGTCCATAGAAATCAGTCATGGCAAAAAATAATAGATGCTAGCAAGGATGTGGAGAAAAGGAAGCTCATACATTGTTGGTGGAAAAGTAAATTAGCCATTATGGAAAACAGTAGAATATTTCTAAAAAAAAAAAGAAAAACAAAAACCCAAAATAGAACTACCGTATGACCCAGCAATCCCACTACTTGGTATTTATACAAAGGAAAGAAAATCAGCATATCAAAGAGATACATAAGTTTATTTAATACTATCTACACTAGCAAATATATGGAATCAACCTAAGTCTCCATCAGTGGATAAATGGATAAGGAATTTAAAAAATTGCAGTATATTTACACAATGAAATACTATTTGGCCATAAAAAGGAATGAAATCATATTTGCAGCAACCTACATGGACTAGAGATAGTTATGTCAAGTGAAATAAACCAGACACAGAAAGACAAATATCACATGTGCTCACTCATAGATGGGACTTAAAACGCAGAGATCAACAGTGCAATGGTGGTTACTAGAGGCTGGAAAGGATGTGAGTGTGTGTGGGTTTGGGAGGGTGAGTGAAGAGAGGTTGGTTACTCAGGACAAACAGGCGGTAGAGGGAAGGAAGAAGTTCTAATGTTAAGAGTAGAGGCTGGGCGCAGTGGCTCACGCCTGTAATCCCAGCACTTTGGGAGGCTGAGGCTGGCAGATCATAAGGTCAGGAGATTGAGACCAGCCTTGTCAATATGGTGAAACCCCATCTCTACTAAAAATACAAAAAATTAGCTGGGCATGGTGGCATGTGCCTGTAATCCTAGCTACTCGGGAGGCTGAGGCAGGAGAATTGCCTGAACCCAGGAGGCGGAGGTTGCGGTGAGCCAGGATCGTGCCATTGCACTCCAGCCTAGGTAACAAGAGCAAAACTCTGTCGCAAAAAAAAAAAAAAAGAAAAGAAAATACAAAAACTAGCTGGGTGTGATAGCAGGCACCAGTAGTCTCAGCTACTCAGGAGGCTGAGGCAGAAGCATCACTTGAATCCGGGAAGCGGAGGTTGTAGTGAGCCGAGATCATGCCACTGTACCACCAGCCTGGTGACAGAGCAAGACTCCGTCTCAAACAAACAAACAAACAGTAGAATAGGGTGATTACAGCTAACACCAATGTATTGTACCTCTCAAAATGGCTAGAGGAGAGGACTAGAAATGTTCTCAACACATAGAAATGATAAATAATCTTGATGATGGATATTCTGAATTCCCTGACTTGATCATTACACATTCTGCACATGTAACAAAATACCACATGTATCCTATAAATATGTACAAATATTATGTATCAATAAAAAATTAAAGATAAAAATAAATCAGTCATTGTAGACAATTGTTAGGCTGTACCATATATTATATATACATACTATGCTATATAATAGTACATATAGCATATCATATTTTGTTATACCAAGTATATGATACTAAATATATGATCATATTTTAAAATTCTTGTGGAGAGCTACAATGTCAGGGCAACCTATATTAAGAGCCTTTTGTGACTAGGCGGGGCATATTTTCTCTGCTTTCTGGAGTTCAATATATTCTCTTAACGGGAATAAAATCTGCAATGGGGGACTCAGCTGCTTTAAATGTAGCTGTTGTATTCTTAGGAGAATTTTAGGGAGGACTCACAGGGAGCAAAATGTGGGAAATTCTCATCGCCATGTGGGTGACTGTCTGCCTAACTTCTGTAATAGGAAATTAAACAGCAGTATCTAATTAAATACAGAAAAAGGTCAAGATTCTAATATTCTGTTTAATAAAAAATGGAGGTACTATGGTGTGGTCATTAAGAAATCTCTCTCTCTCTCTCTTTCTCTCACACACGCATACACGTGCACACACACCCCAAAGAGAGAGCCCATTCCTTGGTGCTGAGTTACCTGGGTTCCACCTTGAGCTCTGTTTCTTCAAGCTCTGGAACCAGATGACCTGTTCTTAAATCCAAGCTTCACAATCATTAGTTGCACAAGCCTGCCTGGATTATTTAATCTCTCTCAGGTTGTGCTTCCTTACCTGTAAAACGGGTTCCCAGGGTTCAAGGTTGCCATGAGGAATTGGTGAGCTGCCAGCACAGTGCTGGACTCAACACAAGCACACAATACATCTTCACATCGTTACTCCTAGAAAAGGGCTTCTTTCAGATCCCAGTAAATGAAACTCTTCTCTGAAAGGCCACATTGTTTTAAAATATGTGCATTTCATTCTGATGCATATTTAAAAGGAATTTTAGAGCCCAGAGAAATTTAAAAAATCCTCTAGGGCCATCTTTCTACAACTTTACTCGAATGTAGGGGATCTTGTTAAAAACACAGATTCTGATTCAGTAGATCTGGGTCCAGGATTCTGCATTTCTACTAGTGAGTGGTGTTCTTAGGGCGATTTTCAGGCAGTCCAACAGCGAGCAAAAAGTGGGGAATTCTCATAACCACGTTGATCCACGCACAGATCAAGCTTTGAGGCGATTAAACCCCTTAATTCCCAAATGGGAATGAGATCACCTAAGATGAGTTACCTAAGATCACACAACTGGTAAAAGAACACTCATATCCAGAATCCAATTGTTCTGACTCCAAGTTTGTGATCCCATGGATAAAAAACCCCACAAACATCTCTAGCTTTTGACAGGAAATTCTTCCCAGCTGCTTGCGAAGAAGACAGACATTTCTAATGATTTTTCATGGTAAGAGGTACCCAATGGTGAGTTAGAATCCTCCAGGCAAAACTAATTGTGTTTACAGTCTGGAAGACGGGATCATATTGTAATGTACATGTCCAACATATGCATTACTTCTAGCATTAAGCATAAACACATCAGCAATCTAGTCATTGTCAACACATTAAATGATTGCAAAACTTTGAAGTATCTTTAAAACACAGTGGACATGTGAGTCAGGCGTTTTTAACTGTGTATTTTATAAACTGAACACAGTTCAAGTATTTCAATGGAAGTTTGTCACCCAAATTGAGATTAGCCTTAAGGGCAAAATACATGCACAATTTCAAAAACTAAGTAGAAAAAAGACGCAACAATAATTTCCCACTTGACTAAATGCTGAAATAATCATTCTTGCACGTGCTGGGTTAAATAAAATATGATAACAAATTAATTTTACATGCTTATTTTTAGTTTGTAAATGCTGATCTAAAAAAATTTAGAATTATGTATGTGCTTTAAATTATATTTCTCTTGGATGTTGGTTTAGGGAGATGGAATGATTAGATGAACACATAGATGATGGATGTATAGAATCAACCCTGTATATTTTACTTATGATCTATGTGTAACATAAATGGAATATTTATAGCTCACAGACCTATAAACTATTTCAGAATTCTGTCATGCATACCTATTCTCTCAAATTGATTATAGATGTACCTACATATGATACGTATTTTTAAATGTTTGTTCAACTATTGAACACAGTTAAATTTTCTCCACATATTCTTCTCATATCAACTTACTTTTCTGTGTTTATGATTTCAAACAACGATTCAGTCCAAATTGCTTGTACTTGAAAGCCAACTTCATGAATTATTAGTTTCCCAGTGGCATGGGGAGAGCACCCACACCTCCCTGAAGTGAGCAAGCCTCCCTTACTCACTAACAGGTGTCTATTAATGGGGTCAGTGAGGGCAGAGGTTGCTCTTCTGCTCAGAGAGCAAATGGTCTAGCGCTTTCACCAAGGCTTAGAGGAGCTCTCAGGGAAGAGCTACATGCTTGTCAGTAGCATAGGTTTACAACTGGGCTCTTAACAGGAAGGGGAGCATCTCTGAGCAAATTATTCAACCTCCTTGATTCCCAGTCTCCTTGTCTGAGAAAGGGAGATCATGAAAGCACACACCTGGCACGGTTATCCGAGGATTAAACAACACACTGCTGATGGAGGTTTTGCTTATTGCCTGGCACAGACGAAGCATTCAGTCCGCACTTCCTGTGATGCAGAGGCTTCTAATGCTCATGTATAATCAGGTCTCCACTTTTCTGAGCATGTTCAGAACTATACTTTCCCTATCCCTTTGCAATTAAATGGGGCTACACATTATTATAATCCATAAATTACAGTAAGAAGCATGGTGTATCATGTCTAGGAGAGCATTCAGTTGTGAATGCAGAATCTGGAATGTTCTTTTCCTTTGCCAGGGAGAACTGAGATGCATCATGTTAAGATGGTGCTATCATGACCTCATGTGGCATGACTGTGTGAAGCCTAACTCCCCTCCTAACTTACACTGGTTGTCTATCACGAGCAATAAATACACTTCTGTTGTTTAGGCCATTAATGTTTGGGGGGCTGTTTATTACTGTAGCATAACATAACCCTGCCTGATTTATATACTATTGCTTAAGACAACTTTTTTGCTGAACTAGGTTTTAAATTGGAATTTCCAAGGCTTTCCCTTGCCTCCTGATTTACAACCCCTCACAGATAAACAGTTCAGTCATTCCCCTCAATGTAATTGAAGGTCAATCATCTTCTTGAGTGTCTCAGCATTGTCCAGTCACACTAACATTTTCCTTGCTGAGAAAAAATGGATTATATTAGTCATGTTTGCTTTTCTAAAACAACGTTTTACTTCTAAAATAACTTTTATGACCAAGATTCTTTTTTTTAATACTGCACCAAGGCTATTAAAAAGAATGGAAATTACGGATCATAAAAACATTAATAGTAAAACATTCATTTCCGTGTGAGTTGTGAAATCAAATCAATGTATGTTAACTTATTCTTTAAAAAGAAAGGAAGATAAAGGGAAAGTTCCAACTTTTGTGATATTTAATTCAAGTTTATGAATTCATTGTTACGACTAGAAGGGACTTCAAAGGTCATCGCATCCAACCCCCGCAAACTGTCAGTATCAAGTTGATAGTGGCTCGTGGTAAATAGGGACAAAGAGCACATGTATTTCCAATAGTGAATTTTTAAAGGACAGTTAATGATTTGAAAGTTTTCTAGAAGCAACGAAAGCTGAGATTTGTTGCTGCAAGAGCAGAATTTCTTAATAAGCATGCCAAGAAGCAAGAGGATTTCGGAACAGCGAGTGTGATATTTTAGGTGAAAACAACTTTTCTATCTAAAGAAGCATCAAGTGCCTTGAAAAAAGAAAAGGGAAGTTGTCCTCAAAAATTTGGGGAATTTTTATAGTGCCATTGGCCCAATTTTTCTTCATTTCCTTACTTTTATTTCTTTTTCTGGTATCCATTAACTACACTGATTGCCAATTTCTGTCTGCATTTCTAGAGAGAACAAGAATCAGCATTTAGTTCAAGTGGTTTGTTTTCCTCTAAAAGACAATTGCTTGCTTCCTGCCCTTGTGAGAGACAGAGCCTACGATGTTAAACCTAAGGTCACAGGAGATGCATGGACCAGGCCCCAACCACTCTGACCAGGGTTAGCACTGGATTGGGCATCAGAGTGAGCCTTTGTGGAGAGCTGATAAGGGTGAGGATGGCCACAGCCCAGGAACAGACAAGATGGTGAGGCTGGAGGAAGCAGTTGATAGTCTTTCTGAGAGGCAGCACAGCCCAGTAGATAAGATTCTAGTAACGAGTTTCCTGAGTGTGAATCTTGGCTTTGCATTTTTTAGATAGGTGGCTTTGGATGGTGACTTACCCTCTTCATGCCTCAGCTTCTCATCTTCAAAAGAAGAATGATAATAGTAACGTCTACCTTAGGGGGGCTGTTACATAGATGAAATGTACACATTAAACAATGCCTGGCGTGTACTAGGTGTTTCTACAGGTGATTCCTTCTTTTTTTTTTTGAGATGGAATTTCGCTCCTGTTGCCCAGGCTGGAATGCAATGGCATGATCTCAGCTCACTGCGACTTCTGCCTCCCAAGTTCAAGTGATTCTCCTGCCTCAGCCCCACTAGTAGCTGGGATCATGGGTGCCTGCCACCATGACCAGCTAAGTTTTTGTAGTTTTAGTAGAGATGGGGTTTCACCATGTTGCCCAGGCTGGTTTTGAACTCCTGACCTCAAATAATCCACCTGCCTCAGCCTCCCAAAGTGCTGGGATTACAGGTGTAAGAACTGTGCTTGGCTTACACGTGATTCTTCAAAAGAAAATGGTGTTGCAAAAATGATGTGATCATATTTACAAATTGTTTTTATTAATCAGAAATCTGAAACTCACATTCAGTGCCACAGTTCCACCAAAGAGCACTGTGTGTGAATACTGATTGGTGTTAGAACTCTAATAAATACAGGTGGCCTCATCTGAATGACATTGAGATTACTGATGACTACTTTATTGGAAAATGCACATTGACAAAAATAATTCAAGATGCGAACAAATAATTCAAGATGTACAATTAAATGAAATAATTTAATTAGATATTTTACAGAATAATGGAAGAATATGCCTTTGGGATTCTGAGAATCTGACTTAAATTGAAGCAGTTAATCCTTCTTGTTCTTGGATACCCAGACAACTCAACTGGGGGCATGGGAAATGGATGCCTTTTGCCCCAACAGCAGACCTTCTAAATCTTCATAGTGAAAACATTCTTACCAGTGGGTGGCAATCATGTGTCATGATGCAAAAGACCATATTTCCTTTTGGAAAGTTTAGACATTGGACAGAAATTGAACAACAACGGGGTGGAGAACAGTCAAGGCACAAAAAGTGGCAAGCAGGGTGCCCACAGCCCTTGTACTCAATGAACCTGCAGACTTAAAATACTGAAGCTTCGAAGATGTAAACGATGCCCAACCTTCTTATGCCAACTGCCTGCTGAATTCTTCTTGCAGAGCTATGGGCATAGTTTTTAAATAATGGCATTAAAGATGAAGACCATGGAGGCCAGTCTGTTCGGTGATGGCAAAGTCTCATTGGGAAGTCCCAGGGAATTGTCAGGGGGCAGGTTCAGTGGATCAGACCACAGTATTTAAGGAGGCTAGCTATGACAAAAAGAGCAACAAGTGTGAGAATTCTACCATACGTCAGCCTCATATTCTTGGCTTGCTCAACATTTGCCAAACCCTGAATGTCATCATGCAAGTGAGACAGTAGCATATTTCTTTTCTTTTCTTTTTTTTTTTTGAGGCAGAGTTTTGCTCTTGTTACCCAGGCTGGAGTGCAATGGCAGGCTCTCAGCTCACCGCAACCTCTGCCTCCTGGGTTCAGGCAATTCTCCTGCCTCAGCCTCCTGAGTAGCTGGGATTACAGGCACGCGCCACTATGCCCAGCTAATTTTTTGTATTTTTAGTAGAGACGGAGTTTTACCATGTTGACCTGGACAGTCTCGATCTCTTGACCTAGTGATCCACCTGCCTTGGCCTCCCAAAGTGCTGGGATTAGAGGCGTGAGCCACCGCGCCCGGCCTGAGAGTAGCATATTTCTTATGTGACTAGTCTCTGAAGTTACAGAGTCTGAGACGTTCTACTTAATAGCTATGCCACAGTCAGTCAGTTTTCCTCCATAAGCCTTTGTTCTTTCTTCTAGACAGATAGTAAAGTGGGGATGAAAGTCATTATGGCAATCTCTTGGGAGTTTTTAGACACTAAGTGAGATAATGCCCATGAAATGATTAGAACGATGTCTGGCAGGATTATTATTTCATTGGAAGTTGGCATCTGCTGTGTACAATTCGACCCATCGAATCTGACTGCGGCAGTGTTCTCTGCTGTCCATTTCAGGTAGGGCTCTTGTTTTGCTAAGTCCTCGTTGTATCTTTCATAAAACAGCAGTAACGTGGATCTAACAGATTAGCTGAGAGGATTGACTGAGATGATGAGCTGATCACGCTCTGGCAGCCTCGGAGTTTAGCACGAGGGTAAAGACTTCTTAAGCCCAGGCCAGGGATATTTTTCGTAGGTCCTCCTTCAAACCTTTTGGCCAGAGCAAGTGGTGGGATGGAGGAAAGAGAGCATGTGAAGCCTGAGACATTCTAGTAGTATTTGGATGCCAGGGAGAAGAAGAGAGGAGCCGGTAAAGCAGGCGATGGAGAAGGAGAGGAACCAACAGAGGTTACTACTCTGCTCTCTGCTTTTCCTTTTTCATTAAAATGCTTTTCTTCATCCTATTCTGTTTCAATATTTTCCTAACCTACTTTCGTTATTCGATCGTTTCCTTTGACTATCATAAATCGGTTTCACTAAGAGTATTATATTTTGTGCATTTTATCCCTAAAGTTAAATATTCAATGAGGTTCTTTGATCATAAATCTTACTTTGTGGAGGTTGTAAAACATGAATACTTTCAAATGCAACAAAAAATGATCGTCGTTTGTATGGTTGTTTGCTGTCGTTTCTCGAGCACAATCATGTCTCAAACACTACACGGGTTCCTTTACTTGTTTGCTATCATTTCGTCCTTGACACAACCAAATCTGGATGGTTCCCATTTTACAGAGGTGGAAACTGTGGCTCAAAGGGACATGGTGACTTGCTCAAGTTCTGCACGCTAGTAGACCAGTAGATGGTAGGTATTTCTCGGTCCTAAGCCTGTGCCCTTAACCGCTGTACTATGCAAAGCCTCCACACTACTGATCAGCCTTACTCAGGGATACAGAGAGTGGCCTTCTGTTGCTGCAAGATTTTGTAGACAGAGAATGAAGGCTCGTCTTTGGAATGAGAGCAAAGATAAATGTAGCAAAGACAAAATGGCTCCTAGGGAAGTGAAACTCTACTACCTTTTTGAAGATATTAGCATACCTAAAGAAGGAGCCCTGCTTAAAAAGCTCAGTCGTCTACGGCAGGTTGGGAAATAAGATGCCTCCTGGAGGCAGGGAAAGCTGGTGAAGCAAAGACTTCAGCATGTGGTGACAGAGACAGTCTGAACCCATGGGTAAAGTTAGGCTTTCTTAGCCCAGTGACTTCAAGCATTCCCTAGAACCAACACTTCATGCTCACTAAGCAGTCTTCCGATTATGAATTGGTCTTCCACGAAGGGTAGAGTAGGAGCAGAAAATGTGCTGACCATGTGGACTTTGAGTATTCTAGCCTCTGTGATAGTAATTTTTCTCTGTAAATTAATAGATTGACTTCACACCAGGAAAGAATTTGCTGATCGTTTGGACTTTGTATATTTCAATGCATGTGATAGTCATTCTGCTCTTTAAATTAATAGATTGGCTTTATAGAGAGAGAGAAAATGCTGACCACATGGATTTTGAATTTCCTGGTCCTTGTCACATCATTTCTCTTTGCAAATTAAAAAATTGGCTTTATAATCCCTTTCGTGAGCATCAGTCAGCCCTAAGAGGCAGTTCTTCTCTTTATGTTGATGATTTTAGGAGGTCCTTGGTCAGAAGGCCTCCCAGCTTGCTTGGGCAACCAACTCGTCTTTTGTTCAGGATTTTCCTGGGATTAGCACTGAAAATCCCACATCTTGGGAAGCCCCTATGTCTCAGAAAAACCAGGGCAGCTCACTCAGAATAAACTGAAAGTCTCATGCCTTAGGAAGCTCCTCTATCTCACGCAATTTGAGAAGCTGATTCCCCTAGAGCTTAGTCACTTGTTGAGAAGAACTCAGTATTACCAAGTAGCTGAGAAAAAGCCAAAGTGCTTTAGAAATTATAGACATGTGCCACATTCAAATTTCATATCTAGTTTTAGAAGAACCTTTAAGCTGTCACAATCTTACTACATCCTGATATCAAATCTCAACATAATCCATGAGTATTTTACTTTGTAGTGCTTCTGCTTAAGACATTTTACAGAAGGCAGCTTCACAGTGACACAGAGGAGTGAAGGTGGTGGTTTTACATGTGAACTGCTTCCAAACTGCAGTTCTTCTTGGATGAAGTTACTTTTAAGTACCAAAGCCAGTTTCCAGTTATTACACAGTGGTGTGGGATGGTCTAGCAGGGGCTTTGCAAAAGGAAGTTTCCCCAGCTGTGTGTCCTGTGGCACCCTTCCCTCCATCACCCAAAGAGAGGAGGAAAAGAGTGCAGGAAACAGAAACACATCCAAAGAGTGAGCATCCAGAATAACTCTTTTTTTTTTTTTTTTTTGAGATGGAGTCTCGCTCTTGTTGCTTAGGCTGGAGTGCAGTGATACGATCTTGGGCTACTGCAACTTCTGCCCCCTGGGTTCAGCAATTCTTCTGCTGTAGACTCCTGAGTAACTGGGATTACAGGCATGCACCACTACACATGGCTAATTTTTGTATTTATAATAGAGACAGAGTTTTGCCATGTTTGCCAGGCTGGTTTTGAACTCCTAATCTCGAGTGCCCCACCCAGCTTGCCTCCCAAAGTGTGGGAATTACAGGCATGAGCCACCATACCTGGACTGGAAGAGGTCTTTGTTTCTGTTTCTCTGAATTAGCAGCAGTTTTGTGGAACCTTCTCCATCTCATCTTATCTATCTTTGCACCAGAATTCAACATAGCTGATCAACTCACTTTTTTTTTTTTTTTTGAGACGGAGTTTCACTCTCGTTACCCAGGCTGGAGTACAATGGCACGATCTTGGCTCACCGCAACCTCTGCCTCCTGGGTTCAGGCAATTCTCCTGTCTCAGCCTCCTGAGTAGCTGGGATTACAGGCACGCACCACCATGCCCAGCTAATTTTTTGTATTTTTAGTAGAGACGGGGTTTCACCATGTTGACCAGGATTGTCTCAATCTCTTGACTTCGTGATCCACCCACCTCAGCCTCCCAAAGTGCTGGGATTACAGGCGTGAGCCACCGCACCCGGCCCCAACTCACTTCTTAAGGCTTTTCCTGCCTGTGCAATATTATACTGTCCTGGTTTTTCTTCTACTTTCAAGCTTTTTCTATATCCAACCATTAAATGCTGGAATTACTCAGGGGTAACTCCTAGAATCTCTTCTTTCTAAAGTGGTGCTGTCCAGTATATCACCAGGAGACACAGGTGGCCAATGGATGAGAGAAATATGGCTAAGGCATAGAAGACAAATACCACATGATCTCACTTGTATGGGAAATCTAATAAAGCTAAACTCCTAGAAGCAGGAGAATGATGGTTACCTGGGGTGCAAGGAGGGACTGGGGAGTGTTTTTTTTTTTAATCTAAGAGTGAAAAGTTTCAGACAGACAAGAGAAAGAGGTTTTGAGATCTATTACACAGCACAATGACTGCAGTCAATAGTAATGTATGATATATTTCAAAATAACTAAGAGAGTCAATTTCAAATGTCTCAGCATAAAAAAATGATAGGTAAGTGAGGTGACAGATATGCTAATTAGCTTGATTTAATTATACCATTTTATACACATATCAAAACATCACATTATACCTCATAAATGCATACAATTATGATTTGTCAATCAAAAATAACAGTAAAAATAATTCTTTGAATTACATTTTCTCCATCGAAAAGAAATGGGCTAGTCTGAATTGAAAAGTGAGCTAACACACTGGATTTCTAAAACTTAGTAATCTAAAATAATCTAGAGTGAAAAAGTAATCTAAAATAGCTCATTGGTTTTTATGTTGATTAAATGATAGAATGATCATTATGTAATACATCAGGTTAAAGAAGATATTACTAATATCAATTTTCCTGTTTCTTTTTAATTTTTAATATGGCTAGCAGAACATTTAAATTTACATTTCTGGCTCACATTATATTTCTATTAGACAATGTTGATATGAAATCTCTTCCTAAATGACTTCAACAATGCTCACATAATTTTTTTTTCTTTCAAGACAGAGTCTTGCTCTGTCACCCAGTCTAGAATGCAATGGCATGATCTCACTGCACTGCAAACTCCACCTCCTGGGTTCAAGTGATTCTCCTGCCTTGGGCTCCCCAGTAGCTGGGATCACAGGTGTGCCACCACACCCAGCTAATTTTTGTACTTTTAGTACAGACGGGGTGTCACCATGTTTCCCAGGCTAGTCTTGAATCTCGTGATCTCATGATCTGCCCATTTTGGCCATCCAAAGTGCTGGATTACAGACATGAAACAACACACCCGGTCCTTATATAACTTTATATTGGTAAACCTAGAGTGTATATTTCTAGCTCTGAAATGTGAGACTCATACACTCATCTGACTTATTATGGCATCTCCACTTGGACGTCTTATAAATTTTTTTTTTTTTTTTTGAGACGAAGTCTTGCTCTGTCACCAGGCTGTAGTGCAATGACAGGATCTTGGGATCTTGGCTCACTGCAACCTCCGCCTCCCAGGTTTAAGCCATTCTCCTGCCTCAGCCTCCTGAGTATCTGGGACTATATGCACATACCACAATGTCCAGCTAATATTTTGTATTTTTACTGTTCACTGTGTTAGCCAGGATGGTCTCAATCTCCTGACCTTATGATTTGCCCACCTCGGCCTCCCAAAGTGCAGAGACTACAGGCATGAGCCACTATGTTCAGCGCCCATCCTATAAATTTTTCATATTCAGTCTGCTTGAATCCTGATTCTGCCCCTGTCTCACTTGCCTCTCCCCAACTTGTCTGACTGTTCCCAGGACCCTCCCTGCAAAAATCCTACACTGTTGGCTTTGAAGTTGGAAGAAGGGGTCACAACTGCCTCCAGAGACTGAAGAGGCAAGGAACAAACGCTCCTTGAAGTCTCCAGAAGGAACCAGTCCTGCTGACACCTTGATTTTAGCTTTGTGAAACTCATTTTGAATTTCTGAACTCCAAAACTGTAAGTGAATAAATTTGTATTGTTTTAAGCCACAAAGTTTGTCCTAATTTTTTCATATAGTAATTAACAGGAAACCAGTAGAGATAAACAACTTCCCCCTCATCCAGACACCCTAAGACAACCATTATCAAGTCTGGTCATACCTAACTACATCTTCAGCTAGAGCATCTCCACCCATCTCTATTGCTACAACCTTAGGCTGGGCTTATTACAACAATGTCCTAACCATTCTCTCCTTGGACTGATTTGAAAATGGCTACACATTCTTTGCCAATCTTCATGAAGAGCTGTCATTTATTTCCCTTCCTTTTGATTCTGAGATAATCTTGGGTTGCTTTGACCAAAAGAACATAGTGGAAGTGATGGTGTGTAACTTCTGGGGCTGGGCCTCAAGAGGGCTGTAGCTTCTGCTCTCACAGGCTTGACCTGATGCCTTTAAAAGCCAACCACCAGGCCAGGCGTGGTGACTTATGCCTGTAATCCCAGAACTTTGGGAGGCTGAGACAGGTGGGTTATCTGAGTTCAAGAGTTCGAGGCCAGCCTGGCCAACATGGTAAAAGTCCATTTCTACTAAAAACACAAATATTAGCTAGGCATGCTGGCATGCACCTGTAGTCCCACTAACCTGGGAGGCTGAGGCAGGAGAATCACTTGAACCCAAGAGGCAGAGGTTGCAGTAAGTGGAGATAGCACCCCGCACTCCTGCCTGGTCAATAGAGCAAGACTCCATCTCAAAAAAAAAAAAAAAAAAGCCAACCATCAGATAAGACATCTGAGACATCTGATTAGCTGTGAGGGAAGACAAAATAGTACACGGAAAGAAGCCATGCAAAGAATTACCAAGGTGCCAGGTGATGAGTGAAGCCTTCCTGGATTTTCCTGCCTAGCTAAGTTAGCAGTTGAAAAAAGCCAAGTGAAAGACCCAGTTGACAACTAGCTGAACCCTACTGGAATTCTTGACCTACAGAAATATGACCACACAGAATGATTATTTCAAGTCTCTAAGTTTGGAGAAGTTTGTTACACAGCAATAGCTAACTGAAACACCTCTCTACCTGCTTCTGTGACTGTTCTAATCTACCTGTCACACAGCAGCCAACAGGGTCATCTTGTAATTACTCTGAGGGTCACTCCCTTGCTTCCTATTACATAGAGAGGAAAACTGAACTTCCTCCTCTGTCACTCTGGATCACATGATCCCTGGGACCATGAAACATCACAAGAATCATTGACTATTTATGATCTAACTGCTATGTGATTAGAAGTTCACTTACCACATTGATAATTGTTAATGAAGCACTATGTGTGAGGCACTAAGCTAAATGTGAAGGACATGGTAGGACATCAACAGGAATGGGAGATGGACAAAGAGCTAGAAAAGAAACAATGCTTTAAAAAATTTCAAATGGTAACAAATGCTATGAATGGAAAACACACACAGGTGAGGTAGTGGGCTAGAAAACTAACAGGGGGTACCCAACGTAAGTAAGGTGATAAGGGAAGCCTTCTCTGAAGAGGTGATATTTTACCAGACACTTAAATGAGGAAGATCTTGGCCACTGTTATTCCTAGACCAGGCTCTGTCTTTCCAGATGCAAAGCCCAGAACGAGCATCCAAGAGAGGCCACGACACTCCATCTGGTTCTAAAGCCTCAGCCATCCTGATAGCATTCATTTTGTTGAAACACTTCCCTCTTCATTTCCCCATTCTCCATGAACTGTCCCTGTGCCCAGCTCACTATCTCATTTTCCGACTCCCAGTTGTACCTCTCACAGCCTCCCTAGAGGGCCTCTCCTTCATATCTCAGAGCTGATGTTAGCACAGGGCGTTAATGCAGACATTGGCAATCTGACATTGAATTATGTTTCAATTTTGCTGGGAGACTGAGACAGAGATTCTTCACAAGTGCCCTACTCGGGGTGAGGCTTCTTTATTTTTGTTCTTTCTACTCATTTCAGCTATTTATCACTATATAGCTTTCAGCTCACATTTAACTGGAGACCTCTGGTTTCACTTAGCTGCAGTGCAAAGAGCAGCATGAGCCATGTTAGTGTCGTAGTCACTTGGTTACAATTTGCAGTGGGTGCCTTGAATCCTCTGGTGCTGGTCATTTAGGACATGGGAGAGCTTCTCCCCTAGTATGCCCTGGGTGAGCTGGAGGAATTTTTAGCTGGGAAAGGCATGGCTCACTCATTTTCTGTATCTGGACCTGCCAATTACACAGCCCATTGAATCCTGGGGTTGGCACAGGGAGAAGGTCACCAGGAAACTATTTTGGAAAGAGGATTAGCATAAACCATGATGCTGGGAATTCACATGGTGTAAGGCACACAGAAAGCCCACCCACCTGGACAAAGCCCCTTTGCAGCCGTGATGCACAGCCTCAATTGTTTACTGCTGGAGTCACCACTTGGGTTATCTCCAGGAGATGGTGATTTAAATATTCATGTGTGTGGACCACACTGTTAGAAACTGAAATTACACTGGACCAGGATCCTGGAAACCTGGGCCCGAGGTACAATTCTCCTCTACTGTGCTGTGTAACTTTGGGAAAGACTACGGTGCCAGAGAGACCAAGACCAGATTTCTCGTTTGTAAAATGGAAAGCCCAATATCTTAGTCCTTCTGTTTGTTCCTATGTTCATTCTACCAAGGAACGGGTATTGAGCACCCACTGTGTGCCAGACCTTCTGCGGGAGTGTAGGGGTGAGAGTCACTAGCCGTTGAGGGGAAGAGCCTCAGTTACAGAGCCATGGTCTCAGGTAAGAGAAAATGGTACCCACTGGAATAGGCTGTTTATGGGGAAGGAATTAGGCAATGTAGAGACAACCCACACTTGGGTATCATAGTGGAGGGCAACGGTGTCTCAGCCAAAAGCAAAGCTTCACAGCAGGCTGTGAAATCAGACAATAGGTACAAAGTAAGACAGTTATTAGCTACTTTTTAAAAAATATAAACCCATGTATCCTAATGCAGAGATCTGAGATGTGTTTGCACAATGAGGTAAGGATAGCATTGCACGGGGGTTAGAAGTGAAGGCTCTGGATTCAGATCTGAGCTCAACTTTTCCTGAGGGTTTTGCTACTTACAAGTTATGAGGCAGTAGGCATGTTTCTTACTAAACCTCTCTATACCTCAACTGCCTCTCTGGGTCTCTTTGCGAATTAGGCAATATCATGTGAGTTAATGGAAGGGATGAAACAAGCAAAAGCTCCTCCTGGCTTGGAGTAGGGGCTCGGTAAACGTCAGGAAACCTCTGCACTCCTCTTCCCCGTCACACTTCCTCTTCTCAAACAAGGCCTGCAATTCATAATCCAGGTCAAGTTCTGGTCCTGTACAAAAATGCTGGATTTTTAAGAATGGAGACCTGGCCAGGCGCAGTGGCTCATGCCTGTAATCCCAGCACTTTGGGAGGCTGAGGTGGGTGTATCACCTGAGGTCAGGAGTTTGAGACCAGCCTGGCTAACATGGTGAAACCCTGTTTCTACTAAAAATACAAAAACCTAGCCAGGCGTGGTAGCACACACTTGTAATCCTAGCTACTTGGGAGGCTGAGGCAGGAGAATCACTTGAACCCAGAAGTTGGAGGATGCAGTGAACTGAGATTGCACCATTTCACTCCAGCCTGGGCAACAAGAGTGAAACCTCATTACAAAAAAGAAAGAAAGAAAAAAAAGAATGGAGTCTTATGCATTTGTCAACATCCTCAATTTTTCAGATACACTGACTATCTGGGTTAAATGACCAGTTTTCTTTAATTTGGTCCAAAAAAGTTGGGGCAAGAAAATGCATCTGCTTTATATCCATCTTATATTAAAATATTGTTTATCAATCAAAGGGACACTGATAAAACAGGAAATCAGCTTTTTGAGGAGTTGGGAATTTTTGAAGCCATAGAGCCTTTGGAATTTGAATGGCAAAAGTCTTGGATTCATAAAGTTAGGGAAAGAGGGAGGTTTGAGGGATGAACACCCTGTCCTTAAGCTCTATTGCAGATGTGATGTATGTCACAGAGTCAGAAAGTCAGCCCACTAAGCCTCAGTTGTTCCCTGACTGACCTGTCATGGAACAGCCTGGCTCAACCCAGATTGGTGGCCCACTCTGAATGATGGCATCTCTGAAGAGCTCACTCTCTCAGAAGAAATTTAGGCCATGGCAGCCACCCCAGCGCCTGTGTTACATCCTGGCAGTCACCTCTGATTTCAGCAGCAGCTGGGCTGGACAGTACTTTGTGAGCATACACTACTCACCTGGTTCCCCCAGAATTCCTTCCACCTAAGCTCACATGACTGAAAATCAACCTGCCCCAGATCTTCTCTGACATGTAGAGGAACTTGTTCTAAGCAGGAGGCAGTTAACACCCACTCTCTCTACCCCCAGGCAACTCTCAACCCATGGGGAATAGGGAGCCTAGGAAAAAAGGTGCCAGCCCCTCTATTTTTCAGGTGGATGACTGAGAATTCTGAGAAGCAGTCCGTAGGGTTCTCAGAGGTTCTGGGAGCACTGAAGAAACGAAGCCACTGTGTACAGAAGCAACCTCAGTAATGTGCTTTTTTGACTGGCCTCTTTCTTCTTCTCACTGTCCCCATGAACTCATTTTTGCTTCCTGGGACCATCTCTCAGATAAAGTTCCTGTACCCAAGCAATTCTCCTGGGCTTTGCTTCCCAGGAAACTCCAACTAAGGCAGATGCAGTAAAATCGCGACATCTATCTTTGAATAAGAATGGATTAGATTTGCACATAACAAGAGGTTTCCACCAGGTAAGAAAATTTTAAAAAGCAAAGCAAAGCAAGAAAATATCCTTGCAAAGCCTTGTTAGAGTCCTGAAAGAGAGATAATCTCATCACCAGGTAGTTTCTGTGAGGTCAGCGTCTGTCAGCAGTAATTCTTTTTCTCAGACTGCACACTTGTTTTAGGACCATTCCAGATGCTGACTTCAAAAGCTTTGTTTGTAACACACTATATAAGACTCGTTTTTTTCTTTCCTACATGTCTAGTTCTATTTACACGGAAGACATTTACACCAGAACATCATTATGGAAAGATCATTACTGTTTTCTCCCTGTGTGGTCAGAGAAACTCAGGAGAGGAGATTGGCTCCTAACGTCTAGCCCTCACCACCCATGCCAACCCTCAGTGACACAGCTGGAATTTGGATGAGAGCATTTGTCAGAACGGGTGACACCCCTGTAATCAGTGAGGTCACAAGCACACATTTGTTGGGAAAGGGGGAAATGAATTATTTAATATACCCGTGTTAAAACATAGAAACAGCAAACCACCAGAGAAGAACAAATATTTTTCTTGAAGAAATGGCCAGTGGCACATGCAGAAAACCCCACTTGAACGAAACGTAGAGGCGCTGCTACCTGGTCCTCTTCATTTGGTGAGTGAAGGGAAATCTAAAATCTAGTTTCTCCGTAGTGAACAGCAAAGATAGAAAAAAGAAAAATCTTCAGAGAGTTCTGCCATCTCCCCTCACAAAGGAGAGGGGCTAAAATCATGCCCCTAAGCCTGACAGTGCATGTAACTCATGAAGTTCTACAAACTAAACTTGTATTTAGGGCTAAAAAATGATATTTAATGATTTATATTTTTAAGATAATAAAGATTTCAGTTCTAAAAGTAAATATTTTTACTTTTGAAAGTAAAGTTGTGGTCATAATAACCAAAGACACTTTGCTTTATTTTTTCAAAAAAAAAAAAAAACATTTGTAAGACATTTCCCCTACCTCATTTTAATATCTCCAAAATTAGGGAGGAATCCTACAACTGAGGTTAAGGAAGTACTGTGTGCAGGTTTAAGTGTCAGCATTTTTCCTTCTTAGCAGCATATAAATACAAGTGTGCTGGACTCACACTCTGGCCTTAACATCTGCCCTCATCCATTTCTGGAGTGGGAGGTGATCTTATCTTAGAAGGTTTAAAAGTACCATTGTCATGTCTTTAGAATATTCAAGACAGCTCAGGCCAAAGGGAATGGCCAAGAAGAAAGGCTAGAAACTGGTGTATAGAGGGTTTTATGTGTCACACTAAGGATTTAGCCTTACAGCCTCAGTGGTGAGCCTTTTTTTTCTTTCTTTTTTTTTTTTAACAATAAAAAGTGGCAGTAAAAGACACTTGCTAATTCAATAAAAGGGCAAGTCAGTCAATCATTACTTTTTAAGAAACTTACTTTTAACTTCCTAATTAAAGCATAATAAGTATCATTCATACATTAAACTTCAAATGTGTTAAGTGTACAGTTTGATGAATTTTTTTCAGTGAACACACCTATGTCCCACCATAAAGACAAAGATATACAACTCTATCATCATCTCAGAAACCTCTCTCAGGCCCCTTCCAGTCATCACCCTTCCAAAGGTAACAACCTGTATTAGTCTGTTCTCACGCTGCCAATAAAGACATACCCGTGACTGGGTAATTTATAAAGAAAAAGAGATTTCGTGGACTCAAAGTTCCACATGGTCAGGGAGGCCTCACAATCACGGTGGAAGGTGAAGAAGGAGCAAAGGCACATCTTACATGGCAGCAGGCAAGAGAGCGTGTGCAGGGGGACTGCCCTTTATAAAACCATTAGATCTCATGAGACTTACATTAGATATCATGAGAACGGCATGCAAAAAACCCACTTCCATGATTCTATCACCTCCCACCAGGTCCCTCCCACAGCATGTGGGAACTACAGGAGCTACTATTCAAGATGAGATTTGGATGGAGACACAGCCAGACCATATCACCACCATCCTGGTTTCTACAAATCTATAGTTCTGCCGGCTATTGAACTTCATTTACATGGAATATTCTCTTCCCTATCTGACTTCTTTCATGTAATGTTAAGCCTATTAGATTCATCTATATTCTTGAACATAATAACAGTTCCGTTTTTATTGTTACAAATTACCCATCTCATTTATATACCAAAATTTATCCATTTGTTCCTTGATGGACTTTTGAGTTGTTTCCAGCTTTTGGCTATTATGAAGTATGTTATTCTGGACATTCTTGCAAGAGTCTTTGATGTACATGTGTACACATTTATTTTAGGTATAGATCTGGAAGGAGAATTTCTATGCTCAGAATGTTCAGCTTTGAATGTCCAGCTTTGCAGTGTGTCAGAATTCTGATTGTCACATATCCTTGCCAACCCTTGCTATTGTTATTATGCTTATTCTTTTAAATTTGAAGTAATTTTGGCATATGTGTATAATACTATCTGATGATTTCTGTGTAGTTTTCCTTTGCACTTCCTTGATGACTGGCGATGCTAAAAACCTTTTTATGTGTTTAGTGGTCATGTAGATATCCTCTTTTGTAAAAGTGCTGTTAAATATTTTCCCATTGTTAATTGAGTTCTCTTCCCTTTTGCTACATTTTTTGTAGAAGTTGTTAATGTGTCCTGGATACATGTCCTATAATAGAGGACATTTATAGATATTATAAATATTTTAATATTACACATGTTACAAATATTTTTTCCACTGGATAGCCTATCTTTTCACTTTCTCAATGATATAAATTGATGAGCACAGGTTCTTACTTTTAGTGAAGTCCAATTTATTTATCTTCTAATATATATTCATTAGAGAGACTGGCTTATAATTCTTCTTTCTTTCAATGTTTATATCAGTTATTATGAAGAAGATTATGTTGGCCTTAAGAAAGAAGTTGGAAAGTATTTCATTTTTTCTATTTTATTGAAGATTTTGCATAAGATTAGCATATTTTCTTCTTTAAAAGTTTGGTGGAATTTACCATGAAGCCATCTGGAATTGAAATTATCTTAGACTATAGAGTTTTCATTTAATAAATATAGAACTATTCAGATTTTGTGTTTCTTTTTTTGGTATGCTTTGGTACACTGATTTTCTATTTATTTTATACAATTTGCCAATTTTGCTTAATTTTAAAACTAATTTTTATAAATGTATTAACAATATTTTCTTATTTTTTTTATTCTTGAAAGATCTCTAATGGTATCCCCTTTCCAATCCTTTTATTAGTAATACTGCCTTTTCTTTTTTTTCTTAATTATCTTACTAGGGACTATTGACATCAAGTTATAGATCTTTCAAATAATAAACTTCATTGACTTATCCTCTTTCATATCCACTTTTTATGGTATAAATTTTATTTTTGTTATTTCCATCCCTCCATTTATTAGAGTTAAATTTGATCTTCTCTGATTTACATATGCATTCAAGGTTGCACATTTTTCCTCTACTTTATCTGTATCCTCAAGTTTTGTTGTGTTGTATTTCCATTATATTCCATTCAAACTATTTTCTACTTCTTATTATGATTTCTTACTTTACTCATGGACTATTTCAACATACATTGCATAGTTTCTAAGCATGTGGGGATCCTTTAGTTCTTTTCATTATTAATTTCTGTTTTAAATTTACAATGGTCAAGGCACACAATCTGTATAATTTCTATATTTTGAAACGTTTAGATGTACTTTATGACCAGCCTATGATATGTTGATAACTATTCCATGTAGTTATAGAAAATGTGTTATGATGACCCATAAAATATTTAAGAACATTTAGAAAACCCAAAATGGAACTTTCAGAAATGAAACCTTGGCTGGGTGTGGTGGCTAATGCCTGTAATCCCAGCACTTTGGGAGACCAAGGTGGACAGATCATCTGTGGTCAGAGTTCAAGATCAGCCAGGCCAACATGGTGAAACTCTGTCTCTACTAAAAAGAGTTCAGCTCCATGTGAACACTGCAGAATGCATTTCGCATATTTTGTTACAACCAAATTTTGTTTAGTAAAATCTGTTATATGTTCTAGTGAAATTTTTATTATCTTATTTCTATTTAGACTAATTATTATATCAGCTATGTAGAAGTGTGTTAAAGTTTTCAGCTATAATCATGGATTTTTCTATTTTGACTATTAGTTCTATTTTATGTATTAGTTTTGTTTTATACACCAGTCACCCTCATATCTGTGGTTTTGCTTTCTATGGTTTTAGTTACTTAGAGTGAATTGCAGTGTGAATATATTAAATGGAAAATTCCAGAAAAAACTGCTCATAAGTCTTAAACTATGAGCCATTCTGAGTATTGTGACTAAATATCCTGCTGTCCTGCTCTGGACATGAATCATGCTTGTCCCATGTATCCACATTGTACATAGTCTCATTAGTTACATAGTAGCTGTGTCAGTTATGTCAACTGTTGAGATATCAGTACTTGTGTGCAAATAACCTTTATTTTACTTAATGGCCCCAAAGTACAAGAATAGCAATGCTGGTGTACTGTTGTAATTGCTCTATTTTACTATTAGTTATTGTTTTTAATCTCTGTGTCTAATTTATAAATTAAACTTTGTCATAGTCACATATGTATAGGGAAAAGCATACTATAGTCATGCATCATTTTACAGGGATATGTTCTAAGAAAGGCATTGTCAGGTAATTCTGGCGGTGTGCAAACATTGGAGTACACTTACACAAACATACATGGTATAGCTTACTGCATACCTAGGATATACGGTATAGCCTATTGCTCCTAGGCTACAAGCCTGTACAGCATGTGACTGTGCTGAATACTGTTTGCAGTTGTAACGCAATGGTATTTGTATATCTAAACATATCTAAACCTACACAGGACAGTAAAACTATGGTGTCATAATTTCAAGAGATCACCATCACCTATTTGGTCCCTCATTGATCAAAAGGTTATTATGTGGTACGTGACTGTACACATACACAGGGTTTGCTACTTTCAGAGGTCTCAGGTATCTAGCAGGAGTCTTGAAATGTATCTCCCACAGATAAGGGGGCTGATGTATATGTTACCAGATGTGACCCAATTTAGAATTATTATATCTGTCTGTTGTATAGTTTTATAAATATGAAATAACCTTCTTTATCTGTAGTAATACTTCTTAAAGTCTATTTTCTCTGATAATAGCATAGCTATATCAACTTTCTCTTTATTGTTTACCTGATATATTTTATCACAATTTTTTATTTTCTTTCTTTCTATACACTTCCATTTAAGGTATATCTAATTTAAGAAACATATATCTATTGTTTTAAAATTCAGCAAATCTGGTTTTAACTGGTATGTTTGTTAATGTATGTTCCCAGGTTCTCATGTGCTTCTCCTATACTTCACTTTACCTGGATAAATCATCTTACCAGGAATTGATCTTGTCTGCATTATCCTAATGTGAGTGTGTCTTCTGATACCCAAGAAGAGAGGCTGTGTAAAAATGAAGACGTATAGAAAGCCAAAAAAGAAAGAAAGGAAGAAAGGATAACTGAGTCCTAGTGACATCTACTGAGACCTAATATTAAGGTTATGATGTCTTTTTAGCTCCTATATTAAGTTACAGCTAAAGCCAGAACTCTCCATCCCTAGGCATTTTAACAATGAACATTATATAAAGACATATTCTGTGGTCATTCTCTTTATTAGATGATATTATTTAATTCTTGTTACATTCCAGGCATCTTTCTAAGAGCCTCACATCAATTATCTCATTCAACTCTAATTTAACTCTAGGAGGTTAGTACTATTTTTATTCCCACTTCATCAACAGAAAAAGTTAGGCCTTAAAAAAGAATGTGTCCCAAACCACAAGGCTTATGGCCTCACTGCATTGCCTCTTTCGCTGAGTCTTCTTTCATGGAAAGACTCACCAGAATAGCTTTAGGCTTTGGCCTAGTTTATACAACCTATTTTACTTTCCCAATCACCACTTTAAAAAGCATCTATTTTATTAATCATTGCTGATGATCTGTCCTTTCTATTTCACAGTTTAATTTTTATTTATTTATTTGGAGATGGAGTCTTGCTCTGTCACTGAGACTGGAATGTGATGGCATAATCTTGGCTCACTGCAATCTCTGTCTCCTGGGTTCAAGCAATTCTGCCTCAGCCTCACGCCACCGTGCCCAACTAATTTTTGTATTTTTAGTAGAGACACAGTTTTGCCATGTTGGCCAGGCTGGTCTTGAACTCCTGACCTCAGGTGATCTGCCCACCTTGGTTTCCCAAGTGCTGGGATTACAGGTGTGAGTCATGATGCCTGGCCAAGGTTTTATTTCTGAAAGTTCCATTTTTGGCTTTTCTAAATGTTCTTAAATATTGTATGGGTCATCATAACATATTTTCTATAAAAATATGATTGCAGTTTTCTTCCATGTATGGTAGAATTCAGGGAGGGATGAAAATATATGAACCTGAATTGTTAATCTTACATCTTATTTCTATAGGATACTGTGCTTCTTCTTGCCAAAGAAATGTTGACAGTTTGAATTTATAACAATACATTCAAAAACCGTGAAGTTTTAAAACAGAAAATAATGTATCATTAGGTGCTCTGAAAAGATGAGGAATTCACTACTTCTTGCTCATTTTGGTAAAGGTTTCTAGAAATAAACATTAAGTTGTATGGACTTGGCATGTGGATCATTCATGAAGCAGAGAATGCATGATACAGTTAGCTGCTTGAATCATTTCTCTCTAAATTATTCATGCTTCTAATTTATCTAACCATTTTCCATCTCTTAGAGTACCTGAATTATTCTCATTTCCACAGGACATGAGGGCATTAGCATCAACAAGGACAAAGTTAACAGAAAGAAATTAAATGGTTGACCAAAGAAACCACAGTCCAAATAAGTTAAGGAAAGAAAGAAGTCTCAGAAAAGAGGGCTGTGTCTCTTGGGGTAACAGATCCCAAGTTTTTGGTCTGTTTCATACAGGGATTTGAACACTCCATCCTTCATAAGACAATAAATAATGTGATAGATAATACAAGTTACAACTAGAGTTACACGGTTGGTAGCAGGAGGTTCAGATCTGGCTGCTTTGTTCCATAAGCAGAAGTTCCCTTAAGAGATCTTGCTCTAAGTGGGAACCTAGCATGTTTGTCAAGAATCCTGAGTATCTTAATGAAATCCAGATAACAGAACCACCTATACTCAATCATTGTAAATTATGTAATTTGCAAATCTTGCAAGTATATGATGTTTTTGTAGCATTGTTTTCACCATGATTAATTACAGGTCTCAGAGAAAGCAAAAATGAAAAGAAATTTCTAGTAACAGGTATCTAGCATTTGATTGGCTAAAAATACACACTGATACACAGTAAGTCAAGAGTACATGGTTTTATTGATGCTACAGCTCTTAATGTGATCCTCATTCCTGTAAACCTATTGCAACCCACTAATGCCATCTCTTAGACACAGATGTGGAAGAGAACATCATTTTCAGTGAACATAGAAGATAAGCAGCTTACTCTGGTGGGAGAATCACATGAATGAAAAGGGATTGTGAGAGCTAAAAGTGACAAAGCAGTTTGGGGCTCATTTGATTGCTGCTTAGTAGGCATGGGAAGACTGACAGCCTTTGAAGAGAGCATGATATGGCTCCAGCTGTTCTTCAGGAAGTCAGTTCAACAGTCACAGACATGCAGATTGGATCACAGGAAAAGGGAGAAGGATAAACTTGAAAGAGAGTGGCCTGTTTTGGCTGGGTAAGAGGAAATGATATTCAGACCAGTTGTGGCCATTGCAATGAAGAGTTTGCAGGTAGAAATCACATGGGAGAGAGAGAAAGGATAAGAAGTGCCACTGATCTCCCAGGTGATTAGGAACTAAAGACAAAACCAAGGCAGTGGGCTCAGGTGCCTGGGTAGAAGAGGATGCCACTGCAAGAAATCATGTCCTCAGGAAGATGAGGTAATGAGGTAAAGAGGTATGGGTGTTCAGACACACACAATTAACCTTGAAAGGCAGGTGAGATGGACAAGTAGAGATGTTCTGTAGACATGAAGAACTCAAGGTCATAAATGGAGCTATGAGTTTGGAGACATGTTCAAGAAGGGGTCTTTAAAGCTGCTAGGTTGGATGAGATTATTGAGGATGGTAGAAAACAGCAAAGGAAAATCAAGACAGAAAATGGACAGGCACTTGCAAAGGAAAGATGGATGATAAGAAGAACTAGAGGAATAAATACAATGGGATGCTATAAAGAGAGAGTGGGAGAACAAGAACAGTATGGCATCTTAGACAGCAAAGGGAAGAGCATTTCAAGAACTGCCAAATGGGAAGTAAAGTCGTTCAGCTGCCATAAAAGACAGTTGGGTGGTTTCTCCAAGAGTTGAATGTAGAATTATCATATGGGCCAGCAATTCCACTCCTAGATAGAAACCCTAAAGCAAGTTATAACTAGGGTTATGGTGACAAGAGGCCGAAGGCGATTCAGGTCAATAAACAGGGTTTGCTTAAGAGATCTTACTGTTAAGTGGGAACCTACCATGTTTGTAAATAATCCTGAGTATCCTAATGAAATCCAGATAGCAGAGCTACCCACATTTAATCATCGTAAATTACATAATTTGTACATCTTATAAGTGTACAATGTTTTGTAACATATTATTACTAACAATTATTACTAACATTATTTTTGTAGCATCATCTTAATGAAATCCAGATAACAGAGCTGCTTACACTCAATTATTGTAAATTATGTAATTTGTAAATCTTGCAAGTATGCAATGTTTCTGTAGCATTATTGTCACTGTATTTACAAATCAAAAATTAGTACTCAAATACATTTACACATAGGTTGGTAGCAGTATTGCTCATTATAACAAAAGGTAAAAATAGCCCAAATGACCATCAGCAGATAAATGGGTAAACAATTTGTGGTCCATACAAGTAATAGAATATTGTTTATCCCTAAAAAGGAGTGAAGTGGTGATATACATACTATAATATGGATGAAGCTTGAAACATTATACTAAGCAAATAAAGCCTAAGTATTGTATGATTTCATTTATATTACATATAAAAAAATAGGTGATACAGAAAGCCAGGAGCTGGGGGAAGGCAGAAAATGCTTAATAGGTATGAAGTTTCCTTTTGGGTTAATAAAAACATTTTGGAACTAGATAAATGTGGTCGCTGCACAACATTAAGAATGGTATTAAGTATCACTTGGTTAATTTTATGTTATGTAAATTTTACTTCAATAAAATTAAAACTAAAAATTAATTGCTTCAGAGACTTCAAGCAGGCTCAGGACTAAGAAATAGTTGAAGGAAATCAGCTGTTTAGTTTCTATGACCTTCAAAAGAGAATTTTCCGCAAAACATTCAGGACAGGAGCTCATTTTGGAGTATTACAGTATGAACTTGCAAGGAAACAGAGATGTCGAGTGAAGACGGATTTCAAGAAGACTAGGGAAGGAAGGCAGTGATTTGAAGGAGAAACCATTTAGTTTAGCACGGGAAGATCTGACCATGTTTGGAAGTTGGGAGAGGATTCCGAGAGGAGAGAAAATTCGAGATGTAAGAGTGTGAGAGGAAATAGTGAATGAAGAAAAAGGCAGAAAAGAGTGAGTTCCAGGGTTCCAGTGAAGGGATGTGTCATGAAAAAGAGGAAGAACCGATCTTCCTCTGAGAGGAAGGGAAGGAGTCGAGGTGCGCAGAGATGGAAAAGGGAACCAGAACGGATGGTATGCCTTTTCTCAACAGAGGAAACTGCAAGGCCAGCTGCAGAAAACTGTAGGCACTGGGGGAGGACTCAATGCTTTAGGTAAATGAAAAAAACTTAGAGTGGTGCTCAAGGTGAAGAGCAATAAATTAAGGATGAATAATTACAGAGTAGCAATAAGTGCAGGAACCTGCAGAGAGGGAGCTGGCACAGGTCCAGGAGCGTGAATACCTCATCAATCAAGTCCTTTTCATATCACCCCCATCCTGTGTTCCACAAATTATTTTGCCCATCTATTGGGTTCATAGTCACACCTACTGAGTATCACTTTGTAATTTCAGTCAATCCTTACAGATACTTGGGTTCTTTTTGAACCCCAAGTCAATTGGACAGTTGGAATGCCAGAGCTATGGAAGTTTCAGATAACAAACTTGTTTGTATCTTCATCTCCATCACTGCGATGAAAGCAGTTAGACTCACGGACTGCACACAGAAATCATTCTCCAGGATGACAGAGATTATTTTTTTAACCCTTTTGGATACAGCTATTCAACCAATATGAATCTACTTTAATAATATTTGGCTTGTATTTTTGAATTTTGGAAAAAAAAGGATGAGATATTTTGTTAAATGTTTTCTTTTTAAGAGTCTGAGTGCAAAAGTATGACTCCAAAATATTCTAGCTGTATGATCCTGTACATATGCTCTCCTTGTCTTACTTTATTCAGTTGTAAAATGAATACAAAATTGTACCTATGTTGTAGAGTTATCATAAAGGTTATATGACTTAATGTAAGAAATGCACTTACTTAAAGTGGTACCTCACACGGCGTTTAAGCTAAATCAATTGACTATGGTCTGCATTATTAACATCAATATCCATTCTGTCTCCAGCATTTGCTAAGTCATTAAGTAATTATTTATTCAGAGCCAGATATTGTAAGTGATAGATTTATAGTGATGAATAAGTCAGTCAAGTCTCTATCTTTATGGAGCATATAATTTTATTTATGCAGAATTTGGGAAAATACAGGGAGCTTTTTTTTTTGTACTTTAAAAATTCAGTTTTTAGGTTTTCTTTCTTATCCTCCCCTTCCATTTAGAGAAAATATTATGCAAAGGCCTGAGGGAAAGAGGAAATTACAGATAACAAGGTAAATAAGACTGATGGTCGCTCTTAGATACTAGGGTTTGTTAACAAGGGCCAAATCGAATAAGAGACTTGGAATAAAAAAGCAGTCAAGTCTCAATTATCTGTGTTAACCAGGGTTTATGAGAATGGACAATGCAAGGACAGAAATAATACATTTTGATTAGTTGACTTAAATTCACAGCAGAGGCTTTTACAAAAAAAAAAAAAAAAAAGAATACACAGGCCTCGGAGTAAGAGTGTGAGTGTTGGGCAGGAGGCAGTCTTCAGAAGAAGTCTCATTATAGTTTTCAGACGATTCCTTGGGTCTCTTGGAGAACCACCACTGTTTAAAGCTTTGTATCTTCAAAGGAAAGAAGTTGTAAAAAGTTGCTGCCAAAGGAAGCTTAATTTGCCTGACTTGATGAAGGGGTTGGTTCACAATGCACATTCTCTGTCAAAGGATTTGCTGCAGAGAGAAAGGCAGTTGAAGAAACCATCTGATTTCCATAAACAGCTGGGAGGCAGGAGAAACAGTGTAGCCATTAGGGAAAGGGAAAGCTCTCTCTTAGATCTCAGGTCCAGTCTTCTCTGATTGGCAAAAGAGAGAAAGAGCAGCAGGAAAGATTTCACAATCCTTCCTTCTGAATTGTAACAAGTCTGGAGAGGAAGGGCAGGGGTCACCAGGGTCAGAGAAACAAGCTCAGGCCAACTGAAGGCAGACTCACCATCTAGGAGGATATTTGGGGACTGTTGCTTGGAAGACAGCCTGAAGTTTTGTGAGCCCTTTGCCTTTGAGTAACCCTGGAATATCTGTAGTTATTCCTTCCCCTAGGGAAGCACCTGCTCCTTGAAAGGCCTCCACACTTGGCTATTTCCTCCAGTCTTTGAAGATTAGGAATTGCTGAGAGCTATAAGTTGTCATCTTTGTTTGCATTTGAAATTTTCCTGCCTGAATTTTAATGTATTGATGTATAAAATTCTGAAAAATATATGAGATATTATTCAAAGGTTTTCTTTTCTTTTTCTATCCTCTTTTTTAGAGAATTGACTGAGTTAGAGAAAGAAAAACAAGCGTTTGCCAAATTCATTTTCTGCTCAAAGAAAAACAGTTGCCTTTTGTTTTGATGGCCACCTACATACAATATTTGTTTTTTGATTGTTGCTACTTCTTGACTAATTAAGAAAGATAGAAGCAATGCAGAAAATAACAAGATCTGCCCTGCTATGGGCCCCAGTGAGATGAAGGCATTCTTATTTTTTAAATGTCACTCCTATGGGGTATGGACCAGAGGAGAAAAGGTTTCTACCTATTTAATAGAAGTCATCAAGAAAAGACAACATCAACTATGATGAGATTAGGCCCTGGGACAAGCTGAATATGTTTACTGTTTGTCTATGTGATATCTTGAGACTGGACTTGGCTTTGCTTAAACAAGCGATTGAGCTGAGAATGAAACAGTATCAACGGTCTGGACAGAGCAGATGCCACCCTGGCAAGTGTCACAAATCACTGCCAGGCCACAGGGGCCAAAAGCCCACAAGCCCAAGATGGGTAGACTGGAGGATCTGTTTGGCTAGGGCCATAATGCTTTTCTTTACTAATTTTTCTACAAACACTCAGGTTTCTGCCTGAAAACTTTGGGTGAGATCATGAAATCTCATCATCCCCTGTGCCAGGTGGACCAAGACTGAATAAATGGTACCTCTTCCCCCTTTTCTTTACTACCTAATTTTTGAGTGTTGAGAACAAATACTCAAATAGAGAAAATCCATGGTCTTTATCAAAGACTGTACTCTCTCATCATTGGAGATTTTTTTTTTTTTTTGTCATTCAGAAATGTAGACCCATCTCTTACAGAGAGACCTAGCCAACATTCACAGTTGGAAACCTCATGCTGTTTCCATGAGACTCTTATCCCAAAGGTTCTGTTCATGAGGAAAGTTTTATTAGTGGGTCACGACAACACAGGGCTTGCTACTTATCTAAAATTTCTTCAAGAGTTTTGCACAGTTTTGTATTAATTTTTATTTCTAACTACTTTGAGATGACTCTATGACATTTAATCTCTAATGGGAGTCATGCTGACTGCAAAGGCTGCAGTGCCCAAGTATCTCCATGTGAATCGCTCTGGGAGTTGTTGATAAGAGAGTAATTGTAAAAAGAGGTTATCATCCCTGTATTTACATTTAGAATTGACTAGTATTTGATTTATGGTAATAATAAGAGATAGGAGGATAGAGGCATATCAGAGAGCCTAGAAAGTGTACATTTCATTACATTATCTTGTTCTATCCCAGATACGAGGTGGAATTTACCTCTGACAATACTATATTCCATCTACGTGAAAGCCCCCAAGCAGCTGCTGGGGAGCTAACTGTGGATGCGGAAACGCACTCGGGGAATCCTGTGGATGGCAGCACTGGCCTGCCACCCAACTAACTCCACAGCCACGACCTAAGACCCACCTCTGAGAGTCTCAGTTTCCCCACTCAGGAAATGAAAACCACAGCGTCCGCATCCAGGCATTGTGGTGAGGCTTAAATCAGATAATGCATATACAAACAAAACTGGAAATTATAGTTTTAAAAACTAAATACAAGGCATTTTCTCTAGACTCTGGGACCATGAAGATGAATGAGATACAGTCCCTGGCCTGGGAGAAACTTATGTTTAATGACCTCATGCTGTTTCCAAGAGGTTCTTTTTGTAAAGGGTATATTCACAGGAAAAGTTATTAAAATGTGTCATGACAACACAGGGCTTGCCCACCTTCCTAAAATTTCTTCAGGAGTTTTGCTCTACTCTGGATTTATTTACTACTTTTAACTTCCTATGCTATTCCATGGAATTTACTGAAAAATAGAAAAGCACAATAGCTCTGCCATAAATGTCAGTATTATTCAAAATAGCAATGACTCCACGAAATCAGAAGGCCCAGCTCAGCTCCCAGTCCTGCATCTACTGATGGATGATGTCATTGGTTAAGTTCCTTTAACTTCTCTGAGCTACTTCTGCATCTGGAATACAGGAACAGGCTGGCTATAGAGAAAAACAGTTGGATGTGTGAGGGGCTCTAAGGCTATGCTCTGACATGTAGTAGGAACTTAGTGAATGATTTCTTTAATCCTTCTTTCAAAATATGCAAATATTCCCGGAGAACTGCACGGCATCCTATCTCATCTGTAGCCATTCACTATTTGTGCTTATTAAGTATTTAAAAATTAAATACTCTAAACTGAGATGTGCATTAAGCATATCATATTTTCAATGACTTAATATGAAAAGAAGAATGTGAAAAATATATTTTACAAATAATGTCCATATTGATTAGTTGGTTTTTTTTTTTGAGAAGGAGTCTCAATTGCTCTGTCGCCCAGGCTAGAGTGCACGATCTAGCAATCCTCCTTCCTCAGCCTCCCGAGTAGCTGGAATTACAGGCATGTACCACCATGCCCAGCTAATTTTTGTATTTTTAGTAGTGACATGGTTTCACCATGTTGTCAGGCTGGTCTCGAATTCCTGGCCTCAAGCAATCCACCTGCCTCAGCCTCTTAAAGTGCTAGGATTACAAGCATGAACCATTGCGCCCGGCCTTGATTACTTGTTGAAATGGTAATGTGTTAGATATATCTGATACACACACACACACACACACACACACACACACACACACACACGTATGTTTTTAGTTATCTACACTTTCTATGAGATCAGTTTTTTCCCCCAAGCATTTCAATTAAAATTAATCTCCAGAATATCGTTTTCTTAGATTCGGATCCATACAGCAATCTGTTATCTATTTAAATTAATGACCTGAAGGATGTCTTTATCTATATTTGAATAGTATCCTGGAGCTAAGAGCCACCACATAAACATAACAATTTAGGCATGTGTCAAGATGTAACAGCCTATTATCGAATTCTAGGCCCAATTCTTGGATCAGTACAATAATTTTCAAGCTATATATTTTCTCCAACTTAGGTGACAGTTAAATGGATCCTAATTTTCTTAAAGGTTCCTGGGAGCCTTTTGCCATGGAGCTTGGTACTTCACAGGTTGTTTGAAGTTACCCCATTTGTTAAATCAGTGCATATTAAGTATCTACATCTTTAACTCTTCGTTTCTTTATGGTCACAGCAAATGAACAGATTGATTCTCCACTGGGATTTTTATAAAACATATAAAAATATTTATATAAAACATATTTCATGTAAGCAGGATCGAAATGATCATCCCACTCAACAGATTCCATGTTACTTCTCAATGTGAGAAGGTGTAGAGATAATGTAATTAATTTACCAAGAGCTTGTTGCTCTCCTTTTCAGGAATGCTTTAGAGCAGCGGTCCCCTAGTCCCCTACCTTTTTTGGCACCAGAGACCTGCTTTGTGGAAGACAGTTTTTCCATGGACCGTGTGTGTTGTTGTTGGTGGTGGTTCTGGGACGATTCAAGTGCATTACATTTATCATGTACTTTATTGCTATTATTATTTCATTGTAATATATAATGAAATAATCATACACCTCACCATAACGTAGAATCCATGGGAGCCCTCAGCTTGTTTTCCTGCAATTACATGGTCCCACTGGGGGTGATGGGAGACAGTGACAGATCATCAGGCATTAGATTCTCATAAGGGAGGTGCAAGCTAGACCTCTTGCATGTACAGTTTACAATAGGGTTCACGCTCCTATAAGAATCTAATGCCGCTGCTGATCTGACAGCAGGCAGAGCTCAGGCAGTAATGTGGGCGATGGGGAGTGACTGTAAATACAGATAACGCTTTGCTTGCTCACCCACCACTCACTTCTTGCAGTGTGCTGTGGTTTCTAACAGGCCACAGACTGGTACTCAGGCAGGGGGTGGGGGAGAATCTTGTTTTAAAGAAATAAAGTCAAGTCATATTTTGCAGTGTGCCAGGTGTCTAGAAGGTTAGATGGTATCATGGCCAAAACAGAGGATTCAAATGGTTGGCTCAGAGTCGGAAAAAATTGCAGTTCATCTCAGTAACAAATGTGCAAAAGTGTTTTCATCTAGAATGTGTGAGATCAGGGAAGGGGAAAAATGTATAGAAGTGACAGTGACTTACTGGTTACTTCACTTAAGAATAATTGATCTGTGATTGAGAATCATCCATTAACAAGGCACTGAGTGAGGCATGACACTTGTTTTATTTCATGTAACTCATGATGGCATCCACACAAGGCCAAGGTATTAGGTCCATTGCACAGATGAGAAAACTGAAGCTCAGAGAAGTTAGGTAACTTTTCAGTATCATGTGACTGATAAATGTGTGATTAGTTTCCAGTTTTTGGTGACATCATCCACAAAAACTTTGGCTGGATATCCCCATGAACATATCTGTACAGAAACAGAGGGGCACTTAGCCCCAGAGTTCCCTCAAGGCACTTACTAAGTGGATCCTGAGGTTCTGAGAAGTAGTGGATTTAAAGGTTGTAACCTACCAATGGAGGAAGAGACATATAAGCAGTGTTGTTGGCTTCTGGGAAACTGATGATATATTTTATATTTTTATTTAAAAACTAAAAACAAAAACAACTGTTTCTCCCAAGTGGCTCCTTCTACTGATTGCTCCTTTTATTTTATTTTTTTGGAACCATTTCCATCCTGATTCTTCAAACTGGATTAGGAGCCAAAATTGTGTCTTTTAAATTGCATGTTTGCAATGCTGATGAACAACCATGAAAAACGAGCCTTAAATTTAGCCTTTTCAGCTTCTGTCATAACTTGCTTTCTTTTCTTCTTAAGAAATTCTTGTAATGACAAAAAAGGGAAAAATAGTTTTTTGCATTTAATCAAAGCAACCTGACTAAGAGACCAGTTTCTCTTCATTGAGGCAACTTGTACTGACTTCCAGGTAAGAAGTTTAAGTTGTTCATAACGAGTTTTTAAATACTGCCAGGTCTTTTGGTGTTTGTTAAGTGGACCTGTAGATAATCTCTTCGCTATGAAGTTTAGTCAGTGCTTCCTATAAAGTGAGCACCTGAGGAATAAGAGTGGTGATGGTTTAAGTTCACCTGTAATCCTGAATCCACACAGGTTATAGAAGTCACAGAATTTGGTTGTGTTGGGTGTGGATGGAGGGCTGGGCCATCTTAGTTTTCCTGCTTCATTGGCTGAACATTTATTATAGGTCTGGCTTTGACAGTGCAATTACTATGAATAACTCAAATTTCATGTTGAACACTGACTGTCCCAAGTTGCTGGCATGCTATGATGGTTAATATTGTCAAGTTGATTGGACTGAAGGATGCAAAACACTGTTCCTGGGTGTTTCTGTGAGGGTGTTGCCAAAGGAGATTAACGTTTGAGTCAGTGGAGTGACAGAGGCAGACCCGCCCACAATCTGGGTGGGCACCATCTAATCAGCTGCCAGCATAAAAGCAGACATGGAAAGAGCAGACTGGTTGTTTTCTGGCCTCCATCTTTCTCCCGTGCTGGATGGTTCCTGCCCTTGGACATCAGACTCCAAATTCTGCAGCTTTTGGACTCTTGGACTTACACTAGAGACTTTCCAGATGCTCTGGGGCCTTCAGCCACAGACTGAAGGCTGCACATTCAGCTTCCCTACTTTTGAGGTTGTGTGACTCGGACTGGCTTCCTGGCTTCTCAGCTTGCAGGTGGCCTATTGTGGGATTTACCTTGTGATTCTGAGAGTCAATTCTAATAAACTCCCCTTCATATATTCATCTATCCTTTCAGTTCTGTCCCTTTAGAGAACCTTGACTAATATACGTGTGTTAACTGATTGAATCCTCACAAGATCACTGTGAGTTTAACTCAATTATGAATCCCTTTTCCAGCTGAGAAACCTGGAGCAGAAGTAGTGAATGCAGCACTGGGGTTCATGCCAAGGTGGTCTGGCCCCAGAGTGATCTTACTCTGCTGCATGGGAGCCAGGGCCCTGAGCTCAGGAGCTCAGCATCAAGACAGGCACAAGCAGAAGAAAGAAGACTGTTTTGTTTCATGCTATCAGTAGAGACAGCCAGGCAGGGGTCTAGAGGAGCCTGGAGGAGGAACACTAAGCAAGCTGGGGGCAATATTCACAGAGCTATTCCCAAAGAGGGAACATCTTGGCTGGTCCTGAAGTATCTGTGGTGCTGACCACTGGGTAGTTGGAACCACAGTGGAGGGGACACCGTCCGGACAGAGGAGTAGCCAGTGTGAATGGGGTGGGAAAGTTTGGCCAATTCAAGAAACCACAAGTGATTTGGTATTGCAGAAAGCGGAGTTCAGTGTAGGGTGTGACGGGTAACTTGCTTTACTCATCCATTTATTCAAAAGGCATCTACTGAACACTATGCGCAGGCCCTGTGCAGGGCGCCGAGGATAGAGCAGTATAGAACATATAGGAAGGAGGGGGAGAAAGAAACAAGGAAGGGAGGGAGAGAGGGAGGGAGGGAAGAGACCCTTCCTATATTAATCTGAGACAGACATTAAACACCTGAACAATAAAATAAGTAAACACATAATTACAAATTGAGAGGACGTCTGCAAAGGAAAAACACTGGTGCCAAGAACTAGACCAGCAGGGGAGAACCTTTCTTGGGAGGGGGACAAGAGTCGGGTGTGACAGGCAGGGGAGGCTCTTGGAGAACGTGACATTTCTGAGGGTCAAGCCACTTAGAGAGGAGCAGGGATCAGACATGAAAGAAGGCTAGAGATCAGTCAGGCTAAACCACAAAGGATCTTTTCAGACATCCTCTGTCTTTAGAAGGTATCCCCAAGGCCAGGTGAGCTGATCAGGAAATGAGGGCATGTTAAGCAGAGGAGTGAAGTGATCAAATTGCATTACAGGAATAACTCCAGACTGGGAGTGAGGAAGCTGGATCCAAGCCCGCAGCCCATGGCCCCCAGAACTCTCCGTGGGACACTGGGCCATGGGGGACTTTTGCTTTGTTCATAGAGACCTGGCTGCCTGGACATAGGCATCTAAATTCTACCACTGCTGAGAGTGTGAGTTTCAAGATGAAGCCTGGAAGTACAGTCTCTTTAGTTCCCAAACCCAATGTTAGAATAAATTCCTCTAGGCTCCTTGATGTCACTTCCCAACCTGACTTCATCAAGTTCTTTAATTGATGTCAGAATTACTTGCCATGATCTACAGTCAGGCAAGCTACAATTTCTTTTCTTTTTTTTTTTTTTTTTTTGAGAGGGAGTCTCACTCTGTTGTTCAGGCTGGAGTGCAATGGAGTGATCTCAGCTCATGGCAACCTCCACCTCCCTGGCTCAAGAGATTCTCCTGTCTCAGCCTCTTGAGTAGCTGGGATTACAGGCACATGCTGTAACTGGCTAATTTTTTGTGTTTTAGTAGAGATGGGGTTTCACCATGTTCCCCAGGCTGGTCTCGAACACTTGAGCTCAGGCAATTCACCCATCTTGTCCTCCTAAAGTGTTAGGATTACATGTGTGAGCCACTGCACCCAGCCTGCAAGCTACAATTTCTTAACTCAGAAAGAAAGAATGAGTATGGTGTTTTTTATTTATGAGTGTTTTTATTGGCCAGGCCAGAAAATGAAGTCAATGAGTCCCATTTACATGGCAGGTAAAGACATTTCTGCATGTGGAATGAAGCACAGAACTTTTCTGTATAAACTCGTCAAACTACATACAAAGTAAACACACATGTGTGCATACAAACACCACACACACACACACACGCCCCTCACTCTGCTGTTTTCCCTTTTATCCTTGTTGGGCCATGAGAAACAGCAGATCTGGTGGGGAAAAGTCACAATTCTGTCCAGACATAACTTTGTGTGTCAGGTTTATCATGCCCTTCCACAGGCTGGAGAGCCCTTTTGTGCATGGAAGGTTAACCTCACTATCTTCCATAACCATTGGCCAGAACCTATCAAAAGACTTGGAATTAAACCGCTCTTCTGCCTATTCAGATCTAAGGTGATCTTATGTAACCCAGGCAGGTACCAGATTCTAGGCGGCTCGTTAAAACACACACAAATAACTTGCGAGTCTGTAATTAAATCATTAACAAGCAGACTTCACAGATTTGGGGTATACGGCTTGCAGGTAAGACAGGGTCATAAGTAGCAGGTAAAAATAAGAGAGGCCAGGCTCCCTTTACTATAGAAGAGCCAGGCTCCAGTTATCACAGCTAAAATAGGCTTCACTGTGGTTACATTTGCCTTAAAGAATCTTTCCTTCCAAAACACAGTGGCATGAAATGCACAAGTGTGAAATCACCCCAGCTTTGGTTAGGCTGGCGGTCCCTCCTACTTCTCCGAGCGTGCCTTCTCTTTCGTATCATTGGCTTTACTTTCTCCTCATGTCCCCAATCTCTGGCTTCTGTCTCGTGGCCTCAGGGAATATATTTTACTCTCAGTTCCTTATCCTTCCTCTAGAGGTTCCAAAATTATACTATTGATGGGAACTGCCTCTTAATGTCTGGTGCTGTGCCCAAGAGGACAACTCTGTGATACAGACTGTTCTTATCCCTGTTTGATAGATGAGGATATTGAGATTCACAGAACTGAGTCACTTGCCCAAGTTACACAATCAGTAAGTGGCACAGCAGAAATTTGAATCCACTGATGTTCAACATAAGGCAAAACTCCTACTACTACGCTGCTCTTCCTTCCAATGTGTACTCTAAGGGCCAGTCCTGTATTGTTCACTGACCACTGGACATCTCTATAAAGATGTCCCTGACAGCACCTAAATTAACATATGCAAGTCTGACTAGATATCTTTCCCTAACATTTCTTTCCTGACTGGTCCAATTCATCTCCATCCTTCGGGCTAGACAATCTGGAATCATCCGGATGCTGAATTCTGGCTCTTTTGTCCTTTTTTGGCAAATCTTGCAAGTCTTGTTTCCCTCCATTGCTGCCATGTTGCTCTAACTGATGCTCTCATCTCCTGATTCATAGGCCATGGCAACAGTCACCCCAGTGGCACAGCCTTCTAGGAGTAAAGTGGCAGGAAGAAGACTCCGTATTTAGTCAGAGACCAAACTTTCAGTCTCATTTCTGTCAGTTTCAAGTTAGGGTCTCTTGGCCAGGTTCTCATATCTGCAGGAAGGGGTGATATCAGCAACTCCACAGGGAGGTTGTGAGAGTTAGAGGTCACATATACCAAACCATAGACTGAGATGCATAACCTTGAGAAAGCGCCACGAAATTGGTTCTCAAAAAAATGGTGGTAGCTATTATTTGAACTATAAGCTCCAGTCCCTCCCTACTCCAGTCAAGGCTTCTGGGTGAACACCACCAAGGATTATTTTTATCCTGCCTGTTTCTCTGCTCAAGAACCTACAATGGCTCCTTCGCTCCTGTCATATCAATCTAAACTCCCTTCTCCTGGTCTTCACTGGCTGTCTCCACCCTGTCTGTCCACCAGTTCCCATGCTTTTATTTAGCATTCCCCTTCTGTTCCAGCTTCCCCTGGCCCAGAAAAGTAGACCCTGGGATGCTGGACCCTGGCTTGTGTGGGGAGTAGGGAGTGCCCGGGCTAATCCCTGAGGTAGAGCCAAAGCATCTCTGGGAACTGCAGAGCTCCCAGCTGAGAATGAGAAGACAGATTGCACTCATGTTGCCCAACAGTGTCACCAACGGAAGAAGCAGGATGCAGAGTGCAGGGAAGAGGGATGCGGAATGGGAGCCAGACATCAAGGGCCAGAACTTACAGGCAGCCGCAGGAATGTTCTATCAGGTTCAGTCATGGGAAAAGGGGATGTGGGAAAGGCACTGAACTGGTCCTGACTGTCTGCCATTCTGGGTTCTAGGCCCTGCTTGCCTCTAATACAATTGCAGTGGTGGGAATGAACATTGTACAGTCTTGCTCTGTTCCAGATGGTGAGTCAATAGAACCTACTGATAAAGCAGAGAGCTCCAGGCTGGGCAGTGCAGCTCATGCCTATAATCCCTGCATTTTGGGAGGCTGAGGCGGTACTTAAGGTCAGGAGTTCAAGAGAAGCCTTGCAAACATGGTGAAATCCCTTCTCTACTAAAAATACAAAAATTGGCCAAATGTGGTGGTGGGTGCCTGTAATCTCGGCTACTTGGGAGGCTGAGGCAGGAGAATTGCTTGAACCCAGGAGGCAGAGGTTGCAGTGAGCTGAGATTGTACCACTGCACTCCAGCCTGTGAGATGGGAGTGAGATCCTGTCTCAAACAAACCAAAAAGGAGAACTCTGGAGCCACATTGCTGAGGGCTAAGCCCCAGCTCTGCCACCTACTGAGTAATCATAATAGCACCAGTGATAACAGCTTCCCTTTGCATGTTGTGAGGATGAAAGACTTGAAGAAGCCCAGGTGTAGCATACAGTAAGTGCTATGTAAGCCTCAGGTGTTGGTCATTGCTGTAGCATCAGCTGAGTGCTATGTATTACTGCTACATGTATTGTCTCATTTAATCCACATGAAGATCCAAACAGGTCTATTATTTATATTTTACAAATGAAAAAAATCAAAGCTACATAGAGGCTCAGAAGGTAAAGCAATTTACTGCAGGTAACCCAGCTAAGAAGAGAAACATCTTGCGGACAGTCAGACATTTCCCTTATAGACACTCCCAACTATGCACATTGACCCATTCTTCAAAGTCCAGCTCATGGAGGAGTTGGAGACACGGACTCAGGAGCTAGGCTGCCGGGGCTCAAGTCTCATTTTCATTCCACTTCTTATTCATTTTGAGATCTTGGAAACGTCACTTGCCTCTTGTATGTCAGTTCCCCCATCAGTGAAATCAATAAACAGGAGATAGCAGCATCTGTCTCCAATTGCTAAGGAGATTACATGAGTCAGCGTTTGTAGCCCATGGAGCAACACCCGGCACATGGCTGGTGCTATGAGGACCAGCACAGCTCCCCTTGACCTCTCCCCTCTCCAAATGCACAGATCATCAATCACTGTTAGCTCCCTGCCTGGTACCCAAGCATGCATGCACACATTCACTTTCCCTTCCCAACAGGGGCTGAGCTGACTCAGGCACTCACTGATTTCCCTCGCTAGCAGCTGGCCTGCTTGGCTGCACACAGTAGGACTGAAAAAAAAATACCAACTACACATCCAGTGAGGTCTGTGCTCTCTTCAGAAGATTCGTTTACCATCTATTTTGTTTTCCCTTTATTTTCTTTTTCTTTTTTTCCTTTTTGGGTGCTTTTTGTTAAGGACACAGCTAATACATCTTCACAAAGCCTGTTTTCAAACCTCATAAAATTACTGGAGGTGGGAGATGAACGCCCTGTTCTGCTGAAGTCTGGCAAAATGAAGGACGCGGCAACCTCCTCCTGCTTTATAAGAAGCAAACAAACACAGCCAAGTTTTGTTGAAAACACGTACAGACAACAGCAAGTGAGAAACAGCCGGGGCTCGGAGGAGCTCTGTCTCTGGACGGCATCTCACAGGAACTCGAGGGACCAACAATACATGGCTGAGTTTTCATAAAGAGCCAAGCTCTTCCAGCCCCTCAAGGTGGAGTCGGTCCCGATAACCTGCTCAGAACCCCTTCTGGTCTCTTTCAAGCAAAACACTACAACACTGTCTTTTCCAGATGAAAACAATGAGACGCCATGCATGATGAACAATTTCCATCTAAATACATTCAAGTCCGTGGGCAAACCCCGTTGCCATACCATTTACATATTCCTATGCAACACTGTTTTTGCTGTGCATCCTGGAAAATTTGTTGCTTTAGATATTCGCCACATAATGTATATCGCAGATTAGTGAGATGATGTGAAAATGGTCATGTCTAAGAAAGAGAAAAGCTTGCCTTTGTGGTGTCATGAATTTCCACACTGGTACGAATTCGCCAATATCCTGTGTTCTCCAAAACATCGCTGATACGCTGTGCATTCCTTTTACATTGCAACCCACCCTTAACTCACAGCTTCACAGAGGGGAATTGTGAAGTTTGTCCAGTCCAGGAGCGGCAAATAGATTCCATCCTCAGAAACATCACTAAATGATCAGTTGATAGCAGGTTCCAGAAGCACTGTGCTCAGGATACTCGGGCTAAGCCAGAGGTTATTAGCACTATCTGCCATGAGAATGGTGGCAGTAGGATGGCACGTGAGCCACTTATTTGCCATTGCAGGCTGTTTAACCTCTCTACTCTGCAGATAAAGAAGCTATATGATGCTCTCAAGATCACACAGACAGCACTGGCAGGAAGGCAATCCTCACATTGCCAGTTGTACTGTCTCTGCTCCCAGCTGTGTGACCCACGCTCACTCCACCACTGAACAAAATGAGCAGATCAAGCAGGGATATGGGTAATATGGCAGGTGAAGAAAAGGGATGTGAATCAGGGGCTGTGAAAAATTGAGGAAGACGAAGCTTGCAGATAGGAGAGAAGGCTAGGCACACCCAGCTGGGACATGCCATCATTAAGTCATTGTTTGGCTGGGGTCCTGCTGTGTGTCTTGCCTTCCTTTTCTCATGAAGGTGGAGTCTCTGAGCTCCTGGTGAAGGAGTGAGTCAGTGGTAAAAAAAAATGTCTCTGAATGGCACAATCAGGAAGCCTGAATGGCAGTTTGTGGCACTCATAAAGTGTAAATGTATGTGTGGGAGCGCAAGGATCAGCATGCATGTGTTTGCGGAAGGGAACAAGCATTGCTGCTTGGCAAAGGAGGAGCACCGTATGCAATTACACATACATCTAATACAGATATACCATGTATGTATGTATACACACACATATCTATACACAGTATAGAGACATACAGGTACACCATATACATTTATAGCACCATATGCAATTACACAGACATACAATACAGATATACCATGTAGATGTATATACACACATATATATACACTGTATATGTCCATATACAGTATGTGTATGCCTGTTTACACACACACACACACAAACAGATACACACATGCACACACACACACACACACACACACACACACATATACAAAGTCACCGAAGGTCATTGGGAAACAAAACAATAGAAAGGACATGAGTAGGCTGGGCAGCTTAGCTTTGAGATACCTGTGACCAGTTAAATGTGGGTGCATACATGTTTATATATACATATGTATAGACATATACATACACCACATACATATACAGCACCATATACAATTACATATACATAAACACACATACATATACTGAAGTTACTGAAGGTCACTGGGAAGCAAAACAAAACAAAACAACAGAATGAACGTGAGTAGGCTGGGCAGCTTAGCTTTGAGGTATCTCTGACATATTCAGTGTGGATGAATACGTATGTGTATACACGCACATATACCATATGTATGCATACATATACGCATATGTATATGCTACATATACCATGGTACATTGTATATGGTGCATACAGATATATAGTATACACACATGTATATATTTACATAAATATATACCATACACATACAGCACCATATACATACACATGGTATATGTGAATGTAATATATACATGTCCATATATGTACACATGCACACACATCATATATGTATAATAGCACTATATGCAGGACCATATGCAATTCTAGTGGGCCACTGTTTCTTGCCTATTCGCCATCCATTTCCCTTCCTCTGAAAACAGCTTCTTAATTTACTTAGAGTAACTACAATTATTTCATTCTCAGTCCATATGTTTTCAGGTGAATAGGGCTGACTCTGCCCTGGCTTCAGGAAAAGAGATGTGGCCAAGATGTGGCCAACCAGAACATCATAACCCAATGGACACCAGGTTTAGTTCAGGGGCGAGCATATGATCTAACCTATGAGATTCAATTTCAAGGTTTTGTTAGCATCCTCTAGAAGAGATGGTATCTCAGGTGACTTCAGACCAGGAAAATAAGAGGAATTGCTGAGACTTCCACACTGGGAGGCGGAAAGAGATTTGACCATATCAGTATATCTAATACAAGGAATATGGAACCACGAGATGCATTGGGATTAAAGCTGATGTCATCATTTGGACACCAGCACATGGCCATGCCTGAAGGCAGAACTATCCCTAAAATAGTTACATGAATTAACCCATGAACTATCCATAAATTAGTTACATGAGTCAGTCAATTCCCACTGCCCCCCACAACATTTTTAGAGTTGGGTTTCTGTCATTTGCAATAACAATGACAAAAAGAATCTTAGACATTATAATAAAGACCCATTTTCCACAAAAGACAGGCAGAACCTAATGTTCTCCTTGAACCCAAGTTATCTCAAACAGATGTGTTACCTGCAAGGAGCTCTGGACGTCTTTCCCCCCGACAATCACAAGTTCTGCCATGTCTTCTGCATGCGGGGTCCGTGCATGGACGAACAGAGTCCTGCCCACTGCAGTTATGTTTCTCAGGGCCACTAAGCTGCCATCACTGTTCACCTTGAAGTATGGGCTTGAGACCTCATAGCGTAGCTTGTCATTTCCCATACAGTCACTGAAGGTCACTAGGAAACAAAACAACAGAAGGAGCATGAGTAGGTTGGGCAGCTTAGCTCTGAGACATCTCTGATCTGTCAAATGTGAATTGCCACATAGTTCCCCACCCCAGAGTTCAAAACGCTGCCCTTTATCCCACAAGAAGCCGCTTGTACCCAAGTGACTTTGTGCTGGAAGACTTCACTCAATCGAGACATGCCCTTGACCACCTCACACATTCCAGGCAGGTGCTAAGCTCTGAGAATGCACAGTTGAGGGAAGTGATCTAATCCTGGCATGTCTGGGTGACTGAGCAGAACCACAGCGTGCTCAGGGGCATTGAGGAGAGCTGCACAGAGACAATATTCAAGCTGGGTATTGAAGATGAGCAGGAGATGAGATGGCCCTTAAGAATGCGGAAGACATTACAGGCTATTCAAAGGCACAGGGATGAGGGATAAATAGCAAAATGGATTCAGGGAAAGAGAATTAATGACATGCTTGGCTCAGAGGCAAACTTAAACTGTGGCAGGAATGTTGGGGATCTAGAAGGGAAGGGTGGGAATGAGGCTGATAATGTCTGGGAGACAAGTTGGGAAAAGCCAGCAAGTTAGGGTGCTTTCTGGTGGCCCTGGACGATTTACTGTGTGGAGAGGGTCAAGATAGGGTGTGTGCTCTGCTTCCAGTGGAAAGCAGTGCTTCTCAAGGATTGAGGTGCATCAGAATCACACAGGGTGCTTTTCTTTTGAGACAATCTTGTTCCATCACTCAGGCTGGATGGAGTGCAGTGGTGTGATCTTGGCTCACTGCAGCCTCTACCTCCCAGGCTCTAGCAATTCTCCTGCCTCGTCTCCTGGGTAGCTGGCATTACAGGCGCATACCACCATGCCTGGCTCATTTTTGTATTTTTAGTAGAAAGTGGGTTTCACCATGTTGGTCAGGCTGGTCTCGAACTCCTCACCTCAGGTGATCCACCTGCCTGGGCTTTTCAAAGTGGTGGGATTACAGGTGTGAGCCACCACGCCCAGCCCACAGGGTGCTTTGTAAGAATCCAGAAGACCCAATACAAAGATTGCAATTTGCATATCTGGGTTATAGGAAGTGGTTTAAAGAAGGGCAGGAAGAGAGGCCAAGAGAACCAGTTCAACCATTTCAGTGTTGTATCAAAGATGGCTGTCCAAAATGAAGGCAGTGGTGCTGGCGATGTGGAGAGTGGACAGAAGTGAACAAGGTTCCTGTCATGGAATGGCTTTACCATGTGTGGGAAGGAATGGGGAAGATGGGCCCCCTGCATGAACTACATGGAGCACATGGCATTGACACAAGCAGAGGCTATGATGGCCGATCATGCTCCCTTTGATGGTGATTCTGCATGTGGTACAAACTTCTATTACTGTGGGTATCATAACTGATTGTCTGTGCCCACATTTGCCTATCTGTCTTCTGCTGTAGACTTTGAGGCCCCTTGTGGGCAAGCATAAAATTGTACTACATGCATTCTGCTTTCTGCTGAACAGGCTCATTTGTTTAGTAAATCTTTAATCAAAGCATAATGTAGACACAGAAAAGTGCATACATCAGAATGTACAACTCAATGAATTTTTACAAAGTAAGCACACACGACTGCCCAGCACCCAGACCATAACATGACATATTACCAGTTCTCTCCTTTCCTGAGTAAAATTCCCACCCTCTTCCCCAGAGGCTGCATTATTCTAGCTTCTAATACCACAGATTGGTTTTACCCGCATTTGCACTGCATCTAATGAGATCATAGAGTACGCACTCTTTCCTCCTTGGCTTCTTCATTCAACGCTACATTCTGTGAGATTCATCATGTGGCTGTGAGTCATGGTGGTTTATTCTAATCACTGTAACAGTAATCGCTGATCACTATATAGTATCCAGGCTGCCATATATACCTTGATCATCATAGAGTATTCCATTATGTGACTGGACTGAGTCTATTTATCTATCCTATTGCCAATGGGCATCTGGATTATTTCCTGTTTGGTGATCCACATGCTGTTGCTAGGAACTTTCTCACATGCATCTTTTGGTAACAATATCTACATAGGTTCTACCTAGCACACTGTTAAACCCATGTAAATATAAGTTCATCTAAGCTCATCTACATAGGTCCTAGCACACTGTGAATGCCAAATAAATATCTGAAAATCGAAGCTTATATTTCTACTCTGGGAGGATGATACTTAGGGTGATAATAATCATATTAACTCATAATAATAGTGGATAATGCAGATTGAGCACTTTTCACATTCAAGAATTGGTGTTACACATTTTGCACACATCATTCTAATTAATCTTTACAATGACAATGAATGAAGTTCTATTTTGATCCCCTTCCCCCAGTTTCTCAATAAGGAAACCGAAGCTCATGGGGGCAAAGTTAGTGCCTGATACACACACGTTGTAAACGATATGTCAGGATTTGAACCCTGGATCACTTGCCTGTCACCACTGCATGTTTTCAATGAAGACAATACCTCATGAAGAATACAATCCTTCTGAAATCCTATCAAAACCTGAATACAGTAGTTCCCCCATATCCATGGCTTTGCCTTGTGCAATTTCAGATACCCATGGTCAACATAGGTCTGAAAATATTAAATGGGAAATTCCAGAAATAAACGATTCATAAGTTTCAAATTGTGTGCTGTTTTGAGTATTGTTATCATTGTTCTATTTTATCATTAGTTATCATTGTTCTATACTGTAAGATAAGTGTAAACTGTATATTTTACAGTTTCTAATTTGTAAATTAAAATTTAACATAGCTATATATATGTATAGGGCAAATAAGCATATATAGGGTTGTGTAATATCCATGGATTGAGGTATCCACTGTGGGTCTTGGAATTCATCCCCTGAGGACAAGCAGGGACTACTGTAGAGTGCTGTGAGTGCCCTTCTCAGTTCTGCTTTCATGCTCCTGCTCAGTCCTGAAGAGCACTGCATGGTGCCACTTGGTCACTCTGCAATGGTTCTAAGGCTTTCCATGGCTAAGTCAGCTTTAGGGCATCACTGCATGGACACACAAGTGGACTCTCGGGAGCCTGCAGTTCTCAGACACTTGCTCACTTTCTCTAACTATGTTGGTAGCCAAGATTAATGGAACATGCTCAGTTTCAGTTTTTGGAAGTGAACTATGAAGAAGTAACACCAAGGGTGCTTTCACTGTCATTGCCCATTTGTATTCATCCACTGGAGGCCAATTACTCAAATGACAAGGCCTGACAGGAAATTACTGTTTCAACTGCCAGCATGAGGTTCTAGCCCTAACCCTTGAACAGGTTCCAAGTAGACAGTCTCAGTTTGGGAGTGAATGGGGTAGAGGGAAAGGTATATGAAAGTTTGTGGGGTTCTAGATTCGCAGCTAAGGTCCTTCTTCCTACCCTTTCTTCCTTTCATAAACGTTTACTGAGAACCTACATCATGCTAGATGCCAAGGTTATAACATCGAACAAACACAGGCACAGTCCCTAGTTTGAAGTCTAATGTGGAAGACAGATATTAATTTAATACTCTTATAAGTAACAGGGGACCTACTGCAGGCAGAGAAAACCACAACATATGCAAAGGTACTGTGGCATCTACAGAACTGGAAATAAGCCAGTTAAGATTGGCGCACACAGCAAGGGAACAAGCAAGGAAGTGAGAATGGAGATAAGCCGAGCCCAGGCAGTGTGGGGTACTGGGGGCCACACAGCCCTGCTCCTTGGAGGAAGCCTTGGATTCTCCAGTTGCAACTATAAGACTAGGTTTTCTCCACCTGAGTCTCATATAACTACAGATCTTCATTGCAAAACAATACTTAGCACTCAAGGTCCTCCATGTCTAGGCTGTCCATCAGGCTCCCCTCTGCCTCTGTTTTCACTCCATGCATCACACCTCACCCACTCTTGCGTCTCCCTACGCTACCATCCCACCGTTTGTGTGCAGTGCTCCTTCTCTGCAGAAGGCATTTCTCACCCTTTTCACCCTGTTAACTCTAGCTCATTCTTCAAGATTCAACTGAATCAACTTCTTCAAACATTCCCTTTGTGTTCCCACAGTTTCCTGCAAATAGGACCTTTTATATCATGTTATAGCAACATGTCCATATTAAGCATTTGGTTTTTGCACCAGAAACAAGAGCAGAAATGGAGTCTTGTTCTTTCATTCATCTTTACATCTCTGGCAATGAACAGAATGTTTTTCCATATGGGAGGCCATCAATAATAATTCCACTTAATTACTCTCCAGAGCAAAATGATGCGTTAGTGATGGTGGAGAATTGGGGGTCTCCCTTCTGTGCTGTGAGGAAGAGAGGCTGCCGCCAAGGCTGTGAATTGGGAAAAGAGGCCCCTGGTGACCTCTTGACTCTATTGAACCCAGCAGTGGTGAGTGCAAAGAAACCAAGAACTCAGCTATGCTCTCCCCTTGGCCCCCAGATCCCACGTGTAACCATTTATAATGGTGTTCAGCTTCTGTGCTTAGCTTTGACCTAGTTCATTGGTGAAGTCAGAGGTGGTGCGTTATCTGTCCCTGTAATGCCAGTAAAACTTGCATAGCCCTGAAGAATGGTTGAAATCAGTGTGTGCATACTGAATGAAGTGATGCTTAGGCAAACAATCATGGCATCTACTAGTTATTGAATGGTCCCTGGGTGCTAGGCTCTCTGCAAGGAACTGAACAAGCTGTACCTCCTTTCAGCCTCATAGTAATTCTGTAGCGGAGTTGCTCAACTTTTGTTTTTTTCTTTATCTACTCCCCTGAGGACTCTTTTAAGGATTTTTTTCTAATTGCCACTATTCCTATAAAATTTTATTATCACAGATATGCTCATATCTATTTAGGTACTGCATGTATATCTGTATGTTACATTTGTAAGTACAATTTTTGTCCTCCCCTTGAACCTATTTCACCCCGTTAGGGGAAATATAGCCCCAATGAGAATCCATAGTCTATAAGCTGTAAGTATCATATTACATTTTAGAGGAGAAGAGACTGAGTCTCAGAAAGACAGACTAACTGCCTCGTAGTCCCATATCCAGAAAGGCATAGAGCAAGAACTTGTCCCTGATCTGTCCAGTCTGTCTCTATAGCCCAAGCTCTGGGCACATCTACTTCCTAGGAATAGATGGGCAAGAGGAGAAAGGACAGTTGCTCCATTCTGGCCCCCTTGGGCATCTCACAAATCCCTTTGGGGTCATTACAGGTACCAAGTGAGGTCACACTGAGAGAACAAATGCAATTTCACCACCTGGCACATCATAGGCACTCAATACTTTAAGCACCCTTCCTGACCTTCTAAATCAAATACCTAATGGTTGCACAATTATGTCTTTGTATATTTTTGATACCACTTACCAACTCAGGAACAGGTGCTTTAGGCTATGGTTCTTTCTCAAGGCTGGCTATCTATGAAATCACCAAAGGAGCATTAAAAAGAATAACAATGTCTGCCCCCACTCTCTCCCCAAATTGTGATACAATTGTGCTGAGTTGGGGTCTGCACGCACTAGTATCTCTGAAAAGCTCCCCCTGATGAACCTAATGCAGACAAATCCAGGATCCCGGACCTTACATAATAAATCGTTTATCAAGGTGACAGCTCTCTACATTTCCAAACCATTCCTGGAAAAGAGTAGAGGTTGGGGACCTGGCATAACAGCAACTATTATTTCTGTTCTCCAAGAAAGCATAGTTTTAAGGGTAGGTTTTTAAGCCCTTTTCTATCCTGGCTTATGTGTAGGAGCCCTGTGACTTTGGGCAAATCACCTGATATGGTTTGGCTGTGTCCCCACACAAATCTCATCTTGAGTTGTAGTTCCCATAAATCCCATGTGTCATGGAAGGAAGCTGGTGGGAGGTAATTTAATCAAGGGGTGGTCACTTCCATGTTGTTCTTGTGATACTGAGTTCTCACACGACCTGATGGTTTTATAAAGGGCATTCTCCCACTTCACTCTGCACTTCTCCTTGCTGCTGCCTTGTGAAGAAGGACATGTCTGCTTCCCCTTCTGCCATGATCATAAGCTTCCTGAGGCCTCCCCATCCATGCTGAACTGTGAGTCAATTACATCTCTTTTCTTAATAAATTACCCTGTCTCAGGTATGTCTTTATTAGTAGCATGAGAACAGACTAATACACCATCTATATTCTTTACTCCTCAGTGTCTTTATCGTCTGTAAAGTGGGCATCTTCCTGAAAGGTACTATAATCCTTCTGGTATGTGTAAACAAGATAATGCAAGCCCACATGCAGAAAGCACTTAGGACAGAGCTTGGTGTTCCATGAATGAGGATGATCACCATTACTACCATAATTCTGGGCACTAAGGAAGCTACCCTTTCCTTTTCCTACACAGCTTCCTTCTTCCAGCTGGTTTTTCTACCTTGTCCTGTCATTCCTTCTAGTCAGGTACCTTGCCAGCCTCAAGCTGTTGCCATGGAAATGGTTACTATAGGCATCAATGCTAGGGTTAAAGGGCTGGGGTTAATGATTCTGATTCAAGCTCGCCCATCACTGAATCCTTTCACTTGTTTTGGTGAAGCTCTATCTACTTCACGTGAACAGTTGTGAAGGAAAAATGATATGAAAGGAGTGAAATTACAGTGCTCTGCCCATAATGGAATCAACCAAGGTTTGTTCGATATTCTCCAAATCGATCGTTAGTGAAGAGAACTTCATCCAAAACAAAGGCATGAGTTTTCCTAAAGTAATGGCACTGCGCTGTGAGCTTTACATTCAGGATTGCAATAAATCCTCATGTCGTCTTCACATCATCGCTTTGAGGTAGGACTTTTGTTGCCCTCTGAAAACTGAGATGTAGTGAAGTTGCATGTGTTATCCAAGGCAATGAATCTATTATGTGAACCAAGGTCAAAGCCAAACTCAGGAGTGTGGTTTCTGGTTCCCAAACCTACGTTCCTGAGTGCTATGCCATTCCGCCTGGGGGAACGTGTTCTTTCCTCTAGTGAGTTACCTTCCAGACTCACAATTTCATTGCTGCCTCATACCAAATTGATTATTTACTTAAGCTTTTTTTAAACTAACTGACCCTTTAGATTATAAAATTATTTGAAAGTAATCTTTATAATACATGTTGGATATGCCAGGTATTTTTTCTAATAAATATTAAAACAAATCTAAATAGCCAAATTAAAAAGAAGTAAGTTTGTCCTTTTATCCACTAAAACCTTCACAGTGACACTGGTTGCACCCTCTGGAAATGCTGGCCAGGACTACATTCCTCTCCAGCCAGCCTTCAGTTAGACAAATTCATGCCTGGATCCAACCTACTCAGGTTTATAATCCAGGAGAGCTCTGATATGTAAATATCTGGTAAGAAATAATGCATTTAATATAAATAATGAAGTCTTGATAAAAACAGAAATCCTAGAAAGGGGAAAATCTGAATTGCTTCTGTTGCCATGGCTTTGGCAATATCTAAAGGACAGCTCTGATAAATCAGAAAGCGCTGACTCAAAACAGAAACAAACCACAACATTCTCTTTTCCTTTTACTTCTTTCTCCTGGAAGAAGACTACTTTCTCAACAATTATAATCATACCTTAAATTCCCTATTAAAGACGCATCTGATGCCATCAACCCTGCATCGTTGTTTCATGTTATTGACTTTGTAGATGCCACCAAAGTGTCAGTGATTCTCAAACTTTTAAGTAGATATCGAGACCATATGTGTCTTGAGCACAGAGTTCAAAGACATATTTAAGGATAAAACTGAATAGTTTGTGTCTATGTTAAAAATTGCTTGTTTCTATAGAGTCAACTTCCTATGTGGCTCAGAATGACACTATGTGGATAAGTGAAAGGAAAGATTTGACTAAACAATTAAACTTGTGAACAAATATCAAAAACCTCTATCTGAAGCGGGGAATGAACTATCTATACTCTTCTGAACCTATGAATGACTTTCCTACAGAGTTTATCACAGGTTTAAAATAACTTCTTGAAAGCAAAAAATATATACATATAATATACTGTACATGGGGATTTATTGGAATCAATTGCAACATATCATTCCTTGAGATAATCTTTGAACACCCTGGGAGAAGAGAGGGGGAAGTGAAAACACCCCACCTGGGGGAAAATGCAAATTAGACAAAAGGCACCACTCAGAGTTTCAATTATGCTTTCAGCAGTGTTTCCACTCAAAATGTCCCTTGGGCTTAATGCAAATGTCACAAAAAGACAAACTTCAGCTCAGAGACAAAACCACAATGGAAATGGGAAGTTTGACATGTGAATTAAGGGGCTTAATCTTCCCGACCTTGACTTTATGTGTTTCCATTTCTTTCTTTTGAAGGTAGTTCTTGGGGATGAAAATCCAAAAAGCATAGATTTCTTACCATCTAAAAATGGATAAGGAAGCAAATTAAGCTGCATTATGATCCCAGGAAAAAATGAAATGCAGATGGATTTAAACTTATCTGCCAGATATAGAACAGTTCTGCTCACAGAGCTGGGTCTGAACTACTATTGGATTTTGTGCTGTTCTTGTGAGTGTGCTTGGGCCAATCTATAATTTATACACTCACATCTTATATCGGTAAATTGTCCTACAGTTTACATGTATTTGTAGAGACTTTGAAAATGGGTCTGCACATAACTTGTGAGGCCTTTTCATTGATGGTCAGATTCCACTTGTACACGTGCACGAGGATGCGTATGAATCAGAATTGCAGGCTTCGAGTCAGTCATCCCGGAAGTTGTAGCCCTCCCACAGACAGATATACATGGATCCACTTCCAGGATCTTTATACGCACACACAGATGAGAAGGACTTTGTTTCAGTGACGTGCTAGTCATAGAACAAGTCCTGATTTGTAGCATTTGCCAATTTCTATGGTTTAAGTACTCTACACATTGTTTATTTCAAAGTACCAATGTACCTTCAATTGGCTTGTAACTTTTCCAAAATTTTTACCGGTTCTCATAAGTACTTTTACTAGCTGTCTCCAGCACATCACAGAGACCAGGCACTGCCCCAGTGCAGCAGAATGTAGATTGTCTGTTCTGCCTGAGACTGGAGAGACCCAGCTATCCTGGTACTCCTTTCCAACTTCCAAAAACATAATTCAGTCCTTCTTCATCATAAAGGGCCTGCATATTGGTTAATCTGCAAAGTTTTCGCTGGGGCATTGCAAGTAGTGTCTTTCTGACAATGAAAGTAACATTTAATTCAGAAGCAATGGACAGACTCTTTCCAGGAAACAGACCGTCGCTTAATTGCTTTTCATCTCCCTCAGCATTCCACCGGCATCCAGAGTCACCAGCTTCCTTTTAAAGCATTCACAGGGCTTAGTCCAGCATCTCTTTGGATTGGCCCAAACAAGAGAAACGGAAAGCATTTCCTTTGGTTTTCCTGAACACTCTCATTTCTCCAGCATTCTAGTCAATCAAGCCTTCATTATGTGCAGTTCCACCCACTTTGGGTCGGATCCATGCGTGAATTAATAAACACAGCAGACAGCCTTGATGCTTTCTACTCTTCTGGTTCCTGAACACGTGCATTGGGCTTCTGCGTTCCATGTGTGGCCTAGAGTCAACACTGACATTGCAGAGCTTCTGTAAGGTTCTGGGAGTGTTCTTAAGCAGGACTGATTAGGAGTAAATTTCACCTCCAAAGGTTTTATAGAACTTGTTAAGTGCAGAACAAACATAAAACAGTCTTAATTCCATTCCATGCATCAGTTCCAACTTTGATAAAATAGAGTTTCAATTCTATCATGTCAGTGGAAGATCTTATAATGAATGATACAGTCAAGCCATCTTCAGCAGAAATCTGTTTTTTTTTTTTTTCAGGTAACTCTTAAGGGCTTCCTCTTGGAAAAAGACATCTGTTTTCAAGGGATTTTCTCTTCCTACCATTAAAAACTGAGCTCACATCTGTTTTCAAGGGATTTTCTCTTCCTACCATTAAAAACTTAACTATTAGCTTTGAATCTATTTTCTTTCTTTCTTCTTTCTTTCTTTTTTTTTTTTTTTGGTCAGGCTTATGTTTTCTTCTTGCCACAGATTCCTTAAAACATGGCAGGTTTTCCTGATAGAAGGCTGTGCATCATCTATCCTATGGTGGTTATAATCACTAGGAATTTGTATTTCAAATCGGAATTACTTTATATATAGCACAGTGCCTGACACAGTACATAGTCAACCCTGTTTGTTGAATGAATAAACAGCAGAACTGCAACTTGGCAGCTAAGCACATTTGAAACTCCCTGAACAAAACGAAGAATGATGGCACAAACTCCAGTGAAGATTTGAGTAAGTTGATTTGAAAGTCACCCATTCAGCGAAACAAAAATCAAGGATTCAGCGAGTTTGAGAATCACCAAGTCTCAGATTTACAGAGATCCCTTCTTGGTATTTCCAAGACTGGCACACGTCTCTGACAAGGCCCTTAGTTTTTAATGTGTATGGCAATGATGTGCATATGTCCTCTCTTAATGTACATCTCTAAGGTAAATTAATGGGACAGCTTTACTTCCGACAGCTTTACTCCACTGTAATTTTAAGAGTGCTTGGTCTTGCAGTTGGAATTGTCTAGAGATGTGTGGCCACGTGTCCTGGCTAAGCCTAAATTGGGAATCAGAGCCTGATTGTTTTTGACGCCTTGACAGTCTTGTGACTCCCCAGTTCTCTCTCTATTGCATGAGCAGATATACCTGGGAAGGAAGGGGGCCTATAAGGAAGACGACTTCTGCATGAGCACCTAGAAAGATAGGTATAACCAGAAGAAAGAAAGAGAGGAACCCAATATTGGTTTCCTAGTCCAGCCCTATAGATCCACAGTTCAGAGAAGAGAGCTACATGCACAACTCAAAGATTCACAAACCACAGACACCTTAGGTATTTTCAAGCACTGTTATTTTGTTTTGTAATAGCAAACTGTTACAGTCAGCAGCAGTGTGGCCCCATTTTTGAGTGGAGTACAGCTTGGCTTTGTTCTGGTAGAGAGAAGACTAGAACGGTGACAGGGTCTGCTGGCACCATGATCAGAGCATGGGTTTGGGTATCCTGGAGATAGACTTTTCCCACAGAGGGCAGTGGGGAGGCACTTCCTCCAAGAGTTTCCCAGGAATGTTAATCATTAAAAAGGCCAGAAGGATTGGGCATGGAAGAATTTGTGAATTCATGTGAGAGATCCCTTGAGGTCTTTCAAAAATAACCAGAATAAAAGGCCAGGAAGGAGAGTACGTTGAGGTCCTACAGCTATGCAGGTGCGGGGCTACAAGCCAGAACAATGCAACTACTAATATTTGCATGATCTCAGATTTGTCCAAATACAGTCATATGCCACATAGTGATATTTGGGTCAACAGAGGAACACATATATAAAAGCAACTCCATAAAATTATAATGGAGCCGAAAAAAATCCTACTGCCTAGTGACATAGCTGTCCTAATGTCAGCATGCAATGCATTACTCATGTGTTTGTAGTGATGCTGGTGTAAACAAATCTACTACACTGCCAGTCACAAAAGTCCAGCACACACAGTTATGTACCATACATAATATTTCATAATGATAATAAACAACTATGCTACTGGCTGATATATTTACTGTACTATTCTTTTTATTGTTTTTGTTTGTTTGCTTGTTTCGTTTTTTAGAATATACTTCTTCTTCTACCTGTTAAGAAAAGCCTTACTGGCTGAGTGTGGTGGCTCCTGCCTGTAATCCTAGTACTTTGAGAGGTCAGGTAGGCAGATCACTTGAGGCCAGGAGTTCGAGACCAGACTGGACAACATAGTGTGACCCCATCTCTACAAAACATGCAACAAAATTAGCTTGGTGGAGTGGTGGACAACTGTGGTCCCAGCTAATTGGGAAGCTGAGGCAGAGGATCAGTGGAGTTCAGGATGTAGATGCTGTAGTGAGCTGAGATTGTGCCACTGCACTCCAGCCTGGGTGACAGAGTGGGACCCTGTCTCAAAAAGAAGAAAGAGAGAAAGAAAGAAAGAAAGAAAGAAAGAAAGAAAGAAAGAAAGAAAGAAAGAAAGAGAGACAGAGAAAGAAAGAAAGGAAAAAAGGAAGGAAGGAAGAAAAGAAAGAGTTAATTATAAAATAGCCTTAGGCAGGTCCTTCAGGAGGTATCCAGAAGGCATTAATATCATAGGAGATGACAGCTCCATGCATGTTATTACCCCTGAAGACCTTTCAATGGGACAAGATGTGGAGGAGGAAGACAGTGATGTGCGATCCTGACCCCGTGTAGGCCTAGGCAAATGTGTGTGTTTGTGTCTTAGCTTTTAACAAAGAAGTTCAACAAGTAAACAGAAAGTAAGAAAACATTTAAAAATAGAAAAACCAGGAGCAGTAGGTTATAACAGATAACCTAGAGGTGTAATAGGCTATCCCCTCTAGATTTGCGTAAGCATAGTCTGTGATGTTCAAACAATGACTGAATCACGCAATGGTGCATTTCTCAGAGCATATACCTGTGGTTAAACTATGGCGTGACTATGTTGGAGAAACCTAAAGAAATTCAGGTTACCATTTGGAAGGTCTAGTTCCTTCTGGATGAAATAATATGCCTTATCACTGGATACTTTCAAGTGGAAACTGAATGACTTCATCAGGAATATTGTGGAAGAAATTCCAGCACTGAATGATGTCTCTTAAAACTGGGAAACTCTGTTATTCTAAAGCTCAATATATTCATCCATTAACCCATTAAAAACGTGATTTGCTGACTTATCATGTACAAGACGGTAGGCAGTAAGGGATAAACATCAATGAAAGATGAATGTGGCACAGCATCTAGCTTCATGATACTTAGAGACTAGAAGATTAGACCCCATAATTATTGGCAGGGCTGTCACGGTGAAGGGTCAGTGTTCCATATCACTCTAATCCTCATAATCCAATATTTCAACCATTTTACAGAAGGGGAAATGAGATGAGCTGGGAGAGGCTGAGCTACTCATAGGGCAAAGGTTTATGTACAGAAATGGGTTTGAGCTCAGGTTCACCCCACTCCAAAGGCCAGGCTGTCAATTCCCCATCCTATACTTTTTAAAAACAAAAATTACTGAGTGAAAAAGATGACTTTTTTTTTCCCCCACAAAATTTACCAAACTATTTTTTGCTGGGCTTGTTTTCCAACCTACTTGACCCGCAAAACTGGATAAATTGACTACTGCATATCAAACCTTTGTAAAACATCAAGCTTCGGTTTATGACCTAGCTGAGGATGCCAGCAGGACATCATTTATGCTAGTTCTGCACTTACCCAAGTGGTATAAATGGCTGTGGCATCAAAGGGTCTTGGCGCATATCAACATGCCTTGGGGATTCCGTGAATTATTTCTCTAAATATTCAAGTCACTCTACAAAACCCTAATAGTGCTAATAGTACAAAAACCTAATAGTATTTCGGGTTTCAGATCTACCATATATATAACACCCACCATTTATGAACAATTTTCTATATGTCAGTAGTAGACTAAATACTTAATAAACATTATTTCTTTCCATTTTCCAACAGTATCATGAAGGCAGGGGAGAAAATCTGAAGGTCAGAGAGATTAAGAAAATTTCTTAAGATCACGCATCTGTAAACAGTAAAGCTGGATTGCTTTTTACATCTAATCTAGAATCCACCAGGTCCTTGGGAAAGGGAGAGAATACCTTCAAATGATGGGATCCAAAGTAAATGCTAGAAGTTATTCTGCAGCCTAGCAGCCCGGGACTTAACGGGGAGTCAAACAGTCAGTGTCTAGAGCTAAGAGAGGTGTCAAAATGCAATTGAGCAGAATCTTGAAGTCAGTGATTAAATCCATCAGCAGAAATCCAGAGAGCAGAAGCCAGAAGACCTTGGGAAACAAAGCTTAGGAATCACTCAAGTTCTGAAGAGGGTCAAGAAAAATGAATGAATGGGGTCCAGACAAATCCTTATGCACCCACTAAAGATAGTGAAGAACCCCTAAATATAGTCAAGAGCTGTTACTAGTATTCTTTCATTAATGGCTGTAGAAAATAAGTTTGAAATTTTCTATCATTGATCTGTTTATAACTTTCATTAAAAAACTCTTGAGATTTGAAGTTCCTGTGGATAAACACCTGCTATTCTACAATGAAGCCATCACACATCCCAAGTTCTCATCAAACAAAACACCATGGAGGAGAAAAGAACAGCACAGAAGTTTGATCCGTGGACTTCAGAAAGTCAAATCTGGCTTTCGTAAATGTCATAAATGATGTGTAGCCAGTATGTGGATAAGCATCTTTTGTATAAAAAAAAAAATCGAGAGGCATTTTAAATAGCCCATTCTTCACTCCTTGTGGATATCTAGAATGCTTCTAAGCAGAGATGGCCTGGTGCTACCTGAATTCCAAAAGAGGATCCAGAAATGTTTCCAGAAGCCGGGTAGTGTTTGGGGGCTCAAGAATATCATCCAAGGTAACGATAGGTCTCCTTCCTAAAGGGAATGCCCATGACTTTGGCAAGGTTGGCGCCTTGATAATAACCAAGAGGGATGCCAGTCAAACTGCGATAGACTGCAGAAGGTCAGCTTGTACACCTTTAAAATTTTTTCCTGATCTAACCCGCCCTTTGGTAATCTGGAAAATCCTTGACAGCAAGAGCTTCCTGCAGTTTCACCTCCATATCCCTAGTCTTGGCACTGGCCCTAGAACAAAGTTGGCAATCAAAAAATATTAGCAGACTCCTTTTGGTTGTAACCAATTAATTCATTCACCTCCTCCCTAACTGCAGTGTGTGAGATATTCATCAGCTGTGATTACAAATTGGTTCTGTCTAGTTGACAAGACTTTATCCAGAAATTAAAATACAATGATAGGGCTTATAATACATGAAGCACAATTAATTCTTGTATGCATATGTGGGTTTTCTGGTGTAAGCAAGGAAATAATCAGCCTTGTAGGTCATGCCTATTCATCCTTCAGTGGCCAAGTGATTTTTATTGCATCCCTCATGCCATATGGCAGCATCTCCAGCTCCAGTCTCGTGGGGATGGAGAAGGATGCCTGCCAACAGTGTCTTGTCACTTGTTAAAGGTGTCTCATTTTTCTCTGATTTCTCTACTCAACAACAATAGCCCTCACATATTTCCTTAAGAAGTAAAAGCCAGCACAGCAGAAGGTTTTTGTGCTGCTTTCCACCCTACTTGAATTATCATGGGAAGTGCACAAGCCAAATGTAAATCATAGCTTTCCATCAAAAGTGGCAACTTTTGCAATTGAAGAATTCTTACATGGGATCTCAAGTATATTACTGTGATTATAGACAGCTCCATGTGTTTGAAAATGTTCTTTTTGCACATACCCATGGCAAGTCTAAGGTTCCTGAGATTTATTGCTCGTGATTTTTCTTTTTGTGTATATATATATATATATATAAAGTTTCTTTATATATATAATATGCAAGCTGAAGCATATGGTCCCCACAACTGTGATATTTACGATAATGAATCACAGATGTTTAAATGGATGTAATCTGAAAACACTTAAATGCTAAGATGCTGGAATCTTACTGCAAACATTACAAAGTGAGGACCTTTGGATTATGTTGATTTTCAGATACTATCACTAGGAATACTACTTTACATGTGCTGGGGAGTCATCAGGCAGAAAAGAATGACTTTTCTTTTCTCTTTTTAGCAATACAGTCTTTAAAGTAACCAAGGAACTTTGAGGATAGAGATTTGGTTATTCTATTGATCACTGAATTGCAGAGGCCCCTCTAGAATTAAGGGTGATATTTCTCAGTGGATAGTCTTTAAATTGGTATACATCCTTTAACTCAGATTATTTAACAGTCATTTTAAAATACAAAAAAAAATTTAAAAATGAAATCCACTGGAGTGAAATGGAAAATGCAGCCTGTGAGCACGCCAACAAACCCTGGCTTTCCCCATTAGCCACACATTTTGATTATTAAATTATTCTACTGAATTTGTAAACTATATATATATAATATATATAATATTATATATAATGTATACACACACACACACACACACACACACATACACTCATACAGTTCACTTGGTAGGTTTGCTCTTAATAGCTATTAAATACCTTTTACATCAGTTTATATAGATCACTTTTCTATGACTGCATATTATCTCTTAGTATGAATATGCTCTCATTAAAGCAGTTCCCATTTGCTCAACACTGAGGTTTCCCCTGTTTCATTAATTACCAACAGTGTAATACTATATATATACACATATATTTTAGACAAAGTCTCCCTCCAGCCTGGAGTGCGGTATTACGATCTCAGCTCACTACAACTTCTGCCTGCCAGGCTCAAGTGATTCTCCTGTCTCAGCCTCCCAGGCAGCTAGAATTATAGGCATGGGCTACCACTTGGCTAATTTTTTATTTTTAGTAGAGACAGGGTTTTAATATGTTGGCTAGGCTAATCTTGAAGTCCTGACCTCAAGTGATCTACCAGCCTCAGCCTCCCAAAGTGCTGGGATTACAGGCATGAACCACCATGCCTGGCCATAAATACATTTATGACTTTTGTGCATATATTCAAGTAGTTGAGAACCATCCTGAAATTGCTGATTCAAATGAAACATCACTTCACATTTAGTTAGATGCTAACTAATTGTCCACCGGAAAGGTTTTTTTTTTTTTAATTGATTTGGCCTCTACTCTTAGAGTTCTCACCCCACACTAATAATTGATAATATCATGTTTATTTTTTTGGCCAATTTGATGGTTGGAAGAGAGTGTGGTTTTATTTTGAAGATTTTTCAATGAATGGGGAGGTTAAATATTGTTTTATAATATTGGCAACTTCTATTTCCTTTTTGTTGTTGTTAGTTGCTTGATCTGTCAGAATACTCAGGAGTTCAAATTGTCATTACTTGTTCTTTTTGCTTTTCTACTTCTCAGACTGTGAGCTTCTTGAAAGAAGAAAGTATTTTGTTTGCTATTTTATCTCCAGTGCTTAGCAAAGGCCTGTTATCCTTGTTTTATTGAATGAGGACATGCTTATATAGATGTGGCTGATGTTTCTGCTATCACACAGCTGCCTACCAGAGTTCCAGCTTCCAACAGGAAACTCAGGGCAAACCCTACTTCCATCTTTTGGATTCCTCTCTCTCTCACTAGAATAAAACCCCCACGCTTGCAGGGACTGGGCCACCCCAGCCACCTTGTATCTCACACTAGCACAGAGTCTGACAAACAGTAGGCACGTGGTATACATTTTCTAAACGAATCAGACTTTCAAGATTCGTCAGATTGTCTCTATATTAGGTATCACACTGACATCTAACTCTGAGGGATACACAAGTTATCGATTTTCCTTCTGCTTTTCTGTCCATCTGCTTTTCTGTGGTGAGATGGACAGGAGAAGATTTATTCAGAGCTCTTCCCAAGGGTTTTAATCCCACTTTTGAGGACTGGGGCCTAAGGTGTGTATAGATCATGTGAAAGGGAAATGCAATTATGACATTGACATGTGGGCTTCATGTCTTGCTTATGGCAGCTGTGTACAGAAGGCTGCACTGTGAACTTGCTAGAGTGGGCCTAACTGAGATACTGAATCCAGGAGCTAAACTCATACTCATACAGGATGACCAAGTTTTGAAGTCAGGGCTCCAAACCAGGAGTCAGGAATCTACAACCTGCATGTCAAATCCGGCCCACTACTGTTCTGTAAATAAAGTTTTATTGGAACACAGCCACACGATTCACTTACATGTCTATGGCTGCTTTTGCACTGCAGCAGCAGAGGTGGATAGTTGCAGCAGAATATCTGGCTCACAGCCTTAAATGTTCACTTTCTAATCCTTTTCAAAATAAGTTTGTTGATCACTGCTGTAGGCCAAGGTCATATTTTTTCTCACATTGTGATCTGCTCCAAGCCACCTAAGTGCTAAGGCAAGTAAACTCACCCACAGTGAATTCTGCACTGTCAGTTCCAAGATTAACCACAAAGACAATCAGCAGAGTGGGGAAGATGACGAACACACCCCTAAACGTTCTCCCAATGCATGTGTATTGTATTGCCTTTAATTTTCTAAAATACAAGCTGTTGGGAGATATTTTCCCTTTAAAATAAAATCTCAAAAGGCTTAACTTTTTAAATACACTTCAAAATTCCATTATCTGCAGTAATTAAATATATGGACAAGCACTCAGAGAAAACAAATATATCTTGAAGTGCCAAATGGAATTGTGTTTACATTTTTATGTATCAAAAACAATAATTTAATTTAGAACCAAGCTATTAGCTGGGAATCATGCTCAGATCAAGTTCAGGTGCAAAACAGTTTGTCTTCAGGGTCTGTTTTCCACACTTAAAGTGATCTGTCATCTTTTAATGTGATTTGTCATTTATATATATATATGTGTGTGTATGCATATTTTTTTCTTGTAGGAAGTCTGTCATTATTTTCCCCCAAATGACAAAGAAGTCTAATTTTTCTGCACTGTATAAGTGTAATCATTTGAAAATTTAGCTTCTTGGAAAATGAAATGGGAATTACATAGCCCAAAGGTAGTAGGATTTTATTTCATTTTTTCCTTTGACCAGGGCTTAGTTCATTAGCAGAAAGCAAAGCACTATTTCTTTGAGCAAAGGGGCAAAAAGAAAAGAAAAGAAACCAAACAATCCCTAAATAGTTTTAACATCTCTCCAAATTTAGATGCTATATTTGGAAAATTGAAAAGGGATAGTCACTGTGTATTTTAAGTACTTAAAAATCCAACTAACTCAGGAAAATACTGCATTTAAACGATAACAGATATTTCATCTGTAATTTTATAAGTTATTCTTGGATGATTTTCTGAATTCCTAAAGTTTTTTAAGCCTGTGTATCACAGATGAGTTCCTCTTTCAAATTTCAAATGGTCCTGGGTAACAAAGACCTAATCTTGGGCTGAAAATGAAATCTAGTGATCTGACCGCAACAAGAGTGGGTGAGAAATAAAAGGAGAATGAGGCAGTGTTACTCACTCTTTCATGAGTAACAACCTTGAAAACATTAATAATGGCTGTAATAAACGAAACAGTTGTTCAATCCCAACTCCCGTCTTAGAAAGGTAGACCCAGCAAAGAGCCAGAACCTGGGCTTGGGTATAGAAGTTTGAGAGAGTAAAATAGTGATTGCTGAAAAGCACTGGATAATGAAACTTAATTGGGAGAAGGAGGAGGGAAGAGAGAAAAGGGCTAGAAAGATGGTAGAAGACCACCCATGTGTCCCCTGGTCCCTGAACTCTCAGTGGCATTCACCTTGCTCAGCGGCATGTGTGTGTGTATGTGTACGTGTGTGTGCATGTGTGTATGTGTGTGTGTGTGTGTGTGTGTGCTTCTTGTGCAACCTGGTACAGGAGCCACGTTTTACTGTCTGGTTGATCTAATGGGGAAAGAGACAGCCTTTAAGGCACAGGACCCAGAAGTAAGATGGGTCATGAGGGCACAAGCCTCTGGGGATTGACATATATTAGAGGAAGGACTTTGGAAGTTTACCACTTGTAGAAGTTGAGGGCTCAACTGCTTTTCAACTAATTCCCTGGGGGTTGAATGTGCTCAGGAGCTCTGGTTTATATTTAATATTTATTCAGCTCTTTCCATGAGCTGAGCAGTGTGGTAAGACCGTGCATGCATGACCTCATCATAAGCTTTTTACAACTCTGTGTGATATTACTATTAATTCTCCATTTAACAGAGGAAGAAACTGAGCCAACAGTGAAGTTGCGTGGCAGATGCAGAAAAACCTAGTCTCCAAACAATCTGCTTAGTTTCAAAGCTCACACTCCTTACCACTTTGTTCTGCTGTCTCATACACACTCAGTAAATCGAGTCCCTAAGATTGTGCTGTGTTCCATGTGCATAAAACCGAAGAAAGGTTCCACATAGTCTGTAATGACTGTGAGTCTGGCCAGTGAGCCAGCCACTTGAAATTAGGCGATAATGTTGCATGTTCCACACATTAGAAGTGTGAAGTCAGTGCTCTGGAAAGAAAAGGAGAAGCCATCTGGTTTGAGCTTGAGCCACAAAATGCTAAGAAATTACATCTGAATTTCACCTTAAAGAATGCGGGGGGAACCAAAAAGCTGTTTCCTACAACTGACTACATGTAAGCATCACTACTGGTAAATGCCATTAAATATGAAATAGTAGATGTTACCGCAGGATGTGTCTTATCTTAGGTTCACAAACCACTGAGTCTTTTTTTTTTTTAAGTATTTCTTTTGATTCAGTAGAGCTCTGGGTTACAACCACTGGGGCCTTCATCAGCCCTGTTTGTAGCAGATTCACCCACAAGGAGTTATTTCAGAATATACTGCAACATAAATTTCAAAGTGGAAAGAAAAAATATAGGGCAGGAGAAATAAAATGTGTGTGTGTAAATGAGTGGGTTCCTCTTGATTAAATTCTCAAAAGGAGATAAATTAGGAGAAAATGAGAGCACAACATCACCTAAGGTTTATACTCTTGAATTAAAACAAGCAAAGGGGCCAGCATTTCCATTTCTGACAGTTAGGCATCTCTATAATTCAAGCTTTCTCTTACAATTAATGCAGGTGGGAGGGGGATTTACTGATTGTTGAAGAGAGTATTAACCTCTCTGACCTTCAATTTGTTCATTGCAAAAATGACATGGACGAAATAGTCTCAAAGTGTGGTGCCAGGATCAATAGCAGGAGCAGCCTTAGGAGCTTGTTAGGAATGCAGGTTCTTGGCCCCCACCTGTGCCCCTTTAATCAGAATCTTTGGGGGTAGATCCCAACAATCTGTATTTGTTCATGCTCAAGTGTGACAACACTTGATAATATTTAATTTCCTAGATGGCATAATCTCCTAAAGGCTTGTGCAGCTACACGACTCAATGAGTTTATTAAATATACATTTTCCACTATTAAATATGGACTATTAGATACTATTTTTTAAAGAATAGCCACTAAATATGCAGAAAGAATATTGGCTTTGGAGCCAGAGTGGTCCTGCTTTCAGACATGAAGAGAGTACTTCCACTCAGCTGTGTGAGATTTGGCAGGATATCTCTGACCCTCAATTTGATAATCTATAAAATGGGAATCATGATTGACTAGAATTGTCTGGAGGAAACAATGAGAGGATGTAAAGCATCCATTATATAGGAATACACCTACAATAGTTGCAAGCGTAAATTCATTAAAATAACAAACTCAACCACAGTTTACTGCTCCTCTCTTTGAATAAATATCATAATCTACACAAATGAAAGAGAAACCTCTTATTGATCCACTCTGCTTAAACCAAGAGCACTGGTTTTCTGTGTCACTGTCTCCAGAAGAAGCTATCTCTCTCAGAATATGAAATAGTGGATGCTAATATCAAAAGGCACCATTAAGTGTCATTCATTCTCTTGAATGAAGTAACCATGGAATATGATATGGTTTGGCTGTGACCCCACCCATATCTCGTCCTGAATCATAGTTCCCATATCCCCACATGTGATGGGAAGGACCCGATGGGAGTGTAATTGAATAATGGCAGTTTCCCCCATGCTATTCTCAGGATAGTGAGTTCTAACGAGATTTGATGGTTTTATAAGGGCCTTCCCCCTTTGCTCAGCTCTCCTTCCTGCCACCACGTGAAGATGGATGCATTTGCTTCCCCTTGAACCATGATTGTAAGTTTCCTGAGACCTCCACTGGCATGCTGAACTGTGAGTCAATTAAACCTCTTTCCTTTATAAATTACCCAGTCTTGGGTATGTCTTTATTAGCAGTGTGAGAATGGACTAATATAAAATACAAATCTGTGAAGGTGAAAGGTAGGAGGGAGGAGGAGAGGAAGGCCTCATTCTGTCACAGGTCACCATGATCTTCTGCCTTGGTTACTACAGTAAGCTCCTCACTGGTCTCCCAATCTCTGCCCCATCCACCTCCCATACCCAGTGGTCTCAATTCAGCAAATGTCCAAGTGTAACCTTATGTTCGTGTCACTTGTCTGCTGAAAACCACCAGATTTGGAGTTAAGGTGAAGTACCTGTTCTAACCTGCAACCTTCTCCATAGTGTAGTTCGCTGTATGCACTTTGTGCTACTCTCACCCCCACTCATTCACTCAGCCCCACTGGTCTCCTAGCTCTTCCCCAAGACCCTAGGCATGCTCCTACCTCAGGGCCTTTGCATTTGCTGTACTTTCAGCCTACAATGCTATTCCCCACATTTACAAGACTCCCCGTCATCACTTCCCTAACTTCCTTTAGGTATCTACTCAAAGGTCACCTGTATCGCTTCCTAACTTCCTTCATGTATCTACTCAAAGGTCACCTTTGTTATCTGCCCCTTCCTGGACAGCCCATCTAACATTTCAGTATAGGTTCGCCTTGAAATTTCTCTGCCATTTTTTTTCTCCTTAGCATTTCTCATTAAAACATAACCCATACTATGTTTTTGTTATTTACACTATTTATTGTCTGCCTCTTTCACTAGAATGTAAGCTCAGTGTATCATAAGGGCCTGGAAAAGTACCTGGTACATGGCAGCTCTCTATAAATAATGAATCAATGAAGGAATGGGTTGATTTCCTTCATTTCCATGTCTTCTCTTAGCTACGTGATCCAACAATTACTTAATGATGAATGAAAATAGCCAAGTAAGTGGTAGGCAGGAAGGTAAGACCAATTGAGGAAAAGGGCAAATATAACCTGACTTCTTGTTGTTTGGCCAAGTATAGCTATGGATAAAAGAAAAAAAGAAAAAAGTTAAATGCATAATAATTTTAAGGCATTTTTCTTTTTTGTCTTTTTTTTCAGATAGAGTCGTCTTGCTCTGTTGCCCAGGCTGGAGGGCAGTGGTATGATATCAGCTCACTGCCACCTCTGCCTACTGGGTTCAAGTAATCCTCCTGCTTCAACCTCCTGAGTAGCTGGGACTACAGACACAGGCCACCCTGCACAGCTAATATTTTTAGTAGAGACAGGGTTTTGCCTTGTTGCCTAGGCTGGTCTCAAACTCCTGGACTCAAGCAATCCACCGGCCTTAGCCTTCCAAAGTGCTCGGGTTAAGGCATGAGCCATCGTGCCTGGTCTTAAGGTATTTTCCTTACAAGATATTTTTTTTAGTCCTTAGGGAAATTTATCATGAAAGCAATAGAGTTTAGAGCAAGAATTCTGGCATCAGAGCTCAGATTTGATTCTGGTTAAAAGTAGAAAAGTCATATAAACTTGGACAAGCTAATTGACATTTTGGACCATAGTTTCCTTATCTGTGAAATGGGTTTCATGTTAATATATGCAATTCATGGGTTATAGTGAAGGCTACATGAGATGGCATTCATAGATCACCTGTCATGGTACCTAACAGAGTAAAGTGCCAACGAACATAACATCATTAAGACTAGAATTTAAGTCACTCAAGACTGGGTGTTTTGAAGAAAAATGCAATGTGCAAAATTTTAATGGCAAATTACCTCATTCCTTACTTCAGTGAATTTCAAGAAATGGAGTTATTCTATTCTAAAACATCCAAACATCTTACTGGGGTGAAATCAGTTTCTGAAAGTAAAATTACCACGATTTTGAAAGAACCAGTTTTTTTGTTGTTGTTTTGTTTTTTGGTTTTTTTTTTTGAGACGGAGTTTCGCTCTTGTTACCCAGGCTGGAGTGCAATGGCGCGATCTTGGCTCACTGCAACCTCCGCCTCCTGGGTTCAGGCAATTCTCCTGCCTCAGCCTCCTGAGTAGCTGGGATTACAGGCACGCACCACCATGCCCAGCTAATTTTTTTTGTATTTTTAGTAGAGACGGGGTTTCACCATGTTGACAAGGATGGTCTCGATCTCTTGACCTCGTGATCCACCCGTCTCGGCCTCCCAGTGTGCTGGGATTACAGGAGTGAGCAAGAACCAGTTTTTAAACATCAATCAGGGCTCCTGGCTGCCTTCAGACTCTGTTGGAGTTACATCTCACATCATCATTATTTGCTTTTTTAGACACTGTCAGAGGCAAACCAGTGGTTACAAAAATGAATAATCCTCACTGGGATATGGGCTGTCGACAAGGAGCAAATGGCACCACCAAGAATGGTGCTATCAAGGCTGCATTGAGCAGTCCAGTGCTTGGTGAGTCTTTTTCAAGTCACCCCATGGTCCTCAGGCTTAGTCTTTGATTTGTCCCTGAAAGGCAGGCTTTGGCATTTTTTACAGAGGAGCTATTCTGGGGGAAGTAAGTTGTGCTAGTCAAAACTGTTCAGGAAACATATCTGAATTTTTTTTTCTGATGCATCTGGGAGGAAGCCTCTCAAATCAAAATGGTTTTCTTCTCTGTAATAATGAAAGGTTCTATTATCACTTGGTTCTGAAAGCAGATACTCAACATGGCAATAAGCTCATGGTCATTTACTAGTATGTTGAATCGTTTTTGTTTTTGTATTAGAGTGATGTGATTGAGACTTGAAAATGCCCCCACTGAGCTGCCAGTAGATGAAAATTACCAGGAAGTTTTGAGTGAAAGGAGAGCTGAGTTCAGTATTATGCAGCTGAAACACAAACTCTAAGCTACTGACCTGAGGGACACAAAATATAAGGCTGACTAAGGGCTGAGTACATTTCAAAAAATTTTTTACTTCTTCCACATTAAAACCAAGTGAACAAAACCACCCAACCAAGAAAAAACCAAACACAGTGCTAGGACAAGAATGTTCTAAATAACACAACGGAAGTCACACTTTCATCTTTCAATGTCTGCTATCTGATTCACCCGCTATCAATGAAGATGACTGTACAGGCTTACGTAATTTCTGTCAGGCTTCTTACATTTCTCTGCTAGGAATTATTTTAAACAACTGAGCTCACCTTTTTAAAGGAGCAAATCAAAACAATACAAAGCAAAAGAAACAAAAGCCTAGCTCTCTTGTCGGAGTTAGAGAACCAATTAGGGTACTCCTGGTGAGAATGCACGCATGAGCTGTGATGAGAATTTGATGCTGTTTCCGAAATAAACTATAATGGTGAGACAACTCCTATTTACCTGGGAGGCAGAGAGGTGAACACAAAAATAATTGGAGAATTTCCTTTGCTCTTCACAACTGGAAAACACTGTTCAATGCTCTACACAGAAATCGGGCAGTGGAATTATTGGTAGGAGTGGCCTAGCTCACTGTTGGGAGGGCACTGAGTCATAGGGTCCTGTGTCTGTAGCTAGGCCTACCTTGGTACTTTAGTATGGCCAGAGGTTACAGAAGGTAGAGAACTGGAAAGAGATGAGGATGAAAAGGGAGAAACAGTGAGGAAGGGCTGGGGCCTGGAGTTCCTAAGCTTAGGTAAAAAAATTCCTTCTTTTCCAAACTTTAAGTGGAGACAGTGCAATAATCATTCCAAATCCAGCAGCGTCCAACTGTGAAAGTTAGAGCCACTGGTTAGGGCCATGGAAGAAACCACGTCTTCTTGTGATAACAGAATCTCATATCCCACCCTCTGGGTTTTATTTGGGTACCTGGCTACTTAGCTAGAAACTATACTTCCCAGCCTCCATTGCAGCTGCCCATGACCAAGTGACTCAGCTCTGGTCAGTGGGGAAATAAACGGAAGTAATAGGAGAAACTTCCAGTCAATGTCCTTTAAAAGGAAGATGCTCTTCTTCTGTCCCTCCCTCTCTGATTCCTAAAACCTGGCTATGGTGCAAAAGGACAGCACCCTAGAGGATGACAAGTGCTATCTGTCCAGTGCTACTTGGAGTCACAATGCGGCTGTAACTTGCTAGAGGTATAATATGAGATGATAATCCACAGCCTTTTCAAAACCTGGGTCCTTGGCTGGGTGGTGCAGTGGTTCACTCCTGCAATCCCAGCACTTTGGGAGGCTGAGGCAGGCGGATCACCTTTGTAAGATATAAAAAGTTAGCTGGGCATGGTGTTGGGCACCTGTAGTCCCAGCTGCTTGGGAGGCTGAGGCATGAGAATCGCTTGAACCCAAATGGCGGAGGTTGCAGTGAGCCAAGATTACACCAGTGCATTCCAGCCTGAGCAAAAGAATGAGACTCTGTCTTGAGAAGACAAAACAAAACAAAACAAAACAAAACAAGACATGGGTCCTTGCATGACATTCAAAAGAAGAGTTGCCTTGCTGTCCTGGACTGGTATATGAGGAATAAGTCTAAAACTATTTTGTTCAAGCTTCTGTTTTTGTAGCCTTCGTTACTACAGCTGTTAGCCAATATCCTAATTGGTCTGAGCTGGCATAGTTTTGTGAATTCAAAGTTCTTTCCAACACACATCCTTTTCCGTCTCCAGAGCCTTTTGCGGTGCTCTATGACCCTTTCTCCTGCTTCGCTATCTTTATCCCTGGCTCCTACAAGACTGGCTGCAACAGAACACAGATACCCATGGGATTAGGAATGGGATTCGGCTGACCTGGGCTGTCGGTTGCTGCTGGTAGACTCAGTATTCTACGGTTGCATTCATTAACCCAAGACACTTTTCTCATTAAGTCAGAATTCCCTCTCGTTGACTGAGAACCTTTTTTTTTTTTTTCCAAAGAGCATTTATTATCTACTTTAGTCTGACACATTCAAGTGTCTTGATTCTCCTACCTCTTCCTTTATTAATATGATAAGGAATACGGTATTTATTTAGAGTAAATCCACTCACAGTTTCCCCAAAACAAACTAAAGGGGAATTTAAAAGAAGTGGCAGAGAGGCATCATAAATACAGAATTACTTAGGGGATGGAGTATGCTGGTTAAGCACTATTCACATGTCTGTAGCTACTACCATCAAACATTCAGAGGAACCTTTGAATGGAATAGTCAGAGGTGCCCACGGGGAGTAGTAATCTTCTCTGTGCTCTAATGCTATGTCACAAGAGGGGTAAGTTTAGTTTTGGTTCCTACACCTGTGTCTTCATTGTTGCTTTCTATAACATCCCAGGATATGATATGCAATGATCAATGTGAACTATTCAAATCTGAGAGGTTTACAATTGAGCTGTACTTGCTTGGGTAAGAAATAAAGTTCCTTCTTCATTCTCTTTTCCCTGATCAGTAGCTGCATCAGTGATGATATGTTCCCATCCTGATTATACATTTATTATTCTCCTTATATGGCATTTTCCATATTGTCCCTATTTATGAGCCTGGATTTTTGAGATATAAAATTTATTAAAGTCTCACTTAAGCCAGTTAAAGAGATAAATTATCAGTCAAACGCTACCTGGAGTCACAAAGCTACTGTCCCAAAACACTCTGAAGACATCATGAGGCACGGCAATCCACAGCCCTTGACCTTTTCCAAAGTACAGCCCTCTCACCATCCAAGAGCAATTCTCAGCTCAAAATATATTTGCATTGGCCTCAGAGGCCAGCTGGGCTTATCAAGACTGTCATATGGGACTGAACACAGACAAACTACAAATGAGATAAATATTGACATAAGTCATTCCAGTGTTGGGAAAGGACACTGGGGTTGGCTTCACATTTAGACTCCTATTCTAGTACTGCCACAATAAGCTGAGTCATGCTGGGCAGGTATTCAGTGTTTTCCTCTTTAAAGTGGGAATTGTACTACCTACTTCTCTGGGCTTTTGCAAGAATGTCATAAAACGATATATTTGGTACATGCTTAGTAGATATGTGTTAAGCAAATGGATACACACAAGTAAAAGCTCTACATAATCTGGTCTTCTCCTTCAACACACTAGGCACACTCCAGTGTCACACAGCCTTTGCAATTTCATTCCCTTCTGTCTAGATAGCTTCTCCTCCAGATACCTACTGGGCATGTTCCCTTACCTCCTCCCAGTCTCTGAATGTTCCTTCTGAGTAGCATCCTTCCTGATGATCCCTCCACTCACAATCAACCCCTTCCCTGCTTGTTCTCCTTCATCATTCTGTTACATTGGTCACAGCCCAACACTGAATACATTTTATCTATCACCTGTCTGCACCAAGCCAGAATGGACACATCACAGAGGCAGCAATTTCTGTCTGTTTAGTCTATTGTACTAATTTCCCGTGGCTGCCATAAGAAACTATACAAGCTTTGTGGCTTAAAACAACAGAATTTTTTCTCTAGCAGTTCTGGAAGCTGCAAAATCATGATATTGACAGGACCACACTTGCTCTAAGGGTTCTAGGAGAGATTCCATCCCTTGCCTTTTTCGGCTACCTGTGGCTCCAGGTGCTCCTTGGCTTGAGGCCCCATCACCCCAATGCTTGCCTCTGTCTTCACATGGCCTTCTCCTCCTTCTGCATATTAGGCCAATGTGTGTTAATTTGCTTAGACTAGTGTGGTTTTAGTTTAGGTTGTTCGGAAATTGAATTATGCTCTGAGGTCGCCCCTATCCAAATGTTTAGTGCAGGGATAGCGGGCTAGTGCCTGGAAGCTTTTGAGTTTTAACTTGCATTACTGAACTGAAGCTCCATGAAGACTTCTCGTCTTATTTGTTCATATCCACCTCCTCACAGATAGGTCAATTTCCCTTATTGAAAGTAAGAGACAGTTCCTCTGCGTATCTCTTATAAGGACACATGTGACTGGATTTAGGCCTCAGCTAGATAATCAAGGCTCCTCTCACCATAAGATTCTTAATTACATCTTTAAAGACTCTTTTTCCAGAGAAGGTCACAATCACAGGTTCCAGAGATTAGGATGTGGACATATCTTTTTGGGGCCAAATTCCACCCACCACATCCACAGTAGTATCTTCAGTGCCTAGAAGACAGTATGGCATGCTGAGGTGCTCAGTTCACGTTTGTTGAATAAATGAATGAGTCAAATACAAACAGTCCCTGGAATATGGTTGGAACTTTTAAGATGAGCTCTTTTTGGTCTTCCCTTACCTAGTATATGATGCTCCTAGGGTCTACAGCCCTCCAGAGACAAATTTACTGAGAGTAATTGCACATTCTGCCCACTTAGAAGGTCTTCCCATAGCTCCTCCAGTCAAAAGTGATCTTCCCCATCCTGTCTCTCAAGCCTGGGTCCCACCGCCTGGACAGGACTCATTGACATGCACAAAACATCCTTTACATCAAATGTCCTCTGGGTCAGAGCCAATCATCCGTAGGTGTAAATGGCCACACAGAACCCCTTCTGACAAGAGAAGCGAAATGTGAGATTTGCTTCTCAGAGTGGCACATCCATTAACATGGCTGCCAGATAATTCCTTAGAACTTTGCTGATTTACATAAATACCTCCCAGTCAATTTCTCTTTTTCTTAAATTAAAATGGAAGTGGCATCTCCCTGGCTGAGGCCCTGGACACGGTCTGGCAGCTCCATTTTCATGTGAGCAATGGCGTTTTGAATACTGGCCCATTGGAGCAGGAAGAGATGAAAAAATATCCATTATCATTATTGGTCACTATTTGCTTGAACATGCTGAATAACCCTCACTTGAATGCACAATAAACTCATTTAAATGGGTTGGAGGAATTCATACCAATGCAATACTACTTGTGCTAAGCGGTTCCAACAGAAGGCTAGAAATGCATTTTCAATTGAAAGAACGATTTAAGGTGGGATTGCTAAGCAAACATAAGATGCTTTCCCCCTCTGTGTGAATTCCTATGCTCTGTGGTCACCACAGAGGTTTCTTAGAATAAATTTAAAGCCATCTTTTCCCTCAAGGGACTTATGGTCTACTAGAAGATCATGACAACATTCTCACATAAACAGATTAAAAGCAGAAAAGTAGAGCAGGAAGAATTCAGAAAGGAAGCTCTATGTGTTTTTCAGGAAAGAAGTGATATATCTGGATGGTAGTAAAATCAGTTGAGGTTTGGAAGGGGAAGCTGAGACTGAAAAGTGCTGCGGAAAGAGAGAAAAGCAAATAGGCACAGAATGAGTAAGCCGTCCCTCAAGTCATGTTCTGTCCTTAAGAGATAAACTTGGAGCTGGGCAAGTTTATAATCCCAGCGCTTTGGGAGGCCAAGGCAGGTGGATCGCCTGAGGTCAGGTGTTCGAGGCAAACCTGGCCAACATGGTGAAACTCCGTCTCTACTAAAAATACAAAAAGTTAGCCAGGTGTGGAGGCTGGCACCTATAATCCCAGCTATTTGCAAGGCTGAGGCAGGAGAATCGCTTGAACCTGGAAGGCAAGGGTTGCAGTGAGCTGAGGTTGCGCCACTGCACTCCCATCTGGACAACAAGAGTAAAACTCTCTCTCAAAAAAAGGCAAAGCTAAACTTGGGAAGCGGATGTACCTAGGGATAAGGTATTTGCATAGAAGCTCCCAATAAAACGTAAACATGACTGACATTTACTGAACACTTACCATGTACCAAGGGCTCTGCAACATCCTCCACTCTGTATAGACCAGGGTTTCTCAGCCATAACACCACCAACATTTTGGGCAGGGTATTTTTTTTTTTTTTTTTGAGACAGAGTTTCGCTCTTGCCGCCCAGGCTAGAGTGCAACGGCACGATTGTAGGTCACTGCAACCTCTGCCTCCTGGGTTCAAGCGATTCTCCTGCCTTATCCTTTTAGCAGCTGGGATCACAGGTGTCTGCCACCATGCCCAGCTAATTTCTTGTATTTTTTTTTTGAGACGGAGTTTCGCTCTTGTCACCCAGGCTGGAGTGCAATGGCGCGATCTCAGCTCACCGCAACCTCCGCCTCCTGGGTTCAGGCAATTCTCCTGCCTCAGCCTCCCGAGTAGCTGGGATTACAGGCGTGCGCCACCATGCCCAGCTAAGTTTTTGTATTTTTAGTAGAGACGGGGTTTCATCATGTTAACCAGTATGGTCTCGATATCTTGACCTTGTGATCCACCCGCCTCGGCCTCCCAAAGTGCTGGGATTACAGGCGTGAGCCACCATGCCGGCTTGTTTGTTTTTTGAAATGGAGTCTTACTCTGTTACCCAGGCTAATTTTTTGTATTTTTAGTAGAGACGGGGTTTCACCATGTTGACCAGGATGGTCTCGATCTCTTGACCTCGTGATCCACCCGCCTCGGCCTCCCAAAGTGCTGGGATTATAGGCGTGAGCCACCGCGCCCGGCCTAATTTCTTGTATTTTTAGTAGAGATGGGGTTTCACCATGTTTGCCAGGCTGGTCTCGAACTCCAGGCCTCCGTCAACCTGTATGGCTGCCTCCCTCGGCCTCCCAAAGGGCTTGGATTACAGGCATGAGCGACTGGGCCTGGCCTGGGCAGGATATTTCTTTGTTGTGGGTAGATGTCTTAAGCATTGCAAGATGTTTAACAGCACCTCTAATTTCTACCCACAAGATGCCAGTAGCATCCCCCAGCTGTGACCACCAAAACTGGCATTAGACACTGCCAAATGCCCTCATGGGGGTGAAACTGTCCCTTGTTTAGAGCACACTTTTCTATCCCATCTGCTTCTTAGAGGAACCACAGAGGCAGCATCATCAGCCTCATCTTATTAATGAGGAGAGAGCTACATGGAAAGGTTAAATATGTGCTGGATGACAGCTGCTGGAAAGGGGTTCTTGCCCTTTGGAATATATAGTGCAAATTGTGTTTTTAAACATGTCATTTGCTTTCATACTTATACAGTTTGTATTGTACAGAAGCACTAAAATTTTATGTAGCCAATGATATCAATTTTCAGCTTATTTTAACTTTTGGTGACATGCTTAAACTCTGCCTGACCACAAAATTAAAAAAAATTCACCTCTGATTGATTTTTTTCAGTGTTTTACAGTTTCCACGAACACGTATCTTGGTATAATCACGAATTTATTTTGATGTAAGGATATGTCTATATACATAAACATGTGTTATGCTCATATATATAGTTCTTCCTTCTTAAAAAATTGAAGGGGGGCCGGGCGTGGTGGCTCATGCCTGTAATCCCAGCACTTTGGGAGGCTGAGGCGGGTGGATCACGAGGTCAAGAGATTGAGACCATCCTGGTCAACATGGTGAAACCCCGTCTCTACTAAAAATATAAAAAATTAGCTGGGCATGGTGGTGCGTGCCTGTAATCCCAGCTACTCAGGAGGCTGAGGCAAGAGAATTGCCTGAACCCAGGAGGCGGAGGTTGCGGTGAGCCGAGATCGTGCCATTGTACTCCAGCCTGGGTAACAAGAGCGAAACTCCGTCTCAAAAAAATAAAAATAAATAAATAAATAAATAAATAAATAAATAAAAAATTGAAGGGGTAGGAACAAGTGGTATTCTCTTAAATCCTATTATTTGGAGATTGTCATACAACATTTCAGTAAAATGTCTTCAAGTCACCTCCCTATGGTCGTGTGCACCAACAGTTGAGTCGTAGGAGCTTTCGGACTGACAAGGAAAAAAAAAACCACTTAAATGCTAGTTACATTAGAAAGTATCTACAATAAGGAATTTGAAAGAGAAAAGGGTCTAAATGAAAGTTACACGGTGCATATTTAGATAAGAAGGCAAGTCAAAAGAATGTAACATAATGAAAAACAAGAACAGGGATACCTTCACCATAGCGATGTACTTCAAGTGTCAAATGCAGGAAAGATTCTGCTGGTGGAATCTGAAAGAACAGGCATTCTGGTGTCTGAAGGGATGTTCTTGGGAGGACAGAGTAGGAGTTGACTGTGAAACTTCCTTAAGATAAATATTCATGCGAATCAGGAAAATTATAGCGGTAGAGAGCGGAAGCTTCTTTATCAAGAAAAATGTTAGTGAAAGTTAAAAAGGAGAAGGGGCAGTATCTCTGCAAAGATACAATGATCAACGGGAAATTACGTGGCAGGGTTTCTTAAGTTGGGCTTACAGGCGTACATGAAAGAGACGTAGGAGAGTCTGTGGAACTCCTATGATTATATTTAATTTTTGTTTATATATGTATGTTTTTCTTAGGATATGGAACATTTTTAATCCAATTGTGAAGAATTGCTGATATCTACTTTGCTAGAGGACAGGGCCAATGTCTGCTAATTCATAGCAGAGGAGAATGACCCAAGAGAAGGAGCTAGCTTGGAAGGCTGAGAGTGGCATGAGGTAGGTACTGGATGAAACAAGGTCCAAGCACAGGTGAGGACGGATGAAGTCAAGAGTACGTCCTGGACAGAAAAGTCTAGTCCTGAGATCTCATTTGTTTTATCATCATGCTTTATTATCACCAAGAGGACAGAAAAAAGTTACATGTCAGTCTAAGAAAACAGAATGAAACAAAATAGAAAGGAACTTCACCAGAATGATATTCCTGCTTATTTATGGCAGTTGGAAATGCTTTTTTTTTTCTATGTTCCTTCTTTCTCTTTTGTCAAAATGTATTCAGTTAATATATGCTGATTTTTAAAATTACATAAGACACAAGCTGTTATCAAAATCAATGCATTAATGTGTCTTAGAAAATTGTTATTATAGGGAAAATGATACAAGCAAAGTGAATATCGTAGGAAGGCCTGTATGACAAAATACAGAAAGTTCCAGGCTCAAGAGACAAACGTGGACAGCTTTGAGGCAGTAGAAGGGATAGGATTATGTCAACCTAAAACACTTGAGCTGGTCACCAACTCTGCCCTGGATTGACCTTGACTGTGAGTGCTCAACTCTGAGATTCTCTTTCTCTATTTGTGTAATACAACACTGACATATTCTATACAGAGTTTCTAAGCAGGTTAAATAGATTATTTATACGAGTGCATACTTAATGCATGCACATTCTTAAAGTTCCACTAGTATCAGTTTCCCCTTAGCTGACACTGTTGGCCTGATAAGAGCTGCAACTGGTAGTTAATCTCTTTGACTCCCTACCATTTAAAAATAGCTCTGAAAATGATAGTTAATATTTAATGCTGTGACAGAAACTTGCTTTAGAAGCCAGACAGACTGCTGAACTTCTATGTTAGATATATCTGAGCTCAAATCCCAGCTTTTCTACATATTAGCTATGTGATTGTGGGAAAACCTCTTGGGCCCAGTATTTTCATTTGTAAAATGGGGATAAAAACAACTTTGGCTCAGGCTTGTTTAACAGTATAAAATAAGATTGCCATTAGCTGAGACATCGGGGTGGGATGAGGGGGAGGGGAATGAAATGAATTGTGCAAGCATAGGACTTTCATTTAAAGTCCTGACATTTTGTTTACCATGGATTTTTTAATTTTTATTTTTACAAAATATTGCATTAAGTATTGTTTAGTTTGATTACCGAGTTTTTTTGAAATCCCTTTAAATTTTGAGCCAAGGAGAGTACCTCACTCACCTCACTCTAATCCTAGTCCTGAAGCCAGTAATTAATGAAAATGCATTAGGGCCAAGCACAATACTGAGCAGTGTGATTTTACACATTTGCTTGTTAGTAAAACATTTAGCATGATACCTAGCCTAGAGGAAGGCATTATCATCAATACCACCCATCGCCATCATCATCACCAACACTATCATCATCATCACCATCATCACCATCACTATCATCACCATCATCACCACCATCATCATCACCATCATCACCACCATCATCACCACCGTCATCATTACCGTCACCACCATCACCATCACTATCATCACCTCCACCATCACCATCATCATCATCACCACCATCATCACCATCACCATCATCACCACCATCAAAATCACCATCACCATCATGAGCATCACCATCACTACCATCATCACCACCATCATCATTACCATCACCACCATCACCATCACTATCACCTCCACCATCACCATCATCATCATCACCTTCATCATCATCACCACCATCATCACCATCATCACCACCATCAAAATCACCATCACCATCATCAGCATCACCATCACTACCATCATCACCACCATCGTCATTACTGTCACCATCATCACCATCACTATCATCATCTCCACCATCACCATCATCATTATCCCATCACTTCATCATCATCACCATAATCATCATAACCATCAATACCACCACTGCCATCATCATCACCATCATCAGCATCACCATCATAACCAACATCGTCATCACCATCATTAGCATCACCATCATCACCACCGTCATTAACATCACTGCCATCACCATCACTATCATCATGATCATATCTGCTGTCACATCACCATTATCACCATCATCATTATCACCACAATAATCATCATAATCACTATCATCATCATTACTATAATCACCATCACCATCACTTTTGTCATTGTCATCATCATCACTCTCATTATGATTTTCTAAGATACCCTAAGTAAACTGCCTAATATTTCCAAGTTGCAGTTACCTTATTTTTATTATAAGGCTAACAATGCCCTATTATAAGGCGTAAAACTTAAACAAGGTTGTTTTTGTTGTTGCTATCATTAATGCTTTTGCTGATTTCAATGTATGACCGAACTCCACAGCAAATCCAAAGAGTGCTTGTCAAGAAATCAGATATTGCTAATGAACATGGAAGCTAGCCAGGCAGAGAGATAAAGCAGGACCATGCTGGGTCCTGGGCTGGCTCTTGTACAGCTGCCTAAGATTTTCACATAAAGAAACATGCACTGTTCTCAGAGCTGACATTTCCATAGTCATAAAGTTCAGTGTTGTTCCAGTTCAGGAAGCTCATGAGTCATGGGGTAGAGGCCATGGGGAGAGGAAAAGGGTTTACACTTTTTTTTCTTATCATTTTCATTACTTCTCAAGTGATTTTTAGATATACAACAGGAAAGGAATATAATGACCTTCTACTCACTGCCCCACCCAGAAAATCTCAAATGACTAATTGCTTTTTTTCCTAAAATGGAAGAGTTATTTCATGTGCCCAAAGGTTTTACTTCCTTCTGCTATGCTTTTGCATGGTAGGTCTTTTAATCTTGTAAAGCACAGCCATATAAACAAACAAGGGAGAAAACAGGAAGATGGAAACTCGCCAGGTTCATCCCACTTTGAATCCCACTTGACAAACAGCAATGCATGGTTCTGATAAAGGGTGTGAGGATTGTGATTTGACCTTCCTCTTGCCACTGTGTAAAATGTAAACACAATGTACTTTCTCATAATTAAAAGATACCGATTCCCTAGCAGCCCGGGAGGGGGCTGACTCATCTTTCTCCTCAATGGATGCAGCGTGTTCCTTGTGGTCACGTAGTTATATCCAATCAGAAAAAAATCACGACAAGCTTGGTGGGGGGCTGCAGTGGCTTTGGGCTTCTAGAAGTTGTTTAACTAGAGAGAATTATCATGTCTATTTTGAAAATAGTTGTTTGGTGTGGTTTTATGATACACCACGGTATTATAATAGGAGATATCAAGATTCAGTAGTTTAAAGCAACAAAGACTTTTTTCTCCCTTATTTAAGAGTCTAGGCCAGATGCAGTGATTTGCGCCTGTAATCCCAGAACTTTGTACAGCTGCCTAATGGCAGATCACAAGGTCAGGAGTTCGAGCCTTACCAACATGGTGAAACCCCATCTCTACTAAAAATACAAAAATTAACCTGGCGTGGTGGCACATTTCTATAATCTCAGCTACTCGGGAGGCTGAGGCAGGAGAATTATTTGAATCTGGGAGGTGGAGTTGCAGTGAGCCCCGATCACACTACTGCACTCTAGCCTGGGTGACAGAGCAAGAATCCAACTCAAAAAATATATATAGTCTAGGTTGGCAGTCCAGAATTGGAATGGTGGCTTGATGGTATTGGGGATATATCTTGTTGTTATGCTATCTCTTAGATGTTACCCTTTGCAGCTTAACTGAAGGTGGTTCACCACCACATCTGGGTTCCAGCTGAAGAGGAGGAAAATAGGAAGGGAAAATAGATTTCATATGTTTCAAGGGCATGGCTTAATGTGCAAACATCACACCCACTCATGTCTTATTGGCCATCAGCCAGTTACATGGCCATACCTAGATGCAACGTGGTTGGAGAAAGTGGTCATTAGTGGAGTGATCCAGTGCCCAGCAAAAACTGTTACTGCAAAAGGGAGGATGACTGTAACTATGAGTTCTGGCCACAGTTGAGTTGAATAAATATTTGCCCAAGAATGGAGAGAGGGTCCTAGCTGGGGTCTCTCCATCCCTGAGCCACTTGGGTTGGGATGATAACTGATAGTGACGATGAAAATGACGGGAATAAAGGTAGCAGCAGCTAACGCTGACTCACCTCTTGCTTTATGCCTCTTTGTACTGCTAAGTGCTTTGTAAACATTATGCACTCTATCTTCAGGATAATTCTATAGGACCAATAGTACAATTATCCCAAGTTTACCCATGAAGAAACGGAGCTGCATCAAGTTTAGAAACTTACCTAAGGTCATGTAACTATTATGTGGCCAAATGAAACCCATGTGTCTCGATGTCCAAACTTACTGGCTTAGCCACTTTACTCAGATATGAACAGTGGCCTAAAATGCTTCAGCATTTCACAAAGCTGAACTAAACTGACAAAGTTCCCCTTAACCAGATCATCTGAGCCAGCTGAGAAGTGTTTGTTTGGGCCTGAATAATATCAATGTAGACATCGATGTAGATTGGTTGTTTAATTTGCCAAAGACTAGTAAGTTTTTCTCCCTTACAAAGAACTTGATTAATTTTTTAAATGTGGGAAAATGAATGAATATTTATTAAGTGCAATTTCTTTCCTATATAAGCTCTTTCTAAACATGGCTTCCAAAGTGAGAGAGAAATAATCAAAGGGGTCACTAGTTGAGTAAAGGTTGGGAGATTAGGATGAAAGGCTACGCTCTCCATGGTCTCTTTGCTGGTGCTAATAGAAGCCCTAGGCCAAGAACAGAGCCCCTCCCTCAAGGTGGGGCTCTCAGGTACCCCAGTGATGCTTGGTGATGCTGAATCAGTGAGCAACATGGAATCTGGGGCAGTCTAATGCAAGGGTTGAGGTGTACAACATCATGACGAGGAGGAGTTAGACATGCTGTGTCTCTAGCTATAAAGTATAACCCCATGCAAGAACTGAACGGAAAAGCTAAGCCAGTGAGTGTGATGCACAAAGGATGGGTTCTGAGGTGCAGCTGCTGTCATCTTCATGCATCAGCACATTAAAATGTTTGGGAAGAGAAGGGGAATAGAACATTTCTTCCCTCCCCACAAACAGATGGGTAATTAGATGGAGGGTGGGAGCCAGATGCTGTACTTCCCCTGAGACCAGCACCAGAGGGAATGGGCTGGCTCTGCAGAAGACATTTCCGTTCCTGAAAAGGGATATAATGAGGGGGAAAGAATCAGGGCTTCAGGATCTTGGAGGGAGGGGTAACAACAGAGGGGGAGTGCTTTCTGCTTCCATGTTAATCCTCTGCAGCCCCCTCTCTATTCACCAAAGAACCAAGTGCGAGGTAGCACTGCACGTAAGACAGTCCACGTGACTATAACCCTGTCAAAATGACATTTCAGGAAAACTAGTTTGTTAGATCTTGCCAACGCTACATCTGCTGGTGCTTGTTTCAGTGGCCTGTTCTCTGTGTTTTGGGTAAAATGCAATAGATGCTTCCCCTGAAGTGTAAGAAGTACTCAGCTAAGTCCCAGCTGAGAAGCAGCAACCTTGGAACTACAAGACACAGTCTGATATAACGTATCTTTAATGCTGACTCAGCTGCAATTGTTTGCTATTAATCTAAAAGAAATTCTTGTAGAAAAGTTCTTTAAGCACTGCCCAACAGCACTTCACAATGTTGATGAATTTGGGCTTGGCAAACAGGCTGGTGAGGACGTCTAAGATCAGTTCTTAGAGTCCTCAACGGGGTCAATTTACACAGCTCTCTCACCTGAACCATTCTTTGCTTTTTTTCAGCTGAGTCAAAAGCCAGTGCTAACACAAAACCTGAAACAACTTAAATCAGAAGTTTAATGAGCACTAAGTATTTGTAAGATGTAGAATATTCTTTGAAATCAAGAACGACAGTACAGGCAGCACCAATGCTCTATGGTGGAAGAACCCAAGACCTCTGGAAAGGAGGGAACTTGGACTGCCCTTGGGAGATAAAATATGCAATTAACCCATAAAGAATAGTCACAAAATATTAACAGAAGGAAACAGATAATAAGAGTGGAAAGAGTGTAGACAGTTGTTATTAATATATTAACTGAATTAACCTGCCTAAGATCCAGTGTGGAATCAGAAGACAGGGCCTGGTAAGTCTTCAGGAAACAAATAAAAAACAGTTGGCATGGCCCAGTGGAAGCCCTGTTAAAGGAAGACGTTGCTCTGCCCACTGGGCTTAGAAAATCCTAAGGCAGATGGACACACGGGGTGGTCTCAGCTAAAGGCCATCAATCCTGGAAGCCTGAGCCCTTCTCTAGCCGACGTCACGCCTAACCAGCAGCTTCATTTTTACCGATAATTTGATTATCATCTCACCATGAATTGATTGTCTGTTCCTCTGAACTTCTTGCCATTATTGCTTAATTTTTTATGGGGTCAAATACTTATTATTGTCTTTATTTCAAAGTAGACTTTAACCTGCTTGATACCAAGAATGACACGGTAACTTTTTTTGTATGTAATCTTCTTGTCATCTAGTACTGAAGTTGAGCAGTTGCTTTAAAAATGTACTTACAGGCTAATTTTAAATCAGACCAGTTTATTGATCCAGCAAACATTTAGTTAAAGCTTTTTGCACTTTGGGAGGCCAAGGCAGGCGGATCACAAGGTCAGGAGATTGAGAGCATCCTGGCCAACATGGTGAAACCCTGTCTCTACTAAAAATACAAAAATTAGCTGGGCAAGGTGGCACATGCCTGTAATCCCAGCCTGTAACCCTCAGGAGGCTGAGGCAGGAGAATTGCTTGAACCCAGGAGACGGAGGTTGCAGTGGGCCGAGATTGCACCACTGCACTCCAGCCTGGCGACAGAGCAAGACTCTATCTCAAAAAAAAAAAAAAAAAAAAAAAAAGCTTTTTGACCCAGGGGTATTGTTCTAGAATACTGCAGAATTCTAGTCTTTGAGAATGTCAGATCATCTCTAAAGTTCTGAATTCTATCCCCAGTCTGCTCCTTGACTGGCTGTAATTCAGTCTCTCTCCAAGAAGGTCAGAAAGTCTCACTGACATGAGACTCTAACCTAAAGATGTTTTTTATATATACATATATTTAACTCTGATTGTATGTATCAAAATACCCATTTGAAGGAGTCTTGAAAATTGACTTTTAAAAACATTTACAAGCATCTTTGGTGATTCTAATGCCCAGGAAAGTTTGAGCACTACTCATTTCAGGCCAAGCTCTTGATTTCACAAAGAAGGATAATGAAACAGATAAGGCCATGCTTGCCCAGCTAGCTCGCAACAGAAGCTGGACTAGGACATACTTTGACATAGTGCTGGTCTCATTCTGAAGTTTACAATTCCTATTAAAGCATGAGGAAGTCATGTCCTTGATGAGATTAATCAGTGCCATTTCACTTCTTTGAAATACTCCTCTATTTCCCCAATGCTCCTTTTAGTGGAAACGTACTTTTATTATATAACCTGCTAGAAATGGTTTTCTCACCCCTTTCTGAAATTTTTGACATGATTGATCCTCCAGCTCATATACTACCTTCTTTTTGATTAATGGGAAAATGTTCTGGTGAATTCGTGTGTATCTCTTGTATCCTAGATAATAATGTAAAGTGGTTTTGTTAAATGGGGAGAATTACAATTTTAAATTTCTCCTTCCCTCTTCCTCAACTCTGTCGAAGGCTAAGATCACCTGTGCTCCAACTCCTGTAACTCTCTCAGCTCATAGATAGAATAGTTGTTATTGCCAAAATCAGCAGTCCTTTGAGTTTCACTGTGCCACGTGCGACGTTCGCAGCAGCAGTTGCTTGAGATCACCATGCCCCTAGATCATGGTTTGCCCTTTCATCACTTATGTGGCCACCCACATGCCAAGGCAAAGTTTTATAAATTATGTCCTGGAGGTTGCCAGGATGAGGGATTGCAGTGGACTGGTTCTTTTATAGGAGCTAAATTGGACTTGGGCAGGAAAGAGATGAAAAGCCAGACTGCAGTTCATGGGATCTGAAGTGAAGGAGTTCAAACTGCATTAAAGATAAATCAACATAGGCTGGCCAATTTATGTCAAAATTCCACATCTTCCCCTTACTAGAGGAATGTTAAAAGGAAGGCATATTCAAATGCATACTTTCAAATTATTTTATTTTTACCTTCAATTTGTCTTTCAGCAGTAAAAACCGAAATTATTGTAAAATGCGACCCAGGCAATATCTACCAAGAGCAGGTGATCAATTTTTCAGTTGAATGTGGCATTAATAGTGAACTCTTGATAGATGTGTGGCTCTTAGTTTGAAATGGTTTTCCAGGCCATCTAAGTTATCTCTGTTGCTTAGGAGAAGGCCACTGTGCAAGGTGGTATGATCTCATGTGTTTCTGGACTTTCTCAAATCAGGGATGGCAGGTGTATTGCAGAGATGCTACCACTGCTTCCTCATGCCTTGTCTCTGGTAGGTGCCACAAGTGCCCTCTTTCCCAAGGAGACCAGTATGGTTTCAAAATTGTGCGCAAACCAGAGACATTAGTTAGTGCTGGCATATGAAACTAAAGCCTTTTTTTATTCTTGAGTCAACATATGTATGAGCCTTGGTGTTGAAATCTGATAAGAAAGTCTTCATTTAAAAAACATATATGGTGGGGTGCAGTGGCTCACAGCTATAATCTTAGTGCTGTGGAGGCCAACATGGATCACTTGAGGCCAAGAGTTCAAGATCAGCCTAAGCAACATAGCAAGGCCCCATCTCTACAATCAATCAATCAGTCAAGCGGTCAATCAATTGGTAGTTAATGGCATGCACCTGTAATTCTAGCTACTCAGGAGGCTGAGGTGGGAGAATCACTTGAGCCCAGGAGTTCAAGGCGGCAGTGAGCCACGATTGTGCCACTGCACTGCAGCCTAGGTGATAAAGTGAGACTCTGTCTCTAAAAAAAAAAAAAACCTGAAACCAAAACCACACAAATGACAAGAAAGATATGGAAACTTTTGGCTTTCTTTGTTAGACTGCCATTCAAGTGATCTGAAATCCTGAAGGTAAATACAGGAGGGGCTCCGGTGAACGCACTCACAAGATGGGCTGTTCCTGGAGAGACATGAGAGACTGGTAGGCCAAGATGAGTGGGAAGTACAGTAAGATATTCCTGTTTCCTCACTCCTGAGTCATTTCCAGGGAAACATAAACACTATGCCAGCCTTGAAATGCAGTGTGCGTGTTTTTTTTCTAGGATCCTTGCTTTTCTACAGAACAAGAGGCTATCCATTCCAAAGGTGAACTTTGAAAAAGCTGAATTCTAGAATGATTGACAGCTGGCTCTCTGATTTCTAGCCACAAGAGATTGGGGTTGGAACAGAGATAAAGGTAAGTTGTTCTGAGAAAGAAGGGACAGGTTGCAGAGAAAGAAAGAAAAAAAAACTCATGATGTGATCCCGTATACAGATATTTCACTAGAGGGCTGAAATAAGGGAATTGGCTGACAAGGAAAGAATCTGGGCTTCGAAAAACTTTGGAGACAAGAAATGGCTATTGAGGGGAGCTGGTCAAAAAAACTGGGGCTGATGAGAAATTTGCTAAGCAGTTGAACAGAGAGCCGGGACTGGAGAGAATTTCTATAATTAGATCCTAGGGATTTTAACAAGGGCAGTTTCATTAAGAAATAAAGGGATTACGCTAGCATCTAAATGTCAATCACACTGCTTGGTTAAAGAGTCACTGGCCAGGATGGGGATGAAAGCAACTCACTTCTGGATAGGCAGGTTAAACTAGGAGAGCCAGCATTGAAACAGAAGCAGGCAGTACCCTGCACCTTAAATACAGCATGAGTGCTAAGATTTCTTCACACTCTACAGTAATAGAGGAAATTAAAGTCTCCATTCCATCACTGGTCCACACCAGCTTCATCTAGGCTCTGGGCCTAGAGAAGGTGCCAGAGAGAAAGAAAAAAAAAATTGAAATGACTGGATTCTCAGCCTTCAAGCGCCACTTTTCTGGTCAGCCTTGCCATTGCCTCACCCAGAATAAGTTTATAGGATCATGATATTCCTGGGATATATGGCTCCTCCTTTTTCCCATTCCCCTCCAGCTCACGCTACCATGTCAAAGGCAGAACAGCACATCCACAGTCAGCTAAGATTCAAAAACAGTGGTTACTAACATGAAAGGTAATAATAAGTGAAAACAATATACTTGTCTGAGGATACCCAGGGATGAGTGACTTCAACATAAATAGAAGTCCCATATACAGCCCAATTTCTTGGGGTCTCTTTCCTTTTTTCAGCTACTCACCCTGACATGTTCCAGGTACCAGTCGGATACCCATTCAGTCTTCACTCTCTCTCTCCCTCTCCCCTCTGTCAGCTTTGTATATTTTTGAAAGTTAATCTTCTCTGTGTAAATGCAGGCCTTACCCTATATTTCAATTTCAAATTAACTTAGTAGTTCACTCTTTCATTCTTTAAAAAGTTAATTTATTTATCTAATGTCCATAACGCTCACTTAGGTCTTTGGCACTGGAGATATGAAAAGAAATGAGACAATGGAGGCTTCAAGGAGCGTGGAGTCTCACCTGCAATGTTCTGACCTGATGTCCTCTCTCTCTTTGCCTTTCACCCACAGCACATCTCCTACCTTGTGAGACACAGCAATGTACTGAGGGAGCATCCAGTCTCACTCTTGAATTTATCCCTGATTACTCACTCTTTTTTTCTTTTTTGAGACAGAGTTTTACTCTGTTGCCCAGGCTGGAATGCAGTGGTGCGATCTTGGCTCACTGCAACCTCCACCTCCCAGGTTCATGCAATTCTCCTCCTGTTTTGGCCTCCCAGGTAGCTAGGATTACAGGCACCGGCCAACATGTCCAGCTAATTGTTGTATTTTTGTAGAGACATGGTCTCACCATGTTGACCAGGCTGGTCTCGAACTCCTGATGTCAGTTTATCTGTCTGCCTTGGCCTCCCAAAGTGCTGAGATTACAGGCATGAGCTACCATGCTTGGCTGATTACTCACTCTCCTTATGAACCTTTTCAGCTCTGCTAGAAGCTTCCATCTGCCTCTGTAACTCCAGCCTCCAACTTCTCTACTTCACGCTAGGGGTCACCATACTTATGCTACCATCTTTCACTGATTTGCCAAGAAAAAACAACAAAAAACAAAAAGCAACATTCCCTCAACTCTCCTCTCCTTGGACGCCCCCAATGCATTTCATTCTCTAAAGGCATTTCTTTATATTAAGAAGAACATGTGTGTGTGCGTATACATACACACATACACCATACACATGCATGTGCACACATATACAGCACATGCATATGTGCACACACACACCACAGGTGCATGCACACACACACCACAGGTGCATGCACACACACACCACATGCATATGTGCACACACACACCCCTGGGTTACCACATGCATATGTGCACACACACACCCCTGGGTTACGTTGCTTTAGTTTTGGCCCAGCTGCCTTGTATCCTCATCAGTCTTCAATGACTGAGGAAGGAGGGTGACAGGTACAAGATGCAAAAAGCACAGCCCTGCTTCAATTGGCAGTGGCAACGTCACTTAGGCAGGGAGGGCTCTGCTGGGAGGGTGGTGTTTCAGTCAGCTAGTGTAGGAAACGAGACGAGGCACTGTTGACTCACCAGGTCATGACGAACACTTCAAAGGGAGAGAGACCTCTCTGTGCTAGATCGAGGTTATCTTTCCAAATCCCAAGTGGCAGAATCACAAAGCAACAGACAGGGCAAGCCAACACAAAACTCTTGAGTCTCTAAGCAATACCAAAACCCACAGACCCCTGCTGAAGAATGCAGCCATAGCGAATTCCTTGCATGGTCCTTACACTCTTTGTGATTGAACGAGTGACAACCACCTTAAAAAGAAGCCTTTTAAAATTGGCTGATCCATGGCCTGGTGCCGTGGCTCATGCCTATAATCTTAGCACTTGGGGAGGCCGAGGTGGGCAGATCACCTGAAGTCAGGAGTTAGACCAGCCTGGTCAACAAAGTGAAATCATGTCTCTACTGAAAATACAAAAATTAGCTGAGCGTGGTGGTGGGTGCCTATAATCTCAGCTACTCAGGAGGCTGAGGCAGGAGAATTGCTTGAACCTAGAAGGTGGAGATTGCAGTGAGCCAAGATCGTGACACTGCAGTCCAGCCTGGGAGACAGATCAGGACTCCATCTCACAGTCTCAAAAACAAACAAAACAAAAAACAATTGGTTGAGGAAAGCATGTCATGAGATCTCTGCCCAGGAGACAGAAAGATAGTGAATTAATGCAACAGAATCCTTGCCTTTGGGGGAGTTTAAGGGATACCGCAGTACTTGGAAGAATGAAGACAGGGAAGCTGAATGAGTATATTGATGAGTATATTGATGACCACAGAGGAGGAAGCAATGGAAGCTTCTTCTGGGAAAATGGCAAGGTGACCATGGCTACAGCTGCTTCTCAGCAATTCACATGTCCTCTCAATAAACATTTATTGAGTGGCTGTTTTGTGTCAGGCACTTTTCTGAATGTTTTGGTTCCTGTAAAGTGAATCCCTAAATTCTAATTCCATCAAGATAAGATGGGTCTATTTTTTCCTTACATGTTCTCTGTGCCCCTTCAATAGACCTAACTCACCAAACCACGTGAGTCTGTCCCCACACCACTTGTAAGTATACATTTAAAAGAACTATGAAATTTGGAGTTCCAGATATGATAGAATGAGATATGGTCCCAATTCTTCACCCATTTTCAGTACTTGTAAACGTTCATCTTCTTGCCATGGTCTTACAGTTGGGTTATCCTGGTGACTTTGTCTGACCAGCAGGTACCACTGGATGTAATTCAAGCAAAGGCTTGAGATGTGTTTGTGTGCTTGGACTTGCCTCTCTCATTTCTGCTGGAAAGAAGAGACACAGGAAGCAGACCTGAGCCCAACCCATAGTCTAGAGTTAAACCCAGGAGAGGCCAAGCTTAGAGCAGCCACATTTCAGATAACACTTGGGTGTGAAAGCCAGAAATAAATGCTTGTTGTGGTAAAGGACTGACATTCTGCAGTGTTTCTGACCCAGAGGGCAGTGAGAAATCCGAGAGAACTGGCAAGCTAGAGAGTCCGATAAAGGGCTTTGTGAATGGCTTTTATATGCACAGTGTGCATGGTAGGTATTTGATGAGCATTTTAAACAATGCAAACTGGTTTTGATTGCATCAAGTGTCAAAGATTTGTTATTGACCTCAACATAAGCCAGTTCTGGGGCTCACTCTGGTTTCCAAGTGTTACTCAGGCTCAGAAGTGCTAATATGAAAACCCACAGCATCCTAGGGAAAGCATTAATCTCTACAGAGTGCCTGGCTGAACTCTGAGCAGGCACAGATTGTGTTTATACATCATCTGACTTGGTTCCACAACATCTCTACAATAAGTGTAAGAATAATCACTGTATTAGTCCATTCTTACATTGCTATATAGAAGTCCCTGAGACTGGGTAGTTTATAAAGAAGAAAGGTTTAATGGGCTCACGGTTCTGCAGGCTTTACTGGAGGCATGAGGCCGATGTCTGCTCTGCTTCTGGGAAGGCCTCAGGAAGCTTCCAGTCATAGTGGAAGGTGAAAGGGAAGCGAACACATCACATGGCCAGAGTAAGAGCAAGACAGAGCAAATGGGGAGGTGCTGCATGCTTTTACATGACCAGATCTCATGAGAACTCACTATCATGAGGAAAGTACCAACAAGATGGTATGAAACCATTTGTGAGAAATCTGCCCCACGATCCGGCCACCTCCCACCAGGCCCCACCTCCAACATGGGGATTACAATTCAACATGAAATTTGGGTGGGGACAGATATCCAAACCATATAAATTACCAACATTATAGAAAGAAGGAGGCCAAGGTTCAGAGAGGCTGAGGGTCGTGCCCAAGATCTCGCATGTGGGAAGTGGCAAAAGTCATCTTAAACACAGATCTGCTGGTGGGAGTGTAAATTAGTTCAACCATTGTGGTAGACAGTGTGGCGATTCCTCAAGGACCTAGAAATAGAAATTCCATTTGACCCAGCAATTCCATTACTGGGTATATATCCAAAGGACTATAAATCGTTCTACTATAAGGACACATGCACACGAATGTTCATTGCAGCACTGTTTACAATAGCAAAGACCTGGAACCAACCCAAATGCCCATCGATGATAGACTGGTCTGGGAAAATGTGGCACATATACACCATGGAATATTATGCAGCAATCAAAAATGATGAGTTTGTGTCCTTTGTAGTGACATGGATGAATCTGGAGAACATCATTTCAGCAAACTGACAAGAACAGAAAATCAAACACTGCATATTCTCACTTATAGGTGGGTGATGAACAAATGAGAACACACGGACACAGGGAAGGGAGTACTACACACTGGGGTCTATTGGGGGGAATAGGGAAGGGACAGCGGTGGGGGGGAGCTGGGGAGGGATAGCATGGGGAGAAATGCCAAATGTGGGTGAAGGGGCAGAAGGCAGAAAAACACACTGCCATGTGTGTACCTATGCAACCACCTTTCATGTTCTGCACATGTACCCCAAAACCTAAAACGCAATAAAAAATTTAAAAAAAAAACCCAGATCTGAAGATCTCTAAAACCACATGCTTATCTCTGTAGGGCCTGGGTGAGACTTAATCTGCAAGACAAAGGAGGAGGAAAGCCACAAATATGTCTAATGAATATAGTTGTCATCAGAGCACCATTTATTACCTTCATTGAAACCATCCGATTATACGTTTGATGGTACTTTATTTTCCTCCACAAGTAACTACCACGTTTTACTTACTTCAAGATCTCTGAGCTGAGTTCTGCTTTCCCTGCAGAATAGGATGAATCAGCCCTCTAATTTCTTTTTGCTATAATAGTGTTGCCTTTCAACTCCCCCTCCTTTAGATTCAAAAGAAGTTCTCCTAAGGTCTCAGAGATACTGACACTACAGTTCCCTGGACACCTGTGTGTCCTGAAGAAGTCAAAATACGTTAGGATTAAAGAGCTCATATTTTATTTTTGTAAGGATTCCTTTCCAATACTTATGAGAACTACAGCAACTACTATTACTTACTGACCTTATTCAACAGGTCTTGAATTTGACATTCCCAGTCTCAGTAAGTTAATGGTCCATGCATGCTCTCCTGCTCATCACTGAGACAGGGGCTGAGCACAAAAAGGAGGGGGCATGAGGACACAAGTGCTCTGGCTTTGCAAGCAGCCTAAGCAGGAATACTGCAGATGCTGGAGAGTTGTGACAAGTGCACTGTAAGTCCCAGGGTAAAAGCAGTGATTATAACATTAGCTAATAGTTATGGAGCACATAATGTGTTCCAAGCTCTGTGTGAAGTGCTTTATACACACATAAAGCATAATATCCTGAAACACAGATTTTGACTAAATTGCCTAGGTTTAAATATCAGCTGTATCTCGTATTAGTTGTACAGACTTTAGCAAGTTATGTATCCTCTTGATGCCTCAATCTTTTCATCTCTGAAGTGGGAAACATAGTTAAACTTACTTCAGACAGTTAGAAACAAATGACCAGATGAGCTGAAAACAGTGACTGCCACGTAACAAGTTGAAAATAGTGTTAACTATTATCATTATCCCGCTTGATAATTTCAATAAACTTAGAAAAGGGGTGCTATTAACACCTTTATTTTACAGCTAAGATATGTGAGGTTCTGAGAAGCTGAATATATTATTCAAGATCACTCAGAAAATAAGTAGCAGAGCCAGAATTTAAACTCATTCCTGCTAGATTCGGAGGTACCTTGTCTTAAACACATTAAAACTAGCAATTCAACTTCTGATAGCACAAAAGATTTGCAATGTGAAGACACAGGTGAATGAGATTTCAAATCTGGGATGGTTCCTGGAATTTTGCTCAACAAAGCAGTACGGTTTTCAGATTAGGCTGGCTAATTCAATTGCAAGGTAAAGAAGGTTTTAGAGTTTAATCCAGGTTTCTTTATTTCTTTTTTCTTTTTTTTTTTTTGTTCTTTATTCCCCACCCCCAATCCAGGTTTCTTTAAATGTCTTTCCTTGAAATCCAAGTTTAGAACATTAGGGGTGTGTTTAATGGCTTCCCACGTGATTCAGATGACCTGCCAGATTTAGAAACCTGTTGGGACTTTTGAATTTATGCAACTGTCTGAGATGGAAGGTCTTGTGGGCTGCCCAGTCCAGCTTCCCACCCATGGCAGGAAGTCCTTGTATCTATGGCAGATGTGCCTCCAGCTACCCATATATCAGGTGTCTATGGGAAAAGGCCTCTTTCCATGAAATTAGACCCGCTTCCTGGAAGCTTCTACCCATTCTTCCTACTGCTGAAAGGTCCACAAATAAATCCGTTTTCCCTTACAGTCAGTCCCAGATGCCGATGGAATATCCTAAGTGGACTAGGGAAGACCAATTTAGAGAGATATGTACAGAAGCAAGCATATGTATTTGTGTTCATTGTTCATGGTATGCACAATCTCTCTCATATACCCACCCCTGAACTGTTCCCAAATCTCTAGGCAATTAACTGTCAATTTATGTCAAGTGTGACATCATCTCACAGCAGTCCTGTCTCACAGATTCCTCCGTTGTTTCTAAAACATCTCATTTTCCTCCCACATGCTCCTCTTGGTACCAGGGAGTTTGCATTGTCTGATTGCTCCCTTACTGGCAGCTGTAAATGCTCCGTGTCTTCCTGGAATCTAAGGAACTCAAAGGAAGTGGGCTGAACCATCAGGTCTTGACTCTTCAACCCTCAAAACTCAGACCACAACATGAAAGTCCAGATCTCCTGAGGAGCAAATGCAAGTTAAGATTGAAGACCCATCATTTTATTAGGGGAAATACCTGGTGGAGAAAAAATGGTAAGGAAGCTGAGGAGCTGGGACAGCCATCACATTGAGATGAAAGTCTAACCTCGAGTGAAGGAGGGAAGACAGGAAGGCTAGATAAAAGTGTTCTGGACTTCTCTGCAGTCTAAGCAAGGTCCTGCAAGCCATAGGGAAACCCTGGAGCCAAGATCAGCTGCTGAATGCGTTCCACGATTCCCAGAAACAGATCTGCCTTAGTATCTCTTCCTTGCTGAAATCTTCGGTGAGGGCAGATAATAAAAAGCATGGCCTTAGCCCACATGTTGTCATGGACTTCAGAGTGCAGCATCTGAGGCCATCTGTCAGTTATGTTCCTTATCCTGGAGACTCTGGGAGACGTATTCTCAGGGTCTCCATGCTTAGCAAACAAAACAGCTACAATTTAAAGGGGTATCCCTTTCATTCAGGTTCATAGGGGTGTCCATCAAAGCTGTTTTATTTACTTCTTCCCACTAAAAGTCAATGGAAAGACTCTTCATTCTTCAATAAATATTGGGAAACAGAGGGAATATTAGGGCCATTTCTAGAAGGAAGTTCATCAGGAGAAGGAACTGAATTCGTTACAAGATTGTGATGAGTTTACCTGTAAGTGTGTGGAGTGGAGACACCCTGCAACTATTAGGTTGTGCAAAAGTAATTGCAGTTTTTGCCATTAGTTTCAATGGTAAACATTTTCGGGGATAAGAATGGATTCCTTTAGGGGTATAAGACTGGCCTGAAAATCAGAAGGAGAAATCTTCTGCATAGAGTTGACTGTTGAAGCCATGGAAATTCAGCTTTGAACACAGAGGAAGTGTCCCTAAGCCAAGGGATATGAGAAAAAAGGCAAAAAAGCAGATTCTCCCCTATGGCTCTGCTAACGCTTTCAGTTTTTTCAGAACTTCTGAGCTCCAGAATTGTATGATAATAAATTTGTGACATTTTAAGTCACTAAGTTTGGGGTAAGTTTTAAAGACAGCAATAGGAACCTAATACCGTTCTAAAGCTGGAGTACTGTGAAATGTCAACTGTAGACATTATTGGCATACATTCTTACTTTACAGAGCTTGTGTAAGTCGTTTATATCAATAACTTATTCACCTTCTTACAAAGCATTATCATCTCCATTTTATAGTTGGATAAAGTAAGATTAATTTTTTCTAATAAATTACCTAAGATCAGGCCGGGCGCAGTGGCTCATGCCCATAATCCCAGCACTTTGGGAGGCCAAGGTGGGCAGATCACGAGGTCAATAGATCGAGACCAGCCTAGCCAACATGGAGAAACCCCATCTCTACTAAAAAATACAAAAATTAGCTGGATGTGGTGATACGGGCCTGTAGTCCCAGCTACTCAGGAGGGTGAGGCAGGGGAATTGCTTGAACCCAGGAGGTGGAGGTTGCAGTCAGCCAAGATCGCTCCACTGCACTCCAGCCTGGTGCCTGGTGACAGAGCGAGACTCAGTCTCAAAAAACCAAATAAATAAAAATAAAAAAAATAATAAAAATAAATTACCTAAGATCATACACTTATTAGCTAATAAGTGCTAACGCTAGCAGTTGATCGAGGGAAATATGGTTTCATATACCATACCCGTAAACATAATGCTATGATTCCTGTTTCAGAATGGTACAATGGCAGGGAATAGCATTCAGACAGCAAGGTGAGAAAAGGGACTGAATGTTTTGCTATGGATACTACTTTCAAGGCTGGGGTAGGAAAGCAAAAAAGTCAACAGTGCCGGAAGCTGCAGAGCCTGAGAAGCATAATCTGTAAATGGTCATTAGGAAGCCACTGATAGCTCTGGAAGGGCTTATCTTAACGGAGAAAATTAGGTAGAACATTCAAAAAGGAAGGTGCAATGTTGCAGCAAAGGCTGTATGTGAGCATCCCTTGTGGAGACATGCATCCAAAAATAAAAGCACTTTCAAGAATAGAAAATGGAATGGTGCAATCTCGGCTCACTGCAACCTCCGCCTCCTGGGTTCAGGCAATTCTCCTGCCTCAGCCTCCTGAGCAGCTGGGATTACAGGCACACACTACCATGCCCAGCTAATTTTTTTTTTTTTTTTTGTATTTTTAGTAGAGACGGGGTTTCACATGTTGACCAGGATGGTCTTGATCTCTTGACCTCGTGATCTACCTGCCTCGGCCTCCCAAAGTGCTGGGATTACAGGCTTGAGCCACCGTACCCAGCCAAAAGGTGTTTTAAATGATTTTTTTTTAACCTAAAGGAGTAAAGAGAACACCTGAAGAAGACGGAGAAGAAAGAACCAAATGCTGCAACAGGGTCCCCATATGGACCAGTAGGGGAAGACTGGCTTAAAGGGTTAAGCCTTAGCAAGAAAAGACTCTTTCCCCTAGGAGGAGAGAAGAAGAGGACAAAATTGCTGTGGTGGGTGGAGAAGAGGATGAGACACGCACATAGAGCTGACATGATTTACCACATCACCCTCCAGGGAGGGGGTCCAGGAGAGGGCTTCAAGACTGGAGATTCATGGTGAGACAGAAGGATTTGAAACTGGACTGTAGTAGGCGAGCTGGGGACCTAAGGAAAGGTGAATTAAGCATTCTTGAGGGAGCACATTTATCAGGACACAAACTATTCACACTGGCTGAGAATTAATGTAGTTTTAAGACACGCTGGTGAAAAGGAAAGTGGAAGTTTATTATTATTTCCCTCCTTTTGAATCATTTTTAAGTGACTAAGTAAAAGTCCACAAACAGCTGAGTGGAATATATTCTTGTAGAAATGGAGCGCTTTTGGAAGCAACCTAAGGTGGATACTTGTATGTATGCAGGCCGGTCGCAGGAGGCTGGGGGTCCTGAGGCACCCGAGCTCCCTTTGTGCTGAAATGGCAAAATTTGATGGGGATGAGAAAAAGAGCAGCAGCATGTTTTGTCTGGAGCACTAATTACAAAGCACCAGAAGAATTCTGAGACAGTCAGTTAACAACAGGAGTGGCCAATAAGAACTTCCTGACTTAGACACTTTAATGGATCATTGTTTCCTTTTGTCTCTTGTGAATGCCCAGCCATGAAACAGGTATTTTTTTGACTAGGGTGAAAGATGAAAACCAAGGAAGACAAAGGGATTCTTGGGAACAAAGGCACCCCAGAAGGACTCAGTTCACAGTTTGAGGGCTCTGACTCTGTATATGGTAGTTTGCTTGAACAATCCACACAAATCTTTAAAGTCTGTTTCTTCTGCTATAGACTATAACCTATCTTCCTGGATTGTTGGGAGAATTGAAAGTGATGTTTGACTTAAAAGCTCAGCAAGGTGTTACTGTGCAATGAGCCCTCAAAACCCACATGTACATTAGTTTTAAAGTACACTATTTAGTCCTCTAAAACTTATAATACTGTGTTGTGTTTAATCATCTTCAATGCCCCATCTTGTGTGCAGCACTGGATAAATAAGAACCTGGCTGGATGGCTTCTGTTTACCCAGCTCCTCCCTTCATCACCATTCTTTGGTTTCTGGAGATTGGTCTTTATGGACCCAGCCGAAGCACTCTGTAACCGTCTGGTTTTGACCAACAGACAAAACTCATTACAGAGTGAAGGCAGGGAGAAAGGAATCATATATTTATCCCTCATACTCTGCTGGGTCACTGAGGGCTGACTGTATCTCTCAATAGAAAGTCTCAGAACATGTCAGGTGGCCTTCTGCAAACATGCCTCACTGTCCCCAGTTCATAGAGGGCTCCCTTCTCTCCTCTTAACCCTTCAGGCCAGGGAAGATAACTGTCCTTGCCATCACTAGCCCCTGGGGGTGGTACCACCCCTTGTGGTTTCTGTAACACTTCATCTATGCATTTATAAACTGTCCCTTTATAAAATATTCCATAAATAATTAAATTTGAGTGTGTCATCTATTTTCTGATAGAATATTACTTAAACATGACCCAAGTAAGTGGCCCCAAACAATGCTAGCATTCCAAGATTTCCTAAAATGATCTCCAAGGTCCAGTTTTTCCTAATGACTGTGCCACACCTCCCCACTGACAATTTCAGCCATGATCTGTTCTAATCTTATTGTTTTCCTTTTTCAAAAAAGCAAGGCAGGAAAAGGCTCACACATACTTCTTGCTGGTCTGTGTAATAGTCTGCTCTCATCCTGCTAATAAAGACATACTTGACACTGGGTAATCTATAAAGGAAAGAGGTTTAATTGACTCACAGTTCTGCAGGGCTTGGGAAGCCTCAGGAAACTATAATCATGGTGGAAAGGGAAGCAAACATATCCTTTTTCACATGGCAACAGCAAGGAGAAGTACAGAGAAAAGGGGGGAAATGATCCTTATAAAACCATCAGATCTTGTGAGAACTCACTATTACAAAAACAGCATGAGGGTAACCACCACCATGATCTAATTGCCTCCCACCAGGTCCCTCCCACAACATGTAGGGATTATGGGAACTATAATTCAAGATGAGATTTGGATGAGGACACAGCCAAATCATATCACTCTGCCCCTACTCTCCCAAATCCCCTGTCCTCACATTTCAAAAGACAATTGTGCCCTTCCAAGAGTCCTCCAATGTCATAACTCATTCCAGCATTAACTCAAAAGTCCAAGTCCATAGTCTCCTCTGAGACAAGGCAAGTCCCTTCTATCTACAAGTCTGTAAAATCAAGATCAAGTTAGTTACTTCCTCAATACAATGGTGGAACAGGCATTGGATAAATACACCAATACCAAATGAGAGAAATTGGCCAAAACAAAGGGGCTACAGGTCCCATGCAAGTCTAGAATCTAATAAGGCAGTCATTAAGCCTTAGAGTTCCAAAATAATCCCCTTTGACTTTATGTCTCACATCCAAAGCACAATGATGTCAGAGGTGGGCTCCCATTATCTTTGGCAGCTCTACCTCTGTGACTTTGCAGGGTGCAACCCCCCTCCTGTCTGCTTTCATGGCTGGCATTGAGTGTCTGCAGCTTTTCCAGGTACATGGTGCAAGCTGTCAGTGGAGCTACCATTTTGGGATCTGCAGGATGGTTACCCTCTTCTCACAGTTCCAGTAGGCAGTGCCTCAGTGGGTACTCTGTCTGTGTTTCCCTTCTGCACTGCCCTAGCAAAGGTTCTCCATGAGGGCTCTGTTCCTTCAGCAAACTTCTGCCTGGACATCCAGGTATTTCTACACATCCTCTGAAATCTAGGTAGAGGTTCCCAAACCTCAATTCTTGACTTCTGTGTACCTGCAGGCTCAACACTACATGGAAGCTGCCAAGGCTTGGGGCTTACACCCTCTGAAGCCACAACCTGAGCTGTACCTTGGCCTCTTTTAACTATGGCTGTAGTGGCTGGGACACAGGGCACCATGTTCCCATACTGCATATAGCAGAGGAGCCTTGGGCCTGACCCACAAAATCATTTTTTGTCTCCTAAGCCTCCAGGCCTATAATGGGAGGGGCTGCCATGAAGACTCCTGACATGCCCTGGAGACATTTTCCCCATTGTCTTGGTAATTAACGTTTGGCTCCTAATTATTTATGCAAATTTCAGCAGTAGACTTGAATTTCTTCTCAGAAAATGGGTTTGTTTTTTACTGCATTGTCGGGCTGCAAATTTTCTGAACTTTTATGTTCTGCTTCCTTTTTAAACATAAGTTCCAATTCCAAGCCATATCTTTATACATACATAAAACTAAATGCTTTTAGCAGCACCTAAGTCAACTCTTGAATGCTTTACTGCTTATAAATTTCTTTTGCCTAAATGATTTCTCTTCAGTTCAAAGTTCCACAGATCTTTAGGGCAGGGGGAAAATGCCACCAGTCTTTTTGCTAAAGCATAGCAAGAGTCAACTTTGCTCCAGTTTCCAACAAGTTTCTCATCTTCATTCAAGACCACTTCAAGCTGGACTTCATTGTCCATATCACTATCATCATTTTGGTCAAAGACATTCAACAAGTCTCCAGAAAGTTCCAAATTCCCACATCTTCCTCTTAACCCTTCTTCTGAGCCCTCTAAGTCTCTAAAAAGTTACTAAATTTCATTTTCCTCTATTCTTCTGAGCCTTCCAAACTGTTCCCACCTCTGCCTGTTACCCAGTTCCAAAGTCACCTCCACATTTTCAGGTATCCTTACAGGAGCACACCACTCTTCCAGTACTAATTTACTGTATCAGTCTATTTTCATGCTGCTAATAAACATACCTGAGACTGGGTAATTTATAAAGGAAAGAGTTTAATTGACTCACAGTTCTGTAGGTCTGGGAGTTCTCAGTAAATTTACAATCATGGTGGATGGGCAAGCAAACATGTCCTTCTTCACATGGCAGCAGAAAGAAGAAGTGCCAAGCAAAGTGGGGGAGAGCCCCTCATAAAACCACCAGATCTCATGATAACTCGCTCATAATTAAATTACCTCCCATGGGTTCCCTCCCATTATACATGGGGATTATGGAAACTACAATTCAAGATGAGATTTCGGTGGGGACACAGCCAAACCATATCATTCTGCATCTGAGTGACTTAATGCTGATGGTAAAATTGCTACTAAGCTTCTGGTTAATACCCAGGCCCTTTCTATGCCTCCAAGGGCTAAGGGTTGGTTACTTTACTTATCCCAGTGTTGTCCAGCTCTGCAGCCCACAAAGGACATTAGGTCTATGCTAGAACTCTCTATTTAGAGATCTAAATCCCCTCAGAGAGAGCAGGGTCAAGGGCAAAATGGAGTTCATTTTTGGGAACTTAGTAACCAGATTGGTGTGGAAGCCTTTAGCATAAATTTGTAAAGTATATTCTAGTGGCATATTTATTTAGTTGTTTTAAAAATCCCAAAAGAGGAAATATGTAACTTTTGTTTTCCTTTTCTTAGCACCATTTGTTGGGGGTGATTAAAATATCTATAATAAACAGGATAAAGTCAGACCGATGGACCAAGAGTTCCAGGCCCACTCCTCAGAATAAACCAGTGTCTTTCGGCAACTGTACAGGATGTCATTATCTCCTTCCCCCGACTTACCAATGCAGCCTGGCCTGAGGAACAGAAATCCCAGCCCCAAGTACCACCTGGCTAGCTAGCTGAGTTCCGGGCAGAATAATTTGTTCATAAATCAAATTCTTGCTTAGTGCATCCTTTGTATTCAGCACTGTGCTTGGTTTTGGGAGTAACAGGATCTCAACAGTCCTATTCAGGAGTCAGAGAGTCAGAACCCCTCAGAGCCAATCTCACCTACGTTCTCCATCCTTTGCACATCTCCAAGCAAGTATTTCAATCTCCTCTTGCCTCAGTTTCCACAGTTGTAAAATGGGCATCTAGGGTTGTCTTGAGGCATATTTTATCTAATGTACATGGAGCACCTAGCACAGGAAGCAAATGACCAATGATTATCATTTTAATCCATGAAGAGGATAACTGGAAAAATGTGTAAGATGCATTTTTGTCTGGAGCTCCAGTACAGTGAAGAAAACGGACATAGGAAACCACTGCTACAGTTGAGCGAGATAGCTTCTCTAATAGAGGCAGGAAGAGGTAGGCATTGGACCCCAAGGAAGAAGAATCCACCCCCACCTGGGCAAGTCAAAGAAGGCTTCAGAGGCCCAGGAAGTGGAGCTGGTGTTTGTTAACTTCTTCTGAGTCCCAGCCCTTCAAAAGCCTGGGCCCCCTGGTGTATCCACTCTGGAGTTCCTGACTAATGAAGAGCCTTTGACTGTCTCCTGAGTCATCTCCTTTTCAACTCTCCATAAATCTTATCTTGAAAAATACTTTTCTTGTTCCCCTTGTCAATGCCTTTGCATTTCTCCTTTACTTTGTTACTGGCCTTCTGACCAGGGGCTTTCATCTCTTCACAACACAGAATCCTTACCATGCTGTTTTCCGTCATTTATGGAATCCCTGTTATTCTCTCCCTTCGTGCATTATTTAGTCCTGGAAAGTGCTGGGGGAGAGAGCTTGGAGGAAAGATGTCAGTAAAATAAGTTGTATTCAACTGCATTATGCTGTGAATAGCCTTAAAAGGAAAGTCCTGTTTTTCAGGGTTGGGGGTGTAGATAAAGGGAGTGGTTAATGAGGGGAAGATTTCCTTGAAAATAATATTAAAAGGCCTTTGAATGTAAATATGTAAAAATTGATTGCAACACATTATTCCCCAGATAGAAGAGCAAGGTCAGCAATGGATCCTGTATACTACAAGAAAAAAATCAAATTTTCTCTCTTCTGAGACGAAAGAAACTGCAATTATTATTATAATTATTGTGCTGATGAGAATAGTATCATTATGATTATTATTTGTTGGGTGCCAATTATATACCATTCACTGTAGTATGGGTTTTACGTGCATAATCTCATGTAAGCCACATGGCACTTCTATGAGGCAGGCAGTGTTATTATCCCTATCACAGAGAGGAGGATGCCAAGGATCAGAGAGGTTAAGAACATGTCCAGTGTCACACAGCAGCTGTGGAACTGTGACTGACACCCAGGCCTGACTACGACCGTGACCCTAGACTGCCTGCCACTGTCCAGGGCTCTCTCTTCCATGGAGTCCACACAGCCTTGTGTCCTCATGGGGATTACTGGTTTTGTTTCCACTTACTCTCCATGCAGCCCCGTGGGAGCCTCATCTCGGGTATCCTAATGATTTGTGCATCCCCTCCTCAAGACTAGACCATTGAACCACAGCAGCCAGGGCCCCAAGGCCCCTCCCCATCTCACATCAACCACTCTACTTTATGGAAGGGATTCTGACTCTTTATTAAAGACTTACGCTTTACACTCATCAGACTAATAATAATCAGAGAGATGAGTTGGGCCAAGTAATGCTGGGGATATGGAGATGGGAGGACTTCATGTGTAGCCCTTGGGAATGTGGGCCTCGACAGTCATTCTGAGAGTGACCCAGCACCTTTACAGTCAAAGTCGGTCTGGGCGTAGTTTATGTGTGGGCTTCCTGTGGCTGCTGTAACAAATCCCAGGAAATTAATGGCTGAAAGCAACACAAATAGGTTATTTTATAGTCCTAGAGGTTAAAAGTCTGACATAGAGACTCTCACAAGCTCTAGGGACAAATCTGCTTCCTTTTCTTTTGCATCTATCTTCTAGAGGCTGACCACATTCCTTGAATCCTGGCCCCGTCCCTCTATCTTCAAAGACAGCAAAAGAGTATCTTTAAAACTCTCTCTAACTCTGGCTCTTCTGCCTCCTCTTTTTTCTTATCAGGACCTTTGTGATTATACTGGGCCCACCTAGATAGTCCAAGGTAATCTCTCAATCTTAAAAATTTAAATTTAATTACATCTGCAAAGTCCCTTTTGCCACCCAAGGTCACACATTTGCAGTTTCTGGGGATTAAAACATGGATATAATTGGGGTCATTATTCTGCCTGTCATACCTGTGATCCAGAAATTATATCCCTGGGTATATATAAGCCAAGGAACCTCTCACACCCATCTGCAAGTGAATCGTAAGGGGTGTTGCTGCAGTTACTCAGGGTGTTGGGAACCAGAGGCAACGTGGTCATTCTCCATGGAGACAATGGAAACGTGAAGGACATGGCAGATGCAAGGACCTGTTGCTGCAATTACTCAGGGTGTTGGGAACCAGAGGCAATGTGGTCATTCTCCATGAGACAATGGAAACGTGAAGGACATGGCAGATGCAAGGACCTGTTGCTGCAGTTACTCAGGGTGTTGGGAACCAGGGGCAATGTGGTCATTCTCCATGGAGACAATGGAAATGTGAAGGACATGGCAGATGCAAGGACCTGCAGTGAATGGAAGTAACAGCCTAGATGCTTACACCCTGACATGAATGCATCTTAGAAAGGATGTTTAGTCCAGGTGTGGTGGCTCACACCTGTAATCCTAGCACTTTGTGAGGCAGAGGTGGAAGAATCACTTGAGGTCAGGAGTTCAAAACCAGCCTGGTTAACATGGTAAAACCCCCCAAAATACCAAAATACTAAAAATTAGCTGGGCATAGTGGTGGGTGCTTGTAATCCCACGAATTACTTGGGAGGTTGAGGGAGGATAATTGCTTGAATCTTGGGTGCGGAGGTTGCAGTGAGCCAAGATTATACCACTGCATTCCGGCCTGGGTGACAGAGGGAGACTCTGTCTCAGAAAAAAAAAAAAGAATGCTTAGTGAGGGAAAGCAAAAAATAGAATAAGGTATGTGACACGGGATCATTTACATCAATGAAACAGCTAAGTACAAAATTGCAATGTGCATTTCGCATGAATACTGCACAAGCAAAAAGACATATTTGTGTACCTTGTTGAGGGCTGCCTAGGAGACTAGAAAAGGAAATGTGATGAGACAGAGGAATACAAAGGAGTAACAGTAAGTCTTGTTCAAATATCCTCCCTTCAGTGGAGCCACCCTTGAGCAGCTGAAACCTCGAGGTGGAGGGGCCCCGTTCGGTGCGGGTGGGTCTTTCACCTGTCTTGCACTCTGTCTTGTATTTGTTTGTTAGCATTTCTAGCTTTACTGTGAGCTCCTTGCAAACAGGAACTACATCTTGCTTTCCTTTGTATCTCTCAAGAGCAGCACAATGCCTGCCTCACAGTAGGTGCTTAATACGTGTTTTGTTAAATGGAACAGTGAACAGTGGGAAAACAGGACATCTGGAGCGGGTGTCTCATATGAGCTGACACTTAGAAAAACTTCTATGGACACCCAAATGGGCTTTAAAGCTATATTTGGAACGGAAAGTTGAATCATAAAGGCCGATTCTTGCAGGTGAGCAAAGGAGAAGGATGGCAAAGAGAATGGATGCAGACCTTCTGAGCATCTGTTTTGCTTCTCAGTTCTCCAGACAAAATGCCAAGATAAATGAGCATCAGAATAAAAATGCAGAATGAACATTGGTAGAAGGGAAAAGAAACCCCGAGTTGGGTAAAGAGATTGTAAGAAGACAGCATTTAATTGTTCTAAATAAATCCAATCCAGAAGAGTGGCAGAAATGCTGAGACAGAGGATAGAAAATATCTCCAAATATTTCAAAAGGTGGCAGTAAATTCTGAGATTCTGTAATGAGACTGACATTGTTCTGGGTCAAGACTTCAGAACAGATCATTAAAGCAATGGTTTTGAACGCCTTAAAAAAATAAAATAAAGTGGTGATTCTTTTGAAGCCCTACAGGGTTCATTAAAGCATCAAGGGTTCAGGAAGGACTGCAGTTTACCTCCCTTGTGCCTCCAAGCCGCTGGCAGGGCCTGGAGAACAGCTTCTCAGGAGAATTGCCACTTAACCCCTTCATCCCGACTATCAGCTTTTAAAAATATTCTTATTTCCAGAGTTAGTCAGCAAGAACAGACAGTAACTGGGTCTGGGGCCTTCTTGGAAAATTACACATTTTCTAGATAAAGGATTCAGGACACGAGGTGGAATGGGGTAGATTTTAAGTGAAGCAATAAAAGCTGATGTGTTAGGATACTTGAGTATAAAAACTGCACGTTAGGACTCCCACTGGCCAAATTGTGGACAATTGGAGCACGAGAATAAATAACGGTAGCAACAGATTGTTACCCTACAGAATAAAAAAAAGAATCCATAAAACCATAGTGATAAAACTTTTAAAATTGGAAATAAATTAGTAAGTTGGGGAAAGGTTTTCCTTAAAATAGAATGCCAACAAATAGATGTAGAAGGAATCATGCCATTAGTGAATCACCATTTGGTAACCGTAACGGCAATTTTTTTTTTTTTGGTGGCATGGGGCGCAAAAATTATCAATGAAATCTAGAATCAGTGTGTGAAAATACAAACAGAAACAAGGTATTTGTGTAGTCTGGAAATATTTCCCTTCAAGACGCTTGTTTGTTATAAGGGAGGAAAAATGAAGTTTATATAGGAGAAACGTGGCAGACACCCACCCTAAGTAAGTGATCCAAGTTCATGTCATCAGTAATGACACAAAAGCATGCTACGTGCTGCCTATAGGAAGCACTGAGAAGGATGCAATACTGACACAATGTTCCTGCCTGAAATTCAACAACTGCCAGGACCACCTGTGAGGGTAGGCTGCGGGTGTCTGTTCTCCAACCTGGCTCTCCAGTGGGCTTGCCATCACTCCCGTAGGAGCGTGAGTTCAAGGACTGCTGTTCCCCTGGGCTTCCCACGTCAAGGGGAAATGGGTACTTCATGCATTTCACTAACACATACAGAGTAATCTTCTAGCTTTATGGTCTACTTACTGGGCACTTGGAATTGGGAATGTACTAGGTGTAGATGTTTCAGGGTGCAAATCCAAAGCAAATATGACCTACACCATCATGGGGATGTCAGGTTTAAATAAATCATTACAGAATTTGTTATATAATTAAAGTTGTGATTAGAGCTACAAAGGGAGAGCAGACTATGAGAAAATTTAAGAAGAAACAGACTCACTTAAAATCAGGAGTTAGGGGGAGTGTGCGAGGATGTGATGAGGTGAAACCATGGCAGGTGGCACAGATTCTTTAAGTGCTGAGATAGAAAGTTCCTTGCTTGTACTTTCTTTCCAGCTGTTTCTTTAACCTGGATCCAATCATGGGATACATCACACAAAATAACTGACCTATAATCTTAAACCATGTCATGATCATGAAAGACAGAACAAAGCTGAAGAATGTCTCCAGATTAAAGAAAGCTAAAGAGACATGAGATCTGAGGCAACATTAAATCCTGGTTTGGATCCTGAACCAAAATATGTTTTCTTTTGCAATAAAAAAACAGTGCAGTAATTGGATAAATCTGAATAAGTTGTGTTGATTAGATAATTTTTAATAGTATTAATTTTATGATTTGATCATTGTTCTGTGATTCTGTAAGAGTGAAAAAAAATCCTTGTTTTCAGGAACTAATTTGCTGAAGATGAGAGGAAAAGGGGCATCGAGTCTGCAATTTTCTCTTGAATAGTTAGGGAAGGGAGGAATAATTAAGTAAATGTGATGATATGGTAACATTTGAAAACTTTGTACTAAAAGTATAAATGCATTACCTGCATTCTTTTTGCAACTTTCCTGTAAGTCTGAATTCATTTCAAAATAAAAACCCTGTATGTTACAGAGAACAGAGTTACAGAACAAAGGCTTTAGAATCAGACCAATCTGGATTGGAATGTGTGAGCCCAGACTGACTGGCAGTGACGACCTTAAATATGTTATTTAGCCTCTCTGAGCTTCAGTTTTCTCATTAGTAAAATAGGAAAAATAATATCTACTTCTCAGGGTGATGTAAAGAGCATGCAGTTACTATGAGTAAAATTTTACCCAGCGCTGCGTGATGCCTGAGCCTTCCTGCCAAGGTACCTCTGAGGCTATCCACGATGCCTGGTCAACTTGCTGAATGATTGGTTGACAGGGATATTTTCATGCCCTGAATATCCCAGGCTTTACATGTGCACGTTTCTCCATCGGGCAGCTATGCTATCAGATTCCAACTTTGTCTTTAAAATACTCCTCCATATGGGCAAGTATGATATGTATAAGGAAGACAATGTAAACCCGTGGGCTAATACTCCAAAATAAGTTTTAAAATAAAGTTTACTGGCTGGGAATGGTGGCTCATGCCCGTAATCCCAACACTTTGGGAGGCTGAGGTGGTGAGATAACTTGAGATCAGAAGTTTGAAACCAACCTGGCCAACATGGTGAAAACTTGTTGCTACTAAAAAAATACTGGGCATGGCAGGAGAATCCCATGAACCAGGAAGCAGAGGTTGCAGGGAGCCAAGACTGCACCACTATACTCCAGCTGGGTAGCAGGGTAGCATCTTAAATAAATAATTATATACATAAATAAACTTTACTTATCAGTATTCAATTATAAATGTTAAATATATTTGCAATGGAATATTAGAAAAATAAGGGCTGGGAGCAGTGGCTCATGCCTGTAATCCTAGGACTTTGGGATGCCGAGGCAGGCGGATCACAAGGTCAGGAGATCGAGACCATCCTGGCTAACACGGTGAAACTCTGTCTCTACTAAAAAATACAAATTTAGCCAAGTGTGGTGGCATGCACCTGTAGTCCCAGCTACTTGGGAGGCTGAGGCAGGAGAATCGCTTGAACCCAGGAGGCAGAGGCTGCAGTGAGCTGAGATCATGCCATTGCACTCCAGCCTGGGCAACGGAGCAAGACTTTGTCTCAAAAAAAAGAAAGAAAAGAAAAAATAATTAGAAGAAATGTGCATTGACAGTCTCATCCAAAGATTAAATCACAGAAAAAATCTGTTGGGGAGAGAGAACATGGGGAGAAATGCCAGATGTGGGTGGCAGAGGATGGAGGCAGCAAACAACCTTGCCGTGTAAGTAACTATGCAACAACCCTGCATGATCTGCACATGTATCCTAGAACCTAAAGTACAATAAAAAAAATACTCCATAGAAAACTTAAATGAGAATAAAACCAAACTAAAAGCTTAACATCTTTGTCTTTTCCAAAGTGGCTCCTTGTTCCGCTCCAGCTCAGAAGAGCATTTGCTTTGCGAACTCAGTTCCTGGGCTTTGGAGAGATTGCATGGAGAGGGAAGAAGCAAAATATTAATAAAAAGACAAGGAGTACTTTCTGGTGGGAAACTGAGACAAGCGAGGGGTTTGGGCTGGAAGCAGAAGTAGGCTGGGAGAAACTGCAGAGGAGATGTGAGGAGACACTACTCTGGGTTAGAGTGGATCGGTTTTAACAGTTTTGAAGAAAAGGGTGCTACTTTGCATTTACTTTGAAGTCTCAGACTGAGCCTTCTTTGACAGTACTCAGCAATTGCTAAAGTTATGTCACCGGCTGCTTCCACCTTCTTTCTTAGCTCCCAGTAGGGTGATATTCTTGGAAGATAATCAAGAAGGACTTTTCCTCCCCGACAGCCATTCCCCTATGTCTTCTGTTAAGGTACTAAAGTTGGTGCCACGAAATCCTAACCAGGACAGAAAAAAAGAAGAAAAAAACCCCCAGGATCAGTCATTCTGGCAGGAATGGATTAGGTAAAATTTGGGTGGGAAATGATATTTTTATTGTTGGATATATTTTATAACAGTAGGCTATATTTTACTTTTTAAAAGACACTACTTCTGAATTACACTGGCTATACCTGACCTCTATTAACCTCTGGAAGCTTACATTTTCTCAGTCCAACTATGAAGAAGTGTTATAAGTTGGTTCTTTCTTTTATTTTAAATAAGGAGGATGATGTTGATAAAGCTTACCCACTTAAATCCACATGGTGGTTGGAAAAAAGCCATGGCCTTTATTAATACAAAAAGCCCATGTGACTCTTATCCAATGTGGACAATTATCTTTTTTTCTCTTTCTCTTTCCTTCTCCCTGGAGGTTTTATGGGATAAGCCTCTATCTGCTTTTTAAGAGGGCTACCTGCTGTCACAGAATCCCCAATCGTTATCACCAAAGTACATTGGTGGTGTTTTGAGATGTCGTGTACTTGATATTTTCCTTTTCAGTCTAGTAAGCCCTTTGGGATCTTTCAAGATAAAACCATTTCATAAATGTAGCTGTATTACAGAGTAAAATGCTTTAGAGGGGACCTCAAGGAAATTACATTAGCCTCTGCCTCTCTTTCATGGAGCTCCACCATTTAGATTGCTTTGTTAATACAGAGCCTACTATGGATTCATGAGATCGCAGTGATCTCCACTCCTTTTTCTTGTTGGCCTGTGTTCCTGTTCCTGTGTTTGAGGGCCACACTGTACAAATCCAGAGTCACAGCATTGTGCACACAAAGTGACTCGGGAGGTCTCAAAAGCTGCAGCTCCCCCAGGCACTGGTGTTTCCCATGTGAACAGCGGCATGTGGGATTCCTACAGAGGAGCCACCAATGTTGAATTGCTGAGTCTAACTGTGAGAGCAGGCTGGCGGTCTCTGTTCTCTCACCTGGCTTTCCAATGGCCTTGCCACTGCTCCTGTAGGAGTACGAGCGCACGGGCCTCAGAAGTCAGGCAGGAAAATGCTGCTCCCCTGGGCTTCCCACCTCAAGGGGAAATGGGTACTTCATGCGTTTCACTAACACATACAGAGTAATCATCTAGCTTTATGGACTGCTTACTGTGCACTAGGAATTGTACTAGGTGTTGAGGATTCAGGGGACACATCTGAAGCTTAAATGTCACCATGGAGCATACATCCTAATGAGGAAGTCAGGTTTAAATAAATCATTTTAGAATCTGTTATATATTACAGTTATATAAGGAGAAGACAGACTATGAGATAATGTAAGAGGAAACAGACTCACCTAAAACGTGGAGTTAGAGGGGAGTGTGTGAGGATGCGATGGGCTGAAACCACAGGAGAGTACAGGGATCATGTAAGACACATGGAGAAAGGAAATTCCCTACTTGGACTTTCTTTCCAGCTATTTCTTTAACATTATACTTGTCGGCTATCGGGATAAAGATCAGGAAGCTTTATGTGTTATTAGAAAAACATACGAATGACCATTTGTTAATTAAAAATAACTTTTACAAAAGAAAGAAAAACAATTTAAAAACTTTCTAAATTCTTATTTTGCTTACATATCATTTCCCTACTTTTTTTAAAAGATAGGTGTCTTGGGTTCCAGGTCATTAGTAACCGTTAGTAAATGAAATTCTTTAAAGTTTAAATTTGTTTCTATCTCACACGTCTTACATTTCACAGCAAATCAAGCTCAGTACTGTTACAAGATACTGATACCTTGAGATCTGAAAAACCAGAAGACTTCAATGAAACCATGAGTTTTCAGAAATGAAACATGGACAGAAGAAACATCACCAGGTGCATGGCTCGGCCTTCACGACTTCATTGCGCTGGCCAGGGATTCAGAGTTTCTCCTGCGCATTTGTCAGATTCTCTTCTAGATCTTAACCTGCACTCCCGTCCATCTTCTGCCGTACAAGTTGCATACATCCCATCCCTTCTCTAGGACCCCATCTCTCCAAACTTGGTTTGTTGGATTTTGCAAACAAAGGCATCCTATGGCTATCGCACCAAGTTACTACAAATCTTGTGGCAAAAAACAATAGGGATTTATTTTCTCACGCCTCTGGAGACCAGGAGTCCTAAATCAAGGCGGAGGCTGCCTAGTGTATTTCAGGGGTAGGTGACGTTTCCTTTTCCAAGGATGGCCTCTGAGGTGGGCACCTGAGAAGAAGGGTGGTTATAAGCCCAAGACCTGAGTGTTAGGCTTGGCTACCGTCTCCTCATTAAGTTGTGGTGGGAAGTCCCACTTCATCTCGGGGCCTCAGTGCCTTTGTGGGGAAGGTGGAATGCAAGCTGGGATGAAGCCTGGGTGGGTTTCCGGTGCTCTGTGCTGGCGACAGCTCAGGGGGCGTGGGGAGGCAGCGGCAGTTGCAGTCATGTGGCTATGGATACAACCATAGAAACGGAGCATCTGCTCTGGCCCTCAACTGCAGCTCACGGGTGTTGTTGCCAAGGCAGAATCCGACGTGGAACGTTCCAGCAATGAAAAAGCTATCCATATTTTGTATTACCCTTTTTACCCCTCCAACTCACAACATAAAATAGAAACATGTGTACTAAAAATGATTTAATAGACTTGTTTGTATTAACAATGATTATTTTTTAAAAAGAAAAAAAAATTACAACCTCGCTGCAGACAAACAAAAGACAAAACCTTCTCTAGGATGGGATTATACAAAGAAATTCCCTAGAAGACATTAGAAACAAACCTCTGTGAAACCTGGGTGCCCACTGCTCTTTGTTTCTGCTTTGTACATTCTTGTGGTTACAGTACCTGCTATATTGAAATGGAAAGGGAAGGTGATATTTTGTTCGTGAAGCCCAGAAGGTGAAAAAAGATTGTTCTTGAGAGGGATTGGATAGCTTTTGCCTGTGACTGTGCCATGCTTTGCATTGGCCTGTTTATGGACACTGTCCTTTTTCACCCTCTCCAGCTTCCCACGTCTCCCCTTGGCTCCAGACTCTTACTTCTCGCCACCCACTCAAGGTTTCCACTGCACAATTTAACAGGCACTCACCTCTTTCCCATGTCAAGACAAACAGGACCACCATGAACCAACATGCTCAAGCCCAAAGCGTAGAAATCCTCCTTGAATCCCCTCTCCCAATTGCCATGGGCAATTCTGCAGCAACTGTCAATTATATCATCAATATATGTCCCTTCTCCTACTGCTTCTCATCACCCAACCACACCCTCCTGTGCTATCACTCTCTCACCCATCTCTCACCTGAACCACTGCAGAGGCTCCCTTGTGATCTCCCTGCTTTTGTATTTGCCCTCCCTCCTGGCATTCTTGATCCATCATCCAGAGAATGTTTTTAAAACATAAATAGGATTGCAGTACCTTACTGCTCAAAACCCTTCAATAGAATGTAGAATGGTAAAGCCACTCTGGAAAACAGTTTAGCAATTTTAAAAAAATAAATAAATAAAACAAAACATGCAATGATATAACCCAGACATTGCACTTTTGGGTGAATTCATCTCAGAGAAGGAAAACTTCCATCAAGAGAAAAATCTGTACACAATTTTGCATAGCTGCCTTACTCATAATGCTAAAACTGGAAGCAAACCAGATGTCTTCCAGCAGGTAGATGGTTAAAAAAAAGGCAACCCTGTGGTATATCCACGCCATGCAATACTATTCAGAGATATAAAGGAATTTATAAACATATAGAGCAAATAAAACCTTTACAGGCAGAATTTGGGTTGTTAACCAGCGGACCTTAACATAAGAAGAGGCGCCTAACTTATCCAGGTGAACCCAATGCAATTACAAGGGTCCTGAACAAAGATGCAGCTTTTGAGGCTTTGAAGATAAAGGAAGGGGCTGTGAGCCTCTAGAAACTGGAAGAGGGAAGGAAGTGGATTCTGCCTGGGTCTCCAGAAGGGAACAAAAGCCATGCAGACATACACAGGTTGTTTTAAGTCACAAAGTTTGTAGGAAATTCTTACAGAAAAAATAGAAAACTAATACAGGAGGCAAAACAGCATTTCCCAGCCCTCCCAAAAATCACCGTGAAGGTTTGAGTGAAATGAATGTCCTTTAATTGCATTGCCATCACCGGTGCTTTCTCGTGTCTGTCATCTTTTTCAATAAAACATGAGTTTAAAATGTAGAAAAGATTCAGGAAGGCAAACATGAATTGTAAAGTAGAGGCTTTCCAAATTACAGGGGAAATTTTCTTGTTGTGTATGTGCCATAACTGCGAAAGATAATTATATCCAAAAGGGAAATGTCAGGTACTGGTTACAGCTGTCAGATGGTGAACACTGCTGGGGAAGCCTTCTTACTCGCCAAAATACCATCTGATGGAGACGTCAGCAACGCGAGAGAAGTCTAAGCACATTTTAAATTTGATCTCCAGTCTCCTCGTTTTTGCACCAGAAAAATCCTGGGGGTAGATTTCATTCGTTCGTAACCACTCAAACATCTATCCAGGTGGGGGGCTCCATTCGGACCTCAGGCTGAGTACTCCTAAAAATGTGCCCGTTCACCCAGGTGAAGGCACTTGAAGTCACTTCAGGTAGGGCGTGCATTGCCTTATCGGCCCCAAGTTAACTGTCTCTCCTTCTTGTTTTCCTGACCTGACTGTTACTGGTCCCTGAAGAACATGGAGCCTGTAAATGAATTTTTTTTTTTTTAATTTTTTATTGGATTTTAGGTTTTGGGGTACATGAGCAGAGCATGCAAGACAGTTGTGTAGGTACACACATGGCAGTGTGCTTTGCTTTGCTTCTCCCCTTCACCCACATTTGGCATTTCTCCCCAGGCTATCCCTCCCCACCTCCCCCTCCCACTGGCCCTCCCCTTTTCCCCCCAATAGACCCCAGTGTTTAGTACTCCCCTTTCTGTGTCCATGTGTTCTCATTTTTCATCACCCACCTATGAGTGAGAATATGCGGTGTTTCATTTTCTGTTCTTGTGTCAGAAGACATATATGAGGCCAACAATCATATGAAAAAATGCTCATCGTCACTGGTCATCAGAGAGATGCAAATCAAAACCACATTGAGATACCATCTCACGCCAGTTAGAATGGCGATCATTAAAAAATCTGGAGACAACAGATGCTGGAGAGGATGTGGAGAAAAAGGAACACTTCTACACTGTTGGTGGGAGTGTAAATTAGTTCAACCATTGTGGAAGACAGTGTGGCGATTCCTCAAGGCCTTAGAAATAGAAATTCCATTTGACCCAGCAATCCCATTACTGGGTATATATCCAAAAGACTATAAATCGTTCTACTATAAGGACACATGCACACGAATGTTCATTGCAGCACTGTTTACAATAGCAAAGACCTGGAATCAACCCAATTGCCCATTGATAATAGATTGGATTGGAGAAATGTGGCACATATACACCATGGAATATTATGCAGCAATCAGAAATGATGAGTTTGTGTCGTTTGTAGGGACATGGATGAATCTGGAGAACATCATCCTCAGCAAACTGACACAAGAACAGAAAATGAATTTTTTTTTTTTTTTTTTTGAGATGGAGTTTCGCTCTTGTTACCCAGGCTGGAGTGCAATGGCGTGATCTCGGCTCACCGCAATCTCCACCTCCTTGGTTCAAGCAATTCTCCTGCCTCTGCCTCCCAAGTAGCTGGGACTACAGGCACGGGCCACCATGCCTAGCTAATTTTTGTATTTTTAGTAGAGACTGGGTTTCACCATGTTGACCAGGATGGTCTCGATCTCTTGACTTTGTGATCCACCCGCCTTGGCCTCCCAAAGTGCTGGGATTATAGGCGTGAGCCACTGTGCCCGGCCTGGATGTTTTGAACTTAGATTTCTCTACAGAGCTTCAGCCCTGGCTGTCTAATGCCTGTTTAATACCTCCATGTGTGAATCCTTTCACTACTCAACTTGACCATGTCTAAGGTCGTACCCATTGTCTTCCTCTCAAACTGGGTCCTCCCCCACTGCGTTTTCCATCTTGGTGAACCATTTCATCAAATAAGCCATTTTTTTTTTAGGATAATGTTGTCACATTTCTCTCTGGGGCATCTCCCTGACACTGGACTATCACTAGCTCCTTTCCATTCTGCCTTCTAAATTTTTCCTCACTTCAGACTCTCCTTTCTATCCATACTGCCTCTGCTGAAAATGATGCTTAAATGGGGGACTTTAAGGCAGCTCATATTTATCAAGAGTGAATGATATGTTACATAAGGTTTTAAGCACTTTCGTGTGAAGGGTCTCAGCTGTTCCTCCCAGGAAAATTGTATTCAAGTTATAGGTATTCAAGTTATTCTCACTTTTAGAAGCAGAGATTGGTGCTAAGAGAGGTCAAGAGTCTTTTCCAAGGTCTGACAGCCAGGAATGGGTAGAATTGGGATTTTAGATTAGGTAGGGCTCACAGCAGATTCTGAGTACTTAGTTAATAATTTGTGAGTTTACTAAAAGTAAGACAGAGCTGAGGTTCCTCATTCACCTCTGCCATCTCTCAGACAAATGTGGATACCTCAGGCCAGGTAGATTAAGAAGAAAGTGAAGAGGAGTCTTCCACAGGACTCCCTTTGTCTTGCCTTATGAAGAAATAAACATTGACAAAATTGTGTGTGCACATTTTCCAGCTGTCATGTCTCAAAAAGAAGCAATAACTGATCATAGTGGGAAAAGTTTAAGAAATATTAATTGTAGTAACTAATACTAGAGATCATTTATTAAGTGCTCATCATTGGCCAGGCATTTCCTAGGCAGTTTCTAGATATTATCCCACTTAATGCGTATAAAATCCTTGTGAGAAAATGAAGCTCATAAAACGTAGGGAATCTGTAAATATCACATTAATAAATGATTATGCATCCAGACCTTTCTCAGTCAAAAGCTGGTGTTCTTAATCACTAAAGCATACTGCCCTGCACATTTGTTCAGCCCAGAGGGTGGATTCAGAAGATAGCAGGGGGCCATGTGCAAGTTGTGGGTACTTGGGAGGCACCTGACTTCTCTAAGTTTATCATTTGTAAAGTGGGCATGCTACAGCCAACATGCTACTGGCCTTTATCTGTCCTGAACTTCCAATATCTGACACCATTGACTTGGAAATTTGTTTAGTTAGCAAAAACTGGTGTGACTCCAGTGCCCTCCACCCTGCCATAACTGCCATGTTTGGAAGAAAAATCCACTTATTGCTTCAGATCAGTTTTACATAAAAGAATTACCAGAAACTTCTATTTGTCCCCCAAAGAAAGACCAGTATCTCCTGATTTTCCTTGCAGCTAGATTTAGTCATATGGTCAATAGCTGGCCAAAGACATATGAGGAGAGGTGGTAGATGAAACTTTCCACTTGTATACTTCAAGAGAAGAGATATGGCTCCCCTTTCCTTTTTCCCACTGACTGGGATATGATGCGGATGTGGTGGTTAATTGCCAAGGGCCATGAGGGTGCAGGCTACATTCCACAAATGCCATAAAATAAGAGGGAAGCCAGATTTATAAGATTCAGCTTCCTTTGTGAGACTAACGCGGGCAGAACACAAGGTCAGGAGTTCAAGACCAGCCTAGCCAATATGGTAAAACCCTGTCTCTACTAAAAACACAAAAATTAACTGTGCATAGTTGTGTATGCCTGTGGTCCCAGCTACTCGAGAGGCTGAGGCAGAAGAGTCACTTAAACATGGACGCAGAGGTTGCAGTGAGTCAAGATCACGTCACTGCATTCCAGCTTGGGTGACAGAGTGAGACTCCATATCAAAAAAAAAAAAAAAAAAAAGAAGATTCAGCTTCCTGCACATCTTTCAGACAGATTTTACTTCTCTCCATCCCTATCTCCACTTTATCTCTAAGTGACACAGTGGGGCCTCCATGTCAACCTAGAACTGCTCCTGCCTGAATCATCACTTGAGAGAGTACTATGAATTTATCTTATTGAAGCCACTTACATCTGAATCTTTGCTATGGCATCCAAACCCATATCCTAACTAATAGAAATCCACTGAACCACAGGCTATTGAAAAAGTACTTTTTAAAGCTTATCTTATGCAAACTTTCCAATGCAAAAGAAACTGGCACATTCTAGGGATAGTAAGAGATTTGTTTTGGCTCTGCTGAACATAAGCCTCTGGTAAGAGAAGTCATCAGGGGCTGGGACGTGAAGGACAGGCTCTGCTGTGTTAAACAAAATGAACCTAATTTCCACTCCCACCAACAGTGTAAAAGTATTTCTATTTCTCCACATCCTCTCCAGCATCTGTTGTCTCAAGATTTTTTAATGATCGCCATTCTAACAGGCATGAGATGGTATCTCAATGTAGTTTTGATTTACATTTCTCTAATGACCAGTGAACCAACCCAAATGCCCATTGATGATAGACTGGACAGGGAAAATGTGGCACATATACACCATGGAATATTATGCAGCCATCAAAAACAATGAGTTCGTGTCCTTTGTAGGGACATGGATTAACCTGGAAACCATCATTCTCAGCAAACTGACACAAGAACAGAAAATCAAACACCGCATGTTCTCACTAATAGGTGGGTGTTGAACAATGAGAACACATGGGCACAGGGAGGAGAGCATCACACACTGGGGTCTGTCAGGGGGAAATAGGAGAGTGACGAAGGGATGGGGAGTTGGGGAGAGATAGCATTGGGAGAAATGCTAGATATAGGTGATGGGGAGGAAGGCAGCAAATCACACTGCCATGTGTGTACCTATGCAACAATCTTGCATGTGCTTCACATGTACCCCAAAACCTAAAATGCAATAAAAAAAATGGACCTAAATGAGGGGTTATGATGATCCAAGAGGAATTCCAAAGGACGGTACAGGATACATCTGAGCTTGAAAATAATCTTTCAGCTGCCATTTGGAGCAGAAATTAGAAAGTAAAGACTAGAATTAGGAAGAAAAGTTTGCAAACAAGAGAGAATGGCGGTTTAGACCTAAATGAAGATGAGGATAGAGAGAAGCAAATCCATCAGAGAGAAGCAGAAGGATAATCGTTAAGACCTGCCTGACTGGTGGATAGGTAAGAGAAGCCTGCAGGAACACCAAGAATCATGCCCATGTTTGTGCTTTTAGAAACAGCACCCTGAGTAACACCCTTGATTTGCTAAAAAAGAAAGCATGCACTAGGAACAAAATAAAAGGTTTGGGGCTGGCTTGAGGGTGAAGGTTGGTGGGCAGATTATGAGTTCAACTTTGTGCTTGTAGAGTCTGATGAGCTGTGGGACATCCAAGAGGCAGTGTCTAGCACACAGAGTTTAAAAAATACTAAATCCAACAATGAATGTCAGTGATGACATAGACTCTTGCATATTTCATAGTAGTAGTTGATGATGCTGGGTGGAGGACACACGCAAGGTATCTTTCTATGTCTTGGTTCATATTGCAAGCCCCTCCTGGGGAAGAGGCTTTCCACTTCTTCCTTGTGTGGGATTTTTGAGCAGAGGTTGCCTTAGATTCGGGGTGAACTATAGGAATGCAGTAGCTGCTTGTGATGGAGACAATCTCAGCAATGACTAAATGCTGTATCTTCTAGTGCAGCTTCTTTCAAAGTTTTTTTTCTCTAATGCGATTGTATCAGTTTTTGTCCCCCCACTGTATTCACAGCACCTAACACAGTGACTGAGTCACAGTAGGTACCATATAAAAACAAAAATGAATGCATGTTTAATGAACTGCCACCTGTATATGCTTTAAAATCTAGCTGCTTAGAAACTGCAGGCCAAAAATGTTTTTGATGAAAGCATGCATCACGACACCCAGTAGGGTTAACCAGACAACCCATAACCGTAAACTAAATGGATAATGATGAAGCTAAAATATTAATCATTTGTAAGTAGAAAACAAGTACAGGCATTAAAATCCAGGACCTACTCAACTCTGACAATGCACTGATAACATCCTTCTTGAATACTTTAGGAATTCTGGAAATCTATGTTTGCAAGTGAATGACGGCGATGACGGGCGATTCTTCTCCTTTGCCAAACAGTGTGAGGCAGGCACCTTGCTTAATTAAACAGCAAATTAAAATCATCAATAAACTCTTAAGACTGCTGGATAAAGAATCTGGCAGTTCCTCAAAAGGTTAAAAATAGAGTTACCGCATAACCTAGCAATTCTACTCCTAGGTAGATCCAGATCCACACCAAAGTTTACAGGCAAATTTCCTTTTTCTTTTTTCTTTTTTTTTGTGGGAAGGGAGGAAGGCAGGAAGGGAGGAAAGGAGGAAGGGAGGGAGGGAAGAAGGGAGGGAGGGAAAGAGAGAAGGGAAGGAAGGAAATCAGGCAGTGAGAGAGACATTGCTGACCTGGATCTAGAGGTCTACAAGTTGATTTTTTTTTTTTTTTTTTTTTTGAGAGAAGGAAAGAAAAAAGAGTGAAGGAGAGGAAGAAAGAAGAAGAAAAGGAGGAAGAGAGAATGGAAATGTTGCTTTATTCTAAAAAAAAAATGGGTATTAATAATGGCCAATCAATATTTCATTTAAACCTATGAGTAGGTGTGATGTGGTATTGACAAGAATGTATATTTTGTGTATTTAAAGTGGAGAGCTCTATAAATATTTATTAAGTTTACTTGTTCCGGATCTGAGTTCAAGTCCTGGATATCCTTATTAATTTTCTGTCTCATTGAGTCTAAGTCTCTATGTATCTGAATGTTACCATTATTCAAAGTCGCCCAAAAGTGGAAAGGACTAAAATGTCTATTGACCATTGAATGGATAAACAAATGTGATACATCCATGCAACAGAATATTATTTGGCAATGCAAAGAATGAAGTACTGATACTTGCTACAATAGGGATGAACCTTTAAAATACTAGAAGTATTTTAAAGTGCAAGCAGGCACAAAAGATCAAATATTGTATTCAGTTTCTATAAAATTTCCATAAAAGGCAATGTGACTGAGACAGAATGAGATTTTTGGTTGCCAGGAGCTCAGGATGTAATGGTGGAAAATGAGGTATGACTCAGATAGAGTGTTTTTTTTTCCCAGGAGATTTAAAAAACAATGTTCTAAAATTCATTGTGGTGATGGCTGCACAATTCTGTGAACAGACTGAAAGCCATGGAGGTATACACTTTAAATGAGTGAACTCCATGGTATATGAATAATATCTCAATAAACTGTCATTAAAAATAATAAACTCTAATAGGCCAGGCGCAGTGGATCATGCCTGTAATCCCAACACTTTGGGAGGCCAAGGTGGGCAGATCATTTGAAGTTAGGAGTTGGGAGCCCAGCCTGGCCAACATGGTGAAACCCTGCCTCTACTGAAAATACAAAAATTAGTTGGGCATGGTGGCACATGATTGTAATCTCAGCTACTTGAGAGGCTGAGACAGGAGAATCACTTGAACTCAGGAGGCAAAGGTTGCAGTAAGCAGAGATCACACCATTGCACTCCAGCCTGAGCAACAAGAGTAAGACTCCATCTCAGAAAAAAAAAAACTCTAAGAACAAAGGCTCATTTGGTAAGTTCTGGACACTGGTAGCCTTCAGATATAGGTAGCAAAAAATGTCTGTGGAAGAGCACACCATCACAAGCACTTTGTGACTCTGGATAAGTTATTTCAACTCATGAAGCCTTGGTTTTGCCTCTTGTAGGACAGAAGCACAGCAGGTGCTACTGGTGTGTACTCACATCACTGTACCTCACCAGAGGCTTTCTGGAAGCCTCTAAATCTCTGTACCTGAGGACTTACTCTAGCCACAGGAACATGCTCACTCCCTTCCCTTCCGCAGGGTGAACTGAAGTACTGGGAAGTCAACTTCCCTGAAAGCAGCTCTGAACTAATTACAAACGGAGTTGCAGGAGCTTCCTCACCGACTGTGTGGTACAACTCAAAGGTGTGTTCCACACTGACCCCAGACATGCCAAGGGGGGGTTGCATCCCAGGTGCCTGCAGTGACAACCTGCCTTTCCATGTACCCTGGTGTTGGCTGCCTTGCCTTCCCCAGCTTACTTTCTTCATTCCCTACCAGTGCTTCCTGGCATAACCTACCCAGCACATAAATGTCTGAGTCTGCTTCCAAAGAAGACTAACCTGAAATAAAGGGTATCAGAATCCCTTCCTCTTAGGGCTATTGGAAGGAAGATATAAAATATTTTAAGGAGAGATTTCAGCACTATGTCTGGCCACTAAATAATTATTACCTATTATCACTAATATTAGTATTACTGTTGTTGTTATGACTAAAAACAAATAATTGACTTGAATTGTTTATCAGATCTCGGCCCATCTGGAAGCCTGTCTTGGCTTTCCTACATATGTGAGACATGCCAAGCCTGTATCGTGCTTATTATTTCACCGCTGAGCTCCCAGTTAATTATTTTCCATCCAATTGACTCCAGGTTTTCAAAGACTTTATCTAGCAAACTGCACAGATTAAGTAATAATTTATTTTCTCACCCATGTTTTATTAATCACAGGCACGTGTAACTGCCAGTGAGAGCTGCTGATCAGAATTAAATTACTAAGTTCACCATGCAGAGCTAACATCATTTCAGTCAAAAGCAAAACATCTTGATGTTTTTGTTTGTGAATTTTTATCATTTGAAAAACGCAAGATTATATTAGATTTTCTGAAATATTTAAAATAGCTTGCAGACCTTCACTGCTACCATCAAGGTCTCCTAAGACCTAAAAACCCCATGTTGGCCATTGCTGATCTAATAAGCCAAAATTCATTAAGAAGTATGTCTGTTTTTGCTATAAAAATTGGAGCAATAAAACCTTTATTGCCATATTTGGCAATAACCTTTCTGTATATGATGAGAAAATAAAGGATAAATGGATATTTAGTAATGTATTTTTTATCTTGACCTTTTCACAATGAATTATCCACAAATCTAAGAGAGGCTGGATTACACGAAGATGCTAACCCATGCCAAGTTTCCTGCTATAATATCAAGAGGTCATAGTCTATGGGGAGAAAGAAGGAGAAAGAAACAAGGAGTTTGGAACAGTACAGAAAAGGGGATATCTATTCTTGATCACTTAAAACAAATGGAACTTGCTGCCAGTATGTTCACAAGCAGATGTGCTAAGTACATTTGCTTAGCTCTCTGAATTTACTCTCCCTTCTATACCCTGCTCGGTCCTTGGGCAGAGCACCTGGCAGCCTTGTCTTCTGGTTTCCAGCTAGCTTAACTAAATTATAAGCACTAGTGAACAATTGGAGATGGAGGGAGAACAAGACAGGGTGTCAGTTCTCCTGGTTTCCTTCCTAAAGTTTCATACAGATCAGCATCTTCTGGCACCAGAGGGCAGAGAATGGTGGACAGTGGATCTGGAGGGGCCAATGGGCTGCCGTTGGCCCACCAGGATTCCTAATATGTAAAATAAATAACAAAAAGTTCACAGGGTTTGTATGAGAATCGAATCATCTGATTCAAAGAAAATCGATCACACTGCCTAGCAGGGAATAAATACACAGAGATTAGCTACTGTTATTGTATTCAATTCTGCATTATATTCAAGCATCTGCAGAAAAGTTATGGTTATTCTCTGCTTTGTGAGTAACAGCAAGCACTATTTCCCCTTGCAGGGCTGAGGGCCCCACAGGGTCGAGGGGTGTGCCTTAGGCTGTGCTGAGGCACAGGATCTGAGAAATAAAGAGACAGGACACAGAAGTACAAGGAAAACGCAGCTGGGCTCAGCGGGCCATGCCACCTATAAGCGGAGTCAGGCGAGGCCCCGAATGTCCAGAAGCGTGAGTATTTATTGTATATAGGTTAGGGGGCAGGGCAGTGAGTGAAATCATCTTTAAGGATAGTGATAGGGGCTTGAGCAAGTAAACAAGGGGTCCACCCCCATTAGGTCATCTAGGCCAGGAGGTGGACAGTGCGCAGAAAGGGGCCCATTCCCATGAAGGCAAGGGCCGTGTGCAGTAAGGGGTCCACCCCCATTAGATCACTGAGGCTTGAAGGTGGGCCATACGCAGTGAAGAGGGTGCAGTGTGCAATACTTCTGTCTATGGGAAACTACTTCTAAGAAGATTCATAGGAGGATGCTTTAAGTTACATAGCAGTGACAGAGCTGTCAAGGTTACAGCCACCTTCTGGCAGCTTCCAATGGGTTCTATGGGAAGATGCTTTTCTAGCGGCACAGTAACGAGAGCTGTTAAAGTTCACAGTCACTAAGGTGGATTGCCAGTCTGAGGGCAGCCTTCCATAAGAACTGGAGCAAGGTCCTACCACGTCTTTATCAGGAGGAGTGGCTCTTGCCCCAAGCCTGTATCTTTACGATACTGAACGCTGCCGCCTGGGCCATGGATTCTTGTCCTGGTATAACTGTTTTTCCCTCAAATCATGCTCTGCACAGTGTCTGCTCTAGGCATTCCTCCGATTATAAGCTGCTTATTCCTTAATACATGCTTTGTACTGTGTCCACTCTAGGCATTCCTCCGATTATGAACTAAGACATAATTATAGGTATATATGTAGGGAAATATTCTTTAGGCATTCATACTATCAACTATTATATGATTATATATAGAGGATTATACAAAGGGATTCTTCAAGCCCTAATTCTAGAAACTAATATATGATTATGTAAAGAATTATATAAAAGGAAATAGCTGAGTAGTAACACCATAAATGGAGATATTCCTCAAGCCCTAACTGTGCCAGAGTTCATCTTAGCTCTCATTCCTCGGTGCCCATATGGGGGGTTACCCACACTCCTATTGCTGGGATCTGAACTCACATTAGAGCCATACTGCTCTAGGCAAGAGGACAACATACCCGCATAAATGCTTGCCAACACTCATTGAAAGCTTACTATTAACCAGGGACCGTGGTAACAACTTTTTAAGTGTTGTCTCTGCTTTGCGTAGTGGAAGTACCATAGCCAATGAGGGTTATCAAAGGTGCAAAGATTGTTCCTTGAACACTCGAGCTAGCAGGAATAAGAAAGCTGCCCACGCTCACACGGCACCTGATAGGTAGAAGTGGCATTTGAACTCAGGCCCATGTGCTTCTCAGGCAGCACACACACTCTCCTGTTTACAAGAGACCAGTTCTCCAAAGTGAATCCTGAGCCACTTGATGGGCAAGGAATCAGGTTATCTGAGTGTGGAAAAAATGTCTATGCATTTATCACTGTCAAAACTCCTTTCAAGAAAATGTGTTGTAATTGTACATTTAATTCAGTCCCAGCAGAACACAATGTTCCAGTGAAGCATACAGCCAAGTGGCATGTTTTGAGATGGCGATCCTGTTAAAAGGGAGTCTTGTAAACCTTGCACTAAAGAAAAATGACAAACAAACAGATCCAGCGGTTTATGGGCCTCATCTCTTTGTGGCACCTCTGTGGCTCCTGGGAAGGAAATGAAACACTTAGGAGGACATACTAAGCCTCTGGGTTCCCATGGGTATATGATAGCTGAACCAGTGAGTGAATTTATGTCCTTGAACATTCATCAAACTCCCCAAGGGGAGACAGTATGAACTTCAAAGCAGGCCTGGGTCCATGATGAATGGACCTCCTCTTTGGAGTTCCCTGGGCCTCCCTCTACTTGAGCCAAGCCTGGGAGAGTTGCGGGAAGCACATGGGAGCCCTGTAGGGGTTGGAAGTAAGGAAACTCCTGCTTGGGCATCTCAACAGAGCAGGATTCATTGCCATGGACAGAGCTCATGCAGTGGTCTAGCATAAGAACCTAAATGTGGTTCTTTTAGATGGTCCTGGCCAGTGTACCCAATGCCTCATGGTGAGCTGTGTCCTGGGCTTGGGAGGAGATGAAAATTCCTTTCCTACTTCAGTCTTACTCATGTAAATAGCTGAGTATTAGCATCCATTGTTTCTATCTATACCTTCAGTAGAGGATAGAGCATATCACAGGAAGCAGATATCAATGATATTTGTTCCTGAATCAGTGAAAAGCCATTTCTTCTTTGAGAACACAGGCAGTCTTTCCTCTCCAGACATTGGGATGGGGTGAGGGAAGTGGCAGAAGAAGATACCATCTTGCCAGCTCACATTCTCACAATAATTCCACTGACTTTTGTAGGGGATAAAATCCTTACACATGTATGCGAACACACACACACTTGCACACACCCCAAAACATGGCCATTCTGATCTGTACTCTCACTCCTAAGTCATTGAAGATTGAGCCAAGGGAAGGTATCTGAGCTGAACTGGACCAATAAAACTCTTCTCAAAGATGTGAAATTCAGGACACAGAAACATGGCAATAAGTAACATCTAAGCTGAAGCGTATCAGCTGGAGAGTTCCAGGTTCACACAGTGCAGTGCAGACACACTTGGATTCCTTCTCTTTATGATCAGATGCTCCTTTGTGTCCATGTGCATACAGCTCTCTCACTGCTGTGGGTTGCACTGGTCCCCTTAAGCCCCCAAAAAAAGATTTGTGGGACTTCTAACTTTCAGCGACTTTATTTCTAGATAGGGTCTTTACAGAGGTGATAAAGTTGAAATGAGGTCATGGGTAGACCTTAAATCAGTATCACTAGTATCCTGTGTTAGTCCATTTTCACACTTCTGATAAATATGTACCTGAGACTGGGTAATTTATAAAGAAAAAGATGTTTAATGAACTTACAGTTCCATGTGGCTGGGGAGGCCTCACAATCATGGCAGAAGGCAAAAGGCACATCTTACATTAGCAGCAGGCAAAAAAGAGAATGAGAACCAAATGAAAAAGGAAACCACTTATAAAACCATCAGATCTCTGAGAGGCATTCACTACCAAAAGAACAGTATAGTGGAAAGAACCCCCAGGATTCAATTATATCCCACCAGGTCCTTCCCATAACACATGGGAATTATGGGAGCTACAATTCAAGATGAGATTTGGGTGGGGACACAGACAAACCATGTCATGTCCTTACCCCAAAAAATGGAAAATTTGGACTCAGAGGCAGATATAAACATAGGTAGATTGGCACGTGAAAGGACGGCAGAGATTGGGATGATGCAGCCAAAAGCTAAGGAATGGTAAAGGTTTCTAGCAAACCCTGCAGAAGTGAAGGGAGGCATGAACAGATTCCCCTCACAGCCCTGTGAGAAAAACCAGCCCTACCTACACCTTAACCTTAGACTTCTAACCTCCAGAACAGATTGACAGGAAATTCCTTTTGTCTAAGCCACCCAGTTTGTGGCATTTTGTTGGAGCAAACCAAGACACACTCCAACAATAGTCTTCCTTCTTCTCTTTCCTTATCTGCTTGATATTAATCATAGTAAATTCCTTTTGCTTACAATCAAGAGAAACCTAACAGATACCCCAAGTAAACCACAGTGAACATAGATTCAGATTTCAAATGAAGCATCCAATTGTTCAGGATCCTGAACTCAGGATCCTGGCTTTTATCAATCACTAAAGATTCATTTTGAGTTTGTAAAGCAAAGCAATGTATAATTAACACAAAGAGGCGGTAACACAGAAACCAACAGACCAAAGGGGCGGTAACTAGAGAATATTCTTTTTCAGACAGAATGGGTTGAGGAAAACAATTTGCTATTTTTTAAAAAAAGTTTTATTTCTCTGACTGTTGCTAGCACAAATGGCAGAAAACAAAGAAGCTCTTAAAGGCAAGTAATTTGGTTTTTGTCTCAGTCAGCATCATAGAAAAGTTCATTATAAAAAACAAATGCACATATTGAAATACTGACCCTATTAAAAATTGTCAGGAGATCCCCATTTAGGGGTTGAATCACGCCCCCCAAAAGAATATCCAACTCCTAACCCCTAGTGTCTGTGAAAGTGAACTTATTGGGCACTAGAATATTTGCACATGTAATCAAGTTAAGATGAGGACATTCGGGTGGACCTATTCCAGTATGAGTGGTGTTCATATAAGAAGAAAATGCCATGTGAAGTCAGAGACATGGGGAAGACACCGTGTGAAGAACAAGGCTGAGAATGAAATGACTGAGCTACAAGCCAAGGAACGCCTAAGGCTACCAGAACCCAAAAAGGGGAGGCCAGATCCTCCCCTAGAGACTTGGAAGGTAGCGCGGCCCTTGCTAGCACTTTTCATTTCAGACTTGTAGTTTTCATTATAAGTCACCCAGTTTGTGGTCTTTTTTTTTTTTTTTTGAGATAAAGTTTCACTCTTGTTGCCCAGACTGGAGTGCAATGGTGTGATCTCCACTCACCTCAACCTTTGCCTCCCAGGTTCAAGCAATTCTCCTGCCTCAGCCTCTCGAATAGTTGGGATTGCAGATACCTACCAGCATGCTTGGATAATTTTGTATTTTTAGTAGAGACGGGGTTTTTCTCCATGTTGGACAGGCTGGTCTTGAACTCCCAACTTCAGGTGATCCGCCTGCCTCAGCCTTTCAAAGTGCTGGGATTACAAGCATGAGCCACCGCACTGAGTCTGTGGTACTTTTTTATGTCAGCCCTAAGGGAACTAATACATTCCCTCACTCAAATAATCTCTTTGGGTCATGGGGAGGTTTACTCAGGGTAATTTGCCAAAGATTTCAAAACTCTCTTACAATGTAGAGTTGAAAGATGCTTACAGTAACTGAATTTCCTATAGTAAGTTTGAAAGTGCTATTAGTTACAAGGTCAGGATAGGATATACATGATAAAAATAAGTAAAATTTGTTTATCCTTTTGGTCCTCATTAAAATGTGTTCAGTAAATTGATGCCAAAATAACTAATACTCTACAATCATACTTGAACATGGGTTACATTCAAAACAGGAAGACTAGTTATATGATACCTTTTGGAGTGTTTTTAATAAAGATTCTGCTTTTGAGTGGCATAAAGAAGGCAACGGAGAATAAATTTGAAAACAAGGCATTCTAAACAACATTTCGAAAGTGACTAGTAGCAGAGTTTGCATTAGGCTATGTCCTGGAACAACTCTGTTCTTAGAAGAAAAATAAAAGCTTGTCATGATGGTCGGTGAAGAACTCTTCCTTCACTTTCCAGCAAAGATTCTTACGCTTTTGATCTTTTGACTGTTCCCAAATAATGATGTGTTAGTTCTAAAAATAATTCTTCTTCAAGGAAGAAACAGAAGTTTATTTTTTGGGACTAAGTTGAAGAGAGCACGCTGAACTCTAAAAGGGGGAAAAAGAGAAATCTATTGAAGGCATGCCATGTGTTAAATCTACTGCTGATGTTCCAAGAAAATTTTCCCCTAATATTTTTAGACTGAGATTAATGTATTTGCAGACAATTTTAGAATATAAAGAAGTCTAAACTGAACACATGCTTTATTGTCTTGGTCCTAGAGTCAACCTTGTAACTAAAAAATGTAGGAAGCAGATATTGGGGAGTAAATACACAATTTTGGCTTATCCAAATGATTCACTCATGGGCTTTGGGAATCGAAATATTTTTTTCATTTCTTTGTTTTGATAGATGAATGTTAGAGTTACTGGCTTTATTAAGCATTGTATGACAATGTTTCTCAATGTCCATTAAATAATGCTTAGTACAGTAAATGTTAAATTACCATGTTACATCTCCATAAATACATGTGAAATCCATATGAATGCCAAATGAATTCAGTATGGTCATTTCTATTACAATAAATGCCAAGTGAATTCAGAGCAATGAGGCACTTAAAATGTCACACACTCCCAACTAGTCCCATCATGAATTCATTACTCCCTGTGACACTCATTCTTGTCAAGGTTTCCATTTTAAATATTACATTCAGCGGTTTATCATAAAATTCCATTTGAGGAATTGATTCTCATTGGAAATATGGAAGATAAACTCTAAGCCTGGGAAAGTGACATCAAAATAACTTGGCTGTATTGGGATTCCTACCCTTGTTCCCAAATTTGCAAGTTTAATATTTAAATAAAATATCTAGTTATGGTTTTTGAATTTTATATCAAATAAAATTTAAATTTGATATTTTTCCTCCTTGAACAAAGAGGTCTTTTAAAATATCTATTTGTAAATTTACTTGATTTTGTACCATTCTTATTAATTGAGGCAGATGTGTCAAAATTATACACAACAAGCAAATGGGAAAACTGAAATATCATAATAACATAATTATTTTAGTCAATACAGAAGCACAGATAATATCTGATTTCATGATCTCATGTTTTCACTTTTCCAGTATCATCCAGAACTACCCACTTCACAACTATAATTTTTTAAATTATGAAACTTTATATTCTTGACCATCGCCTCCTGCGTACCTACGCTTGGTCACCCTTCTGTAAGTAAGAAATAGGTACACAGACAGAATAACACAGAAAACAGGAGGGAGAGAAATCTGGAGAAATAAAAATTGCCAGTTGATGCATTTGGCATCCAAGCGGGTAGTAGAATAACCACCTACTCTGGGTGAGGTGTGATCAATCCCTCAAGCTCAAAGATGAAATTAAAACACAAACTTGTCATTACTGACATCAACCAACTAGCATCAATAGTAATCAGAGACAGGAGTAAGGAAGATAGGTAGCCTTAAACTTTCTTATAACATCACACACACACACACACACACACACACACACACACACACACACACGGGGGGCAGAGAGAGAGAGAGAGAGAGAGAGAGAGAGAGACTGAGGCATGCACACTTACAAAGACTTTGGCCTAGTGTTATTAGCCAATCTGTATGTATTGTATCCAATCTGTATGGCATCCTTTGTAATAAATATATATGTATTTTAAATGCAGATTCTACTTAAAACACTTTCAACTTCACTCTAGTGATTGTAGATATAAATCATTTTGACAGTGAATTTCTAGGCATATGTATTTATGTTAGTGAACCAAAAATTAAATACATTGACTTGAGATTTTGTTTTGTTACTGAATGAGTCCTTTTTCTCTTTCTTCCTCTCCCTCCCCTCCCCCCTTCTCTCTCTCTCTCTCTCTCTCTTTCTTTCTTTTGACATAGTCTTGCCCTGTCTCCCAGGCTGGAGCCCAGTGATGCAATCTTGGCTCACTGCAACCTCCATCTGCTGGGTTCAAACAATTTTCATCCCTCAGCCTCCCAAGCAGCTGCAATTACAGGGGCAGGCCATCACACCTAGCTAATTTTTGTATTTTTTAGTAGAGACGAGATTTTACCATGTCGGCCAGGCTGCTCTTGAACTCCCTGGCCTCAAGTGATCTGCCTGCCTTGGCTTCCGAAAGTGCTGGGATTATAGACATGAGCCACCTCACTTGGCTTGAATGAAGATTAAACTTAATTTTATATGAGAAAATAGGACAAGTTTAATCACAGTGTTTGACTACCAGTAAAATATCTCATAAGTAATATTGCTACTTACTTTAGGACTTACAGTTTTGAGAAACTGATGATGTTCTTCCCTCTATTATTCTATCCTTCCATGCCTCCCTCCCATATCCATTTATCCATCCCTCTCTTTCTCTCTCCCTCCCTCCCTCCCTTAATCCATGTATCTATCCATCCATCTACGTAGTCATTAATTTAATCAACAATAATTATGGAAATCTAAACTGTTCTACATGTTGCAATAGACACAGGGGAGGGTATAAGATGAGAAAGAGTCATACTCCCCCTCAAGAAGTTCAGTTGACTGGGGGAAAGAGAAATATAGTTACAAGATGCCAGCAGAAGTGCTATAAAATTCAGAATTACAAAACATATAGAAGGCCAAAGGTGAAGACCACATCCTTCCTCCAAAGGGTCATAGAGGAATTCACAGAGGAAGGGACAGCCAAACTGTGGCCACCAAAGGAATTGAGACTGTCCCTAGGAAACCACTCAGGGAAGAGTCTTCAGGTAGCTGTCTTATCGTGGCTCCCTAACATGGTGCCTCCATGTGCCTAAACCCTAGGAAATATTTTTTAGGGTAATAATACCTTTGACCTATTACAATGCCTTGTCTCAATACGCTTTACATATTCAGCAAGATGGAGGGAACAGACTGAAGTTTCCTTTCCTTGTAGATGGGACTTCATATGGGAGAAAAAGGAGTTTATCATCCTGTGCTATCTTCACAGCAAATGAGAAGGGGTGTCACCCAAAGCAAAACTAAACAAAAGCAAACAAAAAAATACACAATTGTTGATGTACATTACGGTAAATGCCCTATAAAGACATTTTGTTTTTATTATTATTATTATTCCATCCCTGTAGAAACGACGAGGTCTTGTTTGGCGCCCTGTAAGGGAAAGCTTTCAGTTTCACTCAGTGACCGAGGAAACATCACGTTAATATCCATTTCTTACCTGATCCAGGAGTGTTCCTGAAGACCTACACTGAGGGTTGACCAGTGATGGCCCCAGAGCCAGATCTGACCCACTGCTGTCTAAAGGTGTAGAACACAGTCATGCCCATTTGTTTCCATATTGTCCATGGACACTTTTGAGACTACAAGGACACAGCTGAGTGATTGCCACAGAAACTTCACGGCTCACAAAGCTGAAAATATTTACTATCTTGTCCTTTGCCAACCCCTATTTACATTAAGTTCCACACAAGAAACGTCTTTATACTAGTAAAAGCTTTCTCTAATCTGTTTTCTCCTCATGGATAACAAAAACAAAGTATAATGCCTGTTTCTATTTTTGTTTTGGCTATTAGAAAGTGCAAAGAAAATGACAGCAATTTTTTTTTTCTTTTTTTTGAGACGGAGTTTCGCTCTTGTTACCCAGGCTGGAGTGCAATGGCGCGATCTCGGCTCACCGCAACCTCCGCCTCCTGGGTTCAGGCAATTCTCCTGCCTCAGCCTCCTGAATAGCTGGGATTACAGACACACACCACCATGCCCAGCTAATTTTTTGTATTTTTAGTAGAGACAGGGTTTCACCATGTTGACCAGGATGGTCTTGATCTCTTGACCTCGTGATCCACCTGACTCGGCCTCCCAAAGTGCTGGGATTACAGGCATGAGCCACCGCGCCCGGCCCCATAACAGCAATTTTAAGTCAGACCATCAAATTACTAGTATAATATAGTTTCTACAGTTGATACTTTCTACTTTAATTTGTATTTCCCCCATGTATCTTTTAAAATTTCTCTTAACAACTTTACTGAGTGTTATTTATACACCTGCTTTACCTAATACTTTGTGAAATGAAGTAGGGAATAGATAAGTGGTAAGTAGGTAGAAAGAAAGAGAGAGACAGAGACAGAGAGAGAGAGAGAGAGAAAGAGAGAAAGAAAGAAAGAGAGAGAGAAAGAAAGAAAGGAAGGAAGGGAGGGAAGGAAGGAAAGAAGGAAAAGAAGAAAAGGAAGGAAGGAGGGAAGGAAGGAAGAAAGAAAAAGAAAAGAAAGAAAGAAAGGCATCAGTTTCTCTCTCATCAAATAAAACAAATTTACAAGGGCCTAAGAATAAATACGTGTAGTTCAAGAAGGGAGCAGTGATTGGCAGGTACCCAAGGTTTCTCAACAGTGGCACTATTGAAACTTTGGGTCAGATAATTCTGCTGTGATGGACAGTCTCGTATACTGTAGGATGTTATCACCACCCCTCACCTCCACCCACTAGATGCTGGTTCTCCTCCCACTTCTGGTCCATACTGTTAGAACAAAAAGTCATCTCCAGACATTGATCGCCAAATGCCCCCTGGGAAGCAATCCCTGACCCTCAACTTGGTCTAGAAAAAGCAGCTCCCTTATGCATAACCTTCCTCAGCAACTGCCCTGTCCCCTTAAGAAAACAACAATCCCACAAAGGAGTCTGCCAAAGCCCAGCACAGACACACAGCATCAGTAAACACGTTGAGTAGCAATCCATTTTCCACCAGGTTAAACAATGCCTCTGCAGTTCATACCAGAAGCCTGGGACTGGAGAATGTCATAAAACCAAATCCCATAAGTGGGACTCCAAATCAGAGCCCTTCCACAGTCTGTGAATCATGCTGGACAAAGAGAGGCGAGGTTTGCCTTATAGTCTCTTTTAAGAGGATTCTCTTGATCTCTAATGACAGTAATGAATTACATAATGACTGAGTAATGAATTGGGTTATTTCCTAAGGCTGCAGATCAAGAGACATTAAATACTTAGTCTCAAAGGAACTTGGTTCATAAAGGGCTATTTAAGTGTATTCACTGCAGTGGAAGCAAGACCCAAATGAGATGCAGAGGGCAATAATGCATGGGCCCTCTTTCTCGACAGTTTGCAGAGTCAGCTGAAGCTGATAATTGCATAAGATGCAAGAAACTCTGAACCTCAATGACGTGGCAAGTGGATCACCTGACAAAGAAAACTAAGTCATCATTAAGTGCATGTTGTCTTGTTTCCACCAAGCATCAAGATACCAGCTTGAGAGACATCTGTGTAATTGATTGCGGCAGTCCAAACTGTATCTCAACTGATATAGCCTGAAGGGCAATGCCAGGGTTATATTTCTTTGTTCCCCAAAGTGTCTTGGACATAATAAGTGCTCAATAAATATTTGATTGACTGGATAGGGCCTGGTGGTTTTATCCACAGATATTGTATCAGACATACATTGCCTGATACAACCCAAGTCATCAGTCAGAGCCTCCCAGGAAAGGAAGAAAGGGCCTATTTTCACCCAGAAAGGATTTTCGGGGTCTTATGCCAATAATCACACCTTTTATCATGAATTCTTTTTCCATTTGAGTCGTATAAACTTTCACTATTAGATGCTTAGGCTTACACACCAGAAGAAAAAATCATTCTCACGCATTTCAGTCATTTCACCAAAATTATGCTTTAACAGTCTCTGCAAAAGGTACGTTATGAGAACCGATCTAGTCAATAGCATCGTATCTGGCTCATGATGCTAAAGCAACATATAATACATAAATATGGAAAAAAGAAATTATGCTGTTATTTCCTTTCTATGCATGAGAAAAAAGTCTGCAACCAAGACAATTAGAGTGGTAGAATGGAAGCTCAGTTAGTGGGAAATGGCAATAATTGTAAATGCTAAACTCTCAAATCAAACATGTAATTAAATGTATATGATTCAAAAGTGCAATTAGTCATGCACCATAAGATTTTTTGGACATATATTGATAATGCTAAGGCAGAATTATCATATTAAAATGAGAATCAATTAGCTCATTCTTAGTTAGGCATACAAATAAATTCAGCTTTTCTAAGGAGGTAATCAAAGATAGTGGGTAGAGCACAGACTTCAAAGTTACACAGAATTGAGTACAAAACCAAGCATCACCACATTATAGCTCAGCAACTTTGAGCATTTGTACCTAGAGGCAATGCAGTGTCATGGGAAGAGGGTGGATCTATTGGGAAAGCTGAATTCCAATCCCAATATCAACTCATCAACCCTGTGACCTTGGGCATATGGCATGTTCTCTTTAAACTCTAATTTTACATCTTTATAGTGAGGTTATTTCACCTCTTCTTGGGCATTTTCCTTGTTTTATTGTCACTATCTATTCCAGGCCAGTGCACATATAGCATGGTTTACATTAATCACATCACAGGACCCATCATAAAGTGAGAAAACTGCCACATAGGGTATGCCCTAGAATGCAGACCTGGGAAGTGCTTCTCCACCTTAGTGACACATCCACTCAGAAAGCCAGCTCTGACCTTCCTCCTTAAGGTTAAATCAGCTGGTGTGTGTTACAGTCCATATTTCTATTATCAGAACACTTATAATAGGATATTTTTAAATGCCTAGGTAAAAAGGAAAATGATGAAAATTTACGATGCTTGTATTGGCACAAGGTTAAACAGAAAGACCAGGGAAAGAGAGTGCAGAAACAGACCACACATATTGGTTATTTGATTTATGGCTGCAGTTCAGTGATGGAAAGGGTGATCTTCTCAATAAATTGCACTGGAGAAACTGGAAAAAAAATAATACATCTTGACCTCTACCTCACCATACGTAAAATTAATTTAAGATCAAAATTAATCATAAAACCTAAGAAGACCAAGCTTTTAGAAAACCTAGTGGAGAATTTTTATGACCTTATAGTATGCAAATCTTTCTTAAACAGAACACAAGAAGCAATAACTCTAATAGGAAAAATAAATAATTGGCCTTCACTAAAATGTAGAGCATCTGTTTATCACATGATATCATTAAGAAAGTGAAAGACAAGACACAAAGAGAAGAGACACATAATTTAAATATCTGATGAAGACTTGCCGTCAGGATATCTGAAGAACTCCTTGAATCATCACTGAGGAAAGTTTCTTTTAAATGGAAAAGAACTGTTACATTCGGGAGAACAACTTGCTGGGTATGGATATAAGTGCTTGAGATTGGAAGTCAATGAGGGAGCAAGAATGTAGAATACTCATACCATGTAACAGTCCCAACACACTGGGTGGAAAATTAAGAGAAGGAGAGATGGGAACAAAGATGGGAAAAGAAAACCAGGAGGTAGTTAGAGATAGAGAACTGGGTACAAGCAACAAAGAAAATGTGCCTGGTGGCTGGAGGACATCTAAGAGTAGCCATGTTGGTTTAAAGTCCGTTTCATTGGAGACTAGGATTGTAACCCCTGCTTTTTTCTTTTGGCTCTCCATTTGCTTTTGAGTCTTTGTGTATCTTTGCATGTGAGATGGGTCTCCTGAATACAGCACACTGATGGGTCTTGACTCTTTACCCAATTTGCCAGTCTGTGTCTTTTGAATGTGGTGTTTAGCCCATTTCCATTTAAGGATAATATTGTTATATGTGAATTTGATCCTGCCATTTTGATACTAGCTGGTTGTTTTGCCCATTAGTTGATCAAAAGAGACAAAGAAGGGCATTACATAATGGCAAAGGGATCAACGCAACAAGACGAGCAAACTGTCTTAAATATATATGCACCAAATACAGGAGCACCCAGATACATAAAGCAAGTTCTTGGAGACCTACAAAGAGATTTAGACTACCACACAATAATAGCGGGAAATCTTAACACTCCACTGTAAATATTAGACAGATCAATGAGACAGACAATAAACCAGATATCCAAGACTTGAACTCAGATCTGGACAAACAGAACTCTCCACCCCAAATCCACAGAATATATATTCTTCTCAGTGCCACATCACACTTACTCTAACACTGACCAGATAATTGGAAGTAAATCACTCCTCAGCAAATGCAAAAGAACAGAAATCATAACAACCAGTCTCTCAGACCACAGTGCAATCAAGTTAGAACTCAAGATTAAGAAACTCACTCAGAACCACACAACTACATGGAAACTGAACAACCTGCTCCTGAATGACTACTGAATAAATAATGAAATGAAGGCAGAAATAAAAGTTCTTTGGAACCAATAAGAATGAAGACACAATGTACCAGAATCTCTGGGACACATTTAAAGCAGTGTCTAGAGGGAAATTTATAGCATTAAATGCCCACATGAGATGTGAGGAAAGAACTAAAATTACACACTATTGTCACAATTAAAAGAGCTAGAGGAGCAAGAACAAACAGATTCAAAAGCTAGCAGAAGACAAGAAATAACTAAGATCAGAGCAGAAATGAAGGAGATAGAGACACAAAAAACCCTTCAGAAAAATCAATGAATCCAAGAGCTGTTTTTTTTGAAAAGATCAATAAAATAAACCACTAGCCAGACTAATAAAAAAAGAGAGAGAAGAATTGAATAAATGCAATGAAAAATGATAAATGGCATATCACCACCAATTCCAAAGAAATACACAGTACCATCAGAGATCACTACAAACACCTCTATGCTTATACAACCAGTAAACCTGGAAGAAACAGATGAATTCCTGTACACTAACACCCTCACAAGACTAAACCAGGAAGAAGTTGAATCCCTGAAAAGACCAATAATAAAGTCTGAAGTTGATGCAGCAGTTAATAGCCTACCAACCAAAAAAAGTCCAGGACCAGATGGGTTCACAGCCAAATTCTTCCAGACGTACAAACAGGATCTGGTACCATTCCTTCTGAAACTATTCCAAACAATACAAAAAAAGGGAATCCTCCCTAACTCATTTTATGAGACTAACATCATCCTGATACCATAACCTGGTGGAGACACAACTAAAAAAGAAAATTTCAGATCAATATCCATGATGAACACTGATGCGAAAATCATCAATAAAATACTGGCAAACCGAATCCAACAGCACATCAAAAAGCTTATCCATCATAATCAAGTAGGTTTCATCCTGGGATGCAAGGCTGATTCTACATATGCAAATCTATAAATGTAATCCATCACATAAACAGAACCTAAGACCAATACCACATGATTATCTCAACAGATGTAGAGAAGGCCTTTGACAAAATTCAACAGCCCTTTATGCTAAAAACTCTCAATAAACTAGGTATCGATGGAATGTATCTCAAAATAATAAAAGCTATTTATGACAAACCCACAGCCAATATCATACTGAATGTGCAAAAACTGGAAGCATTCCCTTTGAAATCTAGCACTGGACAAGGGTGCCCTCTCTCACCACTGCTATTCAACATAGTATTGGAAGTTCTGGCCAGAGCTATCAGGCAAGAAAAAGAAATAAAGGGTATACAATTTGGAAAAGAGGAAGCCAAACTGTCTCTATTTGCAGATGACATGATTGTATATTTAGAAGACTGCATCATCTCAGCCCCAAATCTTCTTAAACTGATAAGCAACTTCAGCAAAGTCTCAGGATACAAATCAATGTACAAAAATCACAAGCATTCCTACACACCAATAACAGAGACAAACAGAGAGCCAAATAATGAGTGAACTCCCATTCACAATTGCTACAAAGATAATAAAATACCTAGGAATACAACTAATAAGGGAGGTGAAGGAGAACTGCACACCACTTCTCAAGCAAATAAGAGAGGACACAACATTCCTTTCCATAAGGTGAAAAAACATTCCATGCCTATGGTTAGGAAGAATCAATATCGTGAAAATGGCCATACTGCCCAAAGTAATTTATAGATTCAATGCTATCCCCATCAAGTGACTATCAACCTTCTTCACAGAACTGGAAGAAAACCACCTTAAACTTCATATGGAACCAAAAAAGAGCCTGCATAGCTAAGACAATCCTAAGCAAAAAGAACAAAGCTGGAGGCATCACGCTACCTGACTTCAAACTACAAGTCTACAGTAATCAAAACAGCATAGTACTGGCACAAAAACAGAGATACAGACCAATGGAACAGAACAGAGGCCTTGGAAGTAATGCCACACATCTACAACCATCTGATCTTTGACAAGCTGACAAAAATAAGCAACGGGGAAAGGATTCCCTGTTTAATAAATAGTGTTGTGAAAACTGGCTGGCTATGCACAGAAAGCTGAAACTGGACCCCTTCTTGATACCTTACACAAAAATTAACTCTAGATGGATTAAAGATTTAAACATAAGACCTAACACCATAAAAACCCTAGAAGAAAACCTAGGCAAAACCATTCAGGACATAGACACAGGCAAGGACTTCATGACTAAAACACCAAAAGCAATGGCAACAAAAGCCAAAATAGACAAATGGGATCTAATTAATCTTAAGTGCTTCTGCACAGCAAAAGAAAAATCATTAGAGTGAACTGGTAACCAACAGAATGGGAAAAAAATTTTGCAATCTACCTATCTGACAAAGGGCTAATATCCAGAATCTACAAAGACTTTAACCAAATTTACAAGAAAAAACCCCATCAAAAAAAGCCAGTTTTCACAACACTATTTATTAAACAGGGAATCCTTTCCCCATTGCTTATTTTTGTCAGCTTGTCAAAGATCAGATGGTTGTAGATGTGTGGCATTACTTCCAAGGCCTCTGTTCTGTTCCCTTGGTCTGTATCTCTGTTTTGATTACTGTAGCCTTGTAGTTTGAAGTCAGTATCAAAAAGTGGGCAAAGAATATGAACAGACACTTTTCAAAAGAAGACATTTATGCAGCCAACAAACATATGAAAAATTATTCATCATTACTGGTCATCAGAGCAATACAAATCAAAACCACAATGGCATATTATCTCACACCAGTTAGAAAGGTGATCATTAAAAAATCTGAGACAACAGATGCTGGCAGGGATGTGGAGAAATAGGAATGCTTTTATACTGTTGGTGGGAGTGTAAATTAGTTCAACCATTGTGGAAGACAGCATGGCGATTCCTCAAGGATGTAAAAATAAAAATACCATTTGACTCAGCAATCCCATTAGTGAATAAATACCCAAAAGATTATAAATTGTTGTATTATTAAGACACTAGCACACTTATGTTCATGGTAGCACTGTTTACAATAGTAAAGACTTGGAGACAACCCAAATGCCCATCAATGATAGACTAGATAAAGAAAATGGGGCACATATATACCATGGAATACTATGCAGCCATAAAAATGAATGAGTTCATGTCTTTACAGGGACATGGATGAAACTGGAAACCATCATTCTCAGCAAACTGACACAAGAACAGAAAACCAAACACAACATGTTCTCTCTCATAATTGAGTGTCAAACAATGAGAACACATGGACACAGGGAGGGGAACATCACACACTGGGGCCTGATGGGGGGTGGGGGGCTAGAGGAGGCATAGCAGGGGTTCGGGGGATTGGGGAGAGAGAACATTAAGAGAAATACCTAATATTGGTGACAGGGAGATGGATGCAGCAAACCACCATGGCATGTGTATACCTATGTAACGGTGCTGCACGGCCTGCACGTGTACCCCAGAACTTAAAGTATAATAATAAAAAAAAGAGTAGCCATGTTTAATATTCCACTGGGAGTTGATACAATCTCCAAATACAACTTTCTAGAATTTCAATAAAGTGTGCTATCCACACAATGCTTTATGTAAATTTTGGTGGACAAAGTAAAGGGAAGGACTATTTTCTACACAAGGATTGTGCATGTGAAGATGACAAAGCAAAACAACTAAACAAGCAGAAGCTGATCTTAGAGCTAGAGGGGACCACTGGGAGGTGAGCACCCACCCCTGTGAAATTCCAGAAATGCCATAGATATCACCGAGTATTCTCAAGGCATGGGACAAGGAACAAGGTTTTCTTCCAATGCTATCAGGATTTCACAGAATGGGAGATCCCAGTTGGCATGCAGTTAATGTATTTTCATTGCTCTGTCCCAACTAAAACATTGAATTCTTTGAGAGCAAAGTATATAATAGGAGCCCAAAAATATTCAAAGGAAAATGAATAAATAATAAATAAATAAATGTGAATGAATGAAATTCAGGCATTTTGTTCACTCTGGTCAGCTTTCAGAGCTTCCTGATTACTTATTTTTTGTAATCTCTCATTTTACTGGTGTCTTTTCATTGGACCATTTTTCTATCGTTTGCCAGAAGTTCCCAGTCATATGCTTGTTGTATTGTCCATCTACAAAGCAATATTTCAGCCCAAATGTGCACCTTCTCCATTTGGGGATGAGTTGCACCATAGCATACAGTGATTCAAACACATTTGCAAAATAATTACCCCTCTTTCATAACTGAGGCTTTTATCTGAATAAATGTTTCCCTAATAAAGCTTGCAGCTGGGTTGAGTTTGAGAAATACAACAATTAGGAGTCATGGGACAAGAGCTCAAAAAAGGGTTCCCTTTAAACACCAGCACTTGCTTCCTACATCTCTGATTAGGAGGAATAGGAGCTGTATGTGCCTGCCAACACAGCACTGATTGCTAATCAAGTGGCCATGGTATGTGTGAGCAAAAGAAAATTAGAAAACAAATGTAGATGCTGATTAGTTTTCTACAAACATCTTGAAAGACGTATGAAGTAGGAGCCAGCTAAGGTGAAGCAGGTAAGAAGAATCCAACTCTCCTTGCTTTGCCAACTTTACCTGGGCCAAATCTGGAAGTAAAAAAGGAACTATGGAACAAGGCATCAAACTGATTGCAGAACCCAAATGAATCTATGGAGTAATTAGTAATGACAACAGCAGCAACCACAATCACAGGTACTAAAGTTTGTACTCAACCTTATCACCAAGTAAAACAGTGATGTTCATCAGCTAATTCCAGTGTCAGAATTACTCCCTGAGGCAATTGTTAATTTTTGCCATCTCTATTTTACAGGTGTAAAAACTGAGATTCTGCAAAGGAATAATTTGCTCAAGGCAACATATTCAAGTGACCAAACCAGGATTTATAGTGAAGTCTTCCTCTCCATATTTCAGGCTTTGCTATTTGACCTATTGATATGGTTTGGCTGTGTCCCCACCCAAATCTCATCTTGAATTCATACTTCCCACACATTGTGGGAGAGACCTGGTGCGAGATAATTGAATCATGGGGGCAGTTTCCTTCATGCTCTTCTCATGGTAGTGAATTAAGTCTCATGAGATCTGATGATTTTATGAGGGAGACCCCTTTTTCTTGGTTCTCATTCTCTCTTGTCTGCTGCCATGTGAGACATGGCTTTGCTCCTCTTTGCCTTCCACCATGAATGTGATGGCTGTGAGTCCATTAAGCCTCTTTTTCCTTATGAATTACCCAGTCCTGGGTGTGTCTCTATCAGCAGTGTGAAAATTGGTGAATACACCTACAGGTGCATGCCAGCACACCCAGCTAATTTTTGTATTTTTAGTACAGACTGGGTTTCACCATATTACCCAGGCTGGTCTTGAACTCCTGGGTTTAGGTGATATACCTACCTCAGCCTCCCAAAGTTCTGGGATTACAGACATGAGCCACCACACCCGGCCTTGTGACCACCGCTTTCTAATCCCATTTTTCATACCAGAGGAGATGCTGTCAGTGTCTTGCCAAATTCCTCAAACCCCACCCCACTTCACTGTGCTCCAGACAACCTCCCATTATAGGATCTTTAGTTCTGTGTCTGAAGGCTTTTCTCAGAACTACAGAAGACAAATCTGCCTGTATATGTGGCAGGTATGATGCCCCTCTGGTGGGAAGTGCCCCCAAATCAACACCCTTTCTCTGGGAGTAGTCCTCAACCAAAAGCACTGAAGTAAATACCCCCAAATTAATGGAACTGGTGTATCAATATCCCAGCTCCCTCCTTCCTCAGGAGGGATAACTCTGAACTGTGTCTTCTACATTATTTGCAGAGTTTTCTCATAGGATTAAATTTTAGTTGCCTACCATATCTTAATAGTACACCCTATATTAATTCTCCTTCCTCACTCCTTTTCTTGTGTACAGTACTGATGCTTCCTGCACCTTTTAAATAAACCACACGCACTCACATCCTAGTCTCTTCTCAAGGACTGCAATTAAGACACACACAAACCCATGTCATCCCATGTGTCCCCAGTGGACCAGTGTCTTAGACTTTGGACAACTGTAGCCTCTCAGAAGGCCCATGCTGATGCTGGGTGACGTCATGCTGAAGTTGAGACATCTTTCTAACACGACACTTTTTATACTTCACACACTCTGTCAAAAGCTCAATATTGAAATCACCTCATTATCTCTCTAAGGCTGGCAGGAACCATTGATATTCGAGAGGGCTAATCTGAAAGAAACATTGATCATTTAATCCGCTCAGTTTACTGAGTTGTACTCCTGAATCAAGTCAAATTGCCAGGAAGCTTAGCTCTCTGTAGGAATGCATTCACCTTATCACTATTCCTTTTCATGTCTTTACTGAGGTAAGATATACAATGGAAGCAGGCAAAGACTGTTTTGACACCCCTGGAAAAATAGCTGTTGAAAAAGCTATTCCCTGTGTAACTCAATGCCCTTTTCAGTAAAGGCTCTTAAGATACATTCCTCCCAGAAATAAATGCCAAGGGGAAAAAGTATTATCTTTCCATTTATTGGCATGTTGTTGCTACTGCTGTTGCCACTGCTTTTTCTTTTTCTTCTTCTTTTAATTAAACAATGAAAATTATTTAAGCTAACACAATTCTATTTTTACACAGTTAAGTACAAACTCAAAGTAAAAGTACTACATTTGAATAACTATATCCAATTATTGTCCTTTTTTATTATATGTCTTTAAATTTTTTTTTACTTTCATGCAATTGTACTTTAATAAGCTGTTTAGAAACATTTAAAAATGAATGTGATAGGATGAATGAACATTGAATCTACAAATCATCAGAATACAATCTTTGCTATAAAATAGGTTATATGTAGATACGCAGATATTACTGACGCTTAATTCAAGATTACCTACCATTTGTTTATAGTAAAAATGAAGTTACTGCAGTTCGGAGATAACATAGGAAGGATCAACAGGTAACCTCTTGTTTGCAAAAATATGTGTTTGCAACCGACTTGCAGTAATACACGTTTATTCATTCAATGAGTCACACACATTTTGTGTATCTGCCATGTGGTAGGTATGGCATTAAGGTTAGGAAGAGATCTCCAAGAAAATACATGGATGTTGACTCTGTTCTCATGGAATTCATGATTCAGCTAGATTGTGTGTGTGTGTGTGTGTGTGTGTGTGTGTGTGTGAGAGAGAGAGAGAGAGAGAGAGAGAGAGAGAGAGAGAGAGAGAGAGAGAGAGAGAGAGTCAGAGAGAGACAGAGAAAAAATAGCCTCAGTTAAAGACTGCCACACCCAACCTCCAATGAAAAGTAAAATGGCAACAAACGGAAGTAAGGAAACAGCTTTGGAAACCTGATTGTAAATGTTTTTGTATATCTGTGAGGCTGGCACATAGCATGAGTCATGGCTTGTACTGTAGCTGCACTGGAAAAAAAGAAAAACAATGTAACAGTGAGTGTGGCTACCATATCAGCAAGGAACAGGAGTTTGTGGCTTCAGTTTAAAGCTAGTTACTGTTTCTATTTCTTAAAACAGAATGGAGAGCTCTGCAGTTGCCCTGTGTTTAATGGTGCATGAGGTCTTGACAAGAGCCTAAATACCACCCTTGTTTTGGTTGTGCTGATGTTGTGATGGGTCGCAGCCCAGGACCAGGACCCCAGAGGCTCTGAGAAAGGTGCTGTTGGCACCATAATATCATAGACTTCAAAAGTGAACTCTTGGAGGAGTCCATGAAGATCTATAGGCAAAGGGTTACACCAAGTGTCACCCCTCCACTCGCCACCTGTTCTTTTCCTAAGTGCACACCAGTCTGAGCAGTTGCGTGGGCAACACACTCAAGTAGAGTTGATTCTACTTATTCTCCCAGTGCTCACTCAACACATGCCTTGGTCATTGGCATCTGTAGGTAGAACAAATATTTCAATATGAACATTATGGTCTAAAGTAGCATCACCACTCGGGGGACTTGACAGAAATGCAAATTCTCAGGCCTCATATCCCTGAACTTCTGAGTTAAAAATGCTAAAAGTTGGGGGGCCTACTATTTTAATAAACCTTATAGATCAGCAGTGTCCCAACCTTTTTAGCACCAAGAACCAGTTTTGTGGAAGCTAATTTTTCCATGGGATGGGAAATGTTGGTGGTGAGGATGGATTCGGGATGAAACTGTTCTACCTTGGATCATCAGGCATTAGATTCTCATAAGGAGCACACAATCTAGATCACTCACATGCACAATTCACAATAGGGTTCATGCTCCTATTGATACAGGAGTTAAGAAGAAATTACATAAGCAGATGCTAAGGGCATGGGAGTCTTTGGTAAGGCTTTTCTTTTTAATGAAAAACAACCCAAATCATTTTCTTTTTCTTTTTTTTAAATTGTATTTGGGCTCTGGGGTTCATCCTGCAGGATTGTTGCATGGGTACATACATGCCATGGTGGTTTGCTGTCTCCACCCCCACTGCCACCTACATCAGGCATTTCTCCTGGTGTTATCCCTCCCTATCCTCCCTGCCCTGCCCCTGCTGTTCCCCCCTCCCTACCCCCCACCACCTAGCCCTGTGAGTGTTGTTCCCTCCCCTGTGCCCAAGTGTTCTTGTTGTTCAACACCCGCCTATGGATGAAAACATGTGGTGTTTGATTTTCTGTTCTTGTGTCAGTTTGCTGAGTATGATGGTTTCTAGGTTCATCCATGTCTCTACAAAGGGCATGAACTCATCATTTTTTATGGCTGCATAGTATTCCATGGTGTTTATGTGCCACATTTTTTCTGTCCAGTCTATCATCAATGGGCATTTGGGTTGATTCCAGGTCTTTGCTATAATAAACAGCACCACAATGAACATACGTGTGCAAGTGTCTTTATGATAGAATGATTTATAATCATTTGGGTATATACCCAGTAATGGGATTGCTGGGTCAAATGGAATTTTTATTTCTAGATCCTTGAGGAATCGCCGCACTGCCTTCCACAATGGTTGAACTAATTTACACTCCCACCCCAAATCATTTTCTAACAAAGAAAATGTAAAGTTGAGCTGGAGACATAGACAAGCAAGCTGGGAGCTTGTACAGGTGAATGCTAGCAGGAACTAAGGACTAGACACGTTCAAGATGGCAGCTCCATCTTCCTTTCTCTGCCAGCCACTTGTACAGTATGAAACAGACAAGATGGTCCTGATCAACTGGAAAGCCCATTTTCATAAGATTAGGGTGGGATGACCAGCCTTCCCCACCCCCTATGTAAACATCATACTGGAGGGACCCAATCTGTGAACACTATGTAAATCAGACACTATCTCCTCAAACCTGACTATAAAATTCAGTGCATCTGCTGCCTGCCGGTCTTTTTCTGTTCAAAGACCCCTTCTTCTATAAAGGAAGTTGTTTCTCTTTCTCTTCTTTTCTGCCTACTAAACCTCCACTCCTAAACTGTGTGTGTGTGTCCGTGTCTTAAATGTTCCTGGTATGTAACAACAAACCCCAGGGTATGTATCCCAGACAACGGAGCCACTTCACTATGAGAATCTAATGCCACTGCCGCTCTGACAGGAGGTGGAGCTCGGGGGGTTATTGCTCACTCTCCTGCTGTGATCCATGGCCCAGAGGTTGGGGATCCCTGCTATAGGTAATTCTGATAAACACTCAAGTTTGAGAATCACCAGCTCAAGATCTAGTTTTCTGAATGATTTTCAAGGTTAGTTCTTCCTGAATAAACTCAAGTAAACATTGTCCCATGAGAAAAACCACATTTTTCAGTAATGTTTATATGCCTGATCTTGAGTCTACCTCACTGGACTGGCTGGATCATAGTTTCCACTCTTGTCCATATGTTTTGTCTTGGAAAGCTCTGTCAATCCTTTAGCAATATCTTATCCTCTATTTTAATGGAAAAGTTATTAGAAAATGTTAAGATTTTTCTCTAATAGATCAGCTAGAGGCAGCCAAACTCATATGACTCTTGAAAAATAATCTCTTTACCTCCTTAGCAGTTGTTGCCTAAAATCTAAACATTACAAAAATGGGACCAGTGTGACTGAGTAAGGATTTCAAAGCAAACAAACAAACACAATAATAAGGTGCCCAGGTACATCTGAATCTCAAATAGACATTTTTTTAAGAATAAGTATGTGCCAATGTTGGGCAGGACACACTTATACTAAAAATATAGCAACAATCTTTAAAATTATTTGCCTACATATGTATGACTCAAAAGCATATGTTTTTGACCACTAATGTAGAATGCCTTCTGTGAAGCCTTCCTTCAGCCAGTAAATCCACATCTGTCCTAAGCAAAAAAGTCACATTCTTCCCACTAACTACAGTGATTTTTTTCCCCCAATAAGTTACCATAGAATTTACCAGAGGGCTTAACCGTGGGCCCCTTTTTATTCTGAAGACGCTTTCTGAACATCTACTTAGGGGCAAGCTCTGTACTAGACATGGAACCTGTAAGGTAATAGGGTTTGGCTCTGTCTCCACCCAAATCTCATCTTGAATTGTAGCTACCATGATTCCCACATGTTGTGGAGGGACCCCATGGGAAACAATGAATCATGGGGGTGGTTCCCCATACAGTTCTCATGGTAGTAACTAAGTCTCATGAAGTCTGATGTTTTTTATAAGGAGTTCCCCCTTTCATTTGGCTCTCATTTTCTCTCTTGTCTGCTGCCATGTAAGACATGCCTTTTGCTTTCTGCCATGTATGTGAGGCCTCCTAGCCACATGGAACTAAGTCCTTTAAACCTTTTTTTCTTTATAAATTACCCAGTCTCTGATACGTCTTTATCAGCAGCATGAAAACGTACTAATACCTAAGGCCATCTTAATTCCTAGCCAACATCAAAAAAAAAAAAAAAAAAAAAGAAAAGAAAGAAAGAAAGAAAGAGACATCAAGGTCCAATTCTAGCATCCCCGTTGCCTATAGAACTTCTAAACTTTGTTTATGTCCAGAGCATCAAGGATTGAATGGCTGAAGCATTTCGCAAAGTGAGGTGTGAGTTTAAGTCTTCCTGGAGCAGAAGTGCAGTTTTAGCATTGGAAAATAGAATTCTTCATATTTAACAGTGATTCTAACCATTTTTGTTTGTTATCAGATATGCTTTCAAAGAAATATTATTTTCTAGTGATCCGCACTTACACGATGAGAAAATTCTGTGCAGGGTAGTCAGATAAATAAGGCTAGATATGCCTTTTGACAAAAGAGAGGGAGAAATCTAAGTATAAATTAGGCAGAAAGCAGTTTGATGGCTAGAGTCATACATGTAATTACCTATATATGGCATCTCTTTGCAATTATTCCCCATGGGATCTTTTGAAAGAAGATATGGCGCCTACTTTGTTTGGAATTAGCTTCAGTAGAGGGTTCAACCTCTTCAGTAATAGAAACAGAACTTTTCTGCCCTATAAGTACCAGCAGAAGCTGCCCCTGTTGGGAAATGACAAAGCCACAAAGTCTAATATTAGTGTCTGTAGGTAAAAGTTTTAAAGCTCAGGATTTTAATCTAATTTGGGAAGAAGAGTGATTTATGTTCTCTCAGATAGGTCATCATTTCCTAAAAAGAAAATGGACAGAGGGGGCTGTTTAATCCCCACTGCCCTTCTCACCTGGGGTGAACTGGAGCACTGATTTATCTGGGCATCACCAAAGCTTTATAGCTTTAATTTAAGTTCTCAGCTTAATATGATATATTTGAGGGCATAACTACTCAGAGTAGTAAGAACATCTTAATGTGTTTTTTTAAAGGATAATTACAAACTTCAATCGCAAAGATTGCTGATGGGAGCTCGTTTTGCAATTATGGCTCTGAAGAGGTTCCTAAGAAATTATTTACAAAAAAAGAAAATATATAAATTAGATATATATGTATATTTGGCATCAATATACAGGCTATAAATTTACTTCAAAGAAAAAGTTAAAACATTTCCATATAATCCATAGTTAACACACCTGTGCTTAATATAACACGTACAAGTGCTTAGAAAAGTACCTGGTGCATAATTTTTGCTAATGTTAGCTGTTGATCTATTACAGTATTTAAAATGACAGAGTCCCAGACAGACACAAAAGAGTGCACTCTGTATGATTCCATTTATATAAAGAACAGGACAGATACAGTGGCTCATGTATTATTTGCCAGCATTTTCGGAGGCAGAAGTGGGTGGATCACTTGAGGCCAGGAGTTTGAAACCAGCCTGGCCAACATGACAAAACCCCGTCTCTAATAAAAATACAAAAATTAGCTTGGTGTGGTGGTGCGCGCTTGTACTCCCAGCTACTCAGGAAGCCGAGGCATGAGAATTGCTTGAATCTGGGAGGCACAAGTTGCAGTGAACTGATACTGCATCACTGCATTCCAGCCTGGGTAACAGAGTAAGACTTCATTTCAAAAAACAAACAAACAAGCCGGCATGGTGGCTCACACCTGTAATCCCAGCACTTTGGGAGGCCGAGGCGGGTGGATCATGAGGTCAAGAGATCGAGACCATTCTGGTCAACATGGTGAAACCCCATCTCTACTAAAAATACAAAAAATTAGCTGGGCATGGTGGCACGTGCCTGTAATCCCAGCTACTCAGGAGGCTGAGGCAGGAGAATTGCCTGAACCCAGGAGGTGGAGGTTGCAGTGAGCTTAGGTCATACCATTGCACTCCAGCCTGGGTAACAAGAGCAAAACTCCGTCTCAAAAAAAAAGGAGAGACAAACTAATGAATTTTATTAGAAGTCATGATAGTGGTTTCCCTTGTGGAATATGACTGAGAGAGCACGGGGCTTCTAGCAGCTGGTCATAACTCTGTTTCTCTGAGTGTTGGTTAGGTGTATGTGTTTGGTGTATGAAAATTAATCAAGCTATACAGATCTGTTACAACTACACTTTTCTACAGGTATGTTTCTTGGTCCATTAGGGATGCCATAACAGGATACTATAGAGTGGGTAGCTTTTTAACAACAGAAATGTATTTCTCACAGCTCTGGAGGCTGAAAGTACAAGATGAAGGCACCAGCAAATTTGGTGAAGGTGAGGGCTTCTTTTCAGGTTCATCAACAGTGGTCTTTTCATTGTGTCCTTGTGTAGTAGAAAAGAGCCAGCAAGGTCATTGGGATCTCCTTTATAAGGGCACTAATCTCCTAATATCCTGAGAGTAAAGCCCTCATGATCTCATCACCTCACAAAAGCCCTACCTTCAGACACCATCACATTGGAAGTTAGGTTTCAAAATAAGAAGCACAAACATTTCACCTGTGGCATACACTATATTTTAGTAAACAGTTAAAAACAAATGGTATCAACCTGATTGGAATTATAGCATAACTATTTTTTAAGGGTGATTTAATCATTTTAAAAATACAAATAATGGTTCCAAAAATAGATCATGGAAGCCATTCCTGCAACTACAAACCAGAAATCTCTTAGAAAGTGTGTGGCAAAAACAGAATATGATGCTATGCACATTGGTAATATTGAACCTAGGCTAAGACTAAAACATCTCTTCCCATTCCAATGTCAGGAAAAAAAATGGAGGCTTTATCAATATACAGAAGAGTGGACATAAGAAGAAAAGATGATAAGGAATTTCAGTTCATCCCGGTCTCCAGTCTTTCCAATGGTTTCTCATTGAATGTCAGGTGTAATAGAAAGTGTAAGCTCTTTTTACAATCTTCTATTACTTTAGTATTTAAAAACAGTAGAGATGTTCAACCATTCAAATCTGTAAATTACTGAAACTTGGGAGTTTTTAGAGAGCCTATAAAACTGTCACCTTGGACAATTCTTATTTATTTATGTTGAAAAAAAGTAACTCTCAAGAAAAGGTCTTAAGAGAAATGCAAATAAAAACAACAGTAGAATATTCTATGTTGCCCAAATGATTGGTAGATATTGGGTAAGGTTGATAGTATCCAGGGTGTGTGAACATGAATAGAACCCTTTCAAATGATCTTGGTGGCAATATCAATCTGTATGACAGTTGGGAAAACAACTTAGTAGTCTCTGTCAAAATTTTAATTGGGCCTATCTTCATTTCAGCAATATCATTTCTATAATTCAATGCCACATGCAGTAAGTCCACATGAAGAAATATCATTTGTGTGACGCTTATGAAAAGTGAAAATTGGAAGCAACCTGGATGCTCATCAATTAATTATGGGACTGGTCAAATGAATTAGAATACAGCAATGATGAGGAATAATATGCAGTCATCAAAAGCCTTATGTGGATTAAACACACACACACAAACACACACACACACACAAACACGCACAGAGGCATTGCATACTTTATATTACTGAATGGGGAAAAATAACCAAATAGTACCAATGGTATGATCACAGTCTGCTACTCTCACTGACAGGCATGTCACCATCACCATCACACTGCATGAAAAGCATGAGAAATACACAGCAAAAACATAGCTACCAAATGTAAATTATTATTAGAACCACACAGCTTCCCAACTAGACCACGTCTTATAGTGCCAATATCGAATACAATTACTTCTGTTTAAGAAGGGCTCAAGAATTGTTTATGAATCAACCAATTCTCCCCATATTCAGTAACTCATCAGCACTAGTCCCTCATTTGATCAATAAGTGATCTGCCTGGGCTGAGGACTGAATGGTGAGCAACACAGGCATGGTTTGTTCACCTGTTATCACTCGTTACCAAAGACATAATCAGGCAATGACAATAAAGTGTGATGAGGGATATGATCGGGAAATATGGCATTAAGACTTCTTAAGGAATAGCTTCTAGGCCAAAATGTAAAGTGTTAAGTAGAAGCTTCCCAGAGAAAGAGGAAGGAAAAATGCTATAGGAAGAGAAAATGGCACATACGAAGATCCCTCATTTGTTTTGGGTAATCTAAACACCCAGCAGTCTCTATTCACATGAGGTATCCTTATATTACTACAACTATAGGGCATTATGAAGATGGTAAAACATGGGCTGAAAATAGTTCAAATTATACTCTGTATGGGAGACTGAACTTTCCCAGAATTGTCATCATATTACATCTCTCATGCTTATGATACAGTGTGATGGTGACATGACTCTCAGCAAGTCTATATTCTATCTCTTTGACCTCAGAGGAATCTATGACTGCCTCAATTGGTATAAAATATGGTAAAGTCAAGCCTTGGTCAAAAATATCACACATTTCTACCTTGTTCCCTTGGGATGCTCACTCCTGGCACCAGCTGCCATCCTGTGAGGAAGCCCAAGCAGCCACATGGAGAGGCCATGTGTGGACATTGCAGCCAAGAGCCAGATTCTACCAGCAGGAACATTAAGGAATGAATAGTAAAGGAGTCCAGTCTCCAGCTATTGAGTTACCCCAGCTTTCAAGCTAGTTGTGAAAAACAGAGATGAATAGTCCCCCCCGAGCCCTCACAAGTGACACATGTGTGAGTAAAACAAATGATTGTTGTTGCTTTAAGATGCTAAGTTTATGATGGTTTCTTATACAATTATAACTAGAAACTGGAATAAAACATATTAGCAAAGTACTAATACAACATCTTCATCACTAATGGACCAGTGACACCCCTTGATGGATATGGCTGAGATGAAAACTCCAGTTTGGTTAAGTTCTCCTGTCCATGCCTCACACTGCGCAGAGGTTGAGTGAATAACTATGGTTAAACAGAGAGAGAGCAGAGCTAGAACTACTGCTTGGCTTATCTGTCTTCTCCAAAGCTCCAAGGCTTGTGTGCCCAGAGCTTGTGAACTTGTGTGCCTCCCTCTTCTAGGAATCTAGTGAAGACTTCTAGAGAAAGTCAAGCCTAAAATGCCACCAAGCCTGCCAAGAATGAGCTTTATGGCAGAGAGAAGAAAGTGGAAACCTCATTACTGAGAATGTTGTGCAGAACTTAGCAATCTGGACAGGCTGAGAATTGTTCAGGGCAAGGTTTATAATACACATCAGTGCTCCAAGTCAGGATCTCTAAACTTTCAGGAAAATGGGGGAAGGGGTATGAAAACGTTTTAATACCTTTAAAAGCCTTATGCAAAGGTCTGCAAGTGATGATCTTCTGGCCTTTTTTTTTCTGTAAATAAAGTTTTACTGGAACACAGTCATGCCCATTCATTTCACATATTGTCTAGGGTGCTTTCACACACTAATGGCAAGATGGAATAGTTGCTACAAAGACTCTATGGCCCATAAAGCCTAAAATGTTTACTTTCTAGACCTTTGCAGAAAAAGTTAGCAATTCCCGGCCTAGTGGAATGTACCTATTAATGCAAGATAAAGCTGCACAGATTAATTAAAATGTCTTTTTAATTTATTTTTTCTTACCACTGTCTGGAATTATACCAAGTCTCCTGCTGGTTATCCTGTGTTGATCAGAGGCTCTGGTTGGCAGCTCTGCAAGTCTTTGTTGAATTTTTTAAAATGGGAAAACTCATTATTACCTAACAAAAGGAGTTTGTAGACAGAATGTTCCAACAGATGGAGTCCATGGAGAAAAAAAGTAAGGCAAGTCCTTGGTGGTAGAAGACCTGGAGCCACTCAATCAGGAGAAGGTAGAGTATTGAGGTAAAGGGCAGAGAGGGCGCCAGAGCTAGCGATGGGCTTGTCTTATGTAGAGGTTATAAACTCATGGGCCGTGGGCCATTTCTGGCTGTCTGAGATGTTTGTCTCCTTTAATACACAGCCAATATCATGTCTACATGTTGGCAGGCAGTGTTCAGGTGGGCTGTGCCATGCCCATTCCTAAAAACCTTCCCCTGACCTTCACCTACCACAATGGCCGGGGACATGAACACTCACTTTCCCAGCCTCCTCTGCAGCTAGTACATGACCTACTCTAGCCAAAAAGATTTAAGTAGAAGTTTGATAGGGGTTTGCCAGGGCAATGTTAATTGACATAAAGCTGGTGTCCCCCCTTGTTTTTCCTTCCTTACATATAAATGCCATGGCTGATAACCAGCTTCTCCTGATCAGTGGGCGGGGCTGACAACACAGAACCTCCACACTCAACTGGCAATTATCTGCAGGAACAGTATGGCAGTTGCCCTCCTTTAAACACCAGCTAGGGGTTCTTTGGAGGGCTTCCTCTCTGGACCATTTCTCTATTTTATGTCACCTCCTCCCTCTTTGATAAGGGCTAAAGGAGCCAGCCCCCGACAGAGTACAGGGGCCCTGGTTGGCTCTGCCCATCCTCTCAACCAGGGGAATCTTGCAGCCCATAATCTGCATTTTATGGCAAGGAAAGTTTGAATCTCTTAAGATGATCAATGAAGGAAAAATAAAGACTGAAAAATACACCCACTCAGTAATCAGAGTATTATTCGTATACGGTTCTAGAGCCTCATGGGAAGTTTTTAAGGAAAAAAGAAAAGTATATATATATATTTTCAGGCATGTATCAATGAGTGTCTCCAAAGTGCTTTATAAATAAGAATTAGCAGCTTTAGCGAGGGGATAATAACAGCACTAAGAACATCTGAGACAGTTTGTTCTTAATAAAATTCTAGATGTTAGCTGGTTGCATTACTCAAAGCTTTCACTTCACATAGGCATTATTTATTATATTATTCTGTATTCTGAGAAGTGCTGGCCAGGGTGACTTAAAAGAGGTGATGCTATCGCACTGGAAACCTCACATTCCAGATTGATAATGGTAAGTCACTCACTTTCCCAGTGCTCCCCAGGTTCATCTTAAAAGCTCTAAAAGTAGGTGGATGGTGGCTTTTCCTAAGGTGCTGAAATAACCTCAAGACCCAATTGACAACACAGGATAGGAAGTAATGGCTCCAAGTAACAAGTGGCAGTGCGGAAATAAAAGCCACGAATGTACAGCAGCTGAGAGGAAGCCAGAAACCCACAGCCACCACCTGAGTAAATAAATATTCTATTTTGATATTGTCCTCCTGAAATCACTGTATTACTGGGTGGGTTTCATCCTAATTCTAAACTTCACATTTTTTTTTAACATTATATTGACTTTTAGGAATTGGAGGAGGGGGGAAGTGGAGGGAAGGGTTTTATATTGCCACTGCATGAACAAGGCTGCAATTCTGCATTATCGTAAAGCAACCACATAGAAATTGAGTCCTTTGATCATTATCCTCTGTTTTTCTAACCTTGAGCTTCTCAATTCACACTTGCCACCTTCTTACAGAAAAGTAGTATGTAACTAGTTTTTCTAGGAAATAGGGAAAAGGTATATACTAGTTATTTAATTGGTTAATCTCCGTTAACTTTGATTGAATATAAAAAACTGATTCATGACTTGTTTGCCCATCAATAGTTCCTACAAGTTTTGAGAAGCCAGTTGCTATAAATGTGCATGCCTTGAATTCTAAGTAACAGAAAATATTGCCTTTGGGACCCAGACTCTATAATTCTATAATCATTTGCAGAGAAGAAGTGTTGGGAAACTGCAGAACCAGGATCCCAATTCCCAACCTAGGAATTTTCTCTTTGTCTTAAATTACAACCAATACTCATTTCAAATGCAATTAATTCAGAGTATTTTCTGTATCACAGACCAAGAAACAGCAGAGAAGGAAGTGAAGTAAAAGGAAAGAAAGCAAATATTTACCAAGCAGCTACACTACACGCATCGGTTGCGTTCTGGTTTCATATGATTTACCTCATTGAATCTTCACGGCTATCCTACTAAGTAGCTTTTTGAATCCAAGGAAACAGACTCAGGAAAGTAAAGTGGCTTACTTGAAGTTACAAGATAGTAAAGGTTTGTCTGATGCCCCACTAGATTCCATAGACTCCGAGTACAAAAGCAGGACTCTGTGACCTCACTAAGAGTTGACCTCTGCCTGAAAACTTTTAGAGATGAGAACGTCACTCTTCAAACTTCAGCTCAAAATGGTCTTGTCTGGCTTTATTCTTTTCTAAAGTCTTAAGAACAATAACAACAGTAAATACTCTCAAGTACTGAACCCTTACTATAAACCAAATATAGTTCTGAGCATACTATGCACACCAGTCCTTAAACCCATTTCATTTATGGAACAAATGTTCATGGAATTCCCACCTTGTGCCAGATATTGAGGAGCATGGAGACATCCCTGTGACAGACATTATTACAGGCATACTTCCTTTTTTTTTTTTTTTTTTTTTTTTTGAGACGGAGTTTCGCTCTTGTTACCCAGGCTGGAGTGCAATGGCGCGATCTCGGCTCACCACAACCTCCATCTCCTGGGTTCAAGCAATTCTCCTGCCTGAGCCTCCTGAGTAGCTGGGATTACAGGCACGCACCACCATGCCCAGCTAATTTTTTGTATTTTTAGTAGAGATGGAGTTTCAGCATGTTGACCAGGATGGTCTTAATCTCTTGACCTCATGATCCACCCGCTTTGGCCTCCCAAAGTGCTGGGATTACAGGCTTGAGCCACCGTGCCCGGCCCGGCATACTTCCTTTTATTGTACTTTCATTTATTGCATTTCACAGATATTGCATTTTTTAGATTGCAGCTTCATGGCTTGTTCAATCTTGTGTTGAACGAGTCTATTGGTGCCATTTTTCCTAAAGCATATGCTCTCTTCAAGTCTCTGTGTCAGCAATTTTTGCAATAAAATATTATTTAATTAAGATGTGTACTTTTAAAATACGTAGTGCTATTGCACACTTAAGAGACTACAGTATAAGCATGACTTATATGCAATTGGATACACAAAATACGTGTGACTTGCTTTATTGCAATATTTCCTTTCTGGCCATTGCCTGGAATCGAATCCTCAGTATCAGCGAGGTATGCCTGTATACCCGGTACACCCTGTATACCCTTTTACATCTAAGGAAACAAAAGCTGAAAAGGTAGTTAAACCCCAGGATATACAGTGTGGCATAGACTAGCTAGTGGCTCACCAAGGATATTTTATTTTCCTCTTGGGCATGTGATTAGACAAATTTTCTAGGCTTCCTCAACTCTAGTCAATGGAACATGCACAGAAGTAGAATTCTCACTTTCAGGCCTGGGTCATAAATTCCTTCTCTGTGAGTCTTTCTCTCCAGAGCAAGAAATAAGTATCAACTGGTTAAGATGCTGAGTTTTGGAGGTGTATCTGTTATAGTAACATGCATTACCTTAATTAATACATATAACCAGCAGAGGGGCAAGGCCAGAATTAGGGTCCAAATCTGATGGATTCTAGAGTCTGTGTTCTAGGATAGAGGGCAACAACACTCAGGTTTGCTTCTTTGAAACTTTTATACACTGATCTGAGTTCTAGTCTCTGGCATGTGAAAAAACCTGCTTATTTCTTGTTCTGTAATATAGGACTTCAGTGACTTGAACTACATTCTGTGTCTTTCCTTAACTTTCCTAGTTACTTATATGAAATAGTTTTCCAGTCATATTTAATTTGCCAATGGCTTCTTTGAAGTATACAAAAAAAGGACAAATGCATTAGAGAAAATCAATAATACCCCAAATTTTGTTCTTTGAAAATGTCAACAATATTGACACATCTTAGCTGAACAAACCAAGATAAAAACAGAGAAGACACAAATCACCAAATTAATGAATAAAAAAGAACACACTACCACTGATCTTACAGAAATTTAAATGAGTATAAGGAAATGCTATGAATAACTGTATGTCAACAGTTATATTATTTAGATGAAATAGAAAACAATGCTAGAATGACACAAATTACTGGTTCAAGTAGAAAGTTAAAACCTTAATAGCAGGAACCTGCTGGTAGCTGATCCCCAGTGCTGTGAATCCAAAAAGTTTGAAGGCCCTGGTGCCCATGCTTGCTACCAGAAATCCTACCGATAAGCACATCCTGATGATCAAAGTTTACCTGTATAATAAAGTTTTTGAAGGATAAATAATAATAATAATAATAAATTGAATCAGTAACTTGGAATATTTCTGCAAAGAAAAGTTCAGACCCAGATAGATTCACGGGTAAGTTTCATCAAGCAGTTAAAGAGGAAATAAATACCAGTATCTCATAAGCTCTCCCAAAAATATAGGACAGAACACTGCCCAACTCATTCAATGAGGCCACTATTACATCACTAAATTATTACCAAAGCCGTTTAAAGACACCAAAAGAAAAAAAAGACCAATATCTGTCATGAATATAGAAACAAAATCCTCAAGAAAATGTTTGCAAACTAAATTTTATAACATAGTTAGCAGGCTGAAAATGGATCCCAAATGTATAAGATTCTGATCTCCACAACCTATAAATACTACCTGATTTGCAGAAAAAAGGTCTGTGCATATGTAATTGAATTAAATATTTTAAGACGGGGAAATGATCCTAGGTTATTCAGGTGGTCCCTAAATGCCATCATTGTTTTCTTTTTTTAAATTTTTTTATTGCGTTTTAGGTTTTGGGGTACATGTGCAGAACATGCAAGATAGTTGCATAGGTACACACATGGCAGTGTGTTTTGCTGCCTTCCTCCCCTTCACCCACATTTGGCATTTCTCCCCAGGCTATCCCTCCCCAGCTCCCCACCTGGCTGTCCCTCCCCTATTCCCCCCAATAGACCCCAGTTCTCACTTTTCATCACCTGCCCATGAGTGAGAATATGCGATATTTCATTTTCTGTCAGAATATTAAGCAGCAATAAAAAATGATGAGTTCGTGTTCTTTCTAGGGACATGGATGAATCTGGAGAACCTCATTCTCAGCAAACTGACACAAGAACATTGTTTTCTTATAAATGGAAGCCAGGAGGAGATTTGATGAGAGACAGAGAAGGCAATGTGACACCAGAGAAGAGGGATACTTGAAGACACTGGCCTTGATAATCAAAATGATGTGACTACAAGTCAAGGAATGCCAGCTGCCACCAGCAGCTGGAAGAAGCAAGAAATGAATTCTCCTCTAGAGCCTCTGGAGAGAGTGTAGCTCTGCTGACACCTTAATTCAGCCCAGTAATACTAATTTTGGACTTCGGGCCTCCAGAACTGTGAGAAAATAAATTTCTTGTTTTATGCTATCAAATTTATGGTAATTTGTTATAGCAGCCACAGAAAACTAAAACAACTTATCAAAAGAATTGCACACCTCAAGGTAAATGACCAACTAGGCTTTATCACAGGAATGCATGGTTGGTTTAATATTCAAAAATCAATGAACGCAGTAAGCTTAATTAATAGACTAGAGGAAAAAAATCACGATCATCTCAAAACATGCAGAAAATTTTTTAAATAAAATCTAACACTTATTCATGATAAAAGATTTTCAACTTAAAATTGAAGGGAGCTTACTCAATATAATGAAGAGTACATCTGAAAAGCCTGCAGGTAGCATCATACTTAGTGGTGTAAATGTTTAATAGAAGAAATAATTCGTATTTAACATCAGAAACAAGGCAATGATGTCCATTCTTACCATTTCGATCTGATTTCGTACAGAAGGCTCTAACTAGTAAAATCAAGCTGAGAGGGGGGAAAAAGAGACCGAGAGAGAGAGAGAGTGTGTAAGATTTAAAAATGGATTCTAATACTCCCACTGGTCAGAGGACCAGCACTGTCCACAGAGGGGCCTGCAGTAGAGACAGCCTTGCCTGACAGCATTCTTTTATTTTCCATAGGAAATTGCCTTGTTCCCACAGACTCTCAGTCTATTCACAGATAGGCTGACTCCATTCCTAGTTGTAGGAGGAGGCATTTGACTTTAATCCAGGTCATGATCACTGTTATATTTTGTCTTCTTTGGGTACATAACTGGTTTAGGAAAGAGCACAGGAACCATATTCATTTAAGTGAGCTTCACTCGGCACTTCTGTTTGAACTGTGTGAGACTCTTTCTATTGGAGCTTCTGTGGAGATTGCATGTGAGTTTGTAGCTGCTGGCAACTATCTTTGCATCATGATGGAAGAACTTACGAGAAAATAAAAACATGTGTGAGGTTTGGGAAAAGGTGAGGGCAGGGAATGGAGCCAACACAGATGAAAGTCAAGCAGAGAGATGAAATCCTGGTGGTCGGTGCCATCTGAGTTTGTATACCCAGCTAGGCTTGAAGCTAGACCTATTCATGCACTTGTCACATACATGAAGCATGCAATGTCTTTTTGATTTAAGTTTTGGAACTTGGAGTAGCAAAGGCCCTGACTAATACAGAAATCATGACCACAACCGCCCACATTTTGATCTTGATATCATCCTTTCTATCAAACAAATCTCACTATTGCCCTCTGAAAATTCGCAAAACATGTTTAATAATTCTCCCCATTTGACTCTAAGTTTCATTAAGGCAAGAACTATTTCTGTTAGTTTTCTAGCCTATTCCAAATGCCTAGCATACCATAAATAATCAATATTTGCTGAATGAACAGACATGCATAAATTTAGAGTGAATGAATGATGATAAATAGATGGATCTGTTCAAAATTACACTGAGGCTTAAGTTCAGCTACCAGTTTCCAGAACTTCTCTGTTTCTTTTAAAACACTGGACACATCCACACATATGTTCATTGCAACACTATTCACAACAGCAAAGATGTGGAATAAAACTAAATACCCATCAATGTTGAGCTGGATAAAGAAAATGTGGTACAAGTACACCGTGGACTACTATGCAGCCATGGAAAAGAACAAGATCGTTTCCTTTCCAGGAACACAGATGGAGCTGGAGGCCATCATCCTTAGTAAGCTAACACAAGAACAGGAACCCAAATACCACATGTTCTCACTTATAAGCAGGAGCTAAATGATGAGAACACATGAACACAAAGGAGGAAAAACAGCAGACACTGGGGCCTACTTGAGGGTGGAGGGTTGGAGGACAAATGGGATAAGAAAAAATAACTATAAGGCTTAGTTTAGGGTTGATGAAATAACCTGTACAGCAAACCCCTGTGACATGAGTTTAATTGTATAACAAACCTGCACAAATTCCCCTGAATCTAAAATAAAAATTAAAAAGTAAAGATGCCATATGACAAAGATATAAAAAGTGAGATTGAAAGGTAACATTTAAAAAACATATTTGGAAAATATAGACCAACAAAAAATTGATATTCTTGTCATATTAATTACTATTAGTACTATAAAACAAAAAGACAAACAGAAAAAATGTACTAAGAGACATTAATTATATTTTACTAAAGAAATGTAAATGGCCAATAAATGTATGAAAAAGTTAAACCTCAGAGCAATAAAGGCACATCAATTTTTAAAAATGTGGTTGGTTAATAAAAATGCATAGTTTTATCAAACATGTATAATAAATGGCCCTCTAATATTCTCTGGGTGGCTTTATAATTTGGGTACAAACTCTAAAGAGAAGAATTAGTCAATATGTAACAAAATTTAAAGTGTGGGCTGGGTGCAGTGGCTCACCCTTGTAATAATTTTGGGAGTGGCGGGGAACAAGGTGGGCAGATCACTTCAGGTCAGGAATTCGAGACTAGCCTGGCCAACTTAGTAAAACCCTGTCTCTATTAAAAATACAAAAATTAGCTGGATGTGGTGGCAGGTGCCTGTAATCCCAGCTACTTGAGAGGCTGAGGCAGGAGAATCGCTTGAACCTGGGAGACAGAGGTTTCAGGGACCCAGATAGTGCCAGTGCACTCCAGCCTGGGTGACAGAGTAAGACTCTGTCCAAAAAAAAAAGTTAACGCACACATACCTTTTGACTCAGACATTCTATTTCTAGACTTATTCCATAGAAATAAACAACCAGACAAAAATGATGTTGGCCCTGACCATCTGCTGTCTCCTCACTTCTCTTCTTCGTGATGTCTCAAAAATCACAGAAACTGTTGCAGAGATCCTAATCACCATTTTCTTCTTGCCTTCTGTGAGAAATAATTCATCTAGTTTTATAGATGTGAACTCACTTAAATCAATAGGATACACTTCTATAATCTTCTCAACTATCTTGGATTCCAATTTTCTCCTATTTATATTTGTCCAACCCTTTTAAAGGGTGATGATTATTTTCTTTGATCATGGAAAGGAGGCAGCCTGTGTCTGTGTGGCTCTGCATTTACTCTGCCACCTTTTACCAGGGCACCAGCCGCCTCGCAGCAGGTCTGTGCACAGTTGCCAAAACAAACCTCTTTTTGCAATCTTTGGCTTATTTGAAATTTTCATTTGTCAGGGAGCTTCAGGATCCTGTGATGGGGCATGGGTCCTGCTCCTCACATGTGCATTCATTTACTTTATGTGCTTTGGTTTGTTTGTTTGTTTGTTTGTTTTGTTTTGTTTTTGAGACAGAGTCTGGTTCTGTCACCCAGGCTGGAGTGCAGTGGTGAGATTTCAGTTCACTGCAAACCTCTGCCTCTTTGGTTCAAGCGATTCTCCTGCCTCAGCCTCCAAAGTAGCTGTGATTACAGGTGCTAGCCACCATGCCTGGGTAATTTTTTGGTTTTTTTTTTTTTTTAGTACAAATGAGGTTTCACCATTTTGGTCAGCCTGGTCTTGAATTCCTGACCTCAAGCTGATCCACCTGCCTTGGCCTCCCAAAGTGCTGGGATTACAGGCATGAGCCATGGTGCCTGGCCTATATGTTCTCTTTTAAATTGAGTTATTAGAGAAGCTCACATTTTATCACAATATGCTTCTTTGGTTGTATTATTATCATTATCTCCTCTCTTTCTCTCTGTGTGTCTCTCACTGACTCCTCGCCTTTCCTTTCCTTCTTCCCTCTCCAGCTTTTCTCAACTACCTTTCAGGGTTTCGAAGTTAGAGAACCAGCACTTCCCTTTGAAGAATCTTTCTTTCTTTCTTTCATTTCTGTCCTCTGTATTAATGTATCTAAAGTTTTAAGATACTTAAGTTTTTCTCTAAACCTGAGTTGAAATGTTCTTTCCCCAAAACTAGGGCACCTTCCTGGCTTAACCCTGAGCGTCCTTCCACTGGACCTACCCACGGGAGACCAACATGCGCAAGTTTTGCACAGCCCCATCGACTCCACAGAACAAGCCGACCCCTTCTTTAGAGTTAATGTGGCTCTTTCTCTCCTATTTGTAAGCATCTTCCTTTCATTCACTTTGTCGAATGCAGCAACGTTCAGACTCCCTTCTTCACTGACCCGTACTCCATAAATGTTCCTGTCATAGTGATTTAAAGACAAAGGCCATGCCCTTTTCCCCCTTATGCTTGTCAAGGACTACTTTAATGGAAAGTGCCTGCTGAGTGTGGATGCAGAAATACTCTAGGTCTTTTAAGGCTTCGGATATTTTCACATAGTTTTAGTTGCTACATACTAACCAGAACTTTGGTCAATTTCATTTTATTTAAGGAACACCTAAATGTGTCACATATAAGTGTAGAAATATAAATTCTATATATTCCTCAACTATCTCCCAGTAGGAAAGTTTTTTTTAGGTCTCCTGCTCTCTTGCTTCAAAACCAAAATTAAGATAAATAACAAATATTTTAACAAACATAAAAATATTGTTTGAAATATTGTAACATAAAAATTATTGATAAGTGCTCATAAACCTCCAAAATATGCTACTGGGCTTTAGAGAATGTATCTATTATGGCCTTTATCAGGGTCTTCCTTTTATTTGAATCATTTATACACGAATCTCTTACCCGCTACACTGGGACCTGGGAGCCTGTGGGTTAATCCATTTCTGCTGCCCGTATTGCATCTTAAATATGAAAATCAATGTATATGGAAAGTCACAAATAAATGCTTGTTTTATGGAACTAAACTTTGGACTCCAGGTAAAATTCAGGATAAAAAGGCACACAGTCTGAGGCATTTAAACATCCTCCTCTTTAGTGAAACATCTGATATATTAAATATGAATTATTTTAAACTATTAATTAAAACAGAGCCAAAAAGGCTCTGCTCAGACATGCTTTGAACACGTCCTTTAAAGCACAAGCTGCCTTCTTTCATGTTCTGCTATAATTCAGACAGCTCTTCCCTGTAGTTAGCCAGTATTCCAGAGGTTGTGATACAGCAGTTCCCTTTCTGATGATCCACTATGCCAAAAGATGAAACGTGCCTATTTTATAGAGGGTAGATGTCAGAGGATACCTTAAAGTCTCTGATATGAGATGAGTGAATCCAAGGGAAGAATCAGCTTTACAAGGAGCTGTATTACCAGGATGTCTGGGAGAGACAATCATCAAAACTCACAGGACCCCTGTCACCTGCAACAAGCAGTAGACTAGACCATAGCCCGTGGGACATGCCGTCCAATTCGGGAGGATATTTTCAACGCCACACACTCTCCCTCCTCCTGTCGACCTGACAATCTAAGATTTTTTACCAGTGACTGCAGTTTCCCCCCTGGGCTCCTGTATTTCAGCAGAGGCTAAAACCATCCCTGTATATCACTTTGATAAGTTTGTAAAGCACTCTGGCGTCTTTGGGCAGGAAGCTGGTAAAGAAAGATACCTTCATTACAGTTTACAAAACCATTTCCAAAATGCGCTGCTTTGGCCCTTAGAGTCAAGTTCAAAAATAGAGGCCTGTAAAACTTACCCAGAGAACCACTGTCACAAAAAGACATTCTCCCTGTAATTGGAGGGCATGCTTTAGCCTGTTACATTAGACTATTCTGATATTAAATCTATATCCTAAGACCGCCTTAATTGACCATAAAAAGGAAAATTGAAAACACAGGATTTGATCATTGCACATGCAATACTAGTGCTATAACCACCAAATTAGACCATTTTGCAGAGAGCATCCAGGCCTGAGTTCTATTTAAGCTGTCTCAGGGTTACATTTCATCACTGAATTTCAAAAAGGCAACAGGATATTAAGTCCATTAAGATTCAGTGAAAGTTTAGGCCCTTGCAATTTTAACACTTCTGTCCATTCTCTGTCCCTGATAAGTGTAGGGGAGGGAGGAAAAGACATTTAAAACATTTTCTGAGGACTAAAATCAGACTTGCCTGATACTCATGGTGGCACCTTTCAGTGTCACTGGATTTAACGATGTTATAAATAGTGAGTTAAACAAATTTGGAGAGTCTGATTAATGAACTGCAGAGAAGATTTTGTGGGAGAGAACACTGATGTCTAAATGGAGCATAGAACTTCTACATTCTCCACTCTCCTGTGAGTTGTGGACACCAGGATGGCCGTGCTCCACTTCACCTGCCCCATTCCTTGAAGTGACACACACTTCTGCCTGCGCCAGTGCTAACCAAGCTTCAGGAAAGCAGGATTTGCCTTAAAAGATCACTATAACTTCAGTTTCTTTTCTCTTTTACCTTTTGAAAGTATTTCCATCGATTGATAACATCAGACTCCTTAGCTACTAGGAGTGTCTGGAGGGTTAGAAGATTGGCAGGAATCATGATTAAGACATTTGCAGGCAATTGAGTTGAAAATTAAAAAAAAACAACTGGCCCATCCCACTATTTATTATTTATGCAACAACAGAAAATTTGCTTAAAATTGCTGAACCGTAGGCTCCTTTATCCTCCCTCCAAAATGGGGATAATAAGAATGTCTCCTTGAAGGTATTTTTGTGAAAACTCTATGGATTAAGACAGTTTATAGGACATGTAGTTGGGACCCAATGCTTCTTAAGCATTATTATTATTACTAGCAAATGGGCCCTGGCAGGGGCCATGATGGCTGCATGGCAGTGGTATCAGTTGTACTAACTTAGAAACCTGCTCTAGAATCTAGCAAAGGTTCTAGCAGGACCTTGTCAGATTGCTGGAAGAAAGGAGAAACAGCTAGAGTTCCATCGTGGTTTCCACACCTCCCTGTCTCAGAGCTCCACACCTAGCCTCATCCTGACCAAGTCCTTGTTCTTACCACACAGCACTGCCTTTCACCTCTAACTTCTCTTTTGCAAGATTTTAACAAGTGGTTTCTACATCCCCCAGTGGTGTCTACATCCCCTGCCTCTCAATGAAATAACCCTAAGCATAAACTCCAGGTGCTTTGAGGGGTTATTTTTTTGCTACATAAACCACTAGCTAAGTGGCTTCCCTTTCCCGTCTCAATCCCCCACTCCTCTACCCACACCTCCTTCATCTCCCAAATGACTAACTGCCCTTGAATGGTTGTTCAGGGTCTGCTCATGGGGTACCCACATGCAGACCAACCTCCGTGGTCCCGCCTCCCCATGGACCCCTTACTCTGTCACAGCACCTCTCTTGTCAGGGGCCACATCTTGTGTCTGGTTACCTGTTCTGTAGGCCTCTCACCTTAGGCTGTTTCACCAAACTGGCTCATGTTTGACCCACCAACCCACAGTAACAGGCCAGCATCTTGCTGGGGGCTTTATTCACAGAAGGTAAAATGGTTATGGCCTGGATTTCCACTATTCCCTTTAATTAGAGGTCGGGCAGGTATCAGATCCAGAGCTGGGAAAGAAAAGGCTCCAAGTACAGTGCGTCAAGGTAAAATGTGCAGCTGGAAGAATAACACAAGCCCCTGTGGGAATGAACATCCCTGAACATTCTGAATTAGCCGGCAGCTCACATCTTCCAGCGTAATGCAACACTGGACTTTTCTCTCTCTCACTTTAGACCTGCTACCTGCCCTTCGGAAAAAATAGGTAAACTCCATTTTATTTTGTACCAGGAAACAGGAAACACTTTTCAGACCATTTTAAAGTGCATTTTAAGATCTGAGTTCCATTTCTATTGTTTTTTTAAAATTAATTAAACCAACATTTACTGAGAGAGCCTCATACATTAATGCAAATAATGAGATTCCCAATTCCATTCCCAATCTCGTGCACTTCGAATTAGAACTAAATTCAGATTTTACCACGCAGAGACAACAAATGTTTAAAAAGACACAATTTTGAGGCACCCATCTCATTCAATGCAATAAGAGAAAACACAAATTAGTGGTTTTTCTCCTCCCAAGGGTCAATGGAGCAGTCCCAACTAAGAGTATTTCAATCAAATGATTTTATGCACTTCCCTGTCTGTCATAGTCATCACTCATTTACTTTAAGAAATGCTTTGACCTAGAAGAGGATTTTACACTCAATCAGAAGACCCCATTTATATGGGGAAGTGCCAGCCTGTTTGCATTCATTGCTACATTTATGTCATGACTGTCTGAACTCCGCAATCTTGGAGTTATTGGTTATTGTGGAGACCCATGAAGGTTTAGAATGGAGTAGGACAGGATATTTAGCTGGCTAAGGTTTAACTTCTGTGAAGTATGACAGAGTCCATTAGTGCTCACTCCCTCTGCCATGAAGAATTCGCTAAAGAGTTAAGAAAGTAAGACATGTGAAAAGCAACATATTAACATGAAGAAACGACATTTGAACATGTCTCAGAGGAGGAACAGACAAGGAGAGGGAGGAGGAGTGGGCTGGAGATTAGGGGGCGAAGAGAAGTGAGGAAAAGCTGCTGTTGCCACAGGTTTCCATGGTGATGACAGGACAGCACCGCTGAAGAGCGGGCAGGGGCAGCCATGGAATCAGAGTCATGGGAACCGGGGCCCTGAGGGCTGCATATGGAGGAGCCATTTAGACCAAGCTCATGAGGGTCAGGAGGGGAGGCAGGAAGTGCCAGGTGGCTCAACAAGGCATGAGGGAGGTCCTTTAAGGCTCAGGAAGCCAGTTGAAGCGGGTACAGTCAGCTCAAAGCAGCCAGTCCTGGGACTCTTGGGGAATTTGGTGGTAAAAGCCAGGACCGTAGGACAGGAGCCTGAGGCATAGGTATGAAGGACCTAGGCTCAGCAGACAATGTATGGCCGTTAAGTAAGGGGACGTAAGGGAAAGACAATACCTCCAAACACCCACGTTTACCAGGGGCTGTCTACATCAAGGCATCTGAGTGAGGCTCCTGTGTGGATCTTCAGAAGCTTATTATCTGCTTTGGGTTAACTCTTCTAATCCTGACCATTATCCTGCAGGATAGGCTCTATTACTATCCCTGTTTTTCAGATGGAGACACAGAGTTAGAGAGGAGGAAGGATTTAACCAGGACAGTGCAGCAGGCAGGAGGCAACATCAAGATTCCATGTGTAGCTCCGGCAGAGTTCCCTCTAGGTCACTTTTTCCTAAAAGAGGCAAGGACAGGAGGCTTTGGATGTCATAGGGAGCCTTTGCAGTTGTGATGTGGGGAGAGGCATGATGAAAAGGAAGTGATAAATCAAGCAGTTATACTCTGCTGAACTGATAAACCATTCCTTGATGTCACCATAAACTCTTAATTTGACTCTTTTGGAGAATCTCTTTTTCACACAGATCACAGGATGCTTCACAGCCAGAAGAGATGTGTGAATGAATGGAATTTGCAAAGAACTGCAGCACTCAGGAAAACTATGGAATGCAGTGAGAGGATGCTCAAAGTTCTGGATTGGTTCTGACCAAACCTTCTTATGCTTCCCATCAACATCAGGATCTAGGTACTCAACACCCTGAGAACTGCAGCCCAGACTTGATAAGGCTGCCTTATTCTGCAGCAGGGCTGAGCTCTAAGTCTACACTAACCTCAGCATCATTACCCTCTTTCTAGTTTCTGGTAGAGGGTGTTGCCTGCCTCAAGGAAACCCCTGTCAGGTTCTTTGCACACTGACCACATGGGTCAGAGCTGAATAAATACATCCACTGGCAAGTCTGTGGCATGAGAACTGGGGCCCTGAGGGGGCCCTTGCCCCCTGGGTAGGAAAGAATACCTTCACTGTGCTCTGAAAGGAAGAATGTGGCTTTGGAAATCCCATTCTCTAAATATGCACCATCCCAAACCAAAATGGTAATCTTTTTAAACAGGGTGACTCGTACTAGAAAAGAGCAGAGAGAAATAACAATGTCACATGGCCACCAATAAGTACCATTAAACACCTCTGTGGCCTGTTCAGTGGTTTGAGACTAGAAGCCTGGGAGCCTTCTTATGGGACACAACAAATTCTCCAGGATGGATTAGCCTTGAGACTACAGTTTAATGAAATAATCACTGGAGGCTTAAGCAAAGGAATCAGTAGACTCCAGGGAGTTCCAGGTTTGTCTGGGGAAGATATTTATCTAATAAAACATGAATAAATAATACAAAAAATCTAAAGTCAAGAGATGCAGAGGAGCCTAGGGACAAAAGGTAGGGGCTGGAGGGATCAGAAGATGCTTTAAAAGCAATTGAATGTTTTAACTTTGCAATAGACATTCATTACTGGAGAGAGGCCATCATAGGTGCAAAGAGAAGCATGTACAAGGCTGTTCATGGCTACGCATATTGGCCAGAATAGGCTGGATTATGGAGCAATGATAAATAATTCCAAGGTCAACAACAAGGGTTTAATTCTTGCCTGTATCACACATGTATGCAGGTCAGCAGCAGGATTCTGATGATCACAGACACCCAGGGACACAGATGACTAAGACATCAGCATTTCAAGCGTTTTGTAAAGAGGGCTGGAGAACTGAACACCAGCAATCGTATACTTTGGCTGAGAAGTGACACATGCCACTACTCCCTGGTACATCTCAGCAGTCAGATCTGTGGCATGGCCACGGCTAACTTCAAGAAGGCAGGGAGGGAAGTATTAATAAAATCTCTGTGACCAGGAAGCAGAAAAGGACGAGATATTGGTGAACATTCATAATGTCCACCACATGTGTATTTGCAAAAATTGGGAAAAAATGCCTGAGAATGGAATAATACAATGTCCATACCAAAGAATAGTTAAAAAGAACTTCAAATGTTAAAATGCAAATTTCAGAAAAACGCATATAGTAGTATCCCTGTTATATTCAACACACACATGATGTGTGAGGTACATGTGATATAGTTTGGCTGTGTCCCCACCCAGATCTCATCTTGAATTGTAGCTCCCATCATTCTCACGTGTGGTGGGAGGGACACGGTGGGAGGTAACTGAATCATGGGGTCAGGTCTTTCCTGTGCTGTTCGCGTGATAGTGAATAAGTCTCATGAGATCTGATGGTTTTATAAAGGGGAGTTCCCCTGCACAAGCTCTCTTGCCTGCCACCATGTAAGACATGACGTTGCTCCTCATTTGCCTTCTGTATGATTATGAGGCATTTCCCGATATGTGAAACTGTGAGTCAATTAAACCTATTTCCTTTATAAATTGCCCGGTGTCGGGTATGCCTTCATTAGCAGCATGAGAACAGACTAATATAAGGTCCATATCAAAGAACAGTTAAAAACAACTTAGAGTGTTAGAATACAAATCTCAGAAAAATGCACATAGTAGTATCCTGTTATATTTAACACACATGTCTTATTTGAGAGGTAAATATCTCTTACATCTAACACTTCTAGATTACAAAATTCTACATATCTACCCACACACACACTCACACACAGTCAGTCCTCAGTTTCTGTGGGTTCCACACCTGTGAATTTGACCAATCACAGATTGAAAACATTGTTTAAAACAATAAAAAATAACAATGCAACTATAAAATATAATACAAAGTTTAAAATGCCATACGATAATATTTACATTATATTAGGTATCATAAGTAATCTAGAGATGATTTAAAGTACAGTTATCCCTCTGCATATGCAGAGGACTGGTCCCAGGACCACTCCTCATATATACCCTGACCCATACACACTCAAGCCCCACAGTCAGCCCTGTGGAATCCTTGTATATGAAAAGGTGGCCCTCCTTATATGTAGGTTTTGTGTCTTGTGAATATTGTATTTTCAACCTGCATTTGGTTAAACACATGTGCATAAATGGAGCCATTGAGTTCAAACTCATGTAGTTCAACTGTCAACTATATAGGAAGAATATGCATAGGTTTTATGCAAATATTACACCATATTATAAAAGAGACTTGAGCATCTGCAGAGGTTCCTGGATTCAGGTCCCCACAGATACTGAGGGGTGATTGTATGTACCTAAATGTCAGAGAAAGCTCTGGAAGGTGATTCATTAATAATGGTGGTTACCTCTAAGGGAATAATAAGTTTGGAAGGAGGAAAAGGGGTATCTGTTTTTCCGAACTATTTAAAATGAGAATGTACTCATATATAGCCTCTGAATTTTTAAAGAAGGTGTTTAAAAAAATGCTCTCATCTGATGCCCATGCCTTCTAGGCAAGTGGCCCCTGTGTTGACCTGGAGGGCCATGTCCATTGTACAAAGGTAACTGAGACCACCTTTGACCTCCCAGGATTCCGTGAGCTGTACCCACACCATGTGTTCATCAGCCTTGTCTATATGGGAGCAATTTTCATTACTAACTGGTCCTACTTGGTCTTGCATCTGGCACTTTCTGGAACATTCTGGAATTTTAATTCCGGGGAAGGCACCTCCTCCCTCAGGTTCTAGCTAACCATCACCTTTGGTATTCATGGGATAATATCCTGTGGAAAGTCAAGGTTCCAGATGTTTTTCGTTTTCTTTCTTATTTCAAACCCTGTCTGTCCTCTGCCTAACCCTATTTCCTTTTCTCAAGCTTCTTCTATAAGTTAATGATTATGAGATACAATAAAACAATGAGCACAATAAATCCAACAGATATATTATTTACCCAAAATAATCTGTTTAAAATCAGGTAGAATATGCACCTTTCTTGAAAAGTCTTAGGGCAGAAGCACCAGTATATACTAAGATAGTAGCATATTTAATTATTGCCTGTTCCATATGGAAGATGCAGGTGAGCAGCAGGCTTCTGACGATCATAGACACCCAGGGATGCAGATGACTAAGACGTCAGCATTTCACGGGGTATGTAATATTTAAGTGTATTTAAGACAGTAGGGAAATGTTGGGATTGACTTGAGGTGGCTAGCAAAATATTACGGAAGTATTAGGGAAAGCTAGAAGATTATAGTCTCAAACCTTTTATTTCCCTAATATTTTGCCAGCCGCCTCGAGTGAATCCCAACAGGGAAATGGTGTCAGGCTGAATTGGTGGCCTCCTGCAGCAGAGGCTGTGCCCATGAAGGATCCTCTGATCTTACTGTAGATATGGCCCCTGGATTTAATGAACACGATAAACATAGATACCTATTTTACAGATTAAAATCATGAGAAGTAGCTTGGAACATCCATACACTAGAGCATAATTCAGTGATTAAAATAAATGCACTATCGGGACATGAAAAGGCATGGATAAACATTACATGCATATTGCTTAGTGAAAGAAGCCAGTCTGAAAAAGGCTACATATGGGATGACTCCAAGTGCATGACATTCCAGAAAGGTCAAACTTTGGAGACTGTAGAAAGCTCAGTGATTGCCAGAAGAATGGTGGGAGGAGGGAGCGATTAATGGGGGAAGTACAGGGGGTTTAGGGCATCAGGTCAGTGAAACTATGCATGATAGCATAATAGTGAATACATGGTCTTACGAATTTGTTAAAAACCCTTGAACTGTAGGACGCAGAGTATACTTTAATATAAACTATTAACTATTATTAGCCAATAATAATGTATAAACATTGATTCATCAATTATGACAAATGCATCACGTAAGGCAAGATGTTAATAACAGGTAGCTGTGAGGAACAGGAAGTATATGGGGATTCTCTGTACTGTCTGTTCAATTTTCTATAAATCTAAGTAAACTGCTCTTAAAATATAATCTACTAATTAAAAAAATTTTTTTGAAAAAGCTAATTTTTTAAAATTGTACTTTAAGTTCTGGGGTACATGCGCAGAACACGCAGGTTTGTTACATAGGTATACACGTGCCATGGTGGTTGGCTGCATCCATCACCCCATCATCTACATTAGGCATTACTCCTAATGCTATCCTTCCTCTACCCCCCGACCCCTCAACAGGCCCTAGTGTGTGATGTTCCCCTCCCTGTATCCATGTTCGCATTGTTCAACTCCCACTTATGAGTGAGAACATGTGGTGTTTGGTTTTCTGTTTGAAGAAGCTAATTTTTTAAAGTAATTTGGAAGGCTCAGATCATGGTTTGGATTCAAAGACATACTATCTCTACTTTTGGGGGAAAATACTCAAAATACTAGTGAGAAATAGAATGGGAACAGAGCCCTTGCTCATATAGAAGCCCTACATGGTGCTGGCTACAGCAGGAATCACCTAGAGCAATCCTTGGCAAGAGGGACTCCCTTGCCAGGTCAGTCAAGAGGGACACACTTGACTCAAAAGTGGCTATTCCAGGGGCCTCTTCCTCCGGTTGGAAAGAGAAAATCAGCGTGAGGCAACACAAGTGCAGTCATGGCTTTGGCCTCACCATGAACTTTCTGCTATAGTTTACAAAAAAGAAGAAAAGAATCGCAAGAATTGGTTCCTTTGTTTTTCTCTTCTCAAAGAAAAATACACAACTGGCCCTTATTAGTAATGAATGCAGTGACAGTCTGGACGCTTCGTAGATGAGGCAAGGCTCAAATTCAAGCTGCAGTGTGACTTGGGAGAATTCACTGTATCTCCCTAAAGAGGAGTTTCTAATCTATACAGTAAAGGGATTATGATTAAACAGGGGCTTGTGGAGCCCTCAGGATGCTCTGGAAGTCTTCTGGGAGCCAAGTGGGGGCAAAGAGGAGGGGTCAGCGTGGGGCCCCTGTGGACCACCAACCATCCTCCTGCAAACGTATCACCGAAGCTTTGGTTTGTATACTTTTCTGTCCTTTGCTGTGACTAAATTTCCATCTAAAGAAAGGGTTCCACTGAATGAGGCAATCATCAGATCCCATTTCTGTTCCAAAATTCTACATTCCAAAATAACTTACAGAGTAGACCTTGAATAAGAGGCCAGTTAAACTAGAGTGAAGGATCTTGGTAGGAAACTTTTAGTGACAGTTGCTCTGGATTAAATCATGTCTCCCCCAAATTCATGTCCACCCAGAACCTCATAATGTGACCTTATTTGGAAATAAGGCCTTTGCAGATGTGACAAAGGTACAGTCATCCTAGATTAGGGCAGGCACTAAAGACAAAGACCGGTGTCCTTACAAGAACACATGAGGACACGCAGACACGGAGTGGCAGAAGAGGAGGCCGTGAGACAATGGAAGCAGAGGTTGGCAAGACACATCTGCAGGGAATGCCAAGCACTGCTGGGAGCCACCAGAATCCAGGAAGGGGTGAGGAAGGTCCTCCCCTGGAGCCTTCAGAGAGAGTGCATCCTGCCAAAACTATGAATATGGAATTCTAACCGCTAGAACCATAAGAAAATTAATTTCTGTTGTTTTAAGCCATTCGAGTTAGTGGTTATCTGTTACTCCAGCTCTCAGAAATTAATAGAAGAGCCTAATGTACACTAGACGTTTTCAGGTGAGTCCCCTCATTAAACTCCTTGCAATGAGGAACCAGCCTTTGTCACAGCCGTCTCTCCCCAGTCCATTAGCAAAGAAATGTCCTTTTTGGTTTTTTTTTTTTTTTCAGGCCATGGTAGTAAGAACTCTACAGTACACATGGGCTCATGATCGCTTCAAGGGGTTACCTGCACAAATGGCCAGAGCTTTGATGTAATAACAAAAGCTGAAAACTCACATCAGAGAAATGGGGACAAAGGGCCAGTCACGTGTTAAATGTACCCTCATCATGGCCACCATGGAGGTCTGCTAAGCTATAAACTTAGTGGGGAGATTATTAATCTATGAATCTTCTAATAAAGGGCTCCCGAAGATCAAAAAACCTGAAATGAAATAATGAGATCTGCAGAAACTTCTCCATCTTCTTTAAGAAAACACAGTGTCAGAGATTCTCTTTCTTTGCGTTTCTGGAGAAGCTCTCTAGATAGATAAATGGAAAGGTAGATAGATAGATAGACGGAGAGAAGGATACATAGAAATATACATGTATACTTTTGTATATTCATATAAACATACACACATATATGTATTTTTTCAAAATCAGAGTATCTCCTATTTAAATATTTTTCTAAAATAAAAACTTCAATAGAGCCCGGGAAAAGAAAAAAAGGAGAGGGCTTTTGCCACACTGTACGATGCCATAGCCAGTAGCCACGTGTCATTATTAAGCACTTGAAATGTGGCTCATCCAAGTTGAGACATGCCGCAAGCACAAAATAAATACACACTGGATTCCAACGAATTAGTACAAGAAAGTAAAATATGTGAATAATTTATTATATGCTGAAATAACATTTTAGATATGGGTTAAGGTACATTATTAAAATTAATTTTACCTGGTTCCTTTTGCTTTTTTGACGCAGCTACTAGACAATGTAAAGTTACTTGTGCGAGTTACATTATATTTGTATGAGACAGTACTGGTTTAAGGAATATGTGGTTCTGATACTTTCTCTTTAGTCAACATTTTGAACATTTTTGTTCAGAAAATTCTAATTTCTCTTAGACTTTCTTTTAAATTTGCTGAAAAAATTATCTTTTACACACACACACACAAAGATTCACGTTGTAACACCCAAGTTGTATTCTTTTCTTATAATAACATCTTCCCCCTTAAAAGTAACTATCAGATATATAATTAGTTAATATATGTTCTGCTCATAAATATCTCATTATATTGTAAGTAGCCATGTGACCGTGGCAAGTTGCCTAACCTCTTAACCTCAGTCTTATCTCCCATAAAAGGTGTTGATCTAGACAGAGATGATCCGTATAATAGTGATTCTCAAGCTCTTCCTCCCCTATAAACACATTGGATGGTTACAGAACTGCTGTCAGCAGCCGTGGCTCACTGAATGGTGCTGCTTCTGGCTCCCCCAACTTCCCCTGGAAAATCATTGACATGTCTTTCTCACACTCAGCAAGGTATTTCCAGGGGAGAGTCCAATTGCAGCAGTTAGAGTCATAGCCTCTAGGTGTTGAAGAAACCTAGGTTCATTTAGGGAGAAACTGCACTCCATGGAAGAAACCTAGGTTCATTTTGTTCAAATGCTGCACTCTACTCATGGGAAATGGTGGCCTACATGGAGTCACAATCTGCTAGTCAAGTCGCCCAGCTGGCCAGAAGCAGAAGGCTGTCTCTGGTAAATACTGACTACCAGTTAAACCTCCTTCATGTAAATTATGCTGTGATGGGAGGGGAGGCCGCAGTGACATAGAACTCCAGGGCCAGGGCTACCATGCCCATCGAAGGTCTTCAATTGTACATGCACTAACAACTGACCCTCCACACAGGGCTCTCTTTCTCTCTACTATCACTGCATTCTGCTGGGAGGTATTAGGTTGGTGCAAAAGTAATTGTGGTTTTCAAAAGTAAAGGCGAAAACAGAAATTAGTTTTGCACCAACCTAATAGTTTTCCCTCATCTTAATTTGCCAGACAGGGTGGAAGGACAAAGGATTCAGAGGGAGGTGAACCAATGAGGGTGTCTGGGACAAAACTCATTATTTCCCAATTCAAGCTGAAAATCATCCTATCAGTCTCTCTTTAGAAAGAAAATGAGAGACGAAACAGAAAGCTACTTGCAATGGCTTTGGATGCCAAAACATTCTGAAGTATTATAACTTCCAAAAACCATTTCTGCTCTGTATAGACTTGAAGCAGATCAGTTAGATAAAGTCATGATTGACAGAAGTTTGTAGTTATTACAAAAGATGCCAAGTTCTATTTAGGTGTTTTTTTCTTCTTTAAATCTCACTCTAATTGCTTGTCACCTTTTGCAGTATCATAATTAGCACCAGTTAATTTGTGTGTTTAAATATTTTAGGAATGGGTTATAATTTTAATAGAAAAAAAAAAGCAGTTTGGAAGAAAATCACAGGATTCTATAACTTCCAGAAGAATAGGGAGAGAGAAAAAGAGAGACAGACAGACAAGAATATAGACTTGGCTTTAGAGTAAACAGAAATGGGGCCCCATTCCAACTCGCCACTTCCCAGCTATGGGCACTTCAGCAACCTGCATCACCTCTCTCAACCTCAAGGCTCTCATTTATGAAAGATTGTTGGGGTCCGGCACGTCTGCCGGGGGGCTACCGACCTGCGGGAGTCCCCGAGACCACCAACGTAGATGTCTTGTTCAACCTGAGGGAGAGTGTGCGCGGAAGTGAGAGAAAATAGAAAAGTGGAGTCTGGAGGGCTGGCTTAGGCTATGTCCAAGCAGCCATTTTATTTTTGCAATATGTTTCATTATATACTTTTCTGAAGTTAAAGTTGTTTACGCCAGATCAACATACTTAAGCTACAGTAAGCAAGTTACGCCCACTAAGTTACGCCTAGTAAGTAAGTTAAGCCCAGTAAGTCAGTTACGCCCAGCAAGTACTTAACAATTGTAAGCAAGTTACGGTTACGCCCAGTAAGTTATGGTAAGTAAGTTACAGTTACACCCAGTAAGTTACAGTAAGTAAGTTACCAAGTGTAAATACTTAAGTTAATATTTTACAATGAAGGTAACAAGGGTCCAAAATGAACACAATCAAGCAATAAACCATAAGAAGCTGAAAGTGGACACAATGCCTCCCAAGTCCTCATATCCATAAAGTAATGTCTGTTAATTATTTAGAATAACATAGTCCCTCTCTTGGTTCCTGCTTTCCCTCAGCTCGACTCCCCCAACCAGGGATCTGTGTCTGGGCTCAAGCTCACCATATGGCGAGGCCCATTTCCTAGGGGCCTCACACGGGAGCGATCCCCACAGATTACCTCAAAAGATGGATAATAAAGCCCACCTTCTTTATTAAGATGCTCTAAGAGTTATTCCAGGCTTGTTACTTTAAAGCCTCTAATGCATGACGGATAACATATATGTTCCCTTTTCCTGCATCCACAGTCCTCTAATGGAAGGACAAAAAAAAAAACAAACAAACATTTTAAAGAGTCTGTTTCCAGGTAGAAAGTTTCTAGGGTAATTGAACTGTGAGAAGCATTTTCCAGTTAGCTCAGGGCTACAAGACCAGAATAAAACAAAAAGGATGAAAAAATCATTCAAGTCTCAAGGGTCAGGGAAAGATAATGGCAGGGAGGATGGCCAGGAAGGATCAGAATAAGGAAAAAACTAGGTGGGAAGAATGAGGATAAACATTCAGAGACTGTGAGCTAGGGCTTTATGTGTGGGTGAGTCCACTGCGGATAGACAGAGAAATCCAAAGCCCTTCCTAGGGTCAAACACCAACCCAGCCTCCAAAGAGGGCAGGTGGAGATGAATGGCGTGATGTAGCTCTCAGCTCTGAGAAACCCGTGATTCTGCAGGGTTTCCATACAAAATCAACCCAACCAAGGTGTGGGGCCAAACAGTTTATAACGAGGCATTCATTACTGCTGCTATTGTTGATATCATGTTTGAATTAGTGTTTCTGTGGGTTATTCTCTGAATCAGTCAACAGGCAGAGGCGTGAGGTGCTGTCACCACTTACTGCTTATGTGTTTTAAATTCTCTGAACCTTGGCCATCTTGTCGTTTTCTATTACTATCTTTGTAGAGTTGTTGCAAGGATTAAAAGAAATAATGTAAGAGTCAGATGGAATGCCTAAACTAGAGAAAGGACTCAACAGTTGATAGCCATGAAGACTGATGGCTGTCTGAAAGATGAAAGACGATGAGGTAGATTCCAACTCTTACAGCCTCTCCAGGACCCACCCAATTTGCCCAGACTTCACCCTCTCCACACTGATGCATATTTCCAACCTACTCTTGGCAGTTTATATTGGGTGAGCCCTCTTTCTACCAACCAGACCAAGGCAGACGTCTTCTGGCCTTTAAAGGAACATCCGGTAGGAAATACTGAAAACAAACATGGCAAGTTTAGATGGGGAAACCTACCATGAATGGTTCAATAGAAGAGACAAAGATCGATGAATGCCAATGTTGTATGGCATTTCACCAGCAGTGATGAATATGGCACTGATTCATGTACAGGTAAAGTTGTAGGGGTCCAAGAAAAGAACCACGTAAGAAAAGAGGGGTAGGGGAAGTTAAGAAGCTAAACATACTCCAAGTGAAATGAGTAAATAAATCCCAAGGAAAGAAAGAAAATGAGAATTAATCAGGAGTGTGCTGAGCCGTGGCACTGCCAGGCACAATCACAGGGCTTCTTAATTGCTTGTCAAAGACCAATGCATCCTGGCAAAATGATCCTCTGCTAATGCTGGGACTTTTTTTTTTTTTTTTCCTAACCTGGCTTCATTTATCATGATTAAAAAACAAGTCAAAATTGATTTCTGTTTATTTTATAAGGCAGATCTCCAGGGAACCTTTCTCCCCAGTAGTTTTGATACTTTTTACCTTAGATGAGGAATACCCTAAGAATATAAAGGACCACTTTATATTGCTTTAGGAGGTTAGGGCACATTTACGCCAATTATGAAAAATGGCAGTCCCTTAAGCTTTTACAAATCACCTCACATCCATCAAAGCGAGCCTTTTAGTCCTTTCCTGCTTTAAAATGGGCAAATTAAAGGCAGTTTGATATGGGCAAATGGCCCAAGTTTTGAAATTAGACAGAATTGTGTTTGATTCTTAATCCTGCTACATAATAGCTCTGTGACCTTGGACAAGTCACTAAAAGAAATCTCAGACTTATCTCAGAGAAAGTGATGTTGCTAATACCACTCAGATTCTCTGGGATGATTAGGCATTGTTTGTGTGAGAGGAATCTGCACAGAGAATCTGCTCTACTGATGGAAGTAATGAAAATGGTGTCCAGAAAGTTTAATGAAACCCTCACTGGACTCCAAGCTCCATGAGGGCAAGACCTTTGTCTTTTGTTTTGAGTTATTTCCAGGCAATTGGCACAGGGCCTGGTATATGGTTCATGTCCATTTTATCTACATAACACATTGTACCTCGTATAGGCCACAACCGTGCAATGTTTATCAGGACGAATCCATTTAATCCAACCGATATTCGTTGGCTGTCTTTATTCCTGACTGAAAAATATATTGAGAAATTATTATGTCCCAAGCAATATGCCTTTTTCAGGGTGCCTTCTAGAACCTAGAGTGGAGAGGGTAGATTCATTCATTCCTTGATCTATTTACTCACACACTCGCTTGTTCATTAAGTATTTATGTTTTAGTTTTACGCGGCTATCTCAGCCCACTATCTTCGTCAGGTCTCCTAGAAGAAAAACAAGGTCAGCTTGCCCTCAGTCCCTGCACCCTGACTATCGAAGAACCTCAGTTGTCATTTTATACACACACACACACACACACACACACACACACAAACACACACACACACAAACACACACATTCTCTCTCTCTCTCTCTCGCACTCTCTCTCTCTCTCTTTTTCTCTTTCCCTCTCTCTCAGGAAAATCCTTTCTATTCCGTTAAGATTTTGTCAATCAGGTAAATCATATTTGAAGGCCTGAAAGGAGGCTCCTAATTTGTGAGCCTTGTATTGCCAGGAAATAAGCTATGATGAGAACAACAAGACAATGTCAACAGAAGGTCAAAAAACAACCTTTTTCTTCTGTACAGACATTTTTATTCCGTAAACAGATTTCAGGGATCATGTTCTCTTTCTGAAAGTGTAATTATAGCAAAAAAGAAATCAAAATACATTTTGGCCCATGTGAAACAACCTTATGAGGGGCATTAACTTGATCTCCAAGAACCTAAAAATTTCCCCTGGCATTTTGGGCTCTGGATCATTCACAGATGAATTTCCTTTTTCCATCACGGCCCCATTCCTAGATTTAGTGCTTGAGATTTCCCTGCTCCTTTTGGTTTTTGCTTAATCCTAATAACTAATTCTGAGCCTCCTGCCTGGGAAGTTTTTGCCATGGAATTTATTGGCATTTACCCAGTCAGAAAGGAAGTGATTGATTCTTCCTTCACTCTTCTGCACAAAAGCTAACAGCTGGGCAGAAATATCACCTGCCTTAGCACTGGTCTCTCCCAGGCTCGCCTCTTGACCTCTTCTCTTGATTTCACCCCTCCAGTCTCCTCAGGAACGTTAGTTCATCAATTACTCTGTTTCTTTTTCCCATCTTCAATTGCTTCCTCTCTGCTGGCTACTTCACAGCAGCTTACAAACATGTTTAAGGCTTATTTATTCTGGGAAAATAACAAAATAGAAATCCTCTTTTCTATTCTACCCACCTCCAAAGTCATTTCCTATATCTTGCTTTTTCGAGACAGCTGAGCTTTTTGATAGAATTCATTTACTTTCTGTCTTCTCTGTATCATCATCCATGTAGTTCTTGAACCAGGCCAAACTGGCTTGTGGTCTCATCAATTCACTGAAACTCTCGCACCAAAGATCATCAATAACCAAGTAAAATTAAACTTCAGAGTTTATTTGGCTGGGCCTGATTGTGACATTTCATTTAAGCTTGTGGTCATTCATGTATTCACATTCTTTAGGTGTCAAGCAGTCAGCTACAGGCTGGGCTTGCAGACAGGTATGGGCCTGTTGTCCTGGTTCCTTCTGTCCACCAGGAATAAAGATATGATCTAAAAGGGACCCAGCAAGAAACAGTCTTGGCAGAGGGGATGGCAGCTGCAAAGACACTGGGTGGGAAGGAATATGGCCTATTTGGAAAAGTGAAAGTAGGGCCATGTTTCCAGGACATAGAAAGCAAGAGAGAGAGCTGTCAAGATGGGGCAGGGGAGACATGGTGGACCCAGACCTCATGGCCCATACATGTAGATTTTTGATGTCATTGTGAAGCTATGGGGAAAACTAGCGCCTGCTCTACCCTTATAGTCATTTGCACACACTCACCATCCTGAATGCCAGGTGCCAGGAAATCATGAAACTATTATGGAAAAATAATGGCAAAGAGAAATCTGACTACATCTCAATTCCCATTATGCTGAAAATAGCCATTCACTTTGTTTGGTTTGGAGGAGGAGACTGTGGGTTTATGAGCTTGTTGACAAGGGAATATGCCCACACTAAATGGACCAGTTGAGACAGAAATGCAGACGGGCCTTACTGCATGACTATAAATCAGTACAAAACTGCTGTCAGTAAACTATATGGCCAAACTATATGGAGTTTGCAAAAACGCACACACACACACACACACACACACACACACACACGCGTGCGGGCATCCACACATGCCACCCACCAGCAGGCATTGCCTCATTTTTTCTGAGTTCCTAAATTAGAGCTTGTACTAGATAATATAATAGACGGGATATTCGTTATCATCAAACAAATACAAAACTGAGCTTTAGATAACGTAAGGATTCTGAAAGTTAAGTGCCATTTTATGCCACCTTTCAATTTAGAAGTGCATTGCAGATAAAACACGGCTTTTGCGTAAACCACTGATGTATCGTACTGTTAAGATCAATGAATTATTAAAAGAATAATCTCTTAAATACCAAGAAATTGTCTTCTAGTGTTCTCTAGGGGCCATGGGTAGATGCGTTACTCATACTAATTCACCACTGCCCTGACTGTAATTTACATACACTCCAAAATACCCACCTGACATCATAGACACTGGGTCTTCCTCCCACACACTCAGCTAATGTGAGACCCTGTGGACTGAGCTTGTGGTAAGGGAAGGGACACTGTGCCCTCTATTTATCCAGACAACTGAAGTGGACTCTGTGATAGACCCTTCAGATTGTCCTTCAAAGAGGACTTGTCAACTCAGTCGGTGGGTGTGATTTCTGGGGGCAGTCCAAACGCTGATTCTCTTGGGAATTGCTTCGGGTGCAGAGAGCTGCCTCATACAAGGTTTTGCTCCTTCCAGGCAGCCCATATCTAAATACTGAGTGAAGTTAAGCATACTCTTTAATAAATAAGCACTTTAATAAATAAAAATGCTAAACTGCAGCTCAGACTCTGTTTCCCAGAAAACCCAACCTGAGACCATCTCACTTAGAATTCCAGCCCCAAATAAATGGGTGAAGTTTTTCTCTCCACTACTCCACCCTTCTGTCACTCACTGGAAATGCCATTCCCCGCTTCATCCATCAGGCAAAGTCCCATGCCCACATCAAGGTCCAGGTGAAATCTCCCAGCTCTGTAAACATTCCCCACAATCATCTGCTCCAGGCTCTGTGATCTCAGAAACCTCTGGACTTTTAGACCACCATCTCTATCATCCATTCTCTCAGTGCCACAATTCAAGAGAATTATAAAAGGAGCCATATGTCATTTTTAATTATCTAATATCCCCTTAATAATTGTAAAAGGTGGAATTCATTTTCACAATATGTTTTATTTAATGTTATGTAACTAAAACATCGTTTTAATATATAATCATTATAAAAATGATTCACGAGATTTTGAAAATAGTTTTTTCTTTATTCGGTCTTTGAGATCTGATATGTATTTCATACTCACAACACATCTCAATTTAGACCAGCCACATTTCAAGTGCTCAATAGTTCCACGTGGCTTATTGCATTGAACAGTGTAGCTGATGAGCATCAGAGGCATGAAGATTAAGACTTAGTCCATGGATTGGCATGCAAAGGAGTTTGATAAATGTTTGCTGATGAGTGAACAAATGAATAAAGGGCCAATGATAAATGAATGAAGAAATAATCAAGATAAACTCATAAAGGCACATCTTAGTGACCTTACCTAAACCTAGGATACATTGCTATTTCCCTATCCCTTGCAATTTCAGGACACTACTGAGCAAGGTAGTGTATTTCTCCATGTCTCTATCCACTTTGCACTGATGATGTACAGCATTAACAGCTGAGGATATGAGCTTTCAGCATCAACTTTAGAAGACAGAGCTGAGTCATTTAGTAGCTGTTAAGCTTGGATGGGTAAGCTGCTTAACCTATCTGAGGCCTCATTTTCCTCATCTATGAAATGGGGATGGATAACAGCAGCTCCCAGGGTTGCTAAGAAAACTACATGAGAAATTGCAGATAAATGCTCAATAATAAAGTAGCTTTGAGAGCCAAAAGTGAAGCAGAAAACCTGGAGGAAGAGTCACTTATAAATGTAACGTGAAGGAGTAATTCTTTCATGCATTCATTTATTCATTATTTGTTCATTGAATTAATATTTCTTGTACATCTCCATGGTGGCCATTGATATGCACTTTTTCAGATCTCTAACTGAAGGCAGTACATTGATCAGCTACCCCAGCTACTGTGCGATGAAACCTGTTGCCACATTTCTTGCCAAGGTCATGTTTCCATGTGCTGCTCTTGGCCAGTTATTTAGTGCAAAAGTTAGACTAAGGCAAACACACTCCTGGGAATTTAAAACTCTTTTGATGGGCAACTTTGGCTCACGTACTCTCTGACGGCATTCCCAGAATTCTTTAGACTTGCACAGCAGTCTGAAATAATTCCACTCAAACTTTCTTTCTTTCCTCTCTCATTTACTGATGGTCAGACCTGCACCTGGTCTGACAGCTCTTCCAGTCTTCCAGCTCCCACCTCATTTGCTCTTCCAGGCATATCCCCTGATAATTATTTACCCTTTAATCCTGCCCTGGAGCTGGGCACAGTGGCTCACACTTATAATCCCATTTGGAAGGCCAAGGAGCTAGATCACTTGAGCGCAGGCGTTTGAGACCAGCCTTTGCAACATGGCAAAACTCTAACTCTGCAAAAAAATACAAAAATTAGCCAGGCATGGTGGAGCAAGCCTATAGTCTAAGCTTCTCAGGAAGCTGAGAAGTGGGAGGATTGCTTGAGTCTGGGAGGCCAAGGCTATGGTGGGCCATGAATGTGTCACTGTACTCCAGCATAAGAGACAGAGCAAGACCCTATTTCAAAAAAAAAAAAAAAAATCCTACTTCTCAGAAGATGCAGACTATCTCAACCTGCAATAAGTCTGGCACGGTTCTAAGAAGTACTAGAAATACACTAGTAAACAAGGAAAATAAGGCTATTGCTCACCATGAAGCCTATACTTTTATGGGGAAACAGATAAGATATGAGTGAATAAATGAAGAGAGAATGTCAGGTTATGAAATATGATAGAGACACCATAAAACAGGGTGATGCCTTCCAGTAAGCAGGGAAGGGCTCTTAAAGAGATAATGTGTGAGCTGAGACCCGAATGACAGGAAGCACTACCCGTGCAAAACTTAGAAGCAGGAGGAATAATAGCTGCAAAGACTGTGAGGCAGCCACAAGCTCAGTATGTGCAAAGTGCAACGATCTTGCACTCCTAGGCTCTCCCACGTGCAGTGGCTTGACATACTACAAGTTTATACTGCAGGGGCCTTGGAATTTCTGTAGACATTTTCAAGCTCCTGAGTTCCTCCCTTAAAGCCATTTCATTAGCTACACAAATGGTTAACCTAACAGTTTACAATGGATACAACCTAGCAGAAAACACCCTTTTTTTTTTTTAATAAAAAAGGAGAGGCTGTCCCTTTGATAGCATGTAACATTTGCTTCATTGTCTGTTTCCTCACATATTTCAACGTTTCTATGATGGTGAATGCATGTCATCACACATTTATCCCAACCCATAGAGTATAACCCCAATGCAAAACATGGAATCTTTGGGTGGTAACTGTGTGTCAACGATGTGGGTTCATCAGGTGGAACAAATGCACCACTTGAGAGTGAGTCGAGGCCTTTATTCTTAAAGAGTGAAGAAAAGACTGGTAGGAAGTTAGACCAAAGAAGTGGAAAGGAACCAGATGACGAGGGGATGGTGGCGACTCTGGTTTTGACCCTAAGTATGATGAAGGAGGGAGGATATTAAACCACAGAGGGACACAGTTGTGTGTATGTGTGTGTGTGTGTGTGTATGTGTGTGTGTGTGTATATCTTTTCTTAACATCCAGAAGAGGTAATTTCACAGAGACAGAAAGTCGTATTGGTGGATGTCAAGGGCTGAGGGTAGAGAAATGCGAAAAGGCTGCTTCACGGGTGTGGGCTCTCCTTTTGGGGTGATGAAAGTGTTTTGAACTAGGTAGAACTGGTGGTCACATAACACTTATGAATGTGCTAAATGTCACTGAATTGCTCACCTTAAAATGAGTGATTTTATGTCATATAAATTTCACTGACAGAAAGAAGGAAAACATCATGGCTGTTACAATTCAACCTCCTTACCATGGCATAGAAACCCCAAAAGATCATCATCCCCCTGCCTTCCCTCTCTGTCCCCACCTTTCCCATCCCCCACCTTGCTCAAGACTCCCCAGCCTGGCCTTCCTTCTTGGCATTGCTCAGACTCACCAAGGCCTTCCCCATCGTCCTCCTCTCTGGTTAGAGCACACGTGCAGTTACTCACATCACTTAGCCTTCATTTTATCTCAGTCTTCCGCAAACGCCCTGCTGGGAAGGCCTGCCATGGTCCAGCTAGCTATAGACTTCCTGTTAATTCCCTTCCCCTCCCCTCTATTTTATTTTATCTTGTTTTTTCTTCCATGTTATCACTACCTGAATTATATTATTGTTTTTGTTTTTTCTTTTTTTGAGATGGAGTTTTTGCTCTGTTGCCCAGGCTGTAGTGCAGTGGTACAATCTCAGCTCACTGCAGCCTCCACCTCTTGGGTTCAAGTGATTCTCCTGCCTCAGCCTCCTGAGTATCAGGATTACAGGTGCACACCACCATGCCTGGTTAATTTTTGTATTTTTAGTAGAGGTAAGGTTTCACCATGTTGGCCATGCTCGTCTCAAACTCTTGACTTCAGGCAAACCACCCGTTTTGGCCTCTTGAAGTGCTAGGATTACAGGCATGAGCCACCATGCCTGGCCTATTATTGTTAATTCACCATCTTGCCCAGTAAAACGTCAGCTGCCTTGGAGCCTCAAATCTGTTTTCTCCCAACTATGTGCCCAGCATTTAGAACAAACCTATGCATTCATCACTGAATGAGGAAATGGATGAATGGAGGCCTGCAGACAAAGGGATTGCACTACTTCTTAACACAGTGCCTGGGATCTAGGATATATGCCATAAATGTCTGTTAAGGAAGTAAAAATATAAATAAATAAAACAGGATAGTCACTGGCCTGGCTACTCTCTCATCGACTGGATTAAAGTAGAAGAGGAAAACACATGGGAGGTTACTGAGGTGGCGGTGTTGGGAGTGAGGACGACGGGGGATGATATCACCTGGATCAGGTGGATCAGTGGAAAGAAGGAAGATCATGCAGTCAGGACCTTAGAGATAAGTCACATGGAAAGAAGGTAAGTGTCTCCGAACATGGAGTGGTAAGGATAGCTGAGGTCCAGAGGAGGTTCTACTGAGCCAGACACACGAGCTTATAGGTGATGCGCAATGGTGCAATGATTGAAAGCAGAACTTTCTAAAAGACACTCAGGTCCTGGATTCATGAGCTTTCACTCAAATGGAGCAGGGAATAGCCCAGACCTGGCAACCGAATCCAACCCATTTCTAAACTAAAGAGTTTCATTTTCCTGCATGCCAAACGGAAAGCCATTTCATCACTTTGGAAGTGAGTGGTATACTGTATTTCTCCAAGTATTATCCACAGGAAGAATTAACACTTTATAATGAATTGATCACACTTGTACATTAACAATGATTAGCAACTCATTAGTCGGCCCAGTCCACATTCCTTTCTTGGTTTGCTTTGCACAGTCAGTTCTTCCTGTAGTAAAAATTGAGCATGTTATTAATACTTCCTGCTATGGCTTAGGCCATATTAAAAGTGCCTGTAACTATTTTTGGATTTCTCCTATTTTAAGCCCTATCTACCAAAAGCGCTGATGCCAACACATATGTGTATGCATTTGAGTGATTTTCTAATATATTAAAAACTGAGACTTTTCCTTTGAATATCTAATTGGCTCTAGTAATTTTGAGGTTTCTCTGTTTTGGCTTTGCTTGTTTGTTTTCGTTCTATAGCGGCTAATTTACATGGAAGTCAGGAATCATGGTTGTTTGCATTAGAATTACAGAGACTTTGATGTCTGGCTTCATCTCTTCCTCTCTTATTCATTAAGGGCATATTTTTTAGATAATGGTCAAACAAGTATATAGTAAAGTTATCGTTCACGGGTCACAAATTTTTACAAACTTTGTCTTGGAGAGCCAAACGTAGAGATGTGTTTAGTAATTACTCTTTTAAATTCAATATCTATGAAAAATAATTATCATATTTGGCTCTTCTGTAAAATGCCAACATTCTAAATAAAAACAACTAAAGGGTTACCAGACCCAAATTTCTAAAAGACTGCCTGAGTGCTATTAGTAATTTGAAAAATTCAGTAAACACATTGTTACGTAAAACAAAAAAAAAAAAAGAAAGAAATACACTGAGCATTTCAATTAGTTGTTTCTCTAGTCATTTTTAATAAATGCTAAAGGACAGAACAACCCGTAGTGGTTTCGTTATACTTTTTAAGCCCACACCAAACTCCCTTCTGGCCTGTAATAAAGTAATGAGACAATAATTTGTACACTAAAATAACTGTTTTGCCGTTCCAAATAGACATCTAGTGACATGACTCACTTATTCTAAACAGACTGCGATTTACCAACAACTATTTTTGGTCTCCTCCATGAGAACTGTTTTCAGAGCAGACAGCACAATCTTTTGAATGATACTTATGAATGAAAATCTTTGTTCATGAAAAGTGGACTTGATTTTTGAAAACAGTCAAATGTCATCCAGATCCAATCTTGACGAATAAGCTGGGTAAGACTAGAGCCTGTGAGCATGCAGGCACACATGCTGCAGGTATGTGAACAATAATAACAACAGCAAATTCTTGCTGAGTGCTTTCTATGTCCACCACCAAGCGAAGCATTATGTGTGTTAACTCATTTAATCCTCACAATAGCATTAGGAAGAAACAATACTATGATTTTCATTTCACATATGAGGAAACTGAACACAGAGAGGTTCAGGCAATTTGTCCAAGGCTATGAGCTCAGACAGGGAAGAGCTGAGGTTGGAAGGGAGGCAGCTGAGCCACAGAGTCTGAGCTCTTAACCTCATGCAGCCCACACTGGTCAAGTTACAGAAACAAAGGATCGCAAGGATATAGAGCAATGGCAATTGTCTCAGAGCTGTAATTTCCTCATCTGTATTTAAGGGACACCCGTGACTAGCAATATCCAAGGTTATACTGAAGCTTTAAGAAGCATTCACACATGCAAATGGCCACACTCTCCGGGGCCTGGTATTTCAAAATCACTTCATTTTCAAGTGGGTCATTATGTTTCTTGGTCCTATGGAAACCCAAAGCGTGACCTGTACTTTATGTCAGAATGAAAAGAATAAGCATAACCTATGGTCTGCTCAATGCCATGATCACTGGCATTCACGGCCGTAATACAGACAGCTCTCTGTACCAGTGACCACTCCTAGTTCTACTGGGCTGGTATTCTCTGGTCCAAAAATAACAACATATGTCTGATAAGTACCTGAGCAGTTGAAGGGGTGATGGTGCAGTGTACTCAATATGTGGGATCTTTCGGACAACCCAAAATATATGCCCAGTGAAATTCAGTATTTTCAATGTGCTGAGTTTCTACTTTGCTGAATGTAGGGGAATCCAAGAGGAATACAAACAGCCCTTGAGTCTTAACCTTGAAGAGATGCGCAACTCTAGAACAGAAATTGAAAAGCTTCTAAAATGTACTGCAGATAAAAAGGGGTTGAGAAATGCTGGGTTCCACGAAACCTGCTTCCTTCTTAGAGGACATCTTCAGTACCCGGGAAATTCAGAATCTCCATGACAGAGATACAGAACACAGATTCTCCAAATAAATTCAGAGATTTGGAATTTATCATACAGAGGTCAGCCTCAGTAAAACCATTGCTAGATAATGCTGATATAGAGGCTGGGGCAGTATGATGAGAGTCCCGAGATAATAAAAGAATTGAATAACACCATCACCACCATTAACCCCCACAACAGCTAAAAAAAAAAAAAAAGCCCTCCTCTATGACTAAATGTCATAGTCTTTTAACGTTTCTGGGCTTTCAGTGCCTACTATTCACTTATATATAAGAATGTCTGCTGGCCAGGTACAGTGGCTCACACCTGTAATCCCAGCACTTTGGGAGGCCGAGGTGGGCAGATCACTTGTGGTCAGGAGTTCAAGACCAGCCTGGCCAACATGGTAAAACTCTGTCTGCACTAAATATACAAAAATTACCAGGATGTGGTGGTGCATGCCTATAATGCCAGCCACTTGGGAGGCTGAGGCAGGAGAACTGCTTGAATCCAGGAGGAGGAGGTTGCAGTGAGATGAGATCATCCCATTGCACTCTAGCCTGGGCTATAGAGCAAGACTCTTGAAACAAATAAACAAACAAACAAATAAACAAAAGAATGTCTGCCATGCTAAATTTATACTTTTTATGAAACTAAGTAGAATAACAAATGTAACAAATGCAAGACCTTGCAAACTCCACTCTGGGACTGCCATTTAATTTACCATCTTGTTGGAATAATTTCATCTATTTTTTTTTTTTTGAGACGGAGTTTCACTCTTGTTACTCAGGCTGGAGTGCAATGGCCCAATCTCGGCTCACCGCAACCTCCGCCTCCTGGGTTCAGGCAATTCTCCTGTCTCAGCCTCCCGAGTAGCTGGGATTACAGGCACACACCACCGTGCCCAGCTAATTTTTGTATTTTTAGTAGAGACGGGGTTTCACCATGTTGACCAGGATGGTCTCGATCTGTTGACCTCGTGATCCACCTGCCTCGGCCTCCCAAAGTGCTGGGATTACAGGCGTGAGCCACTGTGCCCGGCCAATTTTATCTATTGATGACTTAATGGCTGACACTAATGAGGTTCTAGAAGAGCCTACCTCAATTATTTACTCAACACTAGCAAAGGAACCATTTTTAAAGGGGATTGGAAATGACCATTAAGTCCAGGGTCTTCCAAGAAGGCTGATGCTGGAGATGGTGGTGAGTGACCAAACTCATATGCCTTACTGAAAGGGCTGGGTCTTTCCCGCCTACACACAGTCCTATCCTAGACAACTGAAACTCTAGATGGCCATTGTTCCAAGTCTCCTGCCTGGAGCACTTCTTTTGGAACAAGCTCTCAGGTCATTAATTTTCCATCTTAAGTATGGCCCCTCCTTATAAGCCTACGTCAAAATTCCAGGAAAGGATCTCCAGCACTTGAAACCAGCATCAACTGATCGAAGGCTGGGAGTCTTACTGGAAATAAATGGGAATGTTAGTGCTCTGTGTTTTGAAGCCAGTTTTATTAGATATAGCATGGGAGCCACGGAGTCTCAAAGCTTCAAAAACAAAGTACTGACAGGCAGTATCCCAAAAGTCATTTGTATTTTAAACACATTAACTATGGAGGTCTGTGGCCCATGCCATTTTCCAAAGAAGCATCCATAGTCTCTTGAGCAAGCATCTCCTTTAATAGCCTTTCCACTAGAAAATCCTAAATCAACCATGCCTTTTAGATTTATGTATTTTAGTTGTATTCCTTTTTAATTTGAAAGAAATAGACTTCTAAATGGAACTATTTTTTTTTTTTTTTTTGAGACAAAGTCTCACTCCGTCAGCAGGTGCCAGGCTGGAGTGCAGTGGCTCAACCTCCACTCACTGCAACCTCCGCCTCCTGGGTTCAGGCAATTCTCCTGCCTCAGCCTCCTGAGTAGCTGGGATTACAGGCACGCACCACCATGCCCAGCTAATTTTTCGTATCTTTAGTAGAGACGGGGTTTTACCATGTTAACCAGGATGGTCTCGATCTCTTGACCTTGTGATCCACCCGTCTCGGCCTCCCAAAGTGCTGGGATTACAGGCGTGAGCCACCGCGCCCGGCCCCCGGAACTATTTTTTATAAGATATACTTGATATTTCTTTCTATGACAGTATTAAGTACAATGTAGATAGAGCCAACTCTGTCATGTATACCTCCTAAGTCAGAACGCATCACAGAAATATCTGTCAGGTGTTAATCCCAAAGATATATATGCAACACTTGATCAACCAGCATGCTTGTATCCTGTGGATACTATAAACCAGATGCATGGAAAAATTGTCCTCCTTACTTTGGCTGTTAATACGATCCTATATTCATAGACCACCGCACATATCTGCCCATGCCAGACACAATGGGTGCCAACCATCCCCCAACTTCATCCAAGTTAGCTGCTTGTATTTTTTCTTCCATCCACTGAAAGGGAGTTGCCTTAAGTTATCTGTGAAGCAAGAAAAACTGACAGATTACAGATTGATGATAGATAGTTTGGTAGGTAGATATACAGATAACAGGCAGACAGACAAGCACAATTTTCCTAAATCAAGAGTGCTATAGTTAACTTCATGGATAAACCAATTAAAAATTATTTAGAACTGAAGAAATGGTGACATTTAAAATATTTAAGGGGGTATTTTTTGAACAAAAGAAAAGAATACTTTCTGTGAGAATGATTTTCTGTGACTGAAAACAAGGTTAGGGAGAATAACCACTTGAAGGGTGACTCTCATTCCTAAGAGGATGTTTCACAGAGCAGCTTATCAGCATGGTCAGCCACAGTAATGATTACAGCCCAGGGAAGTAAATAAGGCAAACTGTTGGTTCAGGAAATCTATTAAAGGCACAGGATCTTAAAACACCCCAAGCAATGAAACATTAACAAACTTGGGCAAATGGAAAGGTATCCATCCCCCTGCCCAGCTTGCTCAAGACAGATATTTTATAACCTGCCAAAAGTCAGACTATAGAAAACAATTGCGTCTAGAAGACAGGGGCAAATTGCAATGGTCTATTTACTTGCAAAGTTTACATTTCAAGGGGCTTAACTACACTTAAGGGCAGCTAAATGAATCAAGTTTCAGGGCTGCTGTCCAAAGCAATAAATAATCCTCATTCAGGAATAGAAAAAACTTGAGTTTCACATATGCTAAGCATCACAGAACTTCAGTGCTGGGGGGGGCCTGCAAGGCCATTCTTCTCCAAGCTTTTCTGAACCCAGCTTCAATGGCTGAGAACGGTTACCTGGAGCAGAGCTGCATGGAGGAGGCTTTCCATCCAGGTGACCAGGAGATGCTGTGGAGGAGCAGAAGTGGCTGCCAGATGCAGCAGGGACAGCAATGGGACACTTGCCCTGTACTTGCCATTCTGTTTCTAGTCCAGTCCCTTCATTTGACAGAGGAGGAATATGAAGCCTCCAGAGAAGAAGAATTTGATCACAGTCACATGCATCCCACAGCCCCAGTCCAGCAGCTTCCTGATATTCCCTGCCACGGCGGATCAAAGCTTTTACCTTTATTCTCCCAGATTTCATGAAAATGGCAGCCTGCAATGAGGCAAGGGGAGCACCCGTCTGATTTGCCACAACAAGGTCACAGAGGAAACAAACGGGTAGGACCTACACACTATATATGCTTTCTACAACAAGGTCACAGAGGAAACAAACGGGTAGGACCTACACACTATATATGCTTTCTACAACAAGGTCACAGAGGAAACAAACGGGTAGGACCTACACACTATATATGCTTTCTACAACAAGGTCACAGAGGAAACAAACGGGTAGGACCTACACACTATATATGCCTTTCTACAACAAGGTCACAGAGGAAACAAACGGGTAGGACCTACACACTATATATGCTTTCTACAACAAGGTCACAGAGGAAACAAACGGGTAGGACCTACACACTATATATGCTTTCTACAACAAGGTCACAGAGGAAACAAACGGGTAGGACCTACACACTATATATGTTTCTTTTTCCAGAAGGTTGTTAGGTCCTCTTCAGAACTTGAATCTCAGGAAAATAATGGGTTAGATAGCTAACCAACAAGACAATAACAAACAAGCAACCCCCCCCAAGATTAACAAGCAAAATACCTGACATAGAGCCCTTTGGCCAAAACCATACCCTCCGGAAACAACAGTTTGTTTAAAGGAAACTGTTTACAGTCAGAATCACAATCACCACTGCTTTCCAGAATGGGCATCCATGCTGCTTCCAATGTATTCTTCCCCTTGGGATGCTAGGGAGGCTGGGGTCACCTGCTGGAAAAAGACCCTTGGGAAACTCTTCTTCTTTTTCTTTGTTTTGTTTTGTTTTGTTTTTTTTTTTTGAGATGGAGTCTTGCTCTGTTGCCCAGGCTGGAGTGCAATGGTGAAATCTCGGCTCACTGCAACTTCCCATCTGCTGGGTTCAAGTGATTCTCCTGCCTCAACCTCCCAAGCAGCTGGGACTAGAGGCATGCACCACCATGCCCATCTAATTATTGTATTCTTAGTAGGGATGGAGTTTCACCATGTTGGCCAGACTGGTCTCAAACTCCTGGCCTCAGTTGATCCATCTCTTCTGGGATTACAGGCGTGTGCCACTGCACCTGGCCCTTCTTTCCTTCAATCCTCTCCCACATGTTGCCTGCACAGAACCTTCTCCCCAGGCTGTGTTCTTCTCTCTAGGAATCAGGGGAGGCAAGGCAGTCTTCCAAGGATTCTCTAACCTAATCAAACTCATGGCATGCTGGTGTTTGAAGACTATGTCTCATTAACAGCAATGAGTTAAAATGCCTACTCCTCCCACACCATTCTCTTTCCCATTTTTTTCTCTCATTTACACTAGGAGTCAGCAAACTCCTGGTCCAAATGAGACTCTTATTTTTGTGAAGTAGTCACAACACAGGGCATCTGGCCCGCAAAGCTGAAAATATGTATTATTTAGCTCTTTCCAGAAAAAGTTTTCGGACCTCTGTCCTAGACCATTAGTGAAGATAAATCTTTGGGCACAAGTTCAAAAGTGGATTCCTCTTAATAGTAAATGGAAATCTTTAGGTAGTTTCTTTGCCATATTTAAAAGGAGGCTTCTGGGGTGAGAAACCTACACAGATGTGGTTGTATAGAAACCTGTCTAATAAGCACAAGTTTAAAAAGAAGGATAAAAAAAGAGTTGCACACATCAAGAAAAGACATATAAAAGGCATATGGAATGCAGTAGCTATCTACTAGCATTACCGACTATTTTTCTTCCATGAGCAGAATGCACTTGACTTAGATGGGCAAGGAAAACGTCACAGAGATGAAATGAGATGCACTCAAAGGTGAGGAAGTAAGCAGTCTCTGAGTCGCTTAGGAATGGACTCAAGTCCATCAGCAGTTGGTTGACTGTGGTTTTGACTGGAAGGAGACAGTTAGTGAGCTCTAGGAAATGGTAGAGAAGACAGAAAAAGGCTTAGAACATTGCATGGAGCCCGTGTCCAATTTTCATTAATGGGAAAAGCATAAATTCCAAAACTCTCATTAGAGAGTAAAATTGTTAAGCCCTGGCAGAATCATTAAGAACAAGTACTCCATGTAAAAAAAAAAAAAAGCACAAATATTCTAAGTTGATAATTTTAAGAAACAGAAATGAATACGGTCAAATAACATATGGCAAAGTTTAACTTTGCTGGGATTAAATAAAAACAAGTTCATAAAGTAGCAATAATATCCCATGTTTGTCTACCAAAATGGCAAGCGTTTGCAGTGATAGCACACACACCAGCAATAGTGCAGAAAACACGGCCATCAGATCCATACGAAAATACAAACACCGGGCACCATGGCAATATGATTCAGCTTTGCAATATGTACACTCTGTAACCACCAATTTCACTTCTGGGAGCTTAATCTAAGGAAATAACTATGAATTGGGATGTTCACTGCAATATTATTAATAACAGAAATTTGATATAGTCTAAATGAATAGCTATACCAATCTGATTATAAATATTTGTACTATAGAATGTTTTTCAGCCATTAAAGTAACATTTAAAATGAGTTGATGAAATGGATGGATATCAGTAACATAAATGAAATGTACATGTGTATACTTATGACTGCATTTATAATTATAATTTTAATATAACATTATATTATGTTATCTTTTACATATTTTCTTACCAGATCTTGACAATTCTGTTAAGTTAGCAAGAGGAGAATAATGATAAAGATAGCTAATATTTGTTGAGAACTTCCTCTATGCCAGGCACTTTGCCAAGCATCTTATATGGATTATATCATTAAATCCTGACATAACCTTATGAGGTAGGCGCTATTATTAACCCCATTTTTTAAAGGCAGAAAAGGCCATAAAAGCATAAAAACTTGCCCAAGGTTACACAAAAAATACGTGATACATACAGTCAGAATTTGAATGCACAAAGCAATTCACTGAAGATTTTGGGCTTGTAACCACAGTACTATATTTTAAAGGTACTATTATTTCTTCCTGGGATGAATGGATGGATAGATTAAAGAATGTACAGACGGATGGAAGAAAAGGTAAAAGGACAGATGGATAGAAGGAAGCATGGAAGGCAGGATGAATGGATGGATGGATGGATAGATGGATGGGTGGATGGATGGGTGGGTGAATGAATGAATGAGTGTGTGTGTGTGTGTGTGTGTGTGTGTGTAGATTGGTGGGTGAACTGAAAAATAAAATAATGAATGGATGAATGGATGAATTAATAGATGGATAGTCAGAAAGAAAAAAACCATAAAACGGATTATTTTTTAGAGAATCTTTTGTGATTTTTTTCTCTCCTTTTTGCCTTTTCAGGAGAATAACCAAATTTTCTAAAATGTTTTGCTTTTGTAACCAGACTATAGAAATATGTTTCACATTAAAATGAATTACAATGCTAAGCTAAAAGAGTAGTGCTTATAGTGCACTAGTACGCATTATACATCCATCTTTTATCCATCTCTTGCAAAAGGGTGATTTGGTTCCAGGTAGAGCAAGAGCTGACCAGCATCCCTTTCTCTTGCTATATATAGCACCGAAGAAAAACTGTAGCACACAGTAAAATTGTAACACAAAGTAGCCTCCTGAATGTCACCCAAGTAGCTGTGGATAAGTCCACCCAACTAAGAGGAAGTGTGCAAATGGGATTTTCTCCCCAAAAGAGAGAACTTTAAACTAGAGCCATAGCTGCCTAGAAAATAAAAATTTGATAAAACTTTGGATTTTCCCCACAGCTCTGTCTTTTATGATGTAAGTTGATGATTGGAGAAAAGAAAATAATACAGCTGCTGAAGTTTTCAAAGAGAATTTTAATCCAAAAATTGTACAAGGCTGAACAATCTGAGGAAACAAAGTGGCCTTAGTCTTGTTGGCTGAGAAAAACTTGGAGATGCCTTTTGAGTCTGAGCCGTTTCCAGTTCAATTGCATAACAGATGAATTGGGGCAGTCAAGTTTAAATTTAACACGTTTATTTCAGCGATGACATTTCTAAGCAAATGTTCTATTAGTGTTAACTTTAGGTGAGTCAAATACCTACAGGGGACACAGGAAATAGATTTTCCCTGGCTTCTCTTGCTTCCCTCCTCTGTCCCCTGGCTTACCTTGGGCGACATGGTGTGCTTCCAAGGACTCGAAAATTACAGGCACTGGGTTGCTGCTATTAACTAAGCATCTTGCTTTGTCTGCTGTATCAGACAATGAAGGGAGTCTCATTTTGTCACTTGTCAGCTCTCCTAGTTAGAAGAACTGAATCCTGAGCTCTCTTCTAACACCCCCTCCCCAGGTAGCCTCCTTTTCTAAACAGCACGCCTTTGCTGAATGACAAACCCATCCTATACCTGCAGATTTCCTTTCCCGGGGAGCCCAGGCTTTTAAAAGTGGCCTCTACTTTAAAAGTCTGTCAGCTGGTAGAATACAACCATATTACGTTGGAAAGAAACAGGATAAGGAAAGAAACAGCGTGCATGCAGACATGCATTCAGTCAACAATGTATTTGTTCATCTGACGAACACCTACATGGCACTTCACTACTGGTGTTTTAAGAGTGTTAAGACTTTAAGTGATGGCAATTCATCTCACACACCCAAAAAACACCTATGACATGGGTACTACAATCATGCCCATTTTACAGAGGAGGAAACTGAGGTACCAGCAAATAACTTGCCCATGAAGATGCATTAACTTGGAGAGCCAAGATTTGGACCCAAGCTGCTCGGCCCCAATGGCTGAGCTCTTCAGCACTCTGTTTTGTGCATTAAGCCCCAAAACTGTCCCAGGCACCAAGTGAGGACAGAAAGATGCCGTGATAACTGAGACAGCCAACACAATAAAATAGCTCCCTATTGCTCTGTCGAGACAACACAGCAAATATTAGAGGCTGCTCCATGCTGGGCATGAGCTCAGGTAATGCTCACAGCAGCTCTGCGAGCAAGGTGTGACTTTATGACTCCCTCATCCAGAGTAGGAACTGAAATTTAGACTAAACATCACATTCAAGAGGTGGCAGAAGATGCATACTCGTCTAAATTAACAAGTGGCAAAGCATGGGCCTGCTATTTCAGTGTAATCCTGAATCAGATTCATACCACCTGAATCAGAACCGGCGGCGATGTTTGATGGAAACATGCAGATTCCTGTATTCCACCCTGACCATACTCATTCTGCACCATGAGGCAAAGGGCCTGGCAATCTGCATTTGCACAAATTCCCCCAGGTGACTCTGATAGACACTTAAGTGTGAGAGCTTTGCCTACACCACACTGCTTCCTTTCTCCCACTATTAAATACAAGGATGCAATGGTGGGGATGATGGTAATTAACAACTAATATAGAAAGCATTTCACAGACAGTAGCACAGATCATGGGATGGCACTGCCTGCTTTCATTTCCCATAGCTGCTTAGTAGGTCATATTTTCCACAATGAGACTGGCACGCACTTCAGGCCCCCTTATTTCTTATCTCTTCTTATGCTTTCTGAATTTAATGGTGTGAAACCCCATTGTCACAGCCTTAGGTGATGGCATTCTATAAAATCCTGTCTCTCCAACCCGTAGAAGGTGATAATAAAACCCAGATAATTGAAATTAGTGAACTTTCTCATAGGACAAACCTCTTTAGACCTCTACACATTACAGGCAAGTTCTAGGATGTATTGAATCCTCCCATTAAAGAGGTAGGCTTTACATGCTTCTTTCATTTAAAAAGCTCCATTTTAAGAAAATCATAATATCCCTTTTACCCCTGATATCCCAAGACAGAAAGCAGGCATTATCTACATCGGACAGAATGAACAAAAACAAAAATGGCTTGGTAAAAATCTTACTAAGTGTATAAATAAATTTTTTAAAATTAAATACCAGAGTTTGCATGCCTCTTAGGTTTGTTTTTTCTAAAAGGAAGGGAGAGAGAAGGGGGAAAAGGGAGAATGGAAAAGAAGGAAGGGTGACAAGGAGGGAGAGAAGGAATGAAAAAAGCCAAAGAAAATGAAAACACCCTTAGTCCCTCTATATATTTTCTCCAGCATGGTTAAGAAATGAAGTAACGGCCAGGTGCAGTGGCTCATGTCTGTAATCCCAGCACTTTAAGAGGCTGAGGCAGGCGGATCACAAGGTCAAGAGATAAAGACCATCCTGGACAACATGGTAAAACCCTGTATATACTAAAAATACATAACTTAGTTGGGCACGGTGGCACACGGCTGTAGTCCCAGCTACTCTGGAGACTGAGGCAGGAGAATCACTTAAACCCAGGAGGTAGAGGTTGCAGTGAGCTGAGATCATGCCACTGCACTCCAGCCTGGTGGCAGAGTGAGAATCCTGCTCAAAAACATAAATAAATAAAAAAGAAAAGAAAAGAAACAAATGAAAGAAAGAAATTAGGGAACATCTTCTGATCATCCAGCCCTACCCTGCAGAGGTGACCATGGTTCACAGCTGGTTAGCTTCCCTGCCAGAGGACACGTCTGCCTGATGTGTATGTGCCTGGGTTTGCAGTGCTGGTGGTCAGAGGCAATGGGGTTGGTGACTAGGGCCAGAATGCCTGGCTTTGAGTCCAAGTGTCTTTAGGAAGTGAGTGACTGTTCGTGCCTGGGGTCTAAAGGAAGATGACATTAGTACCCGGGCTGGAAGGATTCCTGGGTCACAGGACCCAGGTGTCGCAGCTGGAAGGAACCCTGCCTGTATCCTAGTAACACTCTACTAGTAGAGATTAATGCTTATTATTACGTTAGTATCTTTGTGACACTTGTGTACCTTACTTCACACTGTGGCAGAGAAGTGTGAATTGAATCATAATTTACATGCTTTAAAAATTCCTGGTATTTATTTTTTTTTAAAAAAAAAAGCTCTGGTGTGAATGAGACTGAGCTGAGGACTCACTCACAAACTAAATTAATAAAAACATAGATGCCTGAATAGATACACATAAATAATCATACATTAAAGTTAATAATGGGGAACTTGAAAGACAGAGTTTTTGAAAGACAGGAATTAGACAGTACTGCAGGTTGAACAGCAGAGTAAGGGCTGCCACAGAAGTTGGGGGTGGGTCCAGGGTGGTGCCTGGCTCAAAAGCGGTGAGCTCCAGGAAGAGACCTGGGTGTGGGGGTCACAAACCAGGTAACATGTCTTTGTATAGCAGAGGGGGACTCAGATAATCAGCCCCCTCCTCCTCACCACTGTCAGGTAACCACACTAGAAATCTGCGTGTCTGTCTCCAAGGGCAATAGTGACTATGGAAGCTGTCTCCACAGACACCAGATGGCTTTGTTTCTAGTCAACCGTATTGAATTCTGCAATGTGCCTGTTGTATTCCTCTTCAGGACTGAAGGACTGTGTTTCCCAGGTCTGCAGCCAGCCCTCAGCTATCAGTCCTCTATGAACTGCCTTAGCTAAAGACAGTCTTCTCCTCTCAGGTCATGGCTCCCTCGTATGACCCACATCGAAAACCAGATTGTAATGGAGTTATGCAGGCTTGGCTCCCTTGCCCCAACTCAGGACCACTGTGGAGAGCCATCCTGGCTTCAGAGTCCCTGGGAGATTGACTGAGTCTTTGATAAGACTGTCAGAACCAAGCTTCTCTGCCGAGTTCAGCTTTCTTCCTCTCCCTTCCACAGCAGATAACCCCCAGAATACTCCCTAATCAACTTCCTATACACCAATCCTCATCTAAGGCCAGCTTTCTGGAGACTTCAACCCATGACATCCAAATGGGAGCTTGGACTCCTAAGCAAGATGGCCCAGGGACACCAACTGAAGCCTCCACAGACCCAAACACATGCACAAAGACTAGGATAAGCCCAGCCTTTGCTGTATGTCTTTTCCAGACATATTATACAAGAATAAAGAAAACACATACTAAACCACTGAAAATGGATGTTGGAAACAGTAATAGCACCCACACATTCCATTTGAAAGGGTCAAGATGAACCTAGAGGAAAACCTGAAAACACACTAGACACCACAGAGTAATGCCTAAAGGCTTTAAAAAACGTTCTCACAAAGCTTATCCCATTGGATTTTCAACCCCCCAGGTGCTGGGCATTATTTAATCTGATTTACAGACTGTAACACCAAGGGTTCAAGTGTGAGCTCCAGCACTCAAAGCCAGGAGTTGTATCTACATTTTCTTAAAGAGACTCTTTGCCTTGGTATGTTGAAACTAGAGTTGACCTTAATGTCAGTATTAGTCACGAAGGGCTGGCCAACTTATAAAATATACCACCATATTGCTGTATCATAGAAAGGGTATTAATTTATAATGATAAGATGCTTTTCACTACAGTGAGCATAGCAGGCTTGCTAATCAGGCACTGCTGGCCATTGATTTGGGCTATTAGAGTAGCAGCTGGCCTTCTTCAATCAACCAAGCTAGTGTTATCCATAACCAGGATGAACCTGGCAAAAGTCCAAAAACAAAGCAATTTGCTACTTTCCATTTCCCTAAATCCATCACCAAAATAACAGAGCAAATGCTCCCATTCAAATCACTTTTATATATGCTCAGTATGAATTAGATAAAGGCCCTTGGCAGGTGAAATGTTCAATATCCACATTAGTACCACCAACGCATGAAGCAATCAACCCAGCCAGGTACCATGTAAGTGAAACGAGAGACATTCTAATGAGAAACTAAAAACTTTCAGACCCCTCAGCCAGGTACCTTGCTGAAAGCCAGTTTATAGGGTTAATCATTTGTTCAGGTAGGAGGACCATGAGAACGCTGCACCTGAGAATCAAAAACCTCTCAGTGCAAAGCTGAAAACATATACAGTGATACAAAGAGGCTGAAATATACAGTGATCAGTATATGATCAGTATGTATCATTTGCTCACATGGCTCAAAGTGAGGTTTGAGATACTACATATACATACTGACACATATGTATTATGTATGTAAAATCTATTAATCTTATTATAGATATATAATCCATTAATATAATCTATTATATAGTCATGTATAATCAGTGTGTATTATATATCATTATATATAATATATAGATTCATACTGATTATGTGCAACTATACAATACATTCTATTAATGGATTATTAATATAATATTATATATAATCATATATCATTATATATAATAAATACAAACTGATACTGATTGATTATACATATATACATCTAAATGTATTATATACAAATCTATTCTATGTTAATATATAATTTATATATTGTATAATATATACTATATATTTATATTCATATATATTGATACATAATATAATCATATATTTTAAAATCTATAATATATTCATATATAATCAGTATGGATCTATATATTATATATAATGATATATACTGGTTATATTATTATATATTATATAATTTATATTAAATATATATTTATATCAAAATATAATCAAATATATATTTATATTATGTGTAAATACAAAATATACTATATCTAAATATATAATATATACAAATATACAATATATGTCATATACTATATATTATATAGTATATATTAAATATTCATATATTATAAATAAAGTTTAATAATTAAAATATTACATATTTATATATTAGATATATTTAATATTTACATATTATGATATTTTTCTACATATATGGAAAAATATATAGATATAATCAGTATGTATCATTTGCTCACAAGGCTCAAAGTGAGGTTTGAGGGGCCATGATCAGATGACATTAACACATAGAAATAACCACCATTTGCTAAGCAGAGGCTGCTTCAGTGTTCTTTATAAAAGAAACCTGAAGTGCAGAGAAGCTAAGGAGCTTCCTCCAGGTTACAGAGCTAGCAAGTACTAGAGCTGACATCCGAATCCAAGCACTCAGGTGCCAGAGCTGGGCATCTGCCTGCCACTGATACTATGAGGACCAGAGCTGTGATGTCAACAAGCACGGGCCCAGCTTGCTAAGCTCCAGGTGAGGCTTGTTTCTCCCACTGGACTATGGAGCTGGCAGGAGCTGACCATGAGAAGTTGGAACACATTGGAAATACACACCATGGATGCAGTCGGTGTCATAGTCATGGGGTACGAGGGAACAGCATCAGTAAACAATGGAACTCAAGAAAATAGAAAGCCCTTGTCACCTCAGCCTATGCAGCACTGAAAAGCCTGTTTGCTTTTCAGTGCTGTTTGATATATAATATAATCATATAATTATACTTTAAAATCTATGATATATTCATATATAATCAGTATGTATCTATATATTATATATAATGATATATACTGGTTATATCATTATATATTATATAATTTATATAAAATATATATTTATATTATATCTAAATATAATCAAATATGTAATAGATATTTATATTATGTGTAAATACAAAATATACTATATATAAATATGGAGGGACAGTGCGGCGTGGAAGGAGGGCATTGGGATATCAGGGAGGGATAACATGGGGAGAAATGCCAGATGTAGGTGATTGGGGGATGGAGGCAGCAAACTACATTGCCATGTGTGTATCTATGCAACAATCCTGCATGATCTGTACATGTACCCCAAAACCTAAAGTACAATTTAAAAAAAATGCTCAATAAAATCAGTCCTGATCTACTTTGCAATGTTTCAGTGTCAGACATTCAAGTGACACCTAGAAGGGTATACTTGCTGATGATAGGCTCTTGGTGACACCTAGAAGGGTACACTTGCTGATTATAGGCTCTTGGTGCTTTGGAGTGGGAAAGATGATAATATGTGAATCTTTGTTCTCAAGTCACCAATAACCCCTCCAGGAGGTTTGTAAGTTCTCTGCCAACTGCTTGTGTCTCCCCACCCCCTGCCATTGGACCAATGACAATGCCTTGGGCTCCACCCCAATCTATCTAGTCCCTGAGAAAATTCTATCAAAGACAGGCAAGCTAGAAAATTCTAACCAAGACAGAAGCCCCAACCCACAGGAGGGATTCTGGAATAAATCCCCCTGTTCTCAACTCCTGCGTGTTTAGGGTGTGTTTAGAGAGGGAATTCCTTCCTTCTTGTGAGCCTCAAGAAATACAGACAACCTTACTGAAATGTATCTGTGTGACTTTCTCTTCCGTTTTTCCCACTTGACCTCTCCTCTTTTTTGCCAGAGGCATTTGCTGCCTTAGAGATGATTAGGAGCCAAGAAAGGGAAAGATTCAACATTTCATATAAAGACTTTAGTGAAACAAAAATCTTGAAAGCCAGGGTTTACTGAGAGAGCAAAAGGCTTTCTAATTTGCAAACATTTCACTGTAAGCCTTGGGTGGTGATAACAGGATTTCAGGGAGGGGAGGTTCCCACCCACTCTGAGACCCTTTTGGCCTTGGTGACACAGACTGGGGAATGGTACTAGAGAGGGAGAGGGGTGTGATATTTCCTTGGGTCTCAGAAAGTCTGGCTTCTGAGGCTGATTGCACAGCCATTATGATATGTGATAACATTTTAAAGCAGCACATATGTATTTTCAAATATTTTACTGTATCTTATTTTCTATTTGCTTAGCAGATTGAGAAAAAATACATATAAACATATATCTATCTATCTATATATGAGTGAGTGTGTGTGTGTGTGTGTGTGTGTGTGTCTATGTGTATGTATGTATTTCCACCTTTCTCTCCTCAAGGATTATGACAGGGTTTGAATCCTAGAGACTCAGGTCTTCCCTGGCCTCCAAGTTACACAGGCTACTGGAAATTTTTTTAAAAATTGAAGAGAGGTGGCTGTGGGTAAGGCGTGGAAATTTAGGAAAGATTCAAGGAGCTCTTTAGACTGGGAAGGAGTTAGATTCTGGGGTATTTCTGTATGCCTTCTGGAACACTTACTGTATACTCTCACATCATAAAGGCTGGAGAGGATCTAAAGTTTAAATAAAAAAAAAAAAAACAGAATTTCCCAAACTTACTTACCTTCAAAATATGTTCCTCCCATTGCATTCCTACTACCATTCTGTAGAATAGTGTTTCATAGACAGAAGTTTCAGAAGTTTGGGAAATGCTAACAGAACAAATGTGAACTACCATGTCTGAGAATTCAGATCACCTATATCAACATGGAGCAGTGCTTAAGACCAAGAACTGAGATCACCTGTGTCAACTTGACTTAGTTGTTCACAGAAACTTTTGTCTAGGAAATAGAAGGCTCTAACCCAGGAACAATTTCACTGATTCATTCAGAAAATCCATGCATATCAATTTACCTGGGACAACATTCTTCTTACCTAAATAAATAGCTCATTTATCAAACAATAACCTACTTGTCAGACTTTTTTCAATATACTCATCTTGCTATGTCTAACAATCTGAAATTGGGATGTCACGAAGTTTACCGAATACCAATCATCTTCCTACCTTAAATTACTTGAACTTATACCCTCCCTATAAGCCCCGTAAATATCTATTCTGACTTCCATCTCCTAGAACATTGCTGAGATTGTCTTAAGGCAGTGTTCTCCCTTATGGAAGTGAGCTCTAATAAATGTAGTCTTGGTTTAACACCAGTGATCTGGTGATATTTTGAGAAGGCATATTTACTGTGCAGTATGCAAGCTGTCTGGGTGCATGTTTGAAATGTGGAAGCGTAAATGACACTTGAGATAGTTCCCAGGTACATTTTTTATACAGCCAGAGTTCAGCACTGCCCAAGTCCTCCCCTTGTTTGGATCAGCTCCACAAACTCAGTAACTGTATGGATGCCTCTGATTTTTGTTTAAAGTCCCTAGTTTAGGGAATGGGCTTCCGAACATGATACCTGTCTCCCAGACCACAGAGTGGGTCTTGACCCAGTGCCAAGCCAATCAGCTTCTCTTCCAGGAGTTTGAATGAAGAGATCCCAAACTGAAAGGCATATGGAATTAAGCTATTCCTATAAAAGCATCTTAACACTAAATGTGTGGTTCACAGACCAATGCTCAACTCCCTGGTAGGGGCCCATGACAAATACAGAAATTGAAAGTAATATGACATAGTAATTTTGATCTATTTTTCAAAAGCTTACATTTTTATGTCTTTAGATTGATTTAATTTTATAAAACTTGATTTTCATTATACTAAGAAAAAATGTTCAAAACTTGAAAATAAGACAAAAATGTGGGTTGCATGTTCTTTCAATGTCATACAGGCATTAATGTGTCAATTCAAAGATCATTTAATCATCTAGGAAAATGTATTGTTCACCTCATTGTTCACTACTCATTGATGGTTTCAGACTTAATAACATGACATGTTAATTCATAGATCTGTCTAGCAGAGATTCAAGTAATGATTGGTAGAAAAGATAACCACAAAGGTTACAGTGTTTTGTTCTAGAGGACATGAGATGCTTTAGCTGTGTCTCCACCCAAATCTCATCTTGAATTATAACTCCCACAATTCCCACATGTCGTGGGAGGAACCCTGTGGGAGGTGACTGAATTATGGGGGTGGATCCTTCCTGCTCTGTTCTCGTGATAGTGAATGAGTCTCATGAGATTTGATGGTTTTAAAAAGAGGAATTCCCCTGCACAAACTCTCTTTTTGCCTGCTAAGACGTAGCTTGCTCCTCCATGTCTTTCACCTTCCACCATAATTGTGAGGCCTCCCCAGCCATGTGGAACTATAAGTCCGATAAACCTCTTTCTTTTATAAATTTCCCAGTCTCGGGTATACCTCTATGAGCCGCGTGAAAAACAACTGATACAGGACACTAAGCAGCTAAGCAGCTTCGTATGTAACCTAGTAATCTTACTCTAACACTCCTTTACTATTAAATTGCGTGCTAATACCTAGTTCCTCAAATGTTCTTTGAATTATAGTTATCTTTTTATTGGTTCCCTTTTGAATTGTTGAGACAGATAAAAGCTTTGATGTGTTCACTTTATATATGAATGTGAGTCACATTTTAAACTTTTTGAAAACTATATTTGACATTTTTATCTTATTTTAAACTTATTTTAAACAAAGTATGTTAGTCTGTGACATATTGAAACAAAATAAAATGAAATAAACATTGTCATTCACTGTAAAAGTTTGAAAAACACTGTCCTAATTCTATGAGCTCCCATTGCTTAAGTCCTTGGAGCTTCTCTAGTTTATATCCTTTCTTAGGCCTGGTCATTCAGGTCTTTGGATGAACATGTGACTAAACAACGTACTTCTATTGTAATTAAATATTTTTCTTTAAAGTCTTAAGTTAGTCAGGATTTATCAGACTCCTAACTAAGTCATCATGTTGTAATTAGAGGCAACAAAATGCTTTCCAACAAATAACAATCCCACCTCTCCTTCGGTACAGAAGTAGGCTAACCCTGTCACTAAGATAATGCTTTCCAACAAATAACAATCCCACCTCTCCTTCGGTACAGCAGTAGGCTATACCTGTCACTAAGATGTCCTGATCAAAGCAATCCCAGTTGCTCTCTAAGCTCAGTCCTCCCTCTTCTTTTTCTCTTCCCCCTCTTCAGTACCATGATGAGAACAACAAGTGTAGGTTGAGTATCCAATAGCAAAGCAGGCAACTTTTGTCACAAACAAAACTATGACACCTTTTTCTTTGGCCTCACTCATTCTACAACTGCCTTGGCCATGCCCGACAATGAACAAAACCTTGGAAGCATAATCAAAGCTGTCATGTGCAAAACTCCAGGCCTTTATGTGGGAGCTGTAGCTTCTCTCTCCCTCTTGAGTATGGTTAAAAGCCTGGTCCTAGCTCATGGCCTCCATGTCCCTTTTGGACACTGGGATTTGATCACCCGGCCACACATCCCCATGAGTGTCCATCTGGCAATCCCAGTTGCTCTCTAAGCTCAGTCCTCCCTCTTCTTTTTCTCTTCCCCCTCTTCAGTACCTAGAATTTGATGCTGAGTCCCTTTCTTGGCATAATTTATCCCCACTTACTCTCACTCTGTTTTCAATTCAACAGACTTCCTTCCACTGAAAAATGCAATGCTAACCATATTCCTGGGAGGTTTTGACTCATATTTTGAACTGTTTTTCAAGCACTAATTATTTCTTTTATGTTATTCAGAATCAATGTTTCCTCATTTGGAATCCCCCCTTCCTCCATGGAATTTAATGTATACATATGAAAATTAAAACCAGTTTTAGCTAAAAATAGATCCTCTGGGAGGTCTTCAGAATCAGCTGACAGGCACAGTAAAGAGGAGCCTGGATCGCTGACAACCGTTTTGGCTTCAGATGGAAAAGAAATAGGCTGGTGCAGCACTTGGCCGCTTTTCAGGGGTGGCCTGCCAAGACATCATTTACCAAGGTGTTCACAAGTAGTAGAGGGGTTCAGGGGTAGGCTGAGCCACCACACTCTGCCGCCCCCAGAAGTGGCCGGGATGTGAAGAGGCCAACTCAGCGTCTTAGTGTAACTAAGGTCTGAAGCTTTTCAAGGGAGTGTTCTAAGGACTGCAATCTGCAGTTCTGAAATACAAGAGGCTCCGCATACCAAACATGTTTTTATAACTCATGTGGCAGCAACACCCAACCTGAGCTGACTTGATGTTATTTATGGTCCTTATTTTATCCTGCTTAGGGTAAACATTCATATGTTTTAGTACTGAAATACCAATCTGTTTTATTACAGGGTGCTGCCCCAGACCCTGCTGGTAGAATTGTGTGATATATAGTGTATGCATCTTATTATCTTTCTAAATTCCAGAATACATCTGGACCTAAAATTGGAAGAACTAATTTCTCAATAATTTTCATAGAGCATGTTTTTAATGTTTAGCTCAAAAAGACCAAGCATGAGTGGGAAGTGGTGAAGGGTGGGAAGGGCAAGTATCCCTAGAATATGAAAATGCTTAAAAGAGAATCTCAAGTCTCAGAGGAAGTAGGAAAAAAATATGATCTCTTTCAGGGGAGCCAAGCTGTGTTGAAAATTGTGTGGGTCATCTTTGGTGTGCACCCAGCAATACCTATGCAAACAGCATCATCCCACAGAGATTTCTCACCGTAGCCTTATTATTTTAAAGGATAAAACCTGGTGGCTCAAGCCTGTAATCCCAGCACTTTGGGAGGCCAAGGTGGGTGGATCACGAGGCCAAGAGATCGAGACCATCCTGGTCAACATGGTGACACCCCGTCTCTACTAAAAATACAAAACATTAGCTGGGCACGGTGGCACGTGCCTGTAATCCCAGCTACTCAGGAGGCTGAGGCAGGAGAATTGCCTGAACCCAGGAGGCGGAGGTTGCGGTGAGCCGAGATCATGCCATTGCACTCCAGCCGGGGTAACAGCAGCAAAACTCCGTCTCAAAAATAAATAAATAAATAAATAAATAAATAAATGGTAAAACCAACCGACTTTTATAAGTAAAGATACCGCACGTAGCAGGCACTGCTCACACCGCTTTATAAATGCTATCTTGTCTAATCTTTGAAATATTATCCCCATGTCACAGATGAGGAAAATTAAGAGCTGGAAGTTTGGGTGGCTTAAAAACGCCACCCATTGTGAGTGACAGAGACAGGCACTATAACTTAGGAGCCCCTAAGTTCACTACTGTCCTGTGAAGCTACCAAGGACACCCCAGTCTCTTCTCAGAGGCAAAGACAGGAGCACTTCATTGTGAAAGGAAACTCCAGCACCAGCTGCAGCGTTTCATATGCAAAGACCATGGGCTTTGGAGTCAGAAGATTTTACCATCCACCACTGACACTTCTGAGTGAGATCTTGGACTCTTTAGTCAACCTTTATACCCTTATCTATAAAACAGAGTTCATAATCCTATTTACAAAACATTTCAGATGATTAAATGTATCAAATGATAGCCCTCCTCCTGGATCACAGTATCTCAAACTGAAGGACCCACTTTCATCTTAGAGCCTTTTCCATGAGCTACGCCCTCTGCCTAAATGTTTCTCATTGATTTTTACTTCACTGGTTTCCTCTCATACTTCAGGTCTTAGCCTTCTTAAAAAACCACCCATTCTTCAGCAGCCATGCAGAAATCTCTATCATATGGCCTTGTCTTATTCCCTGCACGGTACTTATCATCATCTTGTCATGTACCATTTTCCTGTTTTCTCAAGGGTTTATTGTATTATGTTTGCCTTTTTCTCTCTCCAGTATAGAGCAGGAGGCACACTTTTTATCTGATTCAAAGCTTTATCCCTTGTACTTAGCATAGGGTCTGTCACAAACTAGGTGACCATTCAGCGTTTCTGGTACAGTTGGCTAAATGAGTGGTAGGGACTCAATATACGTCTTTTCCTTTTCTATTCCCTATTTCTGTCTCCAGAAGGAGAACGAATTTGGTCAAACACAAAAGTCCTTGGGGATATTTTGACTGTCAAACATTTGTACCTCTTGCCCTTTTGCTCTCAAGCCAAAAAAAAATTTTTCCATGAAAATTAATGTGAAAAGAACAAACAGAGGGCACCTCTATTATTAGAATGTGTGTACATTTTGATCTGTAACAGAATAATAAGAACTTCTGCTTTCTCGGGCTATTTAAAGCTACGCGTAATGTTTCCAATTTATATTTTGATGCCTTACTTATTAAGCAGCCCAGTTTATGTAGTTCTAATACCTTAAATTAGGAGATGCTCCTGTAACATCCATATGTTTCTGTATTCTTAATTCCTTAAAGAAAAACAGAAATGAAACAGATTGATACCAGCTCCAGAACCATGTGAGTGAAGACACTCAACAGGTTGAAGAGTGAGCCCATATGGCAGCACTTAGAATTTGATAGTTTTAATTAAGCAATCTGCTCACCAGCATCACCAGCAAGAAACCTGGTATGATGGCTGCCCTTATTCCCTGCCACCTAACAGACATTTTCATTTGTGTGTTTGCTGGGTTCTAACAATTCCCATGCATGGAGCAGAGTCTGCAGTCATAGGATGTTAGCACTCAGTGGGACTTTAGCAACAGAGCACAATATCCTCAAGGTGGACTGTCAGGCTTTTGCCAACCCAGCATCCTTTCCTTCCTTGAGGGAATAGTATCTCCATTTCCCCAGGCCAGGCTGACAGAAGTACAGAATTTTCCTGGATATAATAACTGGCTTAGGGACAAGTACGTGACCCAAGTTGGCCCAAGAACAGTTAGCCATGAGATATTTGCTGGAACGCTAGGAAAAGAGATTCCCTGGGTTTTTGAGCTGGAAGAATAAAAGACTGGAATTGCTGGTGGCCGTCTCGGAGGGAACCTTTCTCAGAGTAAAGACGGAGGCCAGTAGTATACAAAGCAGAGCTGGGGGGTGAAGGGTGATATTGCTGATGTTATTTGAGCATCTAGATCCAAGTGGTTCTAAAGCTAGCTCAGACTGTGAAATTTTCAATCATGTGAGGTGATATATATTTTTTTCTTAAGTAGAGTCTCGCTCTGTCACCCAGGCTGGAGTGCAGTGGCACAATCTCTGTTCACTGCAACCTCTGCCTTCCAGGTCCAAGTGATTCTCCCACCTCAGCCTCCTAAGTAGCTGGGACTACAGGCGCCTGCCACCACACCGGGCTACTTTTTCTACTTTTAATAAAGACAAGGTTTCACCAAGTTGGCCAGGTCGGTCTCAAACTCCTGACTGCAGGTGATCCACCCGCCTCGGCCTCCCAAAGTGCTGGGATTACAGGCATGAGCCACCATGCCCAGCTGTGAGCTAACAATTGTATATGGTTTTGCTCAGACTACTTGGAGTTTACTGTTGATTACAACCCAAATAGCCCAACTGATATGCTCTCATTATACAAATAAGGAAACAGAGGTCTGGGGAAGAAAACATCATGCGAGTCAATGTGAGGGCTGGGAGGAGACTCCAGGGATTTGGCTTCTGTTTTGGAAAAACTGTTTTAGACGCCTGCCAGTATCAACCCTTGGAGCTCTCTGGGCTCTCCTCTCACTTATTTCACGTTCAAGTGCTCCCCAATTATACTCCTGTCTCCCATGTTCATCTCTCCTCTGATATGCAGACCAAGTGTCTCCATCTCAGAACTTCTGAAATGCCTCCATGCCAGCCTGAGCCACACCCAGTCATCTTTTTCAACTTCCTCCTATTCTGAACTTCCAGATAGCCAATCATATTGTCTAACCACATGGTTCCCTTTTCATAAATTACCTGTATCGACAATTCAAAACACTGAAGACAAATTTCAAAGTCTGATCAACACCAGCCAGCCCATGTCCTGTCATCTCCTAGCACTGTCTTCTGCCTCCTCGATGGTGAATACATATTGTCAATAGTGTTACTGATAGGATAGAAAAAACATAGCATCAAAAACATTAAGATGGTTTTGTCCTCTACGGAACATTATTTGATTCGTGCACAGTGTTAGTAGTAATGGTGACTTCATGAAGGTGAATTCAAACGCCCATGTGGGACAGGCAGAGTTAACTGGAAAGGCTACTGGATATCAGAAAGATAATCACTGGAGGGCCATAGCAAGATTTCAGCTGCAATTATCCCTATGCTGTTTCCGACAGCTAATATTTCAGGGACTATTAGAGATCAGACACTATACAAAACCCTTTACATAGACTAACATTTTTAAAAAAGTATTTTAAATTATTATAGGTACATAATAGTTGTCTATTTTTGCAGTATACCTATGATGTTTTGACATAGACATACACGGTATAATAATCAAATCAGAGTAACTGGGTGTTCATCACTTCAGACCTTTATCATTTCTTTGTGTTAGGAACATTCCAGTTGCACTTTCTTGGGTATTTAAAATACATAATAAATTATTGTTAATTTTAGTTACCTCATTATGCTTCCAAATGCTAGATGTTATTCATTCTAGCTTCATTGTTATACCCATCCCCACTTTATCCTCCCTCCCCGGTACCCTTCCACCCTCTTACAACCATCATTCTACTCTCTATCTCCTAGAGTTTAATTTCTTTATTAGCTCCCACATGTGAGTGAGAAGAATCAACATGTATCTTTTTGTGCCTAGCTTATTTCACTCGTTATAATGTCTTCCAGATCCATCCATGTTTTTGCAAGGTATAGGAGTTCATCCTTTTTTTTTTTTTTTTTTTTGAGACAGAGTCTTGCTCTGTTGCCAGGCACCAGGCTGGAGGCTGGAGTACAGTGGCGCAGTCTCGGCTCACTGCAATCTCCACCTCCTGGGTTCAAGCAATTCTCCTGTCTCAGCCTCCCGAGTAGCTGGGACTAGCTACCGGCACAAGCCACCATGCCCAGCTAATTTTTATATTTTTTAGTAGAGACGCAGTTTCACCACGTTGGCCAGGATGGTCTCGATCTCTTGACCTCGTGATCTGCCCGCCTCGGCCTCCCAAAGTGCTGGGATTACAGGCATGAGCCACAGCACCCGGCCGAGTTCTTTTTTATGACTCCACAGTCCTCTGTCGCATGTATGCATCACAGTTTCTTTATCCATTCGTCTGTCCATGGATACTTAGGTTGCTTCCAAATCTTGGCTACTGTGAAGAGTGCTGTGATAAACATGGGAATGCAAACATCTCTTTGATATACTGATTTGCTTTCTTTTGGCTGTATACCCAGCAGTCTCCTGCTGGGTCACATGGTGGTTCTATTTCTAGTTTTTTGAGGACTCTCCATACCGTTCGGCATAGTGGCTGTAGTAATTTACGTTCCCACCAACAGTTTATGAGGTATCCCTTTCTCTACACCCTCACCAGCACTCATTACTGCCCATCTTTTGAATAAAAGCCTTTTTAACTGCAGTGAGAGATGTTTCTACATTTTTTGATTTGCATTTCTCTGATGATTAGTGATAGTGGGCATTTTTTCATACACCTGTTAGCCATTTGTGTTCTTTTGAGAAATATCAATTCATATCTTTTGCCCATTTTTAATGAGATTATTATTTTTTCTATTGAATTGTTTGACTTCCTCATATATTCTGGCTAGTAATCCATCATTAAATGGCTGGTTCTCAAATATTTTCTTCCATTCTATGGGTTGTCACTTCATTTTGATTGTTTCCTTTGCTCTGCAGTAACTTTTTAACTTGGTACGACCCCATTGGTCCATTTTTGTTTTACTTTCCTGTACTTTTCAGGTCTTAAGAAACCTTTGTCCAGACCAATGTCCTGGAGTATTTCCCCCAATGTTTCCTTGAAGTCGTTTCAGAGTTTCAGGTTATATTTAAGTCTTTAATTCACTTTGATTTGCTTTCTTTTTTATATGGCAAGAGATAGGGGTCTATTATTCTTCTGCATAAGGATATCCAGTTTTCCCAGCAGCATTTTTGAAAAGACTGTCCTTTCCCCCAAGGTATGTTCTTGGCACTTTTGTCAAAAATGAGTTCACTGTAAATGCATGGATTTCTGAGTTTATTATTCTGTTCCTTTGGTCTATGTGTCTGCTTTTATGCCATTAACACACTGTTTTTGTTACTATAGTTTTATAGTATAGCTGGAAGTCAAATAACATAATACTTCTAACTTTGTTTCTTTTGTTCATGATGGCTTCTGCTAACCTGGGTCTTTTGGGGTTCCATATAAATTTTAGGATTATTTTTTCTTTTTCTGTGAAGAATGTCATTGGTATTTTAATAAAGATAAAATTACAGATCAAACTCGTTGTTCTACCCCTCCCCATTTCTAACTACTACATTTGACTTATGTTAAAAAAAAAAAAAAATTCTGCTGAGTGCAGTGACTCACACTTATGATCCCAACATTTTGGGAGGTCCAATCAGGAAGATAGCTTGAGGCCAGGAGTTCAAGACCAGCCTGGCCAACATGGCAAAACTCTGTCTCTATTAAAATTACAAAAACTAGCTAGGTGTGGTGGTACACTCTTGTAGTCTCAGCTACTAGGGAGGCTGAGGCACAAGACCTGCTTGAACCTAGGAGGCAGAGGTTGCAGTGAGCTGAGATTGTGCCGCTGCACTCCAGCCTGGGTGACAGGGAGAGACTGCCTCAAATAATGATGATGATGATGATGATGATGATAGTAATTCCACAGTGTAGCAGTTATTATGTATAGATTCACATTTATTCCTCAAAACAACCTACTGAGATTGCTGCCATCGTAATATTAATTTTCCAGATGAGAAAATAAAACCATAGTGAGTTTTTTTGTTTTGTTTTTCCCAACTTGCCAAAGTTACTCAGTTGGTAAAGGATCGGCCTTAGATTTGACCCAGGCAGCTGACCTCTGGGGTCTATGCCCTGAAGACAATGCAACACTGCCCAGAAATTGGGAATTTCTAAAGGTGAAATTCAAAATGTTAATGACAAATTCCTTTTATCAAACACCTCCAATTCTTACACTGAGCAGCCAAACAGGACATATCTATGAGACAAATTTAGCCCAAGGGCAACAGTATGATACCTCTGGTCTATTTATTTCTTCCATTCTACTGATAAGAAAACTTATGCGAAGGGGACTCCACCTGTGTTTAAGTTCCTCCTCTGGGAACACCTTCTCACTCTGTTACTTCTTGTGCTTCCCATTCCTTAAGGAACAAGTTAGGGCCCAAGTCCAATGGAAGGATCCCTAAACATTTTGGTATGTCTGTCTTTGATGTGTACATATGTTCATTTGTTACCCTAGAGTCATTTTATTATAGTATGTCACATTTGTTAGGTCGGTAGTATAATGCATTTATGAGGTTCCTAATTATTATTAATTGACTTATTACTAGATTGTTACAAATAAGTTGGTAGGCGGGAAAGGAAAACCTGTAAAAGCATTACATTTCTATGGAGCTCTGTTAAAATATAGGAAAAAACTCTTACTAATGTAAATAGGAGTCCATATTCTGACCCAATGTATCATCAAGTTAATAATGATAGAGTGAATTAGGCAGTGCCAGAGTAATTTTCCTTGGCTCATCACAACAGACTAAAACAAATACACTACTTGAAACCCCAATTTTGTCCAGCTGTATCCAGACTACAGTGTGCAGGTGATGTTATATAACCTCACTAATTGATTAATTGGTTTCCCAACCCCAAAGTAAATAAAACCTTATGTGAAGGATGACCAGAAAACAAAAAGTGAATTATCACTGTTATTTTTAAAAAATCACAAAAAAAAAATGAAAGCAAAAGTACAAGAACCTAGGAAGTTCTCAAGATAGAGAATGTAGACAGACAAAAGCCTCAGGCAGCTTGAACTCAGCAAACAGGCATTTCTTCACCTGCAAGGTTGGAAAGTTCATCCATTTATTACTATCCAAATGAAATCTTTTCAGCAGGGTCAAAAGGGCCTTTATTTTGACATTTAATTCACTGAGGATGTATTTCCTCCCTTAGGATGCAAAATACCTCTCACATGCTTTTTCATTAATTGCGTTCATTTTTCAAGTTCCTTGCTTGATTTATAGTCAATTAAAAGCACCCTCAAAAGCCATGACTCATGTGTGTTAAGTACAAATATGATTAATGCGATTCCACACACTCCATCGAGGACCTGGCTGCTAACCAAGGTCAGTGTCATGGTGACATGACCAAGCAACATCTTGGTGAAAGACACTCACGGAGAGGGTAGAAAGCTAAGAGTGAAGGGTCATGGACAGCCTGGCACTGGATCCATCCAAATCAAAGAAAAAGCTAATTCTATAATACAGAGAAAAGATGAACTTGGCTATGAGTAGCAACAAATATGCAGCAGCAATTCTAATTATCTCATCCAGGTTGATAAAAGCGATGGGAAAATAAAGTGGCAAATTTCCTTGATGTATCACCACCAACATAAAAAAAAAAAAAAACAAAAAAAAAAAACTAAGAGACACTACGACAGAGAACTTTGGATAAAAACCAGGGCCCTAAAATCCTGGGTACAAATTTGGACACCACCAATTACAAGCAGTATGATCTCGGGTTCATTGCTTCACCTAGCTCAGCCTTTAAAGTCCTCACCTGTAAAATAGGCAGATAAGAGTACCTTTCCCCCAAGAGCTGTGAGGCTCAAGATGGCCTTCAACACACTAGGGAGCACACAGTAAATGTCAGTCATCAAGGACAGGGAGGCCTTTATGTGAAGAAGGTGCCTTGCTTTCTCTTGGCCTTCAACCATAATTGTAAGTTTTCTAAGGCTTCCCCAGCCATACTGAACTGTGAGTCAATTGAACTCTTTCCTTTATACATTGCCCAGTCTCAGGTAGTTCTTCATAGCAGTATAAAAACAGACTAATAAGAGCCCAGTCTGGCCAACATGGTTAAACCCTGTCTCTACTAAAACTATAAAAAATTAGCCAGGCATGGTGATGCGTGCCTGTAGTCCCAGCTACTTGGGAGGCTGAGGCAGGAGAATTGCTTGAAACCAGGAGGCAGAGGAGGTTGCAGTGAGCCAAGATCATGCCACTGCACTCCAGCCTGGGTAACAGAATGAGACTCCATCTCAAAAAAACAAAAACAGACTAACAAAGTAAATTGGTACCAGTAGAGTGGGGTGCTGCTATAAGGATGCCCAAAAATCAGAAAGCAACTTTGGAACTGGGTAACAGGCAGAGGCTGGAACAGTTTGGAGGGCTCAGAGGAAGACAGGAAGATGTGGGAAAGTTTGGCACTTCCTAGGGACTTGTAAATGGCTTTGACCAAAATGCTGATAGAATATGGACAATGAAGTCCAGGCTGATATGATCTCAGATGGAGATGAGGACTTGTTGGAAACTGGAGTAGAGGTGATTCTTGCTTTGCTTTGGCAAAGAGACTGGCAGCATTTTGCCCCTGCCCTAGGGTTGTGCAGAACTTTGAACTTGAGAGAGGCAATTTAGGGTATCTGGCAGAAGAAATTTCTAAACAGCAAAGCATTCAAGCATGACATAGGTGCTCTTAAAGCATTCAGCTTTATGTATTCACAAAAAGATGATTTGAAATTGGAACTTATGTTTAAACGGGAAGCAGAGCATAAATGTTTGGAAAATTTGCAGCCTGAAGGTGCAACAGAAAAGAAAAAAACACTTTCTGAGGAGAAATTCAAGCCAGCTGCAGAAATTTGCATAAGTAACATGGAGTCAAACGTTAATCGCCAAGACAATGGTTGGGGGGTGTGGTAAGAGGGAGATGTCTCCAGGCCATGTTAGAGGTCTTCAAGGCAGCCCCTCCTATCACCAAGGCCTGAGTCCTAGGAGGAAAAAATGGTCTCATGTGCCAGGCCCAGGGCTTTGCCACTTTGTACAGTCTTGGGACTTGGTGCCCTACATTTCAGCCCATGGCAAAAGGGGGTCAAAATGTAGTTTAGGCTACTGCTTCAGAGGGTGTGTGCCTCAAGCCTTGTTAGATAACACATGTGTTGGGCCTACAGGTGCACAAAAGTCAAAAACTAAGGTGTGGGAACCTCTGCCTAGATTTTGGAGGATATATGGAAATGCCTGGATGTTCAGGTAGAAGTTTGTTGCAGGGGCAGAGCCCTCATGGAGAACTTCTGTCAGGGCAGTGCAGAAGGGAAACGTGGGACTGAAGCCCTCACACAGACTCCTCACTGGGGCGCTGCCTAGTGGAGTTCTAAGAACAGGGCCACCATCCTCCAGACCCCAGAATGGTAAATCCACTGACAGCTTGCACTGTGCTTCTGGAAAATCCATAGACACTCAGTGCCAGCCCATGAAAGCAGCTGGGAGGGAGGCTGTACCCTGCAAAGTCACAGGGGTGGGGCTGCCCAAGGCTGTGGGAACCAATGTTTTATATCAGTGTGACCTGGATGTGAGAAATGGAGTCAAAGGAGATCATTTCAGAGCTTGAAGTTGTGTCTGTTCCTACTGGATTTTGTAGACACTTTGGTTTGGCCAATTTTTTGCATTTGGAATGAGTGTATTTACTCAATATTTGTACCTCCACTATATCCAGAAATCAACTAACTTGCTTTTGATTTTACAGGCTTGTAGGTGGAAGGGACTTGCCTTGTCTCAGTTGAGATTTTGTACTTGGACTTTTGGGTTAATGCTGTAATGAATTAAGGCTTTGGGGAACTGTTGGGAAAATGTGATTGGTTTAGAAACGTGAAAGGGACGTGAGATTTGACAGGAACCAGGGGCAGAATAATATGGTCTGGCTCTGTGTTACCAGCCAAATCTCATCTTGAATTGCAATCCCCTTAATTCCCACAATCCTCACGTGTCAAGGGAGAGACCACATTGAGGTGATTGAATCACGGAGGTGGTTTTCTCCATGCCTCATGCTAGTAAGTGAGTTCTCATGAGAACTGACAGGTTCATAAGGGACTCTTGCCCCTTATCTCAGCACTTCTCCTTCCTGCCACCTTGTGAAAAATGAGTTTTGCTTCTTCCTCTTTGCCTTCTGCCATGATTGGTAGTTTCCTGAGGCCTTACCTCAGCCATGCTGAACTGTAAGCCAATTAAACCTCTTTTCTTTACAAATTGCCCAGTCTGAGGCAATTTATAAAGTATGAAAATAGACTACATAGCTCTTAACATGCATATGCTTGTCACATTACCTAGAAACAGTCACTTTTATCAGCATTGGCATGTGGCCCTTCATGAAAAAGTCTCCTAAGAACTATCCCCGCCTCTTTGGAAACATTAACATATTAAAATTTCAGAAAAATATCAGAAAAGTCAAGAGGAAAAAGGGTGACATCAACCTAATACCTTAGATCAATGGTTTCCACAAAAGTTAGGTAAATAAGAATGTTTTTTACATTTTTTACAAAGCAAAATGTACTCAAAGAACTGACTTTTCTTCTGTAACTAGTCTTTACTCTTTTTATGTTTGTTTTTGATGCCAGGTGACCTTTTAAAAGAAAAGCCTGGCAAAAGTAAATGGTGGTAGTATTTTTCCCTCTTCATTTACTTACATTTTTACAATTCATACCCAGGCTTAGCAATATTTCTTTAAAATATACTCTCATCAATCTAAAATTAAAAAAAATTACTGGTCCATGAAGTTCAAGTACACTAGGATCATGGCTTTAGTCGCTTCTTCATCTCTTCATATTTTTAATGGCCCACATGATTTTTCTTCATTTATTTATTCATTTATTTTTTTGAGACGGAGTTTCACTGTTGTTACCCAGGCTGGAGTGCAATGGCGCGACCTCGGCTCACCGCAACCTCCACCTCCTGGGTTCAGGCAATTCTCCTGCCTCAGCCTCCTGAGCAGCTGGGATTACAGGCACGCGCCACCATGCCCAGCTAATTTTTTGTATTTTTAGTAGAGACGGGGTTTCACCATGTTGACCAGGGTGGTCTCGATCTCTTGACCTTGTGATCCACCCACCTCGGCCTCCCAAAGTGCGATTTTTCTTCAAAATTTCAGATGGCCATTATAAGAAAAGTGGATCTAGCTAAGGTCTATGAATAAAAGTAGAGATAATTAATAACAATAGTAACAGCAATAATAAGATGGCAATAATACTCGGCAGCTTCCGTGTATTTGTGACTGTGTTCTAAGCATGTTTGCCATTAGTTGATGCATCGGCTCTAGAAGCAGGGACTGCCATTATTCTTCTTACAGAGATGAGATAATTCAAACTTGGAGGATTCAAATAACTCACTCATGGCCATGGAGCTAATAAATGACTGTGTGCACATTTGAACTCTAGTTAATATGAGTTTAAAACTCTGTGATCTTAACCACAGTATTGTAAGCATTTGAAAGAAGCAACCGGAGCCCATCTTTACTAGAACCATCAGTAGGTGCGGTCCCTCCCCTAGTGTTTCTAACAGGGCACAGGGAGAGAAGTTTCTAGTGTTTCTAGGAAGTTAATTCTGTTCAGTGGGAAGATTTCCCTACTAAGGAGAGCAGGACATAGTCACAGGTGCATGACCTTGCTCTCCTGCTTAAACTGACCAACTTCATCCTATGCAGGCCCTGGTTGCTCTGAGACAGGTGGCTCCTTTGTGGTCTATTTCTGTCTCTATGTCTCTTTCTGACACAGGCAGCATCATTTCGTTAGGATCTTTGTACAGACTGCGATCATGCAGCAATACCCATGTGTTCTTCTATGTTTGCCAGCCTCCTTCACAGTTAGGCTGGCTGTCATGACTAGATCTTATAATAGAATGTGAGCAGAAATGATATGGCCACTTTGGGGCTGAGGTAGGTAAGCATCTGCACTGACCTCCCCATACTCTTTCTTATTCCCCTGTCTGCCAGCTCAGTGATAAAAGCTAGAAGCTACAAGACGGCAGGACCAAGTTGAAAGTAGCCTGGGACATCAAGTTCCTTCATAGAGGGCAACCACTGGGAGGAGATTTACCTAGGAGAACAGCCCAACTGCATCCACATGATCGGAGTGAGAAATAAACTTGCATTGTGTCAAGTCTTTGGGGTTGTTTGACCCTATGGCTTAGCTGAGCCTGCTCTGGTTAATGTAGGTTCTTTACTAAATATGTGAGGCAAGTTGTATTGTAGGTAAACTTAGCTGCTATGATTTCCGTCTGTTTATCTATGTGTCTATGTTCGCGTGTAGGTGGCCTAAGAGAAGTGACCCATAAAGAATGAACAAGGGTAAAAAAAAAAAAAAAAAGCACAGTTCTGGCCAGGCGCGGTGGCTCAAGCCTGTAATCCCAGCACTTTGGGAGGCCGAGGCTAGTGGATCACGAGGTCAAGAGATCGAGACCATCCTGGTCAACATGGTGAAACCCCGTCTCTACTAAAAATACAAAAATTAGCTGGGCACGGTGGCGCGTGCCTGTAATCCCAGCTACTCAGGAGGCTGAGGCAGGAGAATTGCCTGAAGCCAGGAGGGGAAGGTTGCGGTGAGCCGAGGTCACGCCATTGCACTCCAGCCTGGGTAACAAGAGCGAAACTCCGTCTCAAAAAAAAAAAAAAAGCACAGTTCTAATAATGGCTAGGTGGCCAATGGAGGTCTCCTTTCCAGACACCAAAGGCTGGACTCATCCCCTACTAATAGAGGCTGGAGGTCAAGCGTATGGTTTCTCCTAATGAGCTCAATGACCACATATTCCTCCATTTGCTGGAAAAAAAATCTGTTTGAGCTGATGGTAGCAAGACAGACTATTCTGTTTTATAATTTTGCAGAATGTAGGACAGTCAGGTTTTATCACTCGGCATCTTCCCAACTCAGCTAGGTGGCTGGTCAGTTGTGCAAGACAGCTATTCTTCGAAGACTGGGGATCTTCTGTTCCAGGTATCAAGATGTAACCAGGGTTGCTGTCCAATTCTGGTGGTACCAAGATGCCAGCTCTCAGAATCACACAATTGTCATGTTTGGGAAAAAGCAAGAGCTACCATGCTGGGTAATTTGAGGGAGCTGTGGGCTCCTGGCTGCTAGAAAACCCCTCCCATAAACTTTTTACAGATTCCTTTCCGAGTTCGAAGACCTTAAATGGATGCCTGCTTTCTGAGTTGTTGCCTTCTAAGCTGACTTCTCCTTTTTTCTTGTACTTCTCATTGAAAAATGGGAAGAATCATGTTTTCCCAGATAAACTTTCAAGACTGAGATGAAGCCAAGAAAGTTTCACCCAAGTTATCATGAGTTGGGGGCTTTGCATTATTCTCTGAAAGATGCAATAAAGAGCCCCCCTGGTTATGTGAGAAGAAATAGCTGAATGCTATGTTTTGATCCCAGCAGCTTGTTGAAAAATGGCTTTTTTAAGACGAAAGCAAGTCTAGTTAGTGGAGAGGAAAGTAGAATAAAGAGTGATTCAGATGTGAAGGAAATAAAAGGCTTTAGAACAACTGAGAGAAAGATGTATCAGAGATAACAGTGAATAAAATATTAGGGAAATAAAAGGATTGGAGGTGACCATTAGTAACAGTTAAAGTAGAAAAAGATAAGTCATTGAAAATTGAGGAGGAAGATGAAAAAGGATGAAAGGAAATATTACTGTCTGAACAAAGATAGCAGGAAGCCATCCACAGAATAAACATCCCCATAACCTGCTAAAAGCTGAACACAGAATTGGATGAATACAAGTCCTGGGGAGGGGGAGATATACTGTGTCTGTCAGGCAAAGAGACAGCACTTTCAGACAACTTTAAAGAAGAGTGAAGAGAACAGACATAAATTGATTCATTATGCTCTGCTTACACCCTCTGCCACACGAAAGTTCCCAAAGATTTATAACCAAAGATAAAGGAATATAAAGGTCAAATGTCGTGAGCAGGGCACAAGATGATGCAACTAGTTTTCTTATTGTGTACAACATTGACCTATATTCATATGACACTAAAATATCCCTAACCATTCCCTGGATCTTCGGTATGCAATGATCCAGGAAATGGTAATCGAAGCATTTTAAATGTTTTGGTTCTGTTTGGTTCTTTTCATTTTTCATTCAGATTTAGCCTTGTGCCAGGAGAGTCTTCAATTCGATAGCACATACAAGTCATTGGTTTCTTAATTAACCACATTTTTCCGAGATGGAAGGGTTTTGTTTTGCATTATAAGAAATACATGAAATAATCTAAGAATGAGAGAGGCAAGATCGAGAGAGAGAAAGAGAGGGAGCGAGGTAGAGAGACTAGCTTAAAATATTGGTTGGTTAGGTATAAAAGTTCATTTAACATGTGGGGCTTTTTACTTCCACTTGCAAGTGGAATAAAGCAAAACACTGCTCGTACTTCTGGAAATCCAGATTTTCCTAAATTATTTTCAATAGGGATTCTCAAGACTATGACAAACTTCTTCCTCATTTAGCCACAATCAACCTTACCTGTAGTCTCTACATTCATAATATGTTCATTGCTTTGAGATGAACTTGACAGTCCCTAACCAGATCTGCTGTGTATTCTTTGTTACTCTAGTAATATATACGGACATATGGTTTCACTGAGAGAGACTAATCAAATTTTGCTGACCCAACAATTCATACACAAGCATAAAAATTTAAGTGTCCTCAATTCTCATATCACTGACTTTTTCTAAATGTGTTATCATTGATAATCAACCTAGTCCCATTTAGCATTTACTAGCTTACCCAGAACCAATAACCATAGCCCACTTAATTACTTAGGGGATTAAAGCACACACACACACACACACACACATACACACACACACATACAACTGTGATATTGGAATGTACAGTATGGCCTACTTTAAATTAAAAAAAGATCCCCCAAAGTATGATTGTTTCCAGCTTCTCAGCAGTGAATTTAAAGCTCTTTGGTAGCATGAAGATTACAGAAGCAATCACATTTATAGGTCTACTTTGCATACCAACTCTATTAATTTCCATACTCAGGGTGGCTTCGCATTTCCAAGCCTGTTAACATAGATGCCATTTGGGATAATCACTTGGAAAGAAAAAATAAAAGGAAGATAGAGAAAGAGAGGAGAGGAGAGCCAGAAAAATGGTTCTCACAAATCAAGTTGTGTTTGAAATATATTGATTAGGATAAATACAAAAATGAAAAGACAAATGAGGGGTTCTGATGGCCTGACCCAGGAGTCACACTCAGAGATCAAATTAGCAGAAAATCACATATTGAAATTCACTTATTGTGCCAGCCCTGCACCTTGTCATTACAGACTCTAATTATTGAAATAATTTCATCGGCGTCATTTTATCAGGAGGTGCATGGGCTTCACCTTGGACAGCTCCCTTGATGCTCAACAGTGCATCTTCATTATTGCGTTGCTTTTAACTCTTAGAGTGTGTCCCAGCCTCACCGAATAATCCAGTCACGTGTGCTGTTTTCTTTCTTCATTTCTTTCCTTTAAACTTCCCAGCCACATAGTATAGGACTGAAGGAACTTAGCTAGTGTGGAAGGCAAACCTGAGACAATAAAGGCCAGTGCAGAATCACCTTCCTTGAAAAGACTTTGGAGAATCTGATCGGTTTATCTTATTTTATTCTTTTTTTTTTTTTGAGACTATCTAACTCTGTCACCCAGGCTAGAGTGCAGTGGTAAGATCTCGGCTCACTGCATCCTCCACCTCCCAGGTTCAAGTGATTCTCCTACCTAAGCCTCCCAAGTAGCTGGGATTATAGCCATGTGCCATCATGCCCAGCTAAGTTTTGTATATTTAGTAGAGATGGGGTTTCACCAGATTGCCCAGGCTGGTCTCGAACTCCTGACCTCAAGCCATCCATCTTCCCTGGCCTCCCAAAGTGCTGGGATTACAGGCATTAGCCATCATGCCAGGCTGCATCTGATCAGTTTAGATCAATTGTTTCCATATTATTCATTTCCAATCAGTAAGGAAGGCACTCGAGCTCACAATTAAATGGCTATTTGTGTACCATCAAGTTTAAATTCTATTGTGCTAAAACTGTACTTGTTACACATTTAGCAATGTGCCTGAACACTTATTAAAGACAAAATAATATAATATTGACATTAAAAATAAAAGAGATCATAACCACAGATATGAGGGATGCATATTTTAAATAAATCAATTGGAATTTGAGAGGATTTGAGTTTAATCCATAGAATAATTAGTGGAGGTTTAGAATCTTTCTAAAGACCATCTTATTAGTCTTAAGAATAAGAGTTTTTGATTCTTATGTCTAAAAATCCCCGGAAGCCGATGTCATGCTCTTACCATTATTTTGATCAATACTATGTATGAGAAACTATAGGTAGAACAGCAATCGGGAAGAAGGCAATGATTTTGCTCTTGGGGGTCTGCCCAGGGGAAATGAATTTCATTTCCTCTGCACAGTGTACAACTCCCGTTGGAGGCTGACAGCACCCTTTTCTGGGAATACCAATGTCTGGAAATACCAATGATAAAATACTAAAAAGTGATGTATATCACCCTATTAAAACCTCTAAGTTGGCCAGGCCCTAATTCAAGAACTTGCACCTGGGTCAAGCAGTGACATAAGAAAAATAATCAGAAAATGCTTAGTTTAGGAAATACCACATTCTGAGGCACATTCATAAACACTAGTAAATTCAAATATGAGAACAGTCTAAAAGCATCTTCGAGTGTCATTGCTTACAGTTTAGAATTGACTGGTCCTCAATGAATTCAGCTGGCTGATTGATATGGAACAGTTTCTGCTGAAATCCAGGAGTGCAGTCCAAATCTTCTGCAGATGTTAGCAGCAGCACCTGAGAAAACCAAAGTCATCTATATTTTAATAGCGGCTTGTGTGTTTGCCCTGCTAACTTTCACCAAATCTACAACTTTTAGAAATAAGCTGAGGTTCTGATTTCATGTCCCAAATGAAGAGGTAAGTTGATACTTTTCCAGTGGCTGCCAACAATTCTTTTTGGCACTGAGATTTGGAGAACATGCAAATGGCAACAGCTGCTGCAGTTTCCATTAAATTGCAGTTAAAGAAATAACTTCGTCAGATTTTTACACCTGCTACGATTCTCACCATGGTTTCCATGTGTGAAATTATATTACAGAAACTGTCAATTTTCCATGATGCCTAAGCTAAAACCAACTTCATTTTTATACAAGCAAAGAAGCACTGTCATCTATGAAGAGGAGAACAGAGAAAATGAAACTATTCTGTTGGAATTTACTTCTAAAAGGAATCCAGGGCCTGTTAAACATTCACTGTGGCCCAGTATGGCGGCCATGAGCCACCAGTGGATACTGAGTACTTTAAAAGTTGTAGGTCTGACATTGACATGTTGTAAGTATAAAATGCAAATTGGATTTCAATGTCTAAATAAGAAAAAGAATGTAAAATGGTTTATAATTTTATATTAGTTACACATTGAAATGACAATATTTTACATATGGAGCTGTGTTATTTACATATGGAGCTATGTTACGTATGTTATTAAAATTAATTCTACCAGTTTCTTTTGTACATTTGGCTACTAGGAAACTTAAAATTTAGAATTGCTTTCAAAGGTGCAGTTTTGCCTTTGCAGATGCCTGAGACACTTCATCTAATGGTAAAAAAAATTAGGTTATATGATTTGGAAAATAATGTATGGAATATATGTGATTCTCTCCAGGGCATGGTGTAACTTAGTGAAATAAGAAACGGTCTTAAGGTTTAGTAGGCAAAGTCTACAAGCTCATAAAAGCAGGGATTACCTCCTCCCCACCACCAACCACCATTTCTACTGAGCATCTACCACACACACTGGGACAGAGAAGAGGCCCCATGACACTTAGCAAATAAAAGCTACCATTTTTAATTATTTGGCCATCACTGTGCTAAACTCATCATATGCAAAAGCTATGAAATATATACCATTATAAGGCATATTTTACAGAAGATAAACCTGAAATTCTAGAAAGATTAACAAGCTTGCCCAAGATCATACCGTTAGAATGGGTGGAGTCCATATCTAAACCTAGGTTCAAGTGTCCTGAAAGGCACTTTCTTAGAGAGCCCTGACCATTCCCCTCAGACCTGCTGTGTCAGTGTGTGAGACTTGATTTTTTTGTTTGTTTGGTTTTGACTGAGATATGCCTCTAAAACTTGTGGAAAGGTATTTTATCTGAGCATGGTGGCAGAAGAGAGTATTTGGAAATTAATATCCTGGGAGTGACCGATAACCAATAACTGATGGGGAACGGTGTGCAAATACCCCAGCTCTCTCACCCCTCTGGTGAGATGACTTGGAGGTATGCAATTTTTTTTTTTTTTTGAAATGGAGTTTCACTCTTGTTACCCAGGCTGGAGTGCAATGGAGCAATCTCAGCTCACCACAACCTCCGCCTCCTGGGTTCAAGCAATTCTCCTGCCTCAGCCTCCTGAGTAGCTGGGATTACAGGCATGCGCCACCATACCCAGCTAATTTTTTGTATTTTTAGTAGAGACGGGGTTTCACCATGTTGACCCGGATGGTCTCGATCTGTTGACCTTGTGATCCACACACTCAGCCTCCCAAAGTGCTGGGATTACAGGCGTGAGCCACTGCGCCTGGCTCAGAGGTATGCATTTTTTATCCCAGTTTCCACCTGGGACTGAGTGCCAAGGTCTATCAGAGTATCTGGCTTGATAACTCACATTCATTACCTGCCTTCTCTTCCTTGACTTATTTCCTCATTTCCTATTGGTATTTTTCTATTTCTTAACTTTAATTTTTTTTTTTTTTGACACTGGATCTTGCTGTGTTGCCCAGGCTAGAGTGCAGTCATGGCTTACCGCAGCCTCAAACTCCTGGGCTCAAGCAATAATCCTCCCACCTTAGCCTCCCAAGTAGCTGACACTACAGGCACTTGCCACCATGCCCAGCTAATTTTTCTATTTTTTTTTTTTTTTTTTTTTTGTAGTGAGGAGGTTTCACTGTGTCACCCAGGCTGCTCTCAAACTCCTGAACTCAAGTGATCCACCCATCTCAGACTCCCAGAGTGCTAAGATTACAAGCGTGAGCCACTGCACCCAGCTAGCATTTTTCTTAAACCAACCTCTGCCATCACTCAAATTGGTTGCATTCAAATGCTCAACTCTGTGCCTGTTTCTTAGAAAACAAAACTTCAACATCGACCTCAAAGTCCTAACTACTGCACACAGAGAGTTGAAGAAAATTCATTATCATCCCTACCAGAGAACTCAAAGGAGTGTCAAAAGGTTGGAAGCTGTGGAACCAGAGCTTCTCTCTAAATATCAGCCCTCTGAAGTGCACTGAACCCCAAAGAAGGAGAGCAAGAATCAATCTCAGGGGGTTCACCATGTGGCTGGCCTGAGCAACATCAGAGAAATTGAAGTACGGGAGTCATCACCCTGACCAACATCATCACCCTCAAATCTAAGGGAAAAGAATGCTGTAGTCTGCCATCTGTACAGTTCTGCTTGTGAATCATGGATTCTCTTGTCATGAGAGCAGGCTCTGGTTAGATCACCCTGGAAGCAATCATAATGCCGGCATCCCAAGTGGCACATACACAGAATGCAGATGCAGGAGTCAGAAAAATCTGCTGGTGATTTTGCAAGCAGAAAATCTATAATAGCCAACATTACTTCAGTTAAATAGCAAATGGTCAAGGGTCACCTCCAAACACCCAGTGCCTACAATTATGCGTTAACCTTCTAACTGGCTAATTCTGCTCTCAGCTCCCAGACCAGGAAACTGGATATCCCATAGGAAGTAAGGAAGGTGAAATTTCTCCTGGAATCCTGAGCTTAAAACGTCAGGACTGAGAGAAAGCACAGTTAGTGGTGAGAAACAGTACTCTGTGGATGACCTGTGTTCTCCATCTTTGTCTACCTGTGGCTCAGTCTCTGAGATTACTTGGCAAGGTCTATTCAGGATTCCTCTAGAGTTATAATAAATAAAGACATATTTTTCAGTTGCTGACTCTTACTTAGGGAAGTGGGGAGTGGTAGGAGAACTTCCAAAGGCACATTATCTTTACAAATTCTTGGGACACTTCACCTACCAGACTAAAGTTAAATGATTTGTAACATAAAGGTCCACAGTATACTCCTAAGCCAGGGGTGACGTAGTGAGGTAAGAACTAGTCAAATCACTCATTCATTCACTCACTCCTCATGCATCATTCATTCACTTATTCACAAACATCTACTAGACTCCTGGGATTCAGTGAGGACGTTGCTACGCATCCAAAGCAATGACGAAAGTGCTACACAGAATAAGTAGTCGACAGTTGTTCAATATAATTATGGTCTCGAAAAGAAGAGAGGCATGAACAAATCATCATTTAAGTGATTCACCAAGATTGGAATTTAACTTAAAAGGACAATACAGATCTCTTTGGGAGCATGTAAAAGTTGGGGTATAGGGAATTCTAACTTCATCTAGGGTATCAAGGAAAGCAAAACCACAAAAGAGACATTTCTACTGAGATCTCAAAGATGGTTAAGAATCATCACTGGTCATTAGAGAAACGCAAATCAAAACCATACTGAGATATCATCTCACACCAGTTAGAATGGCGATCATTACAAAATCTGGAGACATCAGATGCTGGAGGGGATGTGGAGAAATAGGAACACTCTTACACAGTTGGTGGGAGTGTAAATTAGTTCAACCATTGTGGAAGACAGTGTGGCGATTTCTCAAGGATCTAGAAACAGAAATTCCATTTGACCCAGCAATCCCATTACTGGGTATATACCAAAAGAACTATAAACTATTCTACTATAAAGACACATGCACATGTATGTTCATTGCAGCCCTGTGTACAATACCAAAGACCTGGAACCAACCCAAATGCCCATCAATGACAGACTGGACAAAGAAAATGTGGTACATATACACCATGGAATACTATGCAGCCATAAAAATCGATAAGTTCATGTTCTTTGTAGGGACTTGGATGAATCTGGAAACCATCATTCTCAGCAAACTGACACAGGAACAGAGAATCAAATACCACATGTTCTCACTCATAGGTGGGTGTTGAACAATGAGAACACATGGACACAGGGAGGGAAGCATCACACACTGGGGGCAGTTGGAGGGGTAGGGAGGGATAACATGGGGAGAAATGCCAGATATGGTGTGCACTTAAAGTAAAATAAATAAATTTAAAAAAAAAGAATTATCGGGTAAAGGGAGAAAATGCAGACTCATCTTTTTAACCAACACGCTCTTTGCTTACACATGAATTATTTTGTGGCTCTTTGAATTTCATGTAACACATCACTGAAATTACAAAAATGAATTTAAAAATGACTCCAGGCTAATTCAGGACTTTTCTGAAGCCGAATATCTTACTAGTCAATAGTGGTAGAATGTTCTAGTTACAGCTATTGCCCCTTGATTTCTTAGCAAAATTCAAAACAACATCTATGCTTGAACTTGCCACCAATATCTACACTTCAATTTTAATCAAACTAAGTCTAGTAATGGGATGTAAAGCATTAAGCAGTACCCCTCATTGTTGTAAGAATTAGTACTTGTATATTATTCCAAAACCAGGAAAGCCCTTTCTCCAATATTATTAGATGTCACATATATAAAGACATACTTTTCCCTAAACTCTCTGTAAGTTTTCCAGAATAGTGCTCTGAGCATCATTCCAAATGCATCTTCAATGCTATGGCCATAATTATCTTCCTCTATGGCATTTTTTTTTCTATTTATGCATCAGTGAGTACCTAATAAATAAGAGGTAACTGAGACACCTTTGAAAGCCCAGCAATAATCAAATTCCATGATTACCAAAAGATTTCTATGATCTAAAAATGACCATGAGCCTGCTACAAAGATTCATGTTTCAGACAGACTATAAGCACAGGTCTAAGCCACACTGGTTCAGTTTTCTAAGCTGAAAAACGGAAGTCATGGTATCTTTTGTGTTATGAGAATTGAGTGAGTCAATTATTGTAAAGAGCCTTAAGTAGTACCTGGTACACAGTACTCGCTCAATAAATGCTTGCTAATATTAGTTCTATGTATTATATTTAAATCCATATTCATGATTCACTGATATTCTCCAGGGTAGAGTCTGAAAAATATTACCAACGTATCATTACTCTTGTTGTTATTATAAAACTGTTCAGTAAATAGACGGTTCAGATTATGCCCAGGGATATAGCAGGGACCTGAATCAGACAGTCGAAGATCATGGGGCATCTGCATCTCAGGATCAGCTGCACAATAAGAACGTCAGTACCTTTTGTGATTGCGTTGTGTTACCTTTGTGGAACACCAAGCATCCTTTAAAGAGACAGATCTCTGAGGTCGAAGATCTGTCTTCCATGCAGGAGCCACTGACCTATATTTGTGCCCAGAAACCAAATTCTCAAATCACATTCTTCATACCTGGTTCTCTTTTTAGCTTCCATTTACTTGCTGCAATACAGAACTTTCTATCTCAAAAAGAAAGGGTTTATGTTTATCCTGACAGGTACTGATTCAAGAATATAGCCAACTTTGGAGTTTGCTTCCAGAGAAAGGATTTTTTTCTTCTTCTCTCTCAGACTGTGGGTTGCCAAATGGCAGCATATGGGATGGATGTGGCCAGCAGATGTGGTTAGTTTAGCCAGAGAAGTCTGTCATCAACTTAAATTATCATGTTATACAGAGTGCACCTCTCCAAGCTTTTCTTCTCAGCACCATTCCCTGTTACTGTTCCTGCTCACTCTATTCAGTTAAGCACTAGCCTGGACATCTATGCATTTGAGTTGGAAACCTTTGCTTTAGACTTTGCAAATCGCTCTCTGAGCTATAAGAACTGTCATTGAGATTAGTCTCTGGCTACTCGTCACAAAAGGAGCTATACTCGGTGCTACTGGCTCCATTACAACAATTTTAGCTGTGGGATTAAGTGCTGGCCAACAGAATAAGGGTGGAAGGATTCACACTTCTTCTGGACATGCCCCCTGAATGTCCTGTGTGATCGATTCTCTTCTCCCGAGGTGGAATTAAGGACTCCCGGGGTGGCAAAGTCATCCAACAGAAAGAGCCCAGAAATCAATCAATGCACAGAAGACAGTCACTCGGGACAAGTACCCCTCAAGACACATCCATGCAACCCTGGGCAAAGTCACTGAGATTTGGTGTTGTTACAGCAGCTGACTGTACATTAAACATCGATGGGACAAGGACAGAAAAGTCTTTGATACCACTGACGTCACAGATATGTCTCCGAGGCCAGTGAGAAATATCAGGACTGAAGAAAAATATGACACAACTGTGTCCAAAGCAGCCACAGATAAAGAGAGACACTTCCTGCCACAAGTAATTATCTCACCAGGCTGGGAACACTCTCGGGTTGTATCCCCTCTTAAGCCAGCTCCAAAAAGGTATTTTCCAAACAAACACCCTTGTGTCTCTGGGATCGTTGTTGTTTTCCTTCCTCCAACACTTGATGCTTTTTTGCCATTAGTGTAGATGGACAGTTACTTTCTCCCTGCCACAAAACACCTCTGGTTTGCTCTTGTTAAAGTCAGTGTACTGACATCATTTTGGAGGGTCTTAGATTTGTGGGGAAGAAAGGATACTGCCTCTGACTTGCAGTATGTAAACATACCATAGCAATGTATTTTGATTGATTCTTTGATTGAGTCCAGAGTTCTGGAAGGGTTTATAAAGGCACACGACCTACAGGAAAAGCATGAAGCAATGTAGCATTCCAGGACATGCATGCACACATACACACACACACACACACATACACACATGTGCATGTACTCACTGCCTGTATTAACTCACTGCACCCATAATCCTGCTGATTCTGATCTCCTTAAAATGTCTCTGGGGTTTACAGCCCCAGGAACACAGAATACCTGACACCTTCTTGGTCATTAAGGTCAGAGAGACTTACACATGACTTTGTAGTTCTTGGGGAAGTAAAAGGAGTGACTACTTTTGGTTTGGTAGGTGGTATTGTTGCTTTCACATGTGACTTGAAACCAACATCCAAGACGTTATTTCTAAAGGATGCTACCCAACATATTCTCCTCAAACTATAAATAGGGAAGCTGCACGTACAAGCATCTCTCAGAGATAGTGGAGGTTCAGTTCCAGACCAGAGCAATAAAACACATGAAGTGAGTCACATGAACTTTTTGGCTTCCCAGTGCATATAAACGTTATGTTTACACTATAATGTAGTCTATTAAGTATGCAATAGCATTATTTCTAAAAGCAATGTACATACCTTAATTTAAAAATACTTTATTACTAAAAAATGCTAATGATCATCTGAGCCTTCAGCAAGTGGTCCTCTTTTTACTGGTGAGGGTCTTTCCTCCTTTATTATGGCTGCTGACTGATCAGGGTGGTGGTTTTGAAGATTGGGGAAGCTATGGCAATTTCCTAAAATAAGAAAACAATGAACTTTGCCCCATCTATTGACTTTTCCATTTGTGAAAGATTTCTCTGTAGCATGTGATGCTATTTAGTAGCACTTAACCCACAGGAGAACTTTTTTCAAAATTGAAATAAGTCTTCTCAAGGCCTGTCACTGCTTTATCAACTTAGTTTAGGTACAATTTGAAATCTTTTATCGTCGTTTCAACAATGCTCACAGCATCTCCACCAGGATTAGATTCCATCTCAAGAAACCACTTGCATTGCTCATCCATAAAAAGCAACTCCTCATTCTTTCACATTTTTTTTTTTTTTTGAGACGGAGTTTTGCTCTTGTTACCCAGGCTGGAGTGCAATGGCGCGATCTTGGCTCACTGCAACCTCCGCCTCCTGGGTTCAGGCAATTCTCCTGCCTCAGCCTCCCGAGTAGCTGGGATTACAGGCACGCGCCACCATGCCCAGCTAATTTTTTGTATTTTTAGTAGAGATGGGGTTTCACCATGTTGACCATGCTGGTCACGATCTGTTGACCTAGTGATCCACCCACCTCAGCCTCCCAAAGTGCTGGGATTACAGGCTTGAGTCACTGCGCCCAGCCCCTTTCACATTTTATCATGAGCTTGCAGTAATTCAGTCACATCTTCAAGTTCAATTTCTAATTCTAGTTCTCTTGCAGTTTTGACCACATCTGCAGTTTCTTCCACTACTGAAGTCTTGAACCCCTCAAAGTCATCCATGAGGACTGCAATCAACTTCTTCTAAACTCCAGTTATTTTGATATTTTAACCTCTTCCCAGGAGTCACAAATATTCTTAGTGGCATCTAGAATGGTGAATCCTTTTCAGCAGGTTTTCTATTCATTTTGCCCTGATCCATCAGAGGAATCACTATCTTTAGCAGTTGTAGCCTTAAAAAATGTATTTCTGACTTGAAATACTTGAAAGTCAGTATTTCTTCTTGATTCATGGGCTGCAAAATGGATGTCATATGAGCAGGTGTGTAAACGACCTTAATCTCCTTGTACATCTCCATTAAAACTCTTAGATGACCAGGTGCATCATCAATGAGCAGTAGCTCTCAACAGTGGGCTTCAAATATTGACTAAACCATGTTGTAAACAGATGTGCTATCATTTAGGCTTCATTGTGCCATTTGTAGAGCATAGGCAGAGTAGATTTAGCATAATTCTTAAGAGCCCTAGGGTGCTTGCAATGGTGAATGAGCATTGGCTTCACCTTAAGGTCACCAGATGCATTAGTCCCAAACAAAAGAGTGTGCTTGTCCTTTACTTCTTCACTCTACAAAAGTCCTAGATGGGATCTTCATCCAATATAAGAATGTTTCAACTACATAGAAAATTTGTTTTTTAAGGTGTCCACCTTCATCAACAATCTTAGCTAGATCTTCGGGATGACTTGCTGCAGTTTCTATATTGGCACTTGCTGCTTCATCTCACACTAATTTTTTTTTTTTTTTTGAGATGGAGTCTCACTGTGTCACCAAGTTGGAGTACAGTTGTACCATCTTGGCTCACTGCAACAACTCTCTGGGTTCAATTGATTCTCCTGCCTCTGCCTCCTGAGTAGCTGGAATTACAGGCATGTACCACCATGCCTAGCTGGTTTCTGTATTTTTAGTAGAGATGGGTTTTACCATGTCGGCCAGGATGGTCTTTATCTCCTGACCTCATGATCCACCCGCCTCAGACTCCCAAAATTCTGGGATTACAGGTGTGAGCAAATGCACCCGGCCTTCACCTCACGCTTCTACGGTTTCTTTCCCCAAACATCATGCACCAAACTCTGCTAACTTCCAGCTTTTCTTCTGCAGCTTCCCCACCTCTCTCAACCTTCTGAGAATTAAAAGGAGTTAAGGCTTTGCTTGGGATCAGGCTTTGGCTTAAGGGAATGTTGTGGCTGGTTTGATCATCTGTTCAGTCCACTAAAACTTTCTCCATGTCGGCAATAAGGCTGTCTTACTTTCTTATCATTCATGTGTGCCGTAGAGTAGCCCTTTTAATTTCCTTCAGGAACTTTTCCTTTGCATTCACAACTTTACTAACCGGCACAAGAAACCTAACTTACAGCCTGTCTCAGCTTTTGACATGCCTTCCTCATTTAACTTAATCATCTCTAGGTTTAATTTAAAACGAGAGACGTGCAATTCCTCCTTTCCCTTGAACACTTAGAGGCGAAGAAAATGCTTTATTGTAGGCTTATTCATTGGCGTAACCTGACTGTTGCTGTGTTTCAGGGAACAGGGAGGTCGAAAGAGGAGTCAGATGGGTAAAGGGCCATTTGGTGGAACAATCAGAGCACACACTTATCCATTAAGTTTGCCGTCTTAATATGGGCACGGTGTGTGATGCTGCCCCCCAAAAAAATCACAATAGAAACATCAAAGATCACTGATCAGAGATCACCAAAACAGATAAAGTAATAATGAAAAAAAATAAAGAAACTGGAAGAACTACCAAAACATGAGATAGAGACACAAAGCGAGCACACGCTGCTGGAAAAACAGCACCAAAGAACTTGTTCAGTGCAGAGCTGTCAAAGTGAAAGTTGATCCTACAAATTGGGCCATTCTTGTTATACCCAACTAAAATAAAGTTACGAAGCCAGGGAAAAAGCACACCAGAGACACAAAGCATTGCTCGAAGAATGTAATTCTCTGCGAGCCTGGCTGCTATAACCTGAAACCAGTTTTATCTGTAGCTTCAAGACAATTTGCTGCAACTCCAGGACTAATTTTCTCACTGATGTCGCTCACCACCTGAAGCTTGCCAGCCTCCCAGAACCTTACTAGTGCCAACAAACTTTCTCAAAGAGCAATACATAACATTTCTCATCGTTACAAAACCTCCAACTTTCTCTTTGTTCTTTAAACATATCAAAGAGCATCTAATCTGCATAAATGCCCCAAACTGCAAGTCTTTCTTCCCAAATAAAATGCTAAATTTAGAGATTCATCTGTACATTTTTATTTTGACTTAGACACCACAAATCTTCAATTTGTAAAACATAAAATATCGGTGAAGTACAAAAAAAAGTAAAGCACAATAAAACAAGGAAACAATAAAACAAGCAAAAGCATGGGGCAAAAGGCTAAAACTAACCTAAGTCTGAACTCTGGCTGTGTGGTCATTTCTCTGGCTTTTGGCAAATTAATTCAGAGTGAATGGCCTTCACATGCTCTTTGGTAGAGAAACTGTCGCTGGGAGGCTTCAATGAGATAACACAAACAGAATAGACAACAGTCCCCTAAAGATGTCCTCATCCTATTCCCGAGAGCCTGTGAATATGCTAGATTACATGGCAAAGGGTAATTAAGGTGGGCAATCAGCTAACATTAAAATAGCATGCTTATTCTGGATTACATAATCACATAGACCCAACATTATCACAAGTGTCTTTGAAAATGAAAGAAACAGTAAGGGAAAAAAACATGATGATGGTGAGGGCAGAGTGATGTGGTGTGAGATGAACTTAACCTCCATAGCTGACTTTGAAGATGGAAGAAGGGGCCCCAAGCCAAGGAATGTGGGTGGCATCTAGAAACCAGAGATGGAAGAAAGGGGATTCTTCCCAAGAGACTCCAGAAAGGAATGCATCACTGCCAACACCTTGATTTTAGTCCAGTGAAGCCCGCTGTGAACTTCTGACATTTGGAACTACACAATACTGTATTTGTTTTAAGTTGCTAAATTTGTGGTCATTTGTTACACCAGCCATTGGGAACTGATGCAGTCTACTTCAGCCTGGCTCCACAACAGACACTCAGAAAACATGGGTTTCCTTTACTTGGTATTGTAACATGTAAATGTAACTTCGGAAAACCAATGAAGAGGGCAAAACAGGAGTTGCAAAGAAAGGAGTAGCAGAGGAATTTGAGAGAGAGGCAGGAAAGGAAGGGAGAATGAGAGAGGGTCAGGGCTTTGGAATGCTTTGACAAGGCTGTCAGAGTCAGGATGTGGCAATGACTGTCCTAAGTGCACCTCTCCTGAACATAAATAGGAGATGTCTCTCACATTTTATTTTACTTTTTTATTTCGCTATTATTTTAGTAATTGCCTCTTTCAAGTTATGGGACATTTTGATCTGCCATGATGACAGCATCATTAGGTTCATTTTACAATTGATTTTCTTAGTGAACATTTAACATTTCTATTATCTGCTCGGCTCTGGCCTAGATACTAGAGATGGAAAAATGAATAAAGCCCTTAAAAAACTCATTATCTAGAAGGAAAGGCAGACACATGGACATATAATAAACTACAACATATGTGCCTATACATTGGGAATCAGTTAGAAAGTAGTTCAGAGTAAAGATTCCCGAGCTAGACTAACTGGGTCCAAATCCCAGTTTTTCCAGTTAGTTTCTATGTGACTCTGAGCAAGTCACTTAACTTCTCTATGCCTTAGCTTCCTCATTTGCAAAGCAAAACTAATAACTGTGTCTACTCCCACTGGTTGTAGGAGTCAATGAGTTAACACAAATCAAATGTTTTAGATGAGAAACTGGCTCACAGTATGTGTTATGTGCTAATTATTATTTATATTGATATCCAATATATATTCATTATATTAAGTATATGTTAATATTATAGTTAAACTAATATAGAAGGTATGTATAAAGTATGGTGGAAATATAAAAAAAGGAACATGTTTTTGAGATGAAAGTAAGGACTTGGACCATGTCACAGACAAGGACATATTAGAAAGATGATTGAAACTTTTTATGTGGCAACATCTAAGAACAAATGTTCCATGCAGAACTTGGGTCAGTTTAAACACCGTAGCATGCCAGTTCAGGAAACATGAAGTCATTTGGTAGAAATAAACTCTGGGTTGTTTTCCACATTATTTGAAGGTGTTTTGTCTCAAAATAGGACTGATGCATGCCCTCCTTCAGTTTGGATAAAACGGAGCCAAGAACAATCCACTCAATGAAATCACAATTTTTGTCTACATGGAATTAACGTTTTACCATTAAGATTCCAGGATTAAGAACCTGGGCTCACTTGGAAAAATACAGTTTTGTAGCCAAGGGTGGTGGAGCACACCTGTAATCCCAGCACTTTGGGAGGCAGAGGTGGGCAGATCGTGAGTCAACAGATCAAGACCATCCTGGCCAACATGGTGAAACCCTGTCTCTAGTAAAAATGAAAAATTAACAGGGCATGCAAAAAATTAGCAAGGAGGCCGAGGCAGGATGTTCACTTCAACCTAGGAGGCAGAGATTGCAGTGAGCCAAGATCACAGCACTGAACTCTAGCCTGGTGACAGAGCAAGACTTCATCTGAAAAAAGCAACAGGCCGGGCATGGTGGCTCACGCCTGTAATCCCAGCACTTTGGGAGGATAAAGTGGGTGAATTGCCTGAGCTCAGGAGTTCGAGACCAGCCTGGACAACATGGTGAAACCCTATCTCTACTAAAATACATAAAATTATCCAGGCTTGGTGGCATGCGCCTGTAGTTTCAGCTACTTGGGAGGCTGAGGTAGGAAAAATGCAAGAATCTGGGAGGAGGAGGTTCCAGTGAGCTGAGATCACACCACTACACTCCATCCTGCACAATAGAATAAGACTCTGTCTCAAAAAAGAAAAGAAAAGAAAAATACAGTTCTGTAAGAATTTAAGTTAGTGCACTGGGAATGGTTGGCTTGCTGGCTGGCCCTCAGTAGAAACCAGAGGATGTACCTGGTCAGGGTTCGTGGTATTTGCATATACTTATAAATTTTTTTTGTAATTAAATTAGTGAAGTCAAATGCCAAATAAGACCTACTTTCCTTAAGTCAAATAAAGGAGCCCCTATATGACATACTCTTGGGTGGGCCTTAGTAATCCCAGGGAGTTCGATTCAGAATATAATGAATGCCTACCATGTGCCAGGCACTGGAACACTTGTCTGGTTCACACCAAAAAACCCTGAATCCACAGAGACAACAGATGGGAAACTTTGTAAATGAATAGGTCTGGAATTTGAGGGTCAGCCTAATGGAGGATGCCGCTGGTGGCTGCGGCCAATACCTCTGCCAACCTCTGATCTCAGTTGCTGCTGCAGTTTCCGAAGAAGTCAGGCTTGCCCCTTACGGTGCCCTCAGTCTCTCTGCATTCTGCATTGGTGCTTCCTCCTACACTGCAGGAGCTTGGTTCATGTGAGGAAAAGCAGAGCTAGGAAAGGAGGGGGAGTTCATGCTTCTCCGGACAGCCTTCAGTGCATCGGAAATGACAGCTGGTTGAATGCTCCCACCTGCCTTCTTGCAGACAGACACGTCTGAGAGTCATTCCCTGTACTTCTCCAGGTCCTTGTGGAGTGACCCCTGGCTGTGTATAGCAGTGTCCTCAAGGATTGCCTAATACACTGGTTCTTTCTCCTCTCCTTTCTCTTCATCTTTCCCTACTCCTTCTTCCTGGATCAGACTACCTCTCAAAGAAAACCACTGTACCTGGTTCTCATCTCAGGCTCTGATTTCAGAAAAACATACCCCCATATATCAATTTTATGTCATTGCTGTAACAAAGTAATGCTATCGGAGGGGCTTAAAAATACTTTATTACCTTACAGTTCTAAAGTCGGAAGCTACAGGGCTGAACTCTTGCAGGAGAGTCTGTTTTCTCCAGCTAGGCCATCTAATCCTTTAGTTCACAGCCTCCTTCCTGTTTCAAGCCCGCAGCATGGCATCTTCTCATCTGTTTCTCACTGTCTCTCTTCTCCCATCACATTGTCTTCTGTTTCTAACTCTGGCTCCTCCTACTTCCCTTGCATAAGCTTGTGATTACATCATGCTCATCTAAGTAATACAGGTAACCTTCACACATTCTGAAAATTAGGATGTGGACTTATTAGGGGACCATTACTCAGCCTACCACAGCCCATGAGAAGCTTATAGGAGGGAAGGGAAAGTTCTATAAATACAGCTATAGTACAAAATATCCACGAGGGAGTCATTCCATGATCACCCACATTCCTGGCAATACTTACCTGTGAAATCAGGAAAGCCTAAACAAAGACCTCATTGATAGTGAATAGTCACATATCCAGACCTGGTGTTGTGTCAATTGAATAATTAGATTATGAACTTTTCTTGCCTAGAAATAATTATCAGATCCTACTCGGCCTCGCTGTGAAGTGGAACATTTTATTCCAACTGTGCAACTCTCAACACTTTCTTCTCAGCCAGACTTTAGACAAGATGTCAGATTTGTCATCACATGGGAAGGTTTTTATTAATTATCTTTCAGAAGCAAAGTCCTTTTTGTAATTTACTTTTTCACACCAGAAAAATTCTTCTATTGAACTAAAACGTCTATCTTGTTAGGCTGTTTTTTGTTTTTTTTTTTATTCTGCTAAAGTTTCTCAATCTAAAAAGTTCTAGAAGAAAAGAAACAAATCAAGCACAAATTGGTGTGGAAGGCAAGGAATTGATTGTGTTAAGCAGAATGCCACATATCTTCCCCTGGGTTGCAGTGTATGAACATGCTTCTTTTCTTTAAAATATAACTGCCTAACAGACAGTTAAGATGTTTCCCTGAATGTTCATACAAACATTTAACCATCCTGAATTAGAAGAAATTTAAACAATTGCTCGACGAATGCCAATTGGTATTCATATTCTTAAGGACTTAATTCATATTCTTAAGGACTCATTCACTGATGCAAGTAGCGTCTACTGAGTACCTACTGTGTGTCAGTGCCAAGACAATATACAAAAATTAGTAAGGCAAGTTCCCTATCTTTAAGAAACACAGACCATAATAGGAAAGACTAACATGCTAACACCTTCTTTAAAAGGACAATTTTAAAAGTTTAAGGATGGAGTTAGTAATCTAATACAGGGATGCCCCAACCCCCAGGCCATGGATGGGTGTCCCTCTGCAGACTGGTTCCTAACAGGAACCAGTGGCAAGCAAGAGATGAGTGGCAAGCTGGTGAGCGAAGCTTCATCTGTATATACAGCTGCTCCCCAGCACTAGCTTGACCATCTGAGCTCCGCTTCTTGTTACACCAGCAATAGCATTAGAGTCTCACAGAAGCACAAACCCTATTGTGAACTGCACATGTGCAGGATCTAAGCTGCACCCTCCTTCTGAGAACCTAATGCCTGATGACCTGTCACTGTCTCCCATCACCCCAGAGGGGACCGCCTAGTAGCGGGAGAACAAGCCCAGGGCTCCCACTGATTCTACACTATGGTGAGCGCTATAACTATTTCATTATACATTATAAAGTAATAATAATAATAGAAATAAGGTATACAATAAATGTAATGTGCTTGAATCACCCCAAATCATCTCTCCCCCATGGTCCCTGGTCCATGGAAAAACTGTCTTCCATGAAACCAGTCCCTGCTGCCAAAAAGATTAGGGACCGCAGATCTAATAACAGCAAAACAGAGAGCAGATCTAAGTGAGTCCTCAGGGAGGGGTGAGTAAGGTCACTGGAGAAAGCACTGTTCTAGACAACTCCTGTTTAGTTGGTTTAACCTGTGTACGCTTATATGTTTTTTTTTTGTTTTTTTTTTTGTTTTGAGACGGAGTTTTCACTCTTGTTACCCAGGCTGGAGTGCAATGGCGCAATCTCGGCTCACCGCAACCTCCGCCCCCTGGGTTCAGGCAATTCTCCTGCCTCAGCCTCCTGAGTAGCTGGGATTACAGGCATGCGCCACCATGCCCAGCTAATTTTTGTCATTTTTAGTAGAGACGGGGTTTCACCATGTTGACCAGGATGGTCTCGATCTGTTGACCTCGTGATGCACCCGCCTCGGCCTCCCAAAGTGCTGGGATTACAGGCTTGAGCCACCGCGCTCGGCCTCCTTATATGTTAAACAAGTAAAGAATTGTGCAGTGTGAAGAACTACAAATGAGGGTAGGCCTCGAACTCTCAAGGACTTGAAATTCAAGGACCACCATCGTTTGTAATCCTTAAACTTTCTTTGGTGCAGCTCCTGGCTACTACTCAGGAATCAGATGTCTCAAGACTGAGCTATCCTGACGATTAAAACAATTCCTTTATTTCTTCGACAACAGCTTTTTAAAAGGCAAGAATTTTTGAGAAGATAGGAATTAGAAAGTAATTTAATATGCAACTCTTCTTCTGTCTTTTATTTCTAGAGTAGCATGCAAGATTATATATATATATTTATATATATATAAAATATATATCACATTATATATAATGTCAAAGTAGAATGCAAGGCAAGCTCAGATTTCGAGGGAGAAATACAGGGAATTCTTCTAGCAGCGAGGGGTATCTGAAGGTATCCTAGTAAGTGTTTAACGACCACCTCTCCAAGAAAGAGATGCCTTGATTTGTGACTTTTGACAATGTCCAGGGGGTAAATGTTCCCATCACGGCTAATTTCAAGCTACCCGTGTGAAATGACTGAATACTGAGTTGTGAGGAGCTGGGTACAACTGTCTTTCATGAGTTAAGCAGCTCCAGCCCAGAACTAGGTATTCCACTTCCTATTTCTAGGTCATATGGATTAAGAACTTTCCTGAATTTTTGTAGGACCTTCACGAATGTAAACCTTCATACCACTGTACCACAAAGTAGAGCTTTCCTCTTTCCCAGAGTGACATTTTGTAATAAGGGAGACAGTTACACTATGTATGAGTAAAAACAGCCTGGGAAACCCTTCTAGTAATGGAGCAAAATGGGCCACCACAATTTTGGTTTTATAGTAAGAGAAAATGCAATGAATCCTTAATCATGGCTGTGTGTTATTTAAATATTGCTTTTGATGTTTTATCCAAAGTCCCAGCTCAAATGATCAGAGATAATCCTGCCTCCTGACATAATTAGGGAGCTTCTGCTTTGCTAAGCTAGAGGATAATCAATTTGACCTTGAAAGTTTGTCTATAGTGCCATACTACTGTTCAGAACACAGACGTGTCAGCCACACTAGTTTCTCCTGTGATAGTTAAACACCAGCCAAAGGCTTTGTTCCAAGGGCAAGCATGCACTAACAGAGAGGCTGCAAAAGATGATGGCTGGCAGGTCCCATATGGCCAGGGTATCTGCTAGATGGCCTTTAGCTCGTAGAGGCTGCCATTCAAATATCAAGGATTTTTACCAAGTGTCTGGATTTGGGAGAGCCAAGAGCTTCGAGTCAAACAGGGCGACACTCTGCAGATGATGAGGATAACCTCCTGATGGACAGGCCTCATCTCTAGATGCCCATAGGCCATGCATCCCATGTGTCCCCACCAACAAGTACCATTTGCCTTCTGTCATCACAGTTGTACTGTTCTTTGCCTTATATTCAACTACAAGTGATTTCTGGTTTGTATTTGTGTCTTTATATAGATGTTTCTTATACCCAAGCCTCCTCACTCATTGACATTAACTTTCTGACCTTGCCAAGCACCTGAGTTTCCTCCCTTCGCCTGCTAACACTCAGAGGAAGAGTTTCCCTTGAATGGTAGCAGAGAAGTCATTTGTGGTACAATGAAAGTGCCACCACCATTAAAATGTCTCCAGTTATCTTCCTAAAGCGGCTTCCATATTTAATGTCTTCTAGATTCTAGGAACCTGAGTCAGACTGCTGCCCACGTTTTATTTTTCTTTTTATTTTTTTTTGAGACAGAGTCTCACTCTCTCACCCAGCCTAAAGTGCAGTGGCACGATCTCAGCTCACTGCAACCTCCGCCTTCCAAGTTCAAGCAATTCTCCTGCCTCAGCCTCCTGAGTAGCTGGGATTACGGGTATGAGCCACCATGCCCAGCCAAGTTTTTTGTTTTTTCTTTCCAGAGCATCAGTCCCCACCTTGTTATCCCACTTGTTCAAAGGCAGAGAAATTTTAGGGCAATAAAGGTGGTTTCATGTTGGTCTCCCCAAACTAAGGATATCCCTTCGTCAGTTTCACCACAGGATCAAAACATCACCCTCTTCTCTAACCTCCTAAACCTGCTTGCCACTAAAAGCAAGCAAAATTGGTATATCTTGATACAGATTCAGTCATAAGCCCCCTGCTTATCATTACAGTATTAACTTTCAGTGTGGGGAAGGGGGTCTCTTCTTCTCATCAAGCAAACCTTTGTCAGGTTTTGAACTAAAAAGAAAAAAATCATCTGAGCTGAAATAGTTTGAAGGAACATAACTTTTTCTTCTCATGTCTGTTTGAGTCCAGAAGTTCAATTACCTGAAATTTCATGAGTCAGTCCTTTGGATATTTTCAACCCAAGCTGGATTAATGTAATATTTCAAAGTGTCTGCTAATCCTACTGCTCTTTCAAAGTAAGTCTGATTTTTCTTGCGGAAAAATAGAGTGCCTCTCCCATAGTAGAACTTGGAAAAGAAGGGATTATCTTCAAAAATTATGCAGTGTAAAATATGATAACTTAAAGAGCTTCTACAGTAGGTGTGAGGACTACACGAGAGTCTCCTCGGCTTGTCAAACATCAGCTACAGACTTTATTTCAAGGGCAAAAAAGCTCTAGCAGAGAGGTGCACATGGGGATGGCCACAGACCCCATCTGGCCCCTGTATTTATTAGTCGGCTGGCAAATCCATTGTCCAAGTTGGAGGTGCTGAGGGCCAGAATGAAGGTGGTTGGAGGAGGAACAATATGGGGAGGTAGCGCTGGATTCGTGCTAGAAAGATTGATCATCCTGATTTCCTGGGACCGTCCAGCTTTCCATTTTAGAAGTCCCATATCCCCAGAAACCCTGCAGTGCCAGGTATCTGAATCCAAGCAGGAAATTGATGGCATACTCAAATTGAGCAATGTGAGAAGAGATGGATGCAGGAACTAGGAAAAGTATAGTCAGAGTCAAGGAGAAGGCGCCTACAGCATAAAGCAACATGCCAGTAAGAATGGGGCAGCTTTCCCACATCTAAGCCTAGAGAGCCAGGGGAAGGAACAATTTCCAGACCCAACAGAAACAGCTACAGGGGGCTCCCTGAAAAGAACTTTAATCCCCAATGGAAGGACAGAGCAGCCTGCAGAGACTTATTCTACTCTCCTTCTGAGCTCTTGCCCCAGTCCTCCATTAGCAAAACCATTGACTGGCAAATCACAGCCCATAGGCCACATCTTAGCCTACTGCCTGTTTTTGTAAATAGTTTTACTAGAACACGATCATGCTCATTGGTTTACCTATTGTCTATTTCTGCTTTCATGCTACAATGGCAGAGCTCAGTAGCTGTCCAGAGACTGGATGGCCTGCAAAGCCTAACCTTTATTATCCAACTCTTTGAGAAAAAGTTAACAGACTCATGAGCTGAACCCACTGGAAGACAGAGGGCCAGGACCTTTATACAAGGCCAGAGCAAGGTGAAGTAAGCCAAAGAATGAGCCTGGAGGGGACAATGAAGTGACCCATCACACTCCTTAGCCAGGACATCAATCACAGAACTAGAGAAGTACTGGGACAACCTAGGCCAAAAAGGTGAAAACAGAGGTCCCCACAGTGACTCTCAGTGTAAACAAAATGATGAACTTCTTAAGCAGCCCTCTGTGAACCAGGTTTTTGAATTAGGCTCATGCAGAGATGGCACAATTGTGGAAAGATGAGGTTTGAGAAGCCCGGAAGCACTGAGCATCTCCACGATATTACTATTATTTTGGTGATTTTCTCTGAAAGTTCAGTATTTTCTGAAAACTTTTTTCGACATTCAAAGACAATACTTTAAATAAATAAACAGGAAGCTTTGTATTCCTGGGGGCTTTGTTTATTCTTTGGGACAGAGAACAATGAATATAGTAATTGCCAATATCCATGTGGCAAATATTGAGGACCTACCACCTGTCCATCCCTATAGTGGATGCTAGTGATCACACAGTAAACAAGATGGGCATATTCTTCTGCCAGAAAAATACATCCTCCTTCTAGTTGAGGAGATACCCATGAACAAGAATAAAATAAGGACAAAGGATAACTTTAGAATGACAATTCTAGTAGAGAAATTAGTGGTGGGGAACAGGCAAGCATCCCCTCACTTCTGGGAAACAGGCAGGTATCTGCAATGAAAAGGGTGAGGACTTGGTCACGGGGAACTTGGGGGAAGACCTTTCAAAGGAGAGCCAGCAGCTAGCACAAAGGTAAAGCTTTGCTGCCAGGATCCGTGAGGTGATGGAAGGAGAGTCAGGGTGGTTAATGAGTAGTACTGGGGATGAAGCCAGAGAATGAGTAGGGGCATTATGGCCTCTAGTCCTGTGCAGAAAAGGTTACAAAGCAGATTGGGGACTGCAATGTTGGAAAGGTCTGCTTGAAAGGTTGGCCCTTGGGGGGCATCTGGGAACTTGGGTTTGGAGAGTATTCCCACGCCCATAACTGATAAGAGTGGCTCTAAGTGGCTAATATTTGTAAGAACTATTTGGTTTATGCTGAGCTCCTGCTTTCCTTCTGGGAGTCAGGAATGTTGCCATGTGTCAGGCTGACAGTGCCTATGTGACCAGCTTGACCAGCTTCCAGTAAAAACCCAGGGCACTGTGTTGAGAAACACTGCAAAGGAGAACGGACTTACAGAGTGCCCACAGAAACTGGTAATGAGAAACATATAAACAAGGAACAACAAACTGCAGAAGGCCACAGGAGGCCTCTGAGGAGGAGGGGCTCTTCACTCCACCCCTACTCTATAGATCCAAGTAATTCTAATTAATAAATAGTGTGGATGATCAGAGCTTGGGGCCTTCACTCTTACCTCTGAAGTAATAAAGTGATGGTCCCCTGGTCCCACTTTTTCTCTTAGTCTGTCTTTCTCTCATTCCTTTGTCACCACTGAACTCAGGGTATCCAGGGGTGATGTGGGGCTCATGGATTCCCTACACACTAAGTCTCCAGTGAGCTTCCCTAGTAGAAACTATTTCACACATGGTGTCACCGTGTGTTGCTTGGGGGAGTTAAGCACATCCTATGTGACTGCGCTGGGAGAGGATTGTGGAAATCTTGTATCTGATTTCCTCCAGACTTTGTTCATAGGCCTTTGACCTTTGCTGGTTTCACTTTGTATATTTTCTTAACTGTAATAAATCTTAACCATGAGTCTCCTAGGGGATCGAGGAACGTGGGAGTGATCTTGGGGACCTCTAGGACCTCCTAGGACTAGGGGATCAAGGAACCTGGGGGTGGCCTTGGGGACCTCTCACATAAATGGTGGATCTAAACTTCATTTATTTGTTCTGTGCCAGAAACCAAGGGGGAGCACTTCACATGGAATTTTCCATGGAATCCTCACCACAAGCTTCTGAGGTAGGCAAGCTCTCCCCATCCTCTCCATCCCTATTTTACAGATAAAGTAATTAAGATTAAGACAGTTTCAGCCTCTCACGGGAGGTCACCCCACAGAGCCTGATGGAAAATCCACGTGGCCTAACTCCCATTCCCACCATTCACCCCCTGGGCTCACTCACCCACAGTACCCAAACTGCCTGCAGAAAGCACAGGAATGCTTTTGCATATTTGTTTGACTTCCACTCGATGGGGTGACCATTTTAAGACTTTAATCTATTTTATCATGAGATGCTCCAGCAAAGCTCATTCAAGCTCCACCTCTTAATCTTGATAGTGAATTTGAGCCTTTGTTATAAGAAAGACCATTAAGATTTGGCAATAAGATTCTTCAAGGGTGATAAATATCTCTTTAAAGGCACTGCATATCCGCAGACTAAATAATGCTGTCTTAAAAATGAAAGTCACACTTGGAGAACAGAAAGGTGGGTTATGAAAATGCAGATTAGAATGACTATTGGCTGAATTGAATTCAGCTCATCTTGTCATAAAGAAGCATGAGTTGGGGTAGGCCCTTTCTAAGTTGAGTCCAGGTGTACCACAGAACACAGGAACTTGGCATCAGCGGGCTCATCATGATTTATGATGTTTGCTATTTGAAGGCAGCAGTAAAAAATGCCAAGATGCTGTCATTTTCATTATCCCAGAACTGATCTGTGCTCTTCTGAAGATGAAGATCTCTGTAGGCCTGACATCCTTTCTCATCAATATTCCTCAAAGCGGGATACATATGCCCACTTGGGCATATGACACAATTTTAGGCAGTATACTCAGATGAACATTGTTAATGCTAATAATTATGCCTTGGCCAGGCACTTTGGGAGAACACAGCCCAGCACTTTGGGAGAACAAGGTGGGTGGATCACCTAAGGTCAGGAGTTCCAGAGCAGCCTGGCCAACATGTGAAACCCCATCTCTAATAAAAAAAAAAAAAAGTACCCAGGTGTGGTGGTGCGCACCTGTAGCCCTAGCTATGCAGGGGGCTGAGGCACAAGACTTGCTTGAACCAGGCAGGCGGAGTGAGCAGAGATCTTACCACTGCACTCCAGCCTGGGTGACAGAGTGAGACTCCATCTCAAAAAATAAAAATAAAAAAATTATGTCTTAATGCTTACCTCCTATTTACAGTAAGCAATACTGATTTCCTATTTATGGCAATGAGAGGAAATTTCCTTTCTAAATATATTTGCACAGAATAGTAAACTGATCTAAATAACAGTAAAGACTAAAGAGAATATGTTATGTATATATTTGAAAACGTATTCTCTTTGTATATATGTATATATTTAAGATTTAAGTTGGGTAAACACTGAAGCGGATAACTTGTCTCAAAAGGGTTGGATAGGAAAGACCTATGGGGGTACGAAAACTGACATGAGGGTAGACATCAGTGAGAACCAGAAAACAGTAAACACATTCTAAACTTAAGACCCATGTCTATCCAAGTGCAGTCTCTGGACCTGCAGCTTTCTGGAAGCTTGTTAGAAATGCAGATTCTCAGGCCCTACCTCTGCCCCACTGATTCACAAACTCTGGAGGGAAAACTCAGCAATCTGTCTCTTCTTAAGCCTTCTGGATGATTCCATGCCTGCTCAGATTTCAGCACCACCAGGTGAAATGACTCATCAATCTTTCATTCAATCAAAAAAGGTGTGGTGGCTTACGCCTATAATCCCAACATTCCAAGAAGCTGAGGTGAGTGGATCACCTGAGGTCAGGAGTTCGAGACCAGCCTACCTAGCAAAACCCTGTCTCTACTAAAAATACAAAAAAAGTAACCAGGCATGGTGGCAGGTACTTATAATCCCAGCTACTAGGGAGATAGAGGCAGGAGAATTGCTTGAACCCAGGAGGCAAAGGTTGCAGTGAGCCAAAATCGTGCCACAGCATTCCAGCCTGGGGGACAAGAGCAAAATTCTGTCATGAAAAACAAAAACGAACAAACAAAAAATGCAAAGCGAATCAATATGCAAAGTTCATATTCACACTTAAGGCCCTGAAAATCCACATGGGAAGAATGCATTTCAAACATTTTACCAAATACATACGACACATGCTGTGAGTGAATCATGGCAAATTCTGATGAGTGGGACCTAAGTGATGAGGCTTTGCTACTTAAAGGGGCTCAAGAGCCTGGGTTTTCTCCTGGGGGAGTTGGTAGCAGAGACTTCTTGGTGTGATCGAGACATGTATTCACTTTATTGTCATAGACTGATGGAGCTGATGAGACTCTGGCCAAATATTAAATGTCCTTGATCTGCTGGAAGCAAGCATACATATGGATTAATCATCACAGCAGGGCAGTTCCAGCCTCCTCCTGTGCATGGGTTGAGACCTGCAAAACTAGAGAAACTTCTATCTCAAGAACAGGAGCAAGGAGGCCACTGATCACGGCTGTGGATGGGCAGAGCATCTCCTCATAAACTGGGAGCATAGGACTGTATGCACCTACTGCCTCTGGCAGGTTAAATAACCAGCAGAGGAATTGGAAATGACTGAGCAAGGGTAAGGCCAGAAAGAGGAGCGTTTTATCGAATCAAGAGCTACAGCAACTGAATTCACTTTCACCAGGAAGCACATTCCAGAAAATTTGCTGGGTGGGTACAGTATTTGCAGCTTGGGATATGGTCCCTGCAGTTAAAATTGGGGTCACTTTGGAGTTTAAATCCAGGTGCTACGTGATCTTACAAAAAAATGAAGAGACTGAGATTTATACAGAGCATTTCCTGTGAATGTCAGAGGAGCATAAATTGGTTCCAGCTCTCTAGAGCTGCCACTGTCCAATGCGGCTGCCTGTGGTCACGTGTGCCTATTAAACCCCTGAAATGTGGGGAGACCAAATTAAGAGTTGCTGTTAAGTGCAAAATGCACATGGATTTTAAAGACATGGTATGAAAAAAGAACATCAACTATTACAGTCGCAATTTCTATATACATGCTGCAGTGATACTACTTGGATATACTGGCTTAAAGAAAACACACTACAATTAACGTCACCTGTTCCTCTCTACTTCTTTTAATATAGGTATCAGAAAATTTACAACTATATATGTGGCTTTGATGACTCCAGAGCTGGCCTGAGCAAACTTTTTCTTAAGAGCCAGTAGTAAATACGTTAGGCTTTGTGGGCCAAGAGGCAAAATTAAGGATTTTATGTAGCCATTATACAAGCATTTAAAATGCAACCACTTAAAAATGTAAAAACCTTTTTTTTTTTTTTTGAGACGGAGTTTCGCCCTTGTTACCCAGGCTGGAGTGCAATGGCGCGATCTCTGCTCACTGCAACCTCCTCCTCCTGGGTTCAGGCAATTCTCCTGCCTCAGCCTCCTGAGTAGCTGGGATTACAGGCATGTGCCACCATGCCCAGCTAATTTTTTTGTAGTTTTAGTAGAGATGGGGTTTCACCATGTTGACCAGGATGGTCTCGATATCTTGACCTCGTGATCCACCCGCCTCGGCCTCCCAAAGTGCTGGGATTACAGGCGTGAGCCACCGCGCCCGGCCGTAAAAACCATTTTAGCTTGCTAGTTGTCCACACACAAGAGGTGGGCTCCATTTGGCTCTCAGATCAGAGTTTGCAGACCCCTGTTCCAGATCATGATATTGTGCAAAATCTCCAATGAACATCCCCATGGACCCAACAAGCTCACTTCTGTGGGGCCATGTGTGTGAGCAGACATTTACGGGGAAAACAAAGGGGCTGACCATGGTGAGGAGCTGGTCAGCTGCTAAGAGGGAAAATACAACTGGATCCACTGTATGGGCGGCTGCAAAATTCAGGTTCTTAAGGACTATGCTTCACCAATGGAAGGCATCTCTATTTTTTTCGTTTCTCTTTTTTAGAGGAGGAATCTTTCTCACGGCTGTATGACTGTGTCAGATAGACCTGATCTCCTGCTTGGCCCTGAATAGATGCTCTTTGAGTAGACAGATAAAGGAAAGAAATGCCTGCACCTTTGGGGGCTTCCTTGTGGTGGTCGTGAAATCTCTCTCTTGCCTCTCTTTCAGTACAAAGGACCAAGGATTGATTATTGCTCAGCCAAATAAGGCAGGCCCCTGCTTTTCACCCATAAGGCTGTGACCTTTAAATTCATTTGAAAGGTATGTCAACCTATCCGGTGAGAAGAAATGGATCTCACAGCATCCAGTGGTTTGCCCTCATTGTATCAAGAGTTAATCCTCTCATGGTAAGGGTTATTAATATAAAAAATACAAAGCAGTCATATCCTATCTTTTCAAAGCAGATGAGCTGGCTGGCGCTGCATTGAGAAAATAATTATTTATTAAAAATGAGATAGTCACGGGCCGGTGACTAACCTGATTGGGTTCAGAGACAATTCCCCACCCACAGGTAAGTAATACATTTCTCGAGAAAGGCGTTTTGTTAAATACAAAATGCCAGTAGCATTATTATTCATCTGCTCTGGGGTCCTATGTCGATCTCTTCACATTATTATGGCATTAGCTGTGAAGAAATCTTCACTGTCGCCATATACTGTTTTCCTTTCCCAGAAGCTGCTATCATGTGGACTCGCACGGAGCTAGGGCTTCGTTCGAGCCCTGGTTCTGGCTTCAGCGTCCTCCGAGAATTCTAAACAAGGATGCAATAGGCTGAAAACAGATTCCATGAAGTTACTAGGTTGACATTAGGCCATTCCCCGGACAGAAGGAAGAACAGAGGGGGAGGGAAGAGAATCATTTTCTGTCTTCATTAACTGCACAATCAAATCAAAGCCCTTGAATAGTTACAGGAGGTCCAGAAGGGATGCATTCAGACCATGCTTTCCAAACTCAGCGTTTGACAACACAGTGAATTCATGGGGATCAGAATCACACAGCCAGTGGCTGTTGGGTTCCTGAGTTGAGTTTAGACTTTGAAGTCAAGCAAACCTGGCTTGGAATTTTCATGCCACCATTTGCTACCTATGCAGCTTTCACGGAGGCCCTTTTCCCTAAGAGCTGAAGTTGGATGTCCCCATGAAAATGGCAGTGATCATTATTTTGCAGGGTCTTTGGAAGGATTAAAGAAGCAGCACATTAATGTCCTTGGCACATAATAAGAAAGCACTGCATAATTATTCATAGTATGAATACATTTGAAATAAGAAAACCCTGAATGCTCAGAATGTTTGGTTTTTATCTGAATTAGAAAAGGCTCTTGGGAGTCGGGTCTGAGTCCACCGGTCCCTCACATTGGCTCTCCTTCTGTCTGCCATCTGGGAATGTTACCATAACATACTGACTCATTTCAGGGTAAAAAGGTATAACTGGAAGAAGGAAATTTTGTGGCATGTTTTTGCAGCTCACTCACATAACAGACATTGCTAATCTACGGCTGCAGTTCCATGATGTAGGCTGGATCCAACATCAGAATCCTCCCCACACAGCCTCTTCAGCATCTGCTGCCAAATAATGGAAGTTGTCATCTGAATCAAAATCCGCCTATGTTCCTTGGTGCAGTTAAATTCAGATATTATTTCAGGGGTAGTCACCCAGTAGATGCTCAAGAAGGTCACTATCTTTGTATCCATGTATATTTCAGCATGTACAGTTATTTGCACCAGGCTGACTGATCCAGATGCAAAAGCTTACCATAACAGGGCAATGTTACTGAAACAATTTCATATTGTTGCTGTATTTTCTTTTGTTTCATTTTGTGGTGATAAATTGAAAAGAATGTAAGATTCATTTTTTTCCTTTGGCTAGGAATCTTGCACATGATTTGTAAATCTAATTATAACTGTGGATAGTGACAGCCTATAACTATGTTTAATAGACTGTATTTTCTTATTTTCATCTGGATTTTTGTAACCATGTTGGTAGAGCAACGAGAAGGAGGAAGGAGAGGGAGAGGAAGAAGAGATGAAAAGTTACACCTAAGTCATAAGTACCTACTTGCTCTAAAACACTGAAAACTATGAAAAAGATGATGTATTAATTAGGGTTGAAAATCAAGCTTAGATATTGCAGAAGTTACTTTCTAACTGGCTTCACATTCATAATTAATGGTTAATATTCTGCCATTTATAAAGTATTAACATAAACAGTGGTTTAATAAGATTTCACTAGGCCACTTGCAAGCACTCAATCAAATCTTATTTTCAATATGTGAAAAATGTCTCCTTGACTCTTAATGCATTTAGGGTCAACAGTAACATCTTCATACATAAAAGATTCCATTCTGCTTTTAAAGAAGAGGTAATTATAAGAAAACGGTCACACAGAAGGTCGAGGTTTTGTGTAACTTCTATTCTAATTAATTTATCATATGTAGGACTTTGCTTTGGCTTCTAAGTGTTGATCTTTTATAGCTACCACATTCCATGTGATAATGAGTTTTATTCCTTCAAAAGGTCACCCTTGATATAATTTCACCATTAACAGAGGGAACCTGTGAGCACGGGTTTACCTAGATGTGGTTGCTTCCTAAAAAGTCATCCCACAAAGTCTTGGGTTTGTTTTGCCCTTAGATGTCACTTAAATACCAAAGGGGCCAAGTCATTTGAACAAAAGGTGAAAAATTCCATTAATCATGAGGAAGATTGTCTTCACAATCCTGGCCCCATAGAACAATATGCAGCAGCAGAAGTATTTGTATCTGAGAATGTGTTTTCTCTCTTCCTCTTGTGTTTCATAAGTGAAATGACCCGGATGTTACTGATATTTTGTTTGTAATGATTTCATGGTTGCTTCTCTTCTGGTACTGTGATCTACAGCTGGGGTCCTCACCTCAGCCCCTTTGTTGTCAGAAAACCTGTGTGTTATTGTTGGAGTTGTCTCCTTTTGATGCTGCCCATTATTTGAAAGGTTTTGGTCTTCCAAGCAAACTGCATTTATTAAGTCATAGTTACGTAATTTCCCAGGACCTCCCCACCCCCAGTGCTTTAAAAAAAATCAAAGCTATATAATTATCAAATAGATGCTTCTTAGATAATCAACCACGATGAGTTGCTGTGATTCTGGCTGAAAGCAGAGAGAAACATGGCACCGACCTAGCCAAGGATAAATGCTAAAATGCTAATGATTTACAAATCACCATCACTGACTGCAAAGAAGCCCCTGGTTTAATGCTTCTCAAAGGCCACTGTGTGTGCAAATCACCTGGAATCTTGTAAAAATGCAGATTCCTATTCAACAGGTCTGGCATGGGGCCTGGGTGCTACATTTCTGACAAGGGCTCAGGTGATGCTGAAGGTGCTGGTACACGGACCACACTTTGGGAAGCAGGGCCCTGAATAATAAGGGACAGCAAGCAGGAAACGGGGCCTTAACTTCAGCTTGGTTTCAGCTCTGAGGAAGATCCGTCGAACACTGCCTGTACAGCAGGCCCATTAGAACACAAGGTACATTTTTATATGAAATATATTAACAGGACAGTTTTTCTTCCATTCACTTATTCTAATATCTTGCCACATAAAGGTACTGTGCATTTCAGACTAGAGCCAGGCTGCGCCCAGGTTGGGATTATTTTCATGGTCATGGTAAGATGCATGTGAGACTATTTTTACTGGCCTTCCTTTATGCCCAGCACAAGGCACTGGACTATTTACCAAACGTCTATGTGTCAATATAGGTATAAAGTTCTGAAAGAAACAGACAGAGCCCATGCCATCATGGCATGTCAAGCTGAGAAGGCATCGAGCCGGCGAGAACACGAATTAATGTTATCATATACAAGATGAGGGTTAAGAAAGAAGAGAGAACATCCTTACATGTTCTGAGTGCTCCCACTCATAAGTGCTCCCACTCCTAAGTAAGTGCTCCCACTCCTAAGTGCTCCCACTCCTAAGGGCTCCCACTCCTAAGTGCTCCCACTCCTCACCATTTACAAGCAAACGACACTGTCAATCTTCTTTTTCCTTTCACTGGACCACTCCCCATTTGTTCAGGAAATGTTCAGGTTGTGCCAGGCACTATCTCCATCGCATAGCACGACAACACTGTTCACTGACTGAGGGGACCCTGAGGAACTTCAGGAGAGGAAAGATGCTAACCTTTATAACCCCTACTCAAGAGTCAATACCAGGTGTGTCAGAAGAGAGTCTAGCACAGTACCTCTCATAGTACTGGCATTCACACGTACATTTCTGAAAGGATAAATGAATGGAATTATCAATAAGCACCAAGAACCCTCCCTGTAGTGTGAATCAGAAAAGAAAAGATGCAAGATAGTGGCTTTTATTGTAAGCTTCACATGGAGCCAGAATGGGCTATGGATCCCAGCCCTACCACCATTCAGCATTCAGAAACTTTGCTCCCTTATCTGGAAAAAATAAATAAATAAAGTAGTAACAATAACATTCTTCTTGTAGGGCTGCTGTAAGATTAAATGAGAAAGATCTATGAAATGCTTACTCAAGGGCTAGGCAAAGGAGGAGTGCTCAGCAAATAAGAATGTTGGTTACTCTCAACATTGTCTTTATGATTATTTTCCTAACAATTATTATGGAAGTGCCATCTGATAGGTCCTCAAAAGAGGTGAGGCATTTTGACGCATGGAAATGAGAAAGCTTCGGCAGAGAAAACAAATCTTTAAGAATCAGACCTACTGCTTACACATTCAATAAATACGCCACTGGTTATTTGTGCTTGCCAGGGAATGAGGTGGAGATTAATTAATATTTATTAATATTTATAAAGCATTTTGATATCCATGTAATATCTAGTAAGCAATTAGTTCTGTAACGCAGAGCCAAATCCTTTTACATACCAAACAATGTAAAACAAACCGAATACAGCTGTGTAAGAAGGAACGGAATTTCATTAACACGTGCCCTAGGAAATATGTAGCTGGTTGGTTTGCCCCTCTTCCCCTTTCAGTAATTTTCTTGCTGATTTTCTCTATCTTCCAACTGCACTTTCCACCCCTACCACCTGCAACCCCAAATCAAATTATTTCCTCTTGCGTAGCAGCGAAAACAGAAATGGGATAAAAGCAAATGCAATACTGGCCCCTCCAGCCTGGAAGGTGTTTTAAGCCCAAGAGTGTGACAGGTTATACTCTCCTTAATGTGATCCACATGGAGAAGAGCCCTGAGGCAGAAGGAGAGGGGATAAAAAGAAAATTAAGTCAAAATAAAAGATGTGTTCCTCCTTGACTCGTGCCTTCTCCATCTCTCCAGTCCACTCATGTACACATATTGCCAACGCAGGATGACTTGACTCTCGCCCCCTCTACCCAGTTTCCACGGACCGCCCTTACCTCTGGACAGTGTATTGCTTCATATCCATAAATTCTGTGTCTCCACCTTTTTTCTAAAGCCCGTCACTCTAGCCTAAGGTATCCAATCCTGCGTTCAACTGTGGAAGTCTCTGCTCTATCAAACTTTATCTAAAAGGTTAGCACAGTTGTCCCCTGGAATCTGTGAGGGACGGGTCCCAGGATTTTTCTCAAATACCCAAATCTCCTATGTAAAATGGCATAGTATTTACATATAACCTATACATATCCTCCTGTATACTTTAAATTATTTTTAGATTACTTATAATACCTAATACAATGTAAATGATATGAAAATATACTGTATTTTTTATTTGTATTATTTTCGTTGCTGTGTTGTTATTTTGTTTTTTCCTTTGAATACATGCATGTGTATGTATTTATTTATTTTTAACGTTTATATAGAATTTTGCTCTGTTGCCCAGGCTGAAGTGCAGTGGTGTGATCTCACTGCAACCTCTGCTTTCCAGGTTCGAGTGATTCTTGCACCTCTGACACCTGAGTAGCTGGGATTAGCTGTGATTACAGGTGTCTCCCACCACGACTGGCTCAGTTTTCTATTTTTAGTAGAGATGGGGTTTCACCATGTTGGCCAGACTGGTCTCAAACTCCCGGCCTCAAGTCATCTGTTTGCCTTGGCCTCCTAAAGTGCTGGGATTACAGGTGTGAGCCACCACATCCTGCCCGAATATTTTTGATCCTGTGGATAAGAAGGGCTGACTGTGTGTGAAACAGATGCAAAAGGAGTCTTCATGGCAGAGACAAGTGTTGCGGCCCAACCTCTTCTGTAACCCCTGCCCTCTCTTCCTTTCAGTGATACTACTGAAAGCCCTGATCTGATGGAAATCTGTCTAATCAAATACAACAGAGCCTAAGTACCAGACTCAACCCATCCAGAAAGTGCTTCCTCTTTAACCTCTCATAATAGAATGACCAATAGTCTGTCCAGAACTGAGAGGTTTCCCAGAGTGTGAGACTCTGCTGTGTCTAAAGTGGGACAGAACTGGGCAAACCAGGATGGTTGGTTACTCTACTCCTACTCTGCCTTGCAAGGTAGAGTATTCTAAACCCATCAGTGTGACAAATCAGTGAACGACCAGGCACATCTGGCTCCATGTCACAGTCATACCACATTTTAACCATCCTACGTCATAAATCTCACTACTGTTTTCCCCTTACCATTATTGTTCTGCTCAAATAATCCAACGAATATTAGGCTTATTTTCATCAAGTAAAAAAGGACATTAATGCTAAGAATCTTTATGAAGCCATTTTAGGTCAGATTCTCCCCAGATATTCCATGTCCTTCCTCAGTTTACCTACAGTTGTGACTGTTTCTTGAGGTCAAAGAAGAAAGGGTTCAGACAATGCCCAGTAGGAACCTAGCCTTGCTTTGTCTACAGATTGACTCTAGTCTCTAATATTCTTCTAAAAAGGGCTGGATCTACCCTTCTATCTACCCTCACTTACAGAGCCCGAGACTCACATCATTACTGCACCATGAAATTCATCACACAGCCCCTCCCCATCATTTGGTGAGGTTCTTTGTTCAGAACCTCTGGCTCCATCTCCCTCACTCTCTGAGTTGCAGACATTTGCTTCACCCCTCAATACCTTAAAGACTGTAGCTGCCTCCAGATCCAGTACCTAAAGCCCTCTTGTGGCCAAGCAATACATTATTATGCAAAACAGTAAAGGTGAAGACATCCTATTAGAAGGGAGTTCATATGACATTTATGCCACTATCTATCTGCCTAGAAAATTACAAACCTAAACTTTACCCATTTCTAATAGTCAAACAACTACATTTTGCTATATTAACAGTAATTAAAAAAATAAATTAATTAACACTATCAGAACAAGGCTGAGGCTGTGTTGCCTGAGTAAAATATGGGCCAAATGTGTCCACTGATAGAAACAACCCCTATTTTATCATCAGGAAGAGGGTAAGCAGAACATGCCAGGGGCTTGATGAATCCTTCCAAAGCCATCCATGTGGCATTTTCCTGTTATTAGCTCAATTGTGCATTCTTAGTGCCTTTCCCAAGTCCCCTGAGAGTTGACTGTAGTCTTTCTCAGCTTCTCCAGCTGCTGTAACTTGAAAGCCTGCCTCACCCTTCCTGTGGTCAATGTCTGCTCATACCACATTTTAATCACATTTAGATGTGTGTGCTCCGTATCTTTAAATTATCTGAGGAAACTGCCAAACTGTTTCCCCAGCAAATCCGCCAAGTTACTTACAAATCAAAAAAGCTTATGGAGCAAATTACCACATTCAGTAATTCACAGGCACTCTTCATTGTACGAAGCAATTTAAAATTACTGGAGCACTTTGCCTTCTCACCCCCTCCTTCCCCCCACCCCACCGTAAGTGCCTCAATCTGGAAATGATTGGGACTCTATTCCTGAGATGAGCAAGGTAATTTAACATTTTGGAGGACTTTTTATACATATGCATATAATAGAAACACTTATTTTAATACTGATTGGGATTCTGATCACGTGCAGCCCTGAACGATTTAAAATTACCAACACGTTTCAATTTCATCGATGCTTCAAGTTTGGGATTGAATTCGATATTGTATGTAGGACATAAAAAAACACACAACCATTTTATGCCCTTATCCCCACTTATTATTAAAATTAGAATTTCAATTTTGACAATTTAAGCACCTGCCATATAGAAACCAATGCAGTTCTCAAGCAGTCTAACTTCATGAGAAAGCAACCCTCTGATTTCAAGTTTTCATTTGGCTCTTGTGTGGCTGTTTATCACAAAGTACTTCAGAATCAGAGTCATCTCTCCTTAGCAGACAATGCATCTTAAAAATATCTGTACGCTGGACGTGGGGGCTCACTCCTGTAATCCCAGCACTTTGGGAGGCCAAGGCAGGTGGATCATGAGGTCAGGAGATCAGACCATCCTGGCCAACACCGTGAAACCTGTCTCTACTAAAAAAAATACAAAAAATTAGTCCCAGCTACTCGGGAGGCTAAGGCAGGGTAATCACTTGAACCTGGGAGGCAGAGATTGCAGTGAGCCAAGATCACACAACTGCACTCCAGCCTGGTGACAGATCGAGACCCTTTCTAAAAGACAATAAATAAATATATATTACCGCTGGACGCAATGGCTCATGCCTGTAATCCCAGCATTTTGGGAGGCCAAGACGGGCAGTTCGCCTGAGATCAAGAGTTCGAGACCAGCCTGGCCAACATGGTGAAACCCGATCTCTACTAAAAATACAGAAATTTAGCCAGGCATGGTGGCACACGCTTGTAATCCCAACTACTTGGAAGGCTAGGGCAGGAGAATCGCTTGAACCTAGGAGGCAGAGGTTCCAGTGAGCCAAGATCGTGCCACTGCAGTCATTTCAGCCTGGGCAACAGAGTGAGACTCCATCTCAAAAAAACAAAAATTGTTAATATTGTTTAGATCTAAGAGGAAATAGGCCAAGAAGCTTTCAGTTCTTACTAGTCACTGAATTCAAAATTGGATAAAAACACTTTCAGCTAATGAGAAGATTTTCTTTCATTTTTTTTGAAGCATCAAGGTAATTTAACATTTAGAGATGCTTTGCTGCTACAAAGTGAGGCATTATTTAAAAGACGGCACAGGCCGGGCACGGTGGCTCAAGCCTGTAATCCCAGCACTTTGGGAGGCCGAGGCGGGTGGATCATGAGGTCAACAGATCGAGACCATCTTGGTCAACATGGTGAAACCCCGTCTCTACTAAAATTACAAAAAATTAGCTGGGCACAGTGGTGCATGCCTGTAATCCCAGCTGCTCGGGAGGCTGAGGCAGGAGAATTGCCTGAACCCAGGAGGCGGAGGTTGCGGTGAGCCGAGATCGCGCCATTGCACTCCAGCCTGGGTAGCAAGAGCGAAACTCCGTCTCAAAAAAAAAAAGACGGCACAACACAAAGTAGACTCCTAGCAGTTTCCTGGTGAATTCAGGTTGTGAAAACAAAGTTAGGGAGGGTGGCTGAGGAGGTGGGTGCACCTCACTGCTTTAGAAGGGCTAAGGTAAAACACGCCTGTGCTGTCTGACCATTTTCTTAAAATCATGGATAGAAAACCCTTTGAAAAACAAGAAAGTTCTTTGTTCCCGTTAATGTTTCTGGCTAAATTTTTAGTATTAAAGAGTTCAAGAAAACATAAAAGTGGAGAGAATCACATGAAAAATTTCTCTGTATCCATCACTCAACCTCAGTGTTAAACTCATGGCTACCCTTAGCTCATCTGCGCACCGATCTACTCACCCCTTCCACAGATTGTCTTAAAGAAAATTCTAGATATCACATGATTTCACCTATAAATGTTTCAAAGGTATCTGTAAAAGACTGAAGATCTTTTTTAAACAGAAGCACAATGTATTATCATAACTGAACAAAAAGTAATGAGAATTTCTAAATATCAGCAAACATCTAGTCTTTGTTGTTATTCTAACTTAAAATTTTTTCATTTATTTTTAAATCAAGATCCAAATTAGGACAAAAAATTAGGATTAACTGATACACCTCTTAAATGTTTTTAATTCACGCAGCCTCCTGTTCATATATATTTCTTTTGTCTTTGCCACATTGTGTTGAATCATTTGGATTGTTTTCACAGTAGAAGTTTGCAGAATGCATCCCTGTGGTATCATTTAACACGTCCGCCTGTCCCGCTATGTTTCCCATAAATAGATATATCTTGGAGGCAAGATCAGATTCAGGTGCAATATTTTTGGCTCAAACCAGGTAGTGTTGTGAACTTACTTTAGGAGATATAAATGGTGGTCTTTCTTTTTATTGATGGTTATTGCCTAGATACACTAATTTAGTAAGAATTAAAAATTCATTATATTCTAATCCTGTCATTTTTTTCATCACTTATTACCTAGAAAGAGAAACTCTCTTCCATCAACTAGTTAATTATCTCTACATGGAGTTCTGAAAACAAACGCAGGATAAGTGTTTATGTTTTTTTTTTTTTTTTCTTTCAGTTTCTGAAATAATGAGATGGACTCTATCATCTTTGTAAGGTAACCTATAAATAATTTTGTTTCTCCCCTACCGTTATGCACTTGTGTGTTTAAACAGATTTAATGTATTTAAATCCACTGAAATTACTTATTTTGTTTTGAGGCTCAGATTGTCTCATCTTTGAGCTGCTGATACTGGCTTCGGTAAATGACATGCCTCTAATGACATCCCATAGCCTCTCTGCTTTTTGGTATAACAAGATTTTACAGATTTTCCTTGTTTCCTTCCTGCCTTAAACATAAACTCAATCATTTTCTCAAGAAAGCTTTGTTTCTTTTGCTGGAAAATGATTACTAGTGACCACAATCCATTTGCTAAGGAAGTTCATTGTGATTGGGTTAGTCACTATTTCTAGGCCTTTTGAGTAAAAAGAGAATACACAAATTTTTAAGACAAAATACATAATAAATTCATATATATAAAATCCCACTTCCAATTCCCTAACATTTTAAATTAATCTCACTGGTCTTATATCTATATCTTCTTCCTCCCATACTTCAATATTCAAATTCTCCAAATTAACATATACATTTATCTTTCAATACACACAATAATAAAAATAAATATACCAACACTACCTCCAAAAACAGTATTAGTGAAAACACTTTAAGATTTCTCTTTGCAGCTGTTCATTTTTTTTTTTTGTTTTCAATTGCCTTTAATGGATACAGTCAAATAACCATGTTTTAAAACAACCAAGGGTAGTTCCTCTCAAGTGTTTAGGCCATCATCTGAGTATACATTTAGGATCAATTGTTTCTCTGACTTTTGAATTTTAGAATGGCCTTTTTATTTCATTTTGTTTTCAATTTTATGAAACAGTATTTTTTTTAATGTGATTTTTTTCTTATCTCTTCAATCTTATTTTATCCTTTTCACTTTCAGTAACTGTCAGATTATATATTCCAGTGATGGCCACAGCAATATTTTTTGCCATACATCCTCTTCCAGACCTTATCATTTCCTCACTAGGAGGTAAAGTCTATCCCTGTCCCTGCCCCTGCTGCCCCACCTTTCTTGAACCTGGGTGGGCCTTCTAACTGCCAAGGAAAAGAGAAATGTGGCAAAGATGACACCATGTGGCTTCTGAGACTAAGTCATAAAAGGTAGTACAGCTTGTCCAGCCTCTCTCTCAGGCTAGGCATCTTTGGAGTCTCAGGCTAACTTGTAAAATGTACAGCTACCTGTAAGAGACCATAGAGAGATGTCAAGATAGCCCTAGCAGTTTCAGCCCCAGACCCCAGAAGTTTGTCTTTCCGTTCCATACCCAGGTCTGTGAGTAAGTGTACTTCCAGATAACTCAAGCCACAGCCATGGACTACAAGCCCATCAGAAACCCTGAGACCTTCCTAGCTAAGCCAAGACAATCCCTACATTGTGATAGGGACAATAATAAAATCGTTTTGACATTTTAAAGCACTAATTTGCTTCAAAATAAGTAGATAGGCTGGGCATGGTGGCTGATGCCTGTAATCCCATCAATTTAGGAGGCCAAAAGTTCGAGACTAACCTGGGTAACACAGGGAGACCTAATTTCTACAGAAAAGTTAAAAATTAGCCAGGTGTGGTGATGCACACCTGTAGTCTCAGCTACTCAGAAGGCTAAGGCAGGGGGTTCTCTTGAGCAGAAGGTGGAGGCTATAGTGAGCTTTGATTGCACCACTGCGCTCCAGCCTGAGTGACAGAATGAAACCTTGTTTCTACAAAGAAAAAAAAAAACTGGAACAGTAACTATTTTTCAGAAAAATATGATTTAACCTAACTTTTCTTTTTTTAAAAAAGTACATTTGTATATAAATGTGTATCCTCCTATAGACAGGCAGTAAGGTAACATACAATTCTCTCCATCTTACTTTTCCCACCTTAAAAATATATCCAGGTCGGGCATGGTGACTCACGCCTGTAATCCTAGCACTTTGGGAGGCCGAGGCGGGTGGATCATGAGGTCAAGAGATCGAGACCATCCTGGTCAACATGGTGAAACCCCGTCTCTACTAAAAATACAAAAAATTAGCTGGGCATGGTGGCACGTGCCTGTAATCCCAGCTACTCAGGAGGCTGAGGCAGGAGAATTGCCTGAACCCAGGAGGCGGAGGTTGCAGTGAGCCGAGATCGTGCCATTGCACTCCAGCCTGGGTAACAAGAGCGAAACTCTGTTTCAAATATATATATATTTGTGAACATTATCCCGAAATAGTCTATAGCCATATTCCTCATTCCCTCTTAGAGCTGCACAGTAACCATTTGTGTAGACCTTCCATTGTTCATTCAGTCTATGTTCTTTTGATAGATATTTGGGAGAATTGGAGTTTTGTTTATTTGCTTGGGTTTTTTTTGATATTTCATACATTGCTATATTACATAACCTTGTGGCCCTGGGTGATCTTTTGATTATTGTTAATGTCTCCTGTTTCAATGGGGTGAGGCCAATGTCTGTAGAGGTCAAATAAGTTAATGCACACAAAGCCCTTGGAGCAGGGTCTATCCTGTAAGAAGCACTCAATATCCAACAGGCATCACTCAGGAAGACCCTTTCGCTTGCGTGGGTGGGAACAAAGTCAGTGAGGAATGTGGTTCCCTTTGCCACACATTCTTATACCACTGGAGATGCAATCCCCAGATTAGGAAGCGTAGATGGTCTGAACGGAACGTACACTCCTTCAAGCCCTTGTTCTTCCTTCCTCCTGAAACCATTTCCTTTCAACTGGCCCCTTGCCTCTCTAAATCCTACACATCATTTGAGATTCAGAGCAAGTATTAATTTTTAGAGGAACCCTCTATGACCATCCCCAACTCCCCAACAGGGTCATAGTCCTTTGTTGTTTAAATTCAGGGAATATTATTCTCCTTCGTTCAAGTCACTGGTTCATGTTTGCAGTGAGACATCTATAAGTAGGGTTATTTGAGGAAGTCTTTCTTCCCTTCCAGTCAGCAAGCTCCATGACCATCTGTGCTCACTTGTAAGCCTAGCATCCAACCCCAAGCTTGGCTGGTCAAGGTCCTAACCAATTGTGGAAAGAAGGAATGTGGATAGGGCAGGTCTTCCCTTGCATCTAGAACCAGACTTGTAAGGCCCCACAGAGCTCACCCTAAAGCTGAATTCCCCAAGGTACATGGGCCAACTTCAACCTCGAGTCGTCTCCTCATTAGTATAAATTTAAAAAATAGCCTTATGCCAATAATATAAAGGCAATTTCCTCTTGGAAAGGATACTTACTCATTTGCTTTAAACAGTCATTAATGTTCCAAATTTCCCCTAAGAATTTCATGTCAATGATCCTATAGGGAATTTAAAAGTAAAACCAGAAAAATAATGATGTGGGGAAAATGTCAGATGAGAACTGTGAATGCATTACAGACCTTCAGCTAATATTGTTGCCGCTGAAGTTCAAGGATTAAGTAGTCATCAGTCTGCAACCTTCCACAGGAGCCCATCCCTCTCTGACAGCAGCTGGTCTCCAGCTTTCCAATAATGAACATTTCCACTGTAACTGATGGCCTCATCTAATGAGGAGATATTGTTAAAAGTCACCAGGCTCACCCCTCATTGGTAGAGGCAGGTCCCATAGACTTACTGGGACAGACTCCACCAGAGAAAGGGCAGCCATATTCATATGAATGAAAATAATCTATCCTATTTCTTGCAGTCACACACTGGTAGTTACACTCCAGTAAGAAATGGAATATTTACATTTGGGGCCACATCTAGGAAATCCAGCACATAAATGTATAATCTTTAATAAAGAAGGTCTCTTCAGAGCCAGATTCTTAGGATGGTTAGTGTGAGTCTCACATTTACATCAGAAATGCTTTAGGGTAGGAACTCTGCGTATGTCACTCACTTCTATAGCCTTAGTGCCTATCTCAGACCTGTCATATAGCAGATAACCAATAAAAATGAGTCCAATGAATAAATGAATGGTTTCTTTCTATAGCCTGGGCTCTGGGAATAACTGCAGTGCAGTTCCAGAAGCAGGATGCCGATGTTCAAATCCTGCCTCCACCATTAACTAATTATAAGACCTTGGGGAGATTAAATTTTCTGTGTCTCAGTTTCCTTATCTGTAAAATGGACATAAATTAGTTCCTACCCCACAGGGTTGTAAGGATTAAATGTGCCAATATCCAGGAAGCATTTAGAACAGTGTCTGAGGAATTATCAGGGCACAACGTACATGCTCTTCCTGTTTTTTTATGACCACCATCGTGAATATGTACTGAATACCCAATGTTTGGTGCTCTCCAAACATTCTCCATGCACCTTGGGGAATACCCTGTGCTTGGTGCTCTCCATACGCTACTATTTCAACTTCTTTGTAGCAGTACTGTCATTTCAAAGAGGAGCAATATAAACAAATCAATGATATTCCCAACAGTATCTCAATTAATCATCCCCACTTCCCCACATCCCAGATACCCTTATCACTGTTTTAAAGATGAAGGAACTGAGAGATGCGGGTGAGTGTTCATGCGAATGACATGTACAGGGCACAGCCAGGATCACTCCTGGCCCCTCTGACCTCTGTGTTCTCCTCTTCTGCTGCTGCTGTTTGTCTGAACCACTTCTTAGCTCCTTTTTGGCACTAGCAAGTTGCTCTACCTAGGACCCCAGCATCCATCTGACCCTCGTTCTGCTCTACTTTTGCTATTCCTGCTGCATGTATCACCTTCTAAAATACTGTGTGACTCACTTATTTATTAGTAGTCTCTTCTGCTAGAATGTCAGTTCTACAAGCATAAGGATCTTTTCCCTTTTTATTCACTGCTATATTCCAAGTGCCTAAAAACTGCCTAGAACAGCATAGGTATTCAATAAATTTTGAAGAAGAAAGAAGGAGAAAGGGCGGACTTGCCTCCCTCCCCTTGAGTGCTCTCCAGTCTCTGGCCAGTGGCATCTCCTCTTGGGTAACTCTGCCACCATTCATGCAGGTATCTTAATTTCCTCTGTCTCGCAGGCTGCCCTCATGAAATACAGTGTGGCTAGAGATAGGGAAAGGGAGTGGGTAGCTCAGAAGTCAAGGAAGTCTCCTTCCCAGGAGGGGCAAGCCTGAGACAAAAGAGTTGGAGGAACAGTGGGACAGGCAGTTTAGAAGCTTCCTGCATAAGAGAGAGAGAGGACTTCATGACTCTGCAGTACATTCCTTTCTCATAGTAATTCCAGCATTTGTTAATTTTGGAATCAGCATTTGATACTAGAATCTGTGTCACTATCCCTGGCTGGTGCCTGAAAAGGTTCAATACCTCTGCTAGCTGGAAAGTTACTTGAAATATGCCTTCATGCTTAGCAGGATAAAATATGTTATCCGATTAATTTAGATCAATTAATTGATTGTTTTTGTAATTACCAGATTACTCACCTAGCAATCAGAAGATTACTTTGTGGTAACAAAAACACCCTAAACAATGAAATGTATCCAATCTCTATGTCGAATGCCCATTTTTTTTCTCTCTCTCATAAAACTCAATCTTATGTTTTTTAGTATTGAATAAATAGAAGCAATCACACATGCCAGATGATTTTGCTAAAAGAATGTCCACACAATCTTCGATAGCACCTCCTGGCAAAGCAGCAGTTTATGATTGCTGATCCTCAAAAAGCACTCAGAGGGGAGCAGTTTCTGTCATTGAAAATGTTTTATAAATGTATAACTCATTTTACCTTTAGCTATGTTTTCTTCTTTTTTCAAACTTAAGACACCACTAACAGCAGACTTGTTGTTTCTATGCACACATATGAATATGCAAATGCAATGCCAGACAGAAAGGCATTTACAGAGTTGCCCTAGATGACTCGTATGCTGCTGAGAGATGTCCGCAGCCAGATGTGAGGTGCCATCACTGCCTTTTTTTTTTTTTGTAAAATGACCCATTTCTATAGCTATGAAGCCAGAGGTGCAGTGGACCTTTGGAGCACCTCTAAAAGGTAATCGTTGGCTCTCTTGTTGCAGTGACACTGATAACTTTAAACGGAACGTGAAATCCTTTTGCTCCCCCACCCCTCTAAAAACTCCTACCCATCCAAACTCCTGACCTCAGGCAATCCACCACCTCGGCCTCCCAGAGTGCTCCCTCAGATGGTATTCCCTCTTGTATGCACTCATATAACTTTGACTTCCACGAAAATTTTCACTTCATGTCCTAATCATATTTTCTGTTTTCTGTGAGTAGCTCAATGACCACACTTAGGGTTCCTTCATGTTTTTGTTTGTTCTGCCCTCTTTCTGTCAACATCTTTTAAGCATTGGAATAAAGTGGTCCTTTTTGTCTTTTACTCCTTAGTTTGAATGTCAGCTTCACAACTTACTAGCTACGTGACTTTAGCCAGGAAACTTAAACTTCCAGAGACTCAAATTATTCATCTATGTAACAGAAACAGTGTTAGCAAATGCATAGCAGGGTAGTGGTGTACTTAAAAAGGGAGACTAGATGTAAATCTCCCGGTGTAATTAGTCTTCCTAAAATACACACACACACACACACACACACACACACAACCATACAGGTATGTGTGAATACAAACATTCATATATAAAAATGTGTGCATTGTACATATAGTCATGTATATGTGCATGCAAATATGTGCATACATCTACAACTCCATACATGTGTATACTGTGCATTTCTATATAAATGTATGAGTGTATACATATGTGTATATGTATACATTTATAATTATAGGTGTGTGCACACAAACATGTATGCATGTATTTATATATAAACAGATATACATATGTAGAGATATATTCATGCATGTGTGCATGCTTTTATATATATCTATATGTGGTTTTTTGTTTGTGTTTTGAGATGGAATTTCACTCTGTAGCCCAGACTGAAGTGCAGCGGTGTGACAGCAGCTCACAGCAATCTCTTGAGATAGTTCAAGAGATTCTCCCATCTCAGCCTCCCAAGTAGCTGGGACTACAGGTGTGCACCACCACGCTGGACTAATTTTTTGTATTTTTAGTAGATACAGTGTTTCACCATGTTGGCCAGGCCGATCTTGAACTCCTGGCCTCAGGTGATCTGCCCACCTCGACTTCCCAAAGTGCTGGGGTTACAGGTGTGAGCCACTGCACCCAGTCTATGTTTGTATGTATATACTAAAGTATGCATGTGCACATTTAAGTGTAACTATATATTTCTTCTCCTCAGAGGTAACTAGAGCCTAGAGTGTACATTCCACTGGGCTACTGTGCAGTCAATGGATTCAGCAGAAAACATTCCTAAAGATAGTGAGCACGCTGAGCTAAGAAAAGCTACTCATTAATGTACAGAACCACATAGAGGGGTGGACCTGTATGACCACTGGTTATAGGGCTGGATAGGAGCTTATGAGAGAAAACCTTCTCCAAGCCCAGAGACATGGTCATAGAAAGGAATGGGTACCTGCAGTGGCGGTGGTGAAGAGTGGGTGGACAGAAGTGAAAGGAGCATCAAGACAAACTACAGAATGGGGCTTCAGGGTTCTCTGTTGCAAATCTTAGCCACGATCTGACCAATGGATTTGGCTGATTTCTAACTACCTCACAACTGCATGGTGGCTTAGAGATCTCCTCCTAAGAGATATCTCCCTCTCCTAAGGGAGACCCTGTTTGAAGTCTCCCTTTTTTTCTCTCCTTTAGGCCATGTTTTCTGCCCACTCCTGAATGTCCTTAAATTCTTGGTATCAAGATCACATTATCCTTTCATTGTATCCTGTGCTGAGTTTGAGCTTCAGGAGTGCAGAGATGAGATGATGAGTTATTCCCTGCCAAGTTTCCAGCAGATGTTTGGTAGCAGGTCATAGTGATGATGGTGGTGATGGTGACGATAAAGCGTCTAAACCCTTACAAATGGACTATGGGCATGGATACAATTTTTCACGTCTTCACTTTTGAACTTCGTCTTCAATTATTTCCCCACCTCACTCTATCAAGACCTCCTTCAGCTTCCACAGACACACCAGGCACTCTCCACTCTCAGGATTTGTATAGGAACTATTTCCTTGGCCTGGCACCTCTTTCATTCCTTTGCCCCTTTAAAGACTTAGCTCAAATGTTGATGCCTCAGTGAGGCCTTCTCCACCCACCCGGTGGAAGTGACAGCTGTTCCTCCCTGAATGTATCCTCCTGATTTCTGCATTGCCTTTGCCATCTTCATGCACAAAATTAACACACGTTTTACTTGTTTTCCTCTCTCTTCTCCCCTGGAATATAAGCTCCTTCAGATTAGGGATTTTGGTATGTGTGTCCACTGCTGCGTCACTAGTACCTGAAACATACAGGTACTCGATAAATATTTACTGAATGAATTCAGATGGTAATGAATAATTGCTGATACAAACAACAAGACAGTGTGAAGAACAAGGATGTACTTGTTTTAAAGGCTGACGTGGGTTACGTTTCCATGACTGCTCCTTGTGTATAGGGAGGAGAGAGACTGACGCTGAGATCCCTGGGGGAGCTGGCCTTGGGGCACCTTAGCTTGCATTCGAGGTTGATCTTCCACACATCCTTCCCTTCACCATAATTGAGACTTTTTTGGCAACAATGCTCCAGACCCAGGCTTCCAAGTGTCTATGTACTGTCACATATTTTGTAATACATTTCTTTTTATTCTGAAACAAAACACGGTTATGTATTTGATCAGCCCTAAACACGTGTCTTGCATTCAGAAAGAACAGCATTTCCCTTTTCTCCAACAATCATCTGTGGTGTTAACCTGCCTATAATTAAATTAAAAGCATCCATGAACTATCTGTAATACAATGCTTTGAACAAACCTCAAATTATCGTAATTAAAGCTGTTGAGACCTCAGAGTATAATGGGTGGGCAATAAATAGTGCCCGGCAAAGTGATAGCCTACGATCAGGGGCACTGCTCTTCATGGTAGAGGACCCACGTAACAGAGCCCTGTGGAGACTGGAAAAGGGAAGAAGCTGCAAATGAAGCAGCATCCAAGAGCATTTCGATCCAGAACATTTCAAGTCATCACTGTTCCCATGGGATCTCCTTTTGGGATGCGTTGGCACTAATGAAAGCAGCTTGTTTCTGGAAATGGAAATAATATCTCCCATATAGGGAGTGTCTTCCACGTTCCAGGCATTGTTCTGAGCACTTGACACATAACTACCAGCTCGTCCAATGCTCACAGCCACCTCAGAATCGTGTACCATTGTCTCCATCATGCAGATGAAGAAACTGAAGCACAGAGCAAGAGGCAAGTCGACTGCCCCTGTTCCTGTGACTAGTGATGGGTGGAGCTGTGAGGCTGATGTCCAGACTCTGCCCTCAGTCAGGGTCTCTGCCCCTTACTCCCACTCTGCTCCCAGGACCCTACTGCACTGCTGTTCTGACTCCCTGCAGAGCTGTCTGCTAACCATGCGGTACCTTCTAAGTACCCCACTGTGCATTCACATGGGTCATGAAAAGTGCCTTCAGGTGAGTCTAGGGTATAAAGGACAAGAAAAGAAATGAATGAGAAGATATTTATTAAATAAACTCTCTGGGCCAATATTAAGGATAGAAAAAAATGCCAAAGTGTTTTACCTACTGTCACACACCACCCAACACTTTTGACACCAAGTATAGGTGGGTTTCCCCCCACACATCAAGCAATTCTTCAGTGGACACTAGCAGGTAATGTTCTGTTCAATTCAATAATATCTACCTGGAGACAAGGTCAGGTCTCACAGGTCCCCCAAGACTGTCCCCTACTTCAGATGCCAGTCGCAAGGCCCAGGTTGTGGCCTGTGCTTCTGACCGACCTGGTATAATCAGAGTTCCCACAGCCCCCTCTTCGGTACTGTTCATTTGCTACAGTGGCTCACGGAAGTGCTCAGGAAAGCACTTTGCTAATGTTCACCCATTTACTATGAAGAATATGACAAAGAGCATAGACGAACAGTCACAGGAAGAGATGCACAGAGACGAACAGTCACAGGAAGAGATGCACAGAGACGAACAGTCACAGGAAGAGATGCACAGAGACGAACAGTCACAGGAAGAGATGCACAGAGACGAACAGTCACAGGAAGAGATGCACAGAGACGAACAGTCACAGGAAGAGATGCACAGAGACGAACAGTCACAGGAAGAGATGCACAGAGACGAACAGTCACAGGAAGAGATGCACAGAGACGAACAGTCACAGGAAGAGATGCACAGAGACGAACAGTCACAGGAAGAGATGCACAGAGACGAACAGTCACAGGAAGAGATGCACAGAGACGAACAGTCACAGGAAGAGATACACAGGGCGAGGGATGTGGAAAGGTGTGCAGAGCTTCCATGCTGTCTTTGGGCACACTACCCTCCAGGAACCTCCATGGGTTTATCAATCTGGGAGCCCTTTAACCCCTGTCCTTCGGGGTTATCATGGAGGCTTTGTTACATGGGCACGATTGAGTGTATCACTAACCATTGGTGATCAACTCAATCTTTAAGCCCTCTTCCCTCCCTGGAGGTGGGTAGGTGCTAAAGTCCCAATCTTCTAAAAACACATGGTTCATTCCCCTGGAAACCAGCCCCTATCCTGGGGCTATCCGGGAGCCCACAAGTCAACTCATTAGAGCAAAATGTGCTCCTGTCACGAAATACCAAGAGATTTAGGAGCTCTGTGTCAGATGCTCCTGTCACCTGTCACTCAGGAAATTACAAAGGTTTTATATGCTGTGTGCCAGGAAAGGGAGTCAAAGACTAAATATCAGAACTAGGGACAGAGCAAATATATATTTATTATTATATCACAATATCACAGCCAGGCACTTTGGCATATCCATTATTAAACTATAAAACCCTCAGGGTCAAGAGTGTTTTGTGCATTTAGACCCCACAGCCCAACACAGCAGCCAGTATTTGAAATGGAACTCAAGTATGTGCGAAAAGATGGGTCTCTACAATGGTATTGTTTTATGAGGTAGGTAAGATTATCCCTATTGCATGGATGATAAAACTGACTCAGAGAGGGCAAGAGACTTGTTAAAAGTCCCACAATCAACTGAGGCAGAGCTAATATTTGAAACTAGGACTGATTGAACTTCAAAATTTGTGTTTTCTCCAAAATGGTGCAGGGAGTAAAGGTCATCGAGATGGAGGCAGCCCTCAGGCAGTTTAAACTTAAGAGTTTGGTTTTAGTTTCTTTCAGTGCTGAAGGCTTGAAAGCCTGAGCCTCACAGGCTCTAGAAAGTAATAGAGACAGACATGCAAAGTCTGGCCCCAGCAATCTGGGGTCTGTCCGGCCAATGACACACAGTGAGTGGCCACAAGCAGCGTCCAGGAAGACACTACGTTTTTGCAGCCTTTTATCTTAACCCCAGGTAGCTCATAGCACTATCTACAGAAAAGCACTTGGCACTTAAAAGAAGCTGGCCAGCTAATATCACCTCTGAGCCCTTTGATGCAAAGAAGAGTCTACATCAGTCAATAAGGTTTTAATGTCTGCATCTTGAGAGGCATGCAACACTCAACTGCATGCAAGGGCTAAAAACAAGGTGCAGCAGCTGCGGGGACACTGCAGTTCTGATCCCAAGAGGAGCACAGGTGCAGCTCTGAAGCCCTGTATGCAACAGCATTACCCATCCCCTCCCCAAGGATGGCACCCTTATTTTCCTATTGTCCAGAGCCTTTAACTCATAGTTTTCCTGGATGGATAATGTCTCTCCCAATTCCAGTTTCACCATCTACTCTGGAAACATCAACTGAACACCTGAATTTTGAACTTACTGCAGCAAACATTTACCTTCGCTTTGGTTTGTTTCTTTCAGTGTGAAAGGCTTAAAAGCCTGGGCCTCAGCGTTTATGAAGCCCTTCAGAACTCAAAATGCCCCACACCATCAATGCGTGCTTCCAAGACAGAGAGACCTACATCTTCTCAGGAAACTTAGTTGAGTCTGCACATCACCGTTGCAAGATCTGGAGCAAATCACTTTGTCTTCCGTAACCAGAAAGGACCCTTCTTTAAGATGGGGGAGGATAAACAGCTACCTTTAAAAGGGTTGCATCATGGACTCACTCTTTCATTGATTTAACTCCCAGACTAAAAAAGTTAACAGGCCCCCCTTATGTTTTGAAGTCTATCTTTTCCCACCTACTCAGAAGCTTTATGCCATTGTCAATCCCTTCCCTCTGACCCTCTGTGTCTCAAATGAATACTTATAAGAAAGTATCTCCTACAGGAAGGAGGGGAGGTGAGGGAAGGGAAGGGAAAACAGAAAGGGAAAAAAAAAACAACCTTTGTTTTCTCTACATCCACCTCCAACGACTTCACTATCTATCTGTCTCCTTTTTAGCAGCCAAACTTCTTAAAAGATGTGTCTATAACTGTTATCTCCATTTCTTCCCCTCCCGCCTGCTTTCTTCCACGAAAATTAACACCCTCCATGTCACTTAGACCCAGTGAAGAACTTCCAGTGTTCTCTTTCGGCTTTCAGTTTCACTCCTCTCCTCTCTTCTTACTGAAGCACGCTCTCCGCTTGCCTTCCCTGCACCTCCACCACCTCACCTGGCTCTCCTCCTACCTTTGTGGCTGCTCCCTCCACAGTCTTATTTTCAGGCTCCTCCGCCTCAGCTGGACACTGATTTTGGAACTCCTCAAGGCTTACTGCTGACCACTCATTTCTTACTTTCTCTCATTTCTTTCTTCAGGGAAGTTTCAAATAGGATGCCAGTTTCAATTATTGTGCGTATCCTAATGACTTCCTAGTACACCTCTACTGTCCCCGCCCCTCCTCTGCACCTGCAGATCCAGCAAGAGAGCTATGCAGCACCTGGGAAAGTACTTACTCTCTATGCACAGGATCCCTCAAAGAGGGCCATCTGCCGGTTTCTAAAGGCAGTCTGTTAGCACAGTGATTGTCAGGAGATAAAGACGAGGTGCTAGGGGAAGCAATGTGAATATATTTAGACAAAGGGGGCACCATTTTACATGGTTGGCTCATCCACCAGAGAATAATGTCCCTTCCTAGCCTGGCTGCACCCCAAGGCTGTTGGTAGAACCCACTCATGTCTATCCCGAATGCATGTGTCCCAGTATCTTTTTCATATTCCCGTGATACTCGAAAGGCACTTAAAACTCAACAGGTCCTAACCAAATTTATGGTCATCTTCCCTAAACCCGGGCCCTTCTGGTATTCTCATTCTCATTAAGTGGAGTAGTGGAAGCCAAAACCCTGTAAGTCACTCTTGACACTTCCTTCACCCCCATGTCTGTACACACCTAATTCTCATAGAGTTTATCTGCTAACCATTCCAATTCCATACACATCTTTCCATCTCCTCACTGGAATACAAGACATAATGACAGTTCATTTGGATTACTGCTATCACCTCCTAATGGGTCTTCATGCTACCCGCCCCCCTTTATTTTCATTTTCTGGACACTGTAGTTCAGAGGCTCTTTCAATGGAAAGAAAAAGCACCCTTATTTGCATTACCCTTTAACTAAAATTTAGCATGTTCTTTATGAACGTAGATAACAAATCACAATAGCATTAGGAGAGCCTACGTTTGTTACCAGTTGTAGGAAAACAAGTTATTATATTACATTTTAATTGTGGGAAATATCCTGAAGTGGGATTGATACTCGTCACTACTTCAAAATGGTAATAGTAACTAAACCCGCCACCAAAGCCTATCATTAAATAAAGAAGTATATACACAATGCTATGATGGTAAATGTTTAACAGCTGACTTTTGAGGAGAAAATTCCTGATCTGTAATGTTTTCGGTATTCCACAAATTCTCTCACCGTGGCTTCATTCAAGCTACCAATTTGGCATCACTGAACAAGGATTTGGAAAGAAATTCACACAATTAGCTTTGACAAGCTGGTAAGAGTAAGCCAGTTCCAGCATACCTAAACCTGTCTATTAGTCTATCACAAATGCTTTATTACCACAGTGATATAGTATAAATATGGTATAGCATAAGTAGCACATATCATAATTTAAAATATTTTAAACTATGCACCTGCACACAGTATCTGAGATGAAGTGCCCAGACTTCAGCAGAGTGACAGGAGGGTCCAGGGCACATGAAATGGCAAGAACCATTGCTGTTCCCCAAATAATAATTGCACAGACCTCCATGTCCTGATGCCTCCCCCCATGTCCCCCTGACACACAGTCACCCTGAACCCTATTAATGAATTCCCACCTTCTTAGAATGAAAGCAAAATCCTTCCCATGACCTCCAGGGCTCTGCATGATCCAGCTGCTCTCATGTCCTCTCTCTCCCATCTTATGCTCTTCACACCTAAAATCCACAGCTGGCTGAAGGGTTGGGAGCACACCCCAATCCCATGTACTTGAAAATCTCTTCTCTGCTAATCCCTTGAGCAGTCATGGGGCTGAGAATCATGTCTCAGGGTTTCAGAGATGCCACAGACTGGAATAAGCTAACTGCCCGCATCCGTGGCCACCTGACTTACACCACTCCAAAAAAGCACCTTGTCATTTTCGGCGTCTCTCATTCCAGGCCAAAGTGGAACTTACCCCACTTTGAGATCATCTCGATTAAAGTTCCCAAGGATTAGAGGAAACTGTCCAGAGCTTTGCCTGTAGCTGTACCTCTCCCTCACTGACAGATTCTCTCACCTCTTCCATTTGGCAGGCATTTGCTTCCTCCCTGACTCTAGCAAAGACATAGGATCGGTTTTGCCTAATAAGCTGCTGTCCTAGGCCGTCACCCATTCTATCTCTGCTTATTTCAGGTTATTCTTTTGTTGAACTGTATATGTTGTTGCCTACAGATTCCAAAGGTTGTCTCTGGATAACATTTCATTTAGAAAGTAGGCACCATGTCCTTACCTTGAAGTAGAAAAGGTTTCTTCCTTCAATCAATGATGGAGGGTTGTCAGCGACTAAGTAATTCCTAATCACTGTTGGCAAACATGAGACCGTGCTATGGCACCAGGCGATGGCAGGCTTCCTCAATGAGGGACATAGTCCTTAACAGATGGGCTTATGGACAATGAACTGAGATGTCTTGAAAGCAAGTCTATGCATCAGTTAATCAAAAACCTGTCCCTTTTTGTTCTTAAGGGGCACCTTACACGTATCTTGAGAAGGCTGTAAATTGTGCTAATCCACTTCTTTTACTGCTGTCCAGAAAGAATTATTTTTGTTAATGGCATGGTAAATCAGGGGACTTGTTAGTGAAATGGCTCAGAAAATGGGTCTTGAAAATGAAAGCTATAATATTTGTCAGATTTCCAAATTCCCTCTTGGGAACAAAGATGGTAACCGTAACATATTTGCTAAACCCCATCACTTCAATACATTTATGTTGCTTGAGATAAGGGATGCTGAAGGAAGTACGTACATAAATCAGGGGTAGAAACATAAAACCAAATCCAAAGATAGATATTACGGCTGTAAATTCAGACCTGATTTCAGGGTGAGTATTCTGATAGGTTTGAGCGTCATCACTTACATGCTTAAAGAAGCTGCTCAGCCTTCTTCACGGCACCTAAGCGAATGCTTTAATGATAATGTGATCTTACCACCCCCTCCTCTCCAAGTCCAGTGACCCTGCGGCATCCTCTTCGGGAAGAAACTCACCTGCTTTCTGCAACAGCACAGGGCAAGGCTGAACTACTCTTTTTTCACTGACTGTGAATTTGTTTGGAAGTAAATAACTGGAGAGGTGCTTAAACTCGCTTGTGACCAGAGAAATGAATGTGAAAAAAATTATGTAATAATTGCTGGGCAAATGTTTAAAATGTGATGAAACCAAATGTTGGTGACAGTATGAGGAAACAGATATTTTCATACACTATTGGGGAGAGTGAAATTTTACAGAGGCACTTTGGGATGATAATTTGGCAGGATCTTAGAAAAAAATATATAGATATGTGCGTATATATACCCATAAAAAATATATATATATATGTGCGTATATATACCCATAAAAAAATATATATATATGTGCATATATATATATGGGTATATATACGCACATATATGTATATGCATGTTCACACTTATGTATATAAATGTATATATACCATGCACATATCTACAGAATCATGCCTAATTTCCTGCACCTACCTAAAAAAATACTCTTATGTATAAATACGGGGGCCATTATAAGCATGCACTGACTGTGAATCTGGAAGTAAATAACATTTACTTTGGAAGTAAATACAGGAACATTTTTAATCGTGAAAAACAATAGTAAAAAGGTTAAATGAATTAATTTTTGGCAGATTCATGCTGTGAATATAATATAGCAGTTAAAATGAATAAAGTAGTTCCATGTTTACTAACATGAAAACATGTCTTAAATGCACTGCCAACATAGACTTAAAAGATAGTAGAAGCTTTATCTGTGATTATTTAATTTTTAATTGTCCTCTGGCATAAATTTCTGGCTTAGAAATAATCTCAGTTGTGGCCGGGGGCAGCGGCGTACACCTGTAATCCCAGCACTTTGGGAGGCCGAGATGGGCAGATCACAAAGTCAGGAGATTGAGACTATCCTGGCCAACATGGTGAAACCCCGTCTCTACTAAAAATACAAAAATTAGCCGGGCATGGTGGCACGTGCCTGTGGTACCAGCTATTCAGGAGGCTGAGGCAGGAGAATTGCTTGAACCCAGGAGGCGGAGGTTGCAGTGAGCCGAGATTGCACCACTGCACTCCAGCCTGGTGACAGAGCAAGACTCTGTCTCAAAAAAAAAAAAAAAAAAAAAAATACTAGTACTACTAATAATAATGATCTCAGTTGTATTGTTCATTTACTGGGTAAGTTTGGGAAGATTGCTAACCCTTTGTGCCTCAATTTTCTTATCCATTAAGTGGGTACAACATCTTTATCTTGTATAAAATTGCCTAACCTCTGCCTGGTACAAAGCAGGTGCTCATCAAATACTAGAAGCCTTTCCTTTGTTACCTTTTCGACATCATCTCATGAGAAAATAAGTAACTATTGTCATACTTCACGGGTAGAAGAAGAGCCTTCTTCTTGGTGATTTCCTGATGTACCTATCACTTGCCTTTTAATTTGTGTTCACGAGCTCTCTTTACACCCCTCCTTCCTGTCACTCCTTCTTATTTCATCTCTGACTTGACTGCTATAAGTATTCAGCTCTGATAGCATTGTGGAAATGCATAAGGCATTCAGTGACAATTTCTGACTAACTGTCTCCACAAAATCAAATGATATTGTATCTGTAATTCCCTTGAAAGTAGACAGAGAGATATCAAAGGCTGTTAGATCTTGCTTAACAGAAATAGAGGCTGGAGATCCTAGAAAATGAGCTCTATTATTTCAAAGAGAACAAAAGCAAATCTTTTCATGCGTGCGATGATTTAGCAGTTCCAAAAAAGAATTAGGAAAAGCAGAAAGAAAGGCTTTTTAGAATTATCCCCTCTCATTTCATTTTGCAAACAAGAAACAGATGCAGACAGGTAGGGGGGTTGGCCAGGGCCACTGACCTAGTTAGCTGGAGACCCAAGCAAGACCCTGGGACTTTTGACTATGCCCTCTGCTCCCCATTTTTCCCTTGCCTTGAGCTCAGTAAGAACTGCACTGAAGAAATACTGTAATTGGGGAATATTCTGTCTCTAGATAATAAGTTGACCTTGGATAATAATCAATTCCCTTTGATCATTTTAAGGAAAAGAACACAATTTGAAAATTACCCAAGATATTCCTGAGAACTGTGTCTTAAGTTGGAAGAGCCTAAATAAAGTTTGTTAAAAATCTCCCAAATTATTTCTATGTATCTAATGTAAATAACGTTTAGCAGTCTTTCTCTACATATAAAATGTTCCACTGTGGTGTGTGGAGGCTAGATTTGGGGATTAACTGTCCCTTTCATCCTCTATAAGAAACAGGAAGCACATTTTCTCTTCTTTCAAGTCGTAAACGACTTAGCTTCAGAATTATTCTTGAACCCACAACAAGGAGGCATTTTCAAGAGCGGGTGTAAATGGTCGCATCTTCCAGGGATCCTTAGCACCAGAGATCAAAACATAGTGTCATTTTTACCTATATGGTTTTGCTCTTATTTCTTTTGTATAAATCTTTCCCACTCACCCATTCCAATTGAGACTTGTGAACCTCTGACCCTTCCCCTTAACCTTGGAATTCTCTACTTTTCTCACCCTGTCATTCCCAGCTACCAGACCTCTTCCTATCAAGTATACTGCCCGAGCTGCTAAAGAGGAGTATCTTACTTCTTCAATCAAAAAACACCTTATTTTCTTTTGCCTGGAAAAATAGCAATAAAATTTCAACTCCTTTTTTTCTCTTGGACAAAAAATAAAATGTTTGTTCACAGGAATTAAAACAAATAAAAGCAATTATAGCAGGTTACTTAACAATCTGGCCAATTGCTACATTTTTATGTGGCATTTGGAACACTGGTTGTGTGGATAAATCTGGCAATGTCTGTTGTCAGTAAAAGCAATTTAAGAAAAAAAAAAAGGCATGGTCCCAACTGCAAAAGCGTACACTTAGAAACTAGAAGTTACTTGTCATTTGGACTGAAAAACTTATCGGTCTTAACCTTCTCCAAGATAGCTCCTTCCTCTGCTACCCATAGCTGTCTTACATTTCACCCCAATGGTGACTGCTATGCCCATATCTGCTTACTCCTTCCTGGAATGTGCTAGAGCATATTATTCTTTGTAAATTTCTCAGTTATGTTTTATCCTTCTTTATGTTGGAATGAAAGCCTTGTTTCTCTGTAGACCTGAAATTTCACTGCTGGAGGAACAGGACTATATTTCACTCTTCACTGTTTCATGTGAGTCCAAATACAGACATGTAAACTCTCCAGCTCTCCTGCCCTGCAGTGCTTGGAAATCATCTTTGCTTAACAACAACGACAATAAAATCCCACCATTATTCAACTAGAGTTCCCATAAGGCAGTCTTAAAGTTTGGGTGGGAATTAAATAAGACTTTTCCTTAACCTTCCCGCTACTCATTACTCCATTTCTGATTAATTGCCACAGGAGAGAGAGAATGTTGCAAAAAAAAAGGCAGAGAGAGAGAAGTGAAAAATGTAAAAAAAAAAAAATTTAGCTTTAAGAATTCAAGTTTTTGTTTTTATAAGAGCCCACATTCTTGTATTTCAAATTCTAAATCTTAAAGGTGTCTGGGTATATGTTTTGTACCTTCAATGGTAGACATGAAAGAATGGATTGTGATCCAGGATACTCTACCTGTTATCTAGATAAAGACTCCCTGGGCAGGAAGGATGAAGAGAAAAACAGCAGATATATAAAAAGGGACATGTTGATGGTTGATTATGAAGGGAGGATGGCATGTCTTCTCTCAGAGCTGCATCTCCAAGCCCAGTTCAGCAAGGAAGCAACAGAAGAGTCTTTATATGCTTTGGGAAAGGACTAAAACAGTGGCAAGAGAGCTGGCAGATTCAATCACCCTTGAGCGTGGAAGGAAAAAACTGAAGACCAGATGGGTTCACTAACATCTCAGTGGGTGCCAGAGTGCCTCCCACCTGCCATGTGCCATGTTAGCTCAATGAAAATTAGACAGAAACCTAGGGGATTATGGAGGCAATGAATGGACTTTGGTAAAGTTTTCACCAACTGGTAGAAAGGGTGATCAAAATAGAAATGTGCGTACAACGTTAAAAGACAGACAGTTGTCTTATTTGCACAGTAAAGTTTGTAAACCGGAGATTAATACCTTCACACACATCCTTATTTCTCTGTCCGATATGGCATAGCAAACCCACAACAGACTGGCGAAGCCAGGTCTTTAAGATGGAACTTGGATGCTCCTAAGAATTCCTTCAGCAAAAGCACCATTAGAAATCACCGGACTATGAGAAGGGCTCCAAACCAGACACCCACACTTAGTCTCCAAAGCATATTTTTACGAAGTCTCTTTGACTTGGCTCTGACTCACAGAATGGCATTCCTGCTTGTCATCCTCAGATTTGGGCATCTCTTTTTGCAGTCTCCAGCTATCTGTCATTGGCCTTGGGCCCAGCTCCACACAGCTTCCCCCCACCCTCAACTTATTTTGGTATTGTGCCCAAATACACTCTTCTGGCATTTTGCAAGATTTGGCCTCATCCATCTGTTTCTTCACTGAAAGCTTGAACCAGCCATGCCACTCTGCACAGCTGAGATAAGACAAAGACTGGATTCGGACAGCTATAAAATTTCTAATCATCAAATGAGAAGAAAGGCCAGAAGTCCCACAAATGTACAGTTACTCTGTCCTTCAGAGTCACCAATCAGCTTTATCATCTAATCACGTCTCTCTTCTGCATATGGCCCTCCTTCCTCTTAGGCTGCAAAACCTCTCTCCCACCAACAGCTCTCACAGCATGTCCTATTAGAGAGAAGGACACATAAGCCTGGTGGCTAAATATGAAGGTGGAGGATCTCCTAGAGACAGACACAGTGAAAGTGGAAAACAAGTCCACACTCTCTTCTGCTGTTAACAAATTCGGGATACCTAACGATGCCTTGTGCCTTACCTTCAGGATTTCTTTAATGCCTCTGGATAACGAAAGATGGATACAAAGAGAATATCATCCTTGAACATCTGCTAAGCAGATAACTATGAATAATTCTGCTTAAAATAGGAATAAAAATATGAATTTAGATAAGGTGAAAAACAAAATCTGAGGGACTTTTGAACATTCTTTGCTAAAGTTAGATTATTTTTCCAAATTTCTTAATATGTTTTACAATTTATATACAGCTCTTTGAGCCCCTAAACTATGCTAATGGGTCATCAATTCACAGTCTTTTCTTCTCTATTAGATACCTATTTTGTGAAAGTGTGTTCAGTGATGAACTTGCTGTATTCCAAGGGAAGAAGGGCAAAGAGATCCCTTCCGAATGCTGAATGTGGCGTTTCACATATATGATGTCTCCTAATCCACAAACTGATGTGATAAGTTATATATTATATCCAGGGTTTTTCATGTGGAGAAACTGAGGAAGATAATCACAAAGAGAACTAGGATCCAAATCCATGATGACCTGATGATACAAATCAAGTGTTTTTTGTTTCTTTTTCTTAACAGCTTTATTGACGTATCCTTAATAGGTCATAAAAACTACACATGTTTAACATATACAATTTGATATGTTTGATACATGCATAGATCTGTGATATCATCACCATCAGGGTAGTAAACATGTCCATCACCTCCAGAAGCTTCATTGCATCTCTTTGTATTTGTGTGTGTGTGTGTGTGTGTGTGTGTGTGTGTGTGCACAGCAAGAACCCCTAACATGAGATCTAAACTCTGAACACATTTTTAAATGCACAATACGGCTCTGTTACTCTGTTAACTAAAGGCACTAAATTGTACAGAACATCTCTAGAACTTTTTCATTTCATGTAATTGACACTTTACACCCACTGAGCAACAAATTTCCCCTTTTTCCTCTCCCAAATCACCATTCTACTGTGCTTCTATTAGTCTATTTTAGATACCTCCTGTAAGTGGAATCCTGCAGTTTTTGTCCTTCTGTAACTGTCGTATTTCACTGAGCATAATATACTGCAGCTTCATCCATATTGTCGCAAATGGTAGGATTTTCTTCTTTTGTGTGACTGAATGATATCCCACAGCATGCATATACCACAGTTTCAGTATTCTTCTTTTTATCCTATACAACACCTAAAAGACTTACAGTGACTATGGGAACATTTGAGTTGTTTCCTAAACTTCCCATTAAGAAAAAGTCATGAGGAATTCATATCTTACCTGTATACTAGCATTACAAAAAGAAAAAAAAAAAACTGAGTCTGAGCTGCTCAGAGATTCTAAATAATCATTGTCATTTGAGCCTTGGGTGCTAGGAAAGTTGGTAACGTGGGAAGAAAAGACTCTGCCCCTTCCTGAATTCTGAGATGAAGAAGGCCCAATAAATAAGAATGAACTTTTCAAAAATACAAAATTGCCCCTCAAGGAGAATTATTTAAAATTGAGATCATCTTAAGTCTTTTACCTCTCTATGTCTTCGTGGTGCTATTCAACCACCATCATTGTCAGATACATATCTGAGCCCAGAGTAGCCTAGACCTCTCCAGGGTCAGTGAGAGGAACTGGCCAACAAACACAGAAGCAAATACTTCAGTTCAGTCTTCGCCTTTTTATGAACCTGGAAATGCCCTGATGTCTAAACCCCATAGCCAGCCAGTGTCTCTACCATAGAACAGCACACTGGAAACTGAACAGGGAGGGATGAATCCATTCCAGGGATTCAAGCAGATATTTCAGAGTTTCTGAAATGGCCTAGGGTAGTGGATGGGATTTATTTCAAAGTAAGGAGGATGGAAAAGGTAAAGTGGACGTAGAAGAGAGATGGCGGTAGGGCCCTTTGTGACTGCTGGAAAGTGCTGAAGTCTGCTCCTTGGTAACTTACTGTGCACTTTCCTGGCAGCTCGAAGAGGGAGGTATAAATGTACCTGAATATATTGGTAAGGGTTACTGTTCACTTTTCTCCAGGGTACTCAACTTTAAAGTTGTATTAATCCAGTCATTGTTCTTGTCTTTCATGTACTCTTTCCTAACACGCACTTCTTTTTTTTTTTTTGAGACGGAGTTTCGCTCTTGTTACCCAGGCTGGAGTACAATGGCACGATCTTGGCTCACCGCAACCTCTGCCTCCTGGGTTCAGGCAATTCTCCTGCCTCAGCCTCCTGAGTAGCTGGGATTACCAGCACGTGTCACTGTGCCCAGCTAATTTTTTGTATTTTTAGTAGAGACGGGGTTTCACCATGTTGACCAGGATGGTCTCGATCTCTTGACCTCGTGAACCACCCACCTCGGCCTCCCAAAGTGCTGGGATTACAGGCGTGAGCCACTGCGCCCAGCCACATGCACTTCTTAAAAGATGCAGTTGGAGAGAGAGGGTGGGAAAAGGGGATGAAGCCCCAGAGTATGAACCCTGGGCTGTGGGCACACCTACTCACATAATGTTCATGCTTCTGCAGGGGGTCCCTTTTACTGCTAGGTCTTAGGGACCCCTGATAGAGCACCATCAGAGAAAAGGAGATCCTCTTAATCCCTCAGCAGATCACTGAATATCCTTTCTTAGAAAACTTTGAGACAGATACCTCCTGTTTTGCCAGAAGAAATAGAAAAGAGCATTCTGCAAAGCTGGGAAAGTCATCAGCTTCATCAGGGTCGACTCCCCAGTATCTGTGATGCTGGTTGTGGGAGACACTGTTGTTGTCCCCACTGTATCCTGTGAGCACTCACTACTCTCACGATCTCCATGTCTTCTTCTTAGAAGCCCCTAGGATTCTGCTGAGGGCTTTCTGCAGCCACAGGAGCATGCTTGGTCTTCTCCCTTGGCAGGTAGAAAGTACCTGCAGGTCATGTCCCCTAGAAGCAGGCTCCGACCAATGAGAGGGAGATGGTAAATAAATAGCCCAATGGCCTGCCCCTCTGGGGCAGAGCTCTGAACCACCCTATATACAGTCTTGTATATATATGGGGCCTCCTATATACAAGCCCCATCCACCCATGGTGGTGACATAACCTTTCACACACACTGTATTGTCTTCCATTTATTCACACCCCACTCCTTACTGTCATTTCCTGCATCACTTCACAAATAAGTGGCATGCACCTAAGTCCTTTTGTGAGCATCTGTGTTTGGGAAGAAAACCTAAGACACCAGGGGTTGGCAGGAATGTGAATAACAAACTTTTAAAGCTACTCCCCACCAATCGACACCTTTATAGATTCAACAGTTCAAAAACACTGTTACAAGATTCCGGGTAAAAGGATTAAAGAAAGGTGGAATTATCTCACATGCCATGTATGGGTAGATGAAGACACTAACCTTTGCACTTCTCTCGATTACTAATTTCAGAATTTCGTGTCTGGTTTCTCTTCTTACCTTGGGTCAGCATGCAGTAGTAACCTTGCTGTTCTTGACCCTAGCTGCCCTTTGTGGCTTCACATCTGTGAGCAAGAGCTGAATTTGATCATTTCTGCCTTGATGGCAAGTGTGTGGGTAGGGAGGACCAGTGATGTTCCCGAGTGACTGCACAAAGCTAGGTGGTTCTAGAGATAATATGGATTAGAGCGAGTATTTTTCTTCAAAGCGTTTCAGTGCATAGAAGCTAGAGGTGTCTTGAGGAGCATCATGCAGGAGGTTGGAAAGACTTTCAAAGGGGACAATGATTCATGGAATCACCAGCCAGTTTCATGGAAACGGGCTGATAGTTGAGTGGGAAATGGGTTGAGAAAAATGATTCAGGAGTGAATCTCACAGGTGTTGATGGCCATCTTTCCATGTTTCTGTAGGGTAAAGAGTCCGTCTGAGAGCTTAGGAAGCCAAGTACAATTGGACACTTTCTGTTTCTTAAGAACAAACACAACATGTCCTAGAGTCTAAACATCAAGAGCTCCTGAGAGTTCTTGAAAAATTTGTAAACACTCATCTTAATCTTTGCTCAATAAGGGTCACGAAGAAGTAACTTTATGCTGCTTTTGAGTTTCAAGAACTCCTCCTATTCCCTGTTTTCTCCTTATTTCATGGGACGAAATGTACCAAATGGAGTTAAAAGGAGGAAAAAGGAAATAAGATACTTGAAAATGCACAAGCTGAATTTAAATAACTGAATACTGAGTATAAATGAGTAAAATAACCAAACTCAACATGACTCCAGGTTTCTCATCTGAGACTCTCAAATCCCAGAACAAACTTTAATTAGCACAGGATCAGTATTCCTTTGGGCTTTACGTAAATCCTGTTCTTTTTCTTTTCTATAATGAGGTATGCAGCAGTTGAATGGCATGACCAAAGACAAGTAGTATGCAAATATATGTAAATATGCCCCAAATCATGTATAACTGGCCAGAACCCATTATTTAGAAGAATTATCTGAAAATTAATGGTTCTTAACTTTTAGGGGTTATGAGCCTTTTTGTTAATGTGATGACACTTCTGTGAAATGTGTCAACATTGGAAGCATTTTTCCACATACTGAGAGGTTAATAGGCCTTCTAAGGCCCATTTCTTGGTCTCTGTTCCATAGATTCAAACTGAAGAACCCTGATTCATGATTTGGGTATCACTAAGAGGTCTCTTCATTAAAGATAAGTCCTTTTGGGAATAAATAGCCACCTCTTGCCTCAGATTGGCTATGAAACCCATTGAACTGGGTCTTAATACAAGAAAAATGTAATTTTAAAAGAGACCTAGCCCACTGAATGAGACCCAACTTCCTCATTCAATAAGTAAGGGCTTTTGTCATAATATCTCAACATTTTAACCTCAAAGAAACACATAAAGGAAAAGTAATCTTTAGAAAATGATTATTGACAAGATAGACAAATACACAACAGTTAACAGCCCATCAATGGGTCTTCCCATCTTTTGATAAAAATGGCACCAACCACATCTGCTAACAAAGATATGATGTCATTTGAGTGTAGTAGTCCCTTAGTAAATATCTGCCAAGAAAACATATGCTCTCTGCTTGTACCACCTTATCATGATAATGCAGCAGTTCCACTGTTCCTACTTAGGAGTCAATAAATTGTCCAATTCTGACAGCTAAAAGCCTGACAGGGGGTTGCCATAAAGTCAAGATCCATAACATCAGTAGGTAGGCAGAGACACACATTAGAATTAACATTTAGAAAATCAAATCCAGTAGCCGCATTGTTGGCATTTTTCTCCCCAAAAGCACGAAAACATTTTTTCTATTTGAAGATATCTCTGTTAATTATAAAAACACAAAATCCCACACTGAATTAGAGGCTGCATATGAGAAAACATACTAAACCAACTATCTCCCAAAGTCACTGTTGGAAATAAATGACTCCAAATGAACTAATACTAAATAAGAGTTTTCCATTTATTTCTCCTTGATTACAACGTGGAAGTAGAAATGTTGGAAGAAAGAGTAAACTGACATGTTTACCCTGATGGCATTTCCTTAACGATGAACTGCTTCTAGAAACTAATGAGCTTTCATAGCAAACTGCTGAGTATGTCTAGATTTTAGGGTTAAAAGCCCATCTTATAGTAAATTACTCTAGACTCTAATTTGGCAAGAGGAAGTGATTTGTAGTTCAAGTGGGGATTTGGTGCCAGGCTGCTAATTTGGGCTGTATACAATATTTCAAGACCAACTTTCATTAGAATCAATTTACAAATGAATTATGTGTAAGCAACTGAACTGTGCAACAAAAAATAACATGTATTGGACTTTTCTTTGATCACTATTTAACTTCTTCCCCTTATAAACATCATGGTGGACAGCTCAGTACTTTTGAACATGCTGAAGGCATTTTGGGGGGATATATATTGATTTCTCCTGTATCTTCATGTTTATCTGTCATTCTCTGGGAGAAATTGCTGGGTTTGAACAGTCCCAAGAGGTACAAAATTTAGTGGATAAACAAGGACTCTGGTGCTAGACTCCCCAGGTTGGAATCCTACCAGGTCCTAAATAACTCTGCTTCTTGGGCACCTTTCTGGGCCTCAGTTTCTTTGTTATCTGCAAAGTGAGAATCAAACCTATGCTCATCTCCAAGGATTACTGTTAGTATTCAATAAGACAACCCATGTAAGCACTCAACACAGAACCCAGCACATGCAAATATTCAAGATCCCTTGCTAGGATATTGCAATCATCTTAATGGAACAAAGACACCAACCCTCAGTCTAGGCAGGACATGTGTTTCTCAGGACACCCCCGCTGAGCTCCCCAAACTCAAACAGGCTAGCCTATGGCACTTATTGACAGCAACTACCCAGCTTCTGTGGACATTTGTTCTTGTAACCCCTATCCTACAGTGGGGAAGTGTATTATAAAAATAGCCCTGAGCAATTAACATATTACCCAGGCCACATTAAGAAGATAAACCTGTATTTATGGCTCACCCTACTACCATCCCTTCAGCCTCACCTGTCGATTCTCTTAGAAATGATGGTTGGAGAGTAATAATGAGAAGTATAATCACATCATCACATTTCAAGAAACCCTGTGTTGAAAGCAGAACTACAAATTTAAGAAACAGTCTAGGGGAAAAAAGAAAGCTTTCATCTGGTGCATGAATATTTTAGGTAGTGTGGAAAGAGCTCTGAAATCAGACAGACCTGAGTTCTAATATTAGCTTACTGGGTGTGCAACTCCTTCCAAAATGCTTAACTGCTTCAATGCCCTTGTTTTCTAGATTTGTAAACTGGGGAGGATGATGTCCACTGTGAGGGGTCATTTTTCCGATTAAATGAGATGGTGTTTCAAGAGTAACCTGGTTTCCAGAAGACAGCCAGTAAATGCCAGCATCTTTCCTTTCATATCAACTGCATCTGCACTTGATTTTACCTTTAGTTTAGTCATCAAAGTTTTCTCACCCCAGAGCAACCTGGGGGAAAAAGTGTCTCATCACTTTGTGATGGCTCAATGACATCTTAAATCTGGATTCATCAAGGTGACAGGAGAGACCACTACATACAAAAGCTTTGAAAGCACAAACCAATAGTATGGACATGCTGCAAAGGTCTTCTGAGAAGGCTGTGGTATCTTTGTCTTATTAGGCATCAGATCTAAAGAAATCCTATTACAGGGGAAGAGTACGGACACACGCGCATGTACACACACACACGCACAGCCCTACAGCCATATACGAGCCTTTAGAAACCTTAGCATTGTTCACTGAATTCAAACGCAAATGACAGACATATCTTGAGCACTGTATAAAATTAGTATATGGGCCTGAATCTAATTTTTTTATTCCTTAGGTAAATGAGAATCAGCATGTGTTTGGGTGGAGTGGAGGAAGTCTCTTTGTTTTTCTAATTAAGTAGCAGTCTTGACATGGTATGATGACTATATCTTAATTTCTTGAGCTCCTTCAGATCACTGATAGATCAGATAAGTGTCTGAAGTGATGTGATGAGAAGTTTCCTGAGGCCTTGAGGAAGGCAGTGAGGAATTAGCAAACACTGCACTTGGAAAGGGTAAGGGTCTGGTGACAGCATGAGCCCTTGGGTCCAGGGCTCTGCCCTAATGGCACATGGTGATGATGATCTTTCTGTGGCTACCATGCTACTCGCTCTGCATTTATTCTTGAACGACCACTGTACTATTGAACCACACACCATATGAGGTTCTAAGAGCTGGGTTCTAGCAAATCACACTGGCAAAACACAGTGTACAGCAAACCTTACTCAGCAGCAACTGAAAAGTTCGCCATTCCTTCCCACACTGAAAGAGTGTCAGATAGGAAAAACTACTGAGCATTATTATAAAAACTAGAACCTCATCTCATCTGGACTTTGCTCAGCTTTGACATCCAAGTTTAGAACAATGAGGAATAACTCATGACAAGGACATAGTCACGGAAGAATCATATCCAATGTGTACTGTGCCGGGCTGGTTTGGCAGAAGAAGAAGTTGATAGGATCCTTCCTCCAATGGGTATTCAGTCTAGTTGTAAGAAGCAAACTTCCCCATATAATCTGAGCAGGGCCAATAGTCCCCCAGTACACACAAGGTCCACAGGTGCAGCCACTGGAGAAACATTGAAATACTCTGTGGTCCTAAGTACAGAGCTGCTGCTCCAAGCTCCCTGAATCTCCCTATCCTAAATCCTTCCTCTAGGATCCCCCACAATTTCCTTATAATTCATCAACTAAAAGGTTAATACTTATCACAGCAGAGAAGCTCCAAGAACCCTTTTTTTTGGGGTGTCCACTAGGGCCACTGCTCATTCTGACTGGGGGAGGCATTAGACATGTGAAATATCACTGTTGGGATCCAGTGTGGAATGCCCATAAGCCAAAGTTTCATGAATGATTCTGAAGGTATGAAATAAAAAGAGAATTCCTGGGAAGACTCAACATGAAAAACTGTGCCCTTTAGGGTGGACATGGTGGTTCACACCTGTAATCCCAACACTTCAGGAAGCCAAGGTGGGTGGATCACCTGAAGTCAGGAGTTTGAGACCAGCCTGGCCAACATGGTGAAACCTGGTCTGTATGGGGTGGTGGACACCCATAATCCCAGCAACTCAAGAGGCTGGGGCAGGAGAATCACTTGAACCTGGGAGGCGGAGGCTGCAGTGAATGGAGATCACACCACTGCACGCTGGCCTGGGCGACAGAGTGAGACTCCATCTCAAAACACACACACACACTCACAACTGTGCCCTTCAGAATGTAAATTCCACAGTGGTGGGAACCAGTCTGTCCTTCACTGTTGAAATCACAGCTCCTAGAGTGCATGGCCCGGAACAGGAACTCAGTATCTGGTTGTTCAATAAAATAATGAATCATCGAGGCTATTTAGGGAATGTATACTGGGAAGATGTTGAAGGTGGTTCTAAATGGAAGAGGAGAGCAGGGATTGCAAAGACCATTCTAGGTAAGACTCGGTATTTCCCATGAACCCTGTACTCCCTCCACGCATCCATAGGGGTCAGTAGAGACTAGTGGCAAAGAACAAGTTTCTGGCTAGAGTCCTGGTAAATCAAGTTCACCTAGCTTTGCTACCTACTGGCTGTATTACCCATGCAGCCTCCTAGAACCTTGGTTTCCTCTTTTATCATAGAGACCTCATCACTCACCTCTCCAGGAGAGGCACAGGAACCTGACATGAGCCTGTGAGTGCCAAGAGGGCATGGGACTCATCTGTTTTGTCCACTAGTTTGTATCCCAGGCCCAAAAGCATTCTTGAAAAAACATTAGGAGATCAATACATGTTTGTTGAATGAAAAAAAAAGAATGTAGGGTGGCCATTTTTTTCCATTGTGTTAAACAAATAGGGACAGAGTCTGTGTGGGTGCCCGCAATGCCTATAAGAGAAGCAGATGCAGGGATTGAGGGCGTTTTTCCAGTCTGGGCCTGGCAGCTCGTCAGCACCCAAGATAGAGCCTGACAAAGGAGGGTCACTGCACCACCACAGCTGCTGTTTTCCTCCTGATGGACGTCCAGAGCTCAGACAGGACCTGGATTAGTAACTGGGACAATAGGGTGGTTAAGGGTAGAGGGTGTACAGATAACTGCAGGTCTTCGTCCCACTACTTAACCATTGTAGGACCTTGGGTGAGATGTGTAACCTTCTCCTTAAAACTTTGTTTTGTCATCTGTAAAATGGGGATAACACAGTACATAATTCATAGGGCTGATTAAGCATTCAATAAAATAATGGGGCACAGGTGGCAAGGGCACGGTAACAAGCCTTGAGAAATGTTAGCCGTCACTGTTAGAGAAGGTTATAGACATTCGAGGTTCCCGACCCCTCCAGGCGCAGGTTTGATGCATCAGCTGACTGCCTTTGAACCTTCTCACCTTCTGTGCCTCTCCTTTGCTTAGGTTGCTAAGATACAGAATGCAGTCTCTGTATTAACTCATAGAGGTGGTCCACTGAGGCTGCGTCTGCTCAGCACCCTTGATTTCCTGTCCCTTGAGACAATGCTCCATGTCCACTGGAAAACTGTTCATTTCAATGGATGTGAACAATTGTGACTAGAACTGTCAGACCAGAGCTAAAACTTCCATGCAAACACCTTGATTAGCCAATGCAGAAAGATGGACTCCTTCCTGCCCTATCTGTTGAAGGAATGTGTGAGCCAGCTGGAGATGAGTATGGGAAGCAAACACCAAGAATGAGACTGTGGGAGAAGGAGGAAGCCAGTGCCCGTTTATCTTCAGAATCTCTGGGGACTGGGAGGACGCAGGACAATGGTTTTCCTAGACCAATCACAGCCCTTTTCTCAAGTCCCAGATCTTGGAAATAAATTGCATTTGTGCCAATGCGGGAGCTAAGACGGGGGTTATATGTTCTGTGAGAGAGGAATTCAGGCAGAAGAATCAGCCTCCAAGGAACCAAAGCAGGAAAAATTGGTTTCAATTATTCTACAACTTCTGAGATAAATATCACAACAGCTCAAAATGAAAACTATAGTGTTTGAAATATTAAGGCTGAAGGGGTGTTATATTTATAGGGTGTTTGGCTAAGGCATGACAATGTAACTATTCAGTTCAGTCAAAGAGAAATTAAGCTTCTGTTTGAGAAAATGAGATTGGATTCAGTTGTTGTCAAATATTTTCTAAATTAACCAAATGTGCTGGGTACTACGTGGGTCAAATGTGAAACCATTAAACCATTCTTTTATGTTGTTTATCAGCTATTCCTAGTAGCTTGTCTCTGAAGGGAAATATTTGAAATGATTCTCTATTCCACCCCTAGAATTCCCTCTCAAGGGAGAGAAAAAAAAAAAAAAAGAACAGAAATCCTTTCTGATGTTCAGATGATTTAAACCTGATTTAAAGTGTTCTCAAGACCAACAACGGTAATTCACAGGGCTGGTGAGTTTGCAGGGAGGGTTTGTACCGGGGTGTTCAATCTTTTGGCCTCCCTGGGCCACACTGGAAGAAGAAGAATGGTGTCGGGCAACACATAAAATACACTAACAACAGCTGATGAAGGAAAAGAAAAGGGGAAAGGAAAGGGTAAGAAAGGAAAGCGGAAAGGGGAAAGGGGAGAAAGAATCACACACACACAAAATCTCAATGTTTTAAGAAAGTCTACGAATTTGCATTGGGCCTCACTCAAAGCCGTCCTCCCTCAGCTGCCTGTGGCCCTCGGGCTGTGGATTGGACAAGGCTGGTTATACCTCAGATCCCTTTCTGCTTTCCCCCAGCAACACCGCTCTTCTTGATGGAGCATCTAGCAGATAATCGCATCCAGGCTATTTCCACCCAGTAAAGGCAGGGCCTTACCTCATCCACTGTCTCACTTACTTAAAGCCATTCCTACTACCCAGGCGGTCCCATATTTTTCTAACTGCAAGGGGGAAATTCTGAGAGGCCCATCTCCCTGCTTCAAGTGTTGCTCCTGAGATGCAGCCAACGCTAGGCCTTCTAATCTCTCTCCCTCTGAGGCTGTTCACTGCATTCAGAGTTTGGGGAGCACCCTGTTGATTCCAAGCATCTCCAGCAGCACAGTCATCTACATAACAGACAAGAGGAAGGAGGCTGCAGAGAATAAAAGGAGTGATACCAGGGTTTTCTCTGTTACTATATTGGGCATAAAAATACTTTTAGGGTTTTGACTTTTAAATGATGCGGCCCAGCAGGGGTTCACCGAGCACAGGGCAGACTGACAAGGAAATAAGAATAATCATTCAGGAGAATGGTCTTTGAAACTTGAGGTAAGGAACTCAATTGGATAATGAAACACTGGGAACTCCACAGGGTATTTTTTCACCTCTATAAAGAGCCTTCAATTAAATGCTTTTTCATTTGGACAGGAGAGGTGGAGCACTTTTTTTCCTCTTCCTTTTCCACAAAAAAGTATCTTCTTGGCTCCTGGCCCAGACTTTTTTTTTTTTTTCTGCCACTACTGCTTTTTTTATATTGCCTTTCCCCCCTTCCCGCTCAGACCCACAATGTCTGCACACCTTGCCTTCTCACAGGTTGATGGAAATGCCCCACGCTGCCCTTGGAAATGCTCATTACCAACGGGGCGACACAATGGCTTCACTGGGTGATGCATTGATGCCACTTCCAGGGGCTTCCGGTCCTTCCATTTCATGGGCCACTTGCTTAGCTGCTCCTGAAATGCCTTAGTGCTATGAGGGCTGCATTTAACCTAGCCATCTGTGAATAACTCCATCAGGGGCAGACTCCAATCCAAAGTCAAGTCTCCTTCTGCCTCCTGACCAGAATGCCATCCCCTCCCAGGTGAGCAAGCAAGAATGATTTCCTCACACAAGAGACCAGTGCTGTCTTCCCTCCAAGCCCGTGGGTGCCTTTGGGAGAGTGCCAGGCACTGCACGTGGACTTTCTTACAAATCATTCGGCGCTTGGCACTTTGTAGTCTGGAATGATGTCACGCAGCTTTGGTGCAGTGGGCATTGGGCAAGGATTTCCAAATTAATGGTCATTCAACTAGCAGAGGTATACGTTTATTTATTTATTTTTTTGGAGTGTGACAAGATAAGAGGAATACAGGAAATAGATAAAGGGCTTCTGAGTACAGAGCCATGAATCTAATTCAGTTCAACTCACCCTGATTGAAGGTTCACCTGCCATCAGGCTTTGTCCTCAGAGTTGGGGATGCAGTGGCATATGAAGCTTGGTTTCTATCTAGAGGCCTTATAGTCTAGAGAGGCAACTAAACCTGGGGTTGATGACTTGGAGATAACTTAAAAGTGGTCTTCAGGGAGTCCAGAATCCCCAGCATTGTACTGAATTGTGTATATAGGGCTTGTACACATGCAGATACATATTTCTGGGTAATGAATTGATTTTTTTAATCAGATACTAAGAGGGATATATGACCCTCCATGGACAAAATAAATACCAACTAGTAGGCTACTGTCTCTTTTACTTTGTATTTCCCAAGCAAGCAAGAATGGGTGTTAAATGACTGAATTAGTAAGTGATGATTTCCATACTGGGAAGGACAGACAGATCAGCCTACATGCAGAAATCCTGGGATGCCAGGACAGCAAGGTGGTAGAATCATCCCTTGTCTGAAATTGTGAGTATATAAAGTCAAGGAACTGGGGATGGTTCAGAGTTGGATGATTTATGTTAAGGAAGGTGCCATATTCTATGGGCTAGAAGCCAGTCACAGATCCTTCCCACACTGAAAAGGAAGGGACTGCAGTGAATGCCAAAAACCATGGGAGCCTTTGTGTCTTCACCCAAATCTCATCTTGAATTGTAATCCCCACAGTTCTTACATGTCAAGGTGGAGGTAATTGAATCATGGGGGTAGTTTTCTCCAAGCTGTTCTCATGGTAGTGAGTGAGTTCTCATGAGAGCTGATGGTTTTATGAGGAGCTCCTCCCTCTTCCCTCAGCACTCTCCTTCCTGCTGCCTAGTAAGGAATCATGGCTGCCTTCTGCAATGATTGTAAGTTTTCAGAGGCCTTTCCAGCCATTCTGAACTGTGAGTCAATTAAACCTCTTTCCTTTATACATTACCTAGTCTCCAGTATTTCTTTATAGCAATGTGACAGTGGACTGATACACCACCCTACTATGAGAGGCAGGCTATGCTTTGTTCTCACTTGAGCAAGTAGTTTTTTGTATGTCTATTAATATGCCATGAAGCCCTATTTGAGAAACATTTATCTAAAGTATTCAGTATAGTTAGACATTTTATAAGGTATACGTATGTATGTGTGTCTGTGCATGTGGATGTAAAATAATTCTAAGCTTCACCAATCAGCACCCCCCTAGTGCTCCAGGATTATCTAGATAAGAAGCAGCCTTTCATGTCACAGTAAGCAGAAGCTAAAGCAGAAATCTTCCCCATAGGCAGAGATAGGGGCTATTCTGAGAAAGAAGATGTCAAGATTGGAGAACACCTACTAATTGCCCCATCACCCTGATTCTTCCTCCCCAGGAACATGACCACAATGCCTGTCCAGTGAGGAGATGCTCTGTGGACAGGCTGGTCAGCAACAGATCCTGGCATTGGGACCTGAGACATGAAGACTCTCAAAATCTGAACATAGGACCTAGGAACTCTTGGAACAAGAAGAAATTATTCAGACCTGTGAGCTTTGCACTTCTTGAAAAGAGCAACACAGCCCTATTTATTAAGTAAACAATTGTTTGACGTTCCCTTGATTAAAACAAAACATCAAAGTGGTTGCTCTTGTAGAAACAGGGGTGTCCTGCCCACTGGACCTCCCAGTTGTTTCCATCCTTGTACAGCCCAGAATGGCACGAGAATATTTCTTTTGCCCCAGCTCCTTCATTATAAAATTGGAAAACAACTGAATTCCTGAAAGGTGAAGTGTCCTTTCAAAGCCACACCACGAAGTCCTGGTGGTTGTTCTTGTCATCTCCTTGATGTGATTCAGAGTAATCATCAAAGATGAGTTGTTTCCTGACAGCACACGTCAGCCTCTTTACATCTCTCACAAGACTCTTCCTTCATGAGTTCACAATCACTGTTTTTAACTCCCAGCTTAAGGAATCAGACTGAATTGGTTCTTTGTGTAATTAACCTGAGGAACACCTACTTTTTGTGACATCTCTAATTTCTGTGATTAACCCAACCACAGGGAGACTGAATGACTAACAAACACCCTTCATCTTCTCTAGGCCACCTTAAGGGTAGGGTGGTGGGGTGGGGGGTGTGAAATTCCAAGACAAATGAAACAATGTGAAATACAGCCTTATCCACTGGAAAATAGCCCACATTCCTTATCTTTATGGATATAACAAGAAACAGTCAAAACAACCTCCTTTGGAACCCAGAGGTGAGTCCAAAAAGGAAACATATAATGGATTAACAGCCTAGTAGGGGGTTCTGCCTCAAAGCTCACCTCTACCTGTGCCCAAGCCCTGCTCAGGTTCTTTTTAATATCTTCCTACAAAAGTTGATCCAAAGGCTTAATGAACCAAAAGGCATTAAGAGTCATGCATGTGAATTATGCCACCGATTCCTGCTTCTTTAATTGGATGCAAATAACATCACCTGGGCTCCACATCACAGGATCTGTCCAGCTCTTTGTCACGCAGCACTCTAATGCACCTTGTTCCAAAGAGCCTGGCAGGAGATAAAGACATTAACTGTGAGATCTGCTGGCTTCTGCCAAATTCACAAACGCTGGCAGTTAGGCCTATAGATAGAACGAGGGGTAATTTCATGCAAATGCTCTGTGCTATTCCCTGAGCTCCAAGATTAGAGTTGTCAGAAAATGTAAGTGTTCCTCTGGTTAATAACACAAAGAACTAATTCAGTCTGATTCCCTAAGCTGGGAGTTACAGACCAGCAATGGTGAATTCATGGAAGGAGGGTCTTCTGAGAGTGATGCGGGGAAAATGCACAGCATGTGCTGAGCCCATGATACCTGATGAGAGTCACGTGAGCCACATCAGGAAGGTCGTCCAGCATGGTTCTTGAGGCTCAACCAACTCCTGAGCACCTGCTGGAGGTACCGGCAGACGTAATGCGCAGTAGTGAGCTTATGCAGCTGCGTGGAGAACCATCCCAGGTCAAGCCAAGGCCTCAGGATTTGTGAACAACATATAAAAGGCATGTGCAGAGGACCATCATCACTTTGTTTTTCTGTTTTCCTCTTTCTCTAGGAATGAGATGCTTTGGTTCCTAGATGCATTCCTACTGGTTTCTTGGACACACATTTCTTAGTGTTTATGTGGCAAATTATATTTGGTTATAGTCTCCAGAGAGCACTGACTTATTATTCAAACAGGGCACTTCTTGAAGATGATTTTAAATCTCGTAAATGGTGTGTAGCCATGGAATGCTTCAGGATGGAAGGGAGGACACAGATGACACCTTCCTCCTACCTACTGTATCATAGGTACAGCACAAGGATTGTGAGTCAGGCTTTGGATTTTCAGATTTTAATTGTCAGACTATTCTGCAAGGTTTGGCTTTTCAGATAAAACACACACACACACATACACACACACACCCTCCCTTCACCCACCTCCATACAGTCTGTGGAATACACCTTGATTTGTAACTTTTCTAAGAGAAAAAATAAAACAAAATTGTTATTAAAATCAAGAGGGTGATTAATTTGCCTGATTTGGGATTGGGTCCAGCCTTTTCCCACTGGTCAGGAGACCCTGTGAAAGCCCCTTAACCTTTCTGAGCACCGAATCTCTCATCTCTCTATTTAGGACAATGATAATTCTACTTCATAGGCTAATTTTGAAGATTGAGTGAGATGAAGCATATCTCTAGCATACAGTAAATGCTCAATAAACAGTACTAATAGTATTTTTCATGGATTTATATGACTAGAGCCCCCTAATGCAGCATGTTTTCCCATATAGTAAGCACTCAGAATTTCTCTATTATTTTCTGGTATCAGTCCACCCATATCAGCCTTCTGCGATGGAAATTTCTTCCAAATAATGAAATGAGTCAAATGGGACCAGTTTTCTGTTTACCCCCCAGGATATAAGTTCTGCAGTTTGAGATATTTGTTTTCTTGGGGAAGGTTGTTTGTTTTTTGACAGTATAATACAAACCAGTAGATTGGCCACACTCAGCTATATACATGGACACAGTGAAGAAGTCAAATCAATTATTTAAAAAGTTTAGAGCGTCTGCTCCCAGAAGAATTCTACCTACAGATATTCACCTCGCCTAGCCTGAAACCAGCCCCAACGGAAAACAGTCTTTCGTAAGACCATGGATTCATTTTGTCTAATGAAGTAAAAGAGTATTTTATAAGTGAGTTATATTTTATTTTATGAGGCTATCCATATCAAATAAGTAGGGCCATGACTCACTGGACATTTTGAGTCCTCAGATGGTTCATATTCCTGTTAATTTAGAAGTGTTCAAAGCCATGCACAAGTGGAGGATGCTTCCTTGCTGAGTGTTCAAGACCCTTGTCCAACTACCCTCAGAAACAACTATCTTCTGATTTGGAGGAGCAAACAATCACTGCAAATACGCCCTCTGGCACAGACGCTTTTGGAAGCGACTTTACGCATGTTCGGTGGTATAGTGTCCATTTTGTCCCATAAATTGTCCTGAAATATCTATGATGGTTTTAAGATTTAATTAAAAAAAAAAAACATACCCTACTCCCTCCAGCCCCTTCCATGCAGTTACTGGAATGTGCTTTGATTCCTAAGTTTTCTAAAAGAAAGGAAAGAAACTGTCCTCAATTAGGAATCCAGGGGTGGTTTTACTGATTGTCAAATTTCTAGAATAGAATGCAAGATTATAGACAGACAAATCTTGAGCCAGACGGTATATGTTATTAAAATCAAGAGCATGATTAATTAGTCATTTACTTGGAGTGATTTATCTTGTACCTCTCTCCACTGGCGTTAGAACTGCCTGCTGCGGACATCAGGTGTGCTGCTCTATTATGCATACTAATCAAAGTCCACAGAAGTGCAGACTGAGGGTGAATTTGAGCTCCACTGAACATCCATTTTAAAGAGCTGCATTTTATTAAATAGGCCTGAAGTCAAGAAGGCCATAAAACTGCCGAGGAAAAGGATGGACCAGTTACAGCTTCGTTGTCTCTCTTTCAAATGAGCCAAATGCAAAGTCCGCATACCTGGGACTCACTCGTAGGCAGCCTTTCCTACCCGTGTCTAAATAAAAGCTACTCATATCTTCCCCTTCCTATTTCAGCAATCCATCTTACATCTCTCCATTTCAAATACCTGCCCCAAATGCGAGGCCCCATCTCTCTCCTGAAAGACTGCAATACCCTCCCCCTTCAGACTTCATTAAGCAAAGCAGATTTTTGACATGCACAGCTGGTCATGGTACATTCTTTCTTATACCCATGAGCGGCTCCCCATTGCTGCTAAGGAGTAGTCCCAAGTTTCTGATGAGTCCAGGAGGATGACTTCCGTCTCAGCCCGGAGCAGCTCTCCTGTCTCATTTCGAGTCTCTCTCAGGCCTCCTCTCGCTGCCCTTTGGGGAGAGGAGTCTAAAATGCTTAAAATTCTTTTCTGCCTAAGGACTTTTCAGTTGCTGGTCCCTCTTCCTAAAATGCTGCCCTGCTGTGCCTCTGCCTGGTTAAGTCTGTTTCTCTTTCTTGTCGCCAGCTTGAATGTCTGTCACCTCTTCCCAGAAACCTCCCCTACTTTCCCATTACCTCACCCTAGAGATAGTTACCAGCTCTCACAGTGTCCTGGAGTTTTCCCTTTGGCCCTTATCCAAATTGTAATTAACTAATTTTATAATGTACTATTAATACTTCTTCCTCTCTAGGTTCTAACCATGTGTGGGCAAGGATGATGGGTATTCTGTGAACAGATGTATCCTCAGTTCCTAGGACAATGTAGGGTACATAGTAGGCCCTCAATAAATGACAAGGATGAACCCCGAAAGCAGGGTGTGGGGGAGAGCATTGGCTGTCCCTTCTTCCTGGGCACATACAACTGGACCACATTTCCTCCTTGCCCCGGCTGGTAGGTGTGGTCTTTTGACCAAGTGATGGGGATGATGTCTGCCACTTCCAGGCACAGTCCGTAAGAGCCTCTCGCACTTGCTGCTCCATAATACTTCCGTACTCTGGCTGACTGGGATATCAATGGCAGGGTCACCAATCAGCCTGAGTTTCTGAGAAATTCATAGAAGAAATGTCTAGATTTGAACTGCTGCCCTAGAGCGGTTGGGTCAGCAGGATAGAAATATCTGTTCTGTTTTAAACCACTGAAATTTGGGAGTGGATTTTTTACTGCAACTTGGCCCATCTGAACTAATACATGTGTATTCAGAACAAGCATTGGGCATGAGTGAGAAAGGATAACTCCTCATCCACTGTCACCTCCAAGAGCAGGTAGAGCCTATGGAGGCAGAAGAAAAAAACCAAATTGAATTTCTGACAACATAAAATATTGTGAAGACATTAGTATTTTTTTCCTTTTCTATTTATCTCCATTTCTTTCTTCCCTCCACCAATTCCATCTCCAAATCTCCAATAATTATGCAGAGAGGCTGATTACTACAGTATTTCCTTGTCAGAAGCCTGCCACTGCCTCTGTTCTTTCTCTGTTCTTACAAACTGCCCTAGTAATTCTACATCAAGTCCTTGGTGTGGAAGAGCCCTCGCATAGGAGGGGAGGACATCCCAAAGCAATTTGTAGCTGAGAAGTCCTCTCACTGAAATTAGAATCTCATTGAGCAAGCAATTCCATTTAGTTCAGTGCAGAGCTTACTTTGGCCCCAAGATAGTTCAGGGAGGAAAAAAATCACTGGACAGATTTTTCAAAGGAGTAAAAAGTTTTTCTCTACAAACTCAGGGCTACTCTCACTAATCTCAGGACTGGGACCCCACTTCTTGGAGCCTACCTCTGTGTGTCTTTGCAGCCCTATCTCTTTAATTGAAGCAGAGCGGAAGGCAGGTTCACACAGCTCTGCAAGCTTCTGCTGAACAAGTTAATCTAGCTGAGTTAACAATGATGCAGCCACTTCCATCATTGCGGAAAGCCTGATCAATTGGTTGGTTGGAGCTTTGTGGCCAGGGGGCCCTCGCCTCTCTGCTAGCCTTGTTTGGGCTGTGGAAGCCTCTGCATTTATTATGAGCACCAGCTCATGGAGCTTTGTGGCCTTTGGCCCTAAAGGGGAGGAGCTGAGCAGGTTCCGGCTTGGAGAATGGATAGCCCATGCTCCTGGAAGCCCATTTCTTCCACAGGAAATGTCCTTTGGTGCCAATCCTACAATAGCAGAATGGAACATTTTCTCACATTGAGCCACACCTGTTGTCAACAAGCATTTGCTGCCAATCTATTTAAACTCCATGGGAGAAGGAGACGGTGTGGGTCCCAGACATTGTTTGGCAATGCTGGGTTCACAGCACCTGGGTAGAGCTCCACAAAGTCGATGTTCTTGTTTGGGAAGTGGAGTTGCCCATAGTAACAGGTGCTGCATTTCAACAGAGACCTGGAAGCCTCTGGGAAAGTCATAAAGACTTCACCCAGGCCCCTGTGCAGAGCTTAGCTGGGAACTTGGAGCAGAAACGCAGCCTGCTCCTGTCAGGATTCCTGCAGTCTCACCAGCAGCAGGAGCAAGGCAGACAGAAGGCTGGATTCCAGCACGGGCTTGCTCGTGGAGCTGCTTTTGTGGTTGGTATTTTTGGTCTTGGTCAAAGATGCCAGAATGCATAGTTAAGTGTCTGTGTCAGCTAAATTCAAGTTTTCATTTTGGTCTGTCTCCTAAGGTGTATTTATCCACCTGTCATTCAAGTGTTCATGCATCCATTTGTTTATTCTCTTCTCCTTTTTTCCATTCAAAACCAGAGGCCCACCCTGAATCCTGTTCTTGTGATTGACTTTCTGAGGCCCTACTTCGGCTTCCTTCACCTGCCTGGTGCCCTGATAATACCCCCATATGTTCTGCTCCCTGGTAGATGCCCCCTCATACATATGTGTGTGTGTGTATTTGATAGAAATATATATATATATATATATATGGTAGAAACACAGACACACACACACACACATATATATGTATGTATATTGTCTGCTCCCTGGTAGATGCCCCCTCATACATATGTGTGTGTGTGTATTTGATAGAAATATATATATATATATATATATGGTAGAAACACAGACACACACACACACACACACACACAAATATATATATATGTATGTATATTGTCTGCTCCCTGGTAGAGGCCCCCATATATATATATATATATTTGGTAGAAATACATATTTCTACCAAACAAGAAATGGGCACTTCAGGAGGAACTTTAAGTCTAAATATTCATCCACCACTTAATTTCCTGCTGTTGTGTTCCCCATCCCTGGCTGGTTACTCCCATATTTACCACATAGGGCATTTGGGTTCACCTATGTGCATCCTTCTTGGAATCCTTCAGACACAGTAAACCATTCCTTCTTTAGAGTTCCCAACAGCAACGTGGCACAGTTCCCTGTAGCTGCACTGAGCATGCTGCTGTATAATTTTTGGTTTACATATACTCTTGTACTAGATCCTTAGCTCTTTAAGGACAGAACTGTGACTTATGTGTCTCTTGATTATCAATGCTTATAGTTTTGCCAAGTGATTTTTGTTTAAGGATGAGTGGTGATGTGGATGGATATAAGGCTATCTTGATGGATGACAGGGGAGGTGAGTGGGTGGATATGTGAAAGGTTGAATAGACAGATGGACTGATAGATAGATGAATAGCTGAATGGATGGGCAGATGGATAGATGAATAGGTAGACTGGTGAATAAGTGGGTAAGTGAGTGGATGGATGGATGGATGAAAAATAAATGGGTGGGTGGATAGGTGAATAGATGGGTGAGTGGGTGGATGGATGGGTAGATGGATGTGGAGATGTGTGGGTAGCTAGAAAAATGGATGGAGAATGACCTTGGCCATCAAGGTGTCAATGTACACAACAAAAAAATCTTATTTCCATTAAGACAACAATCAGCTATGAAGCCCTTGAATACATTCACAAAACCTGAACCACCAAAAGCAAAAGAGTAGGCAGGACCCTTGTGGCCTGCCCTTCCCTAAAGCTGGAGGAATATAGAGAATGCTGTACTTTCAAGCTACAGGCCAATCAGTATAATGTTTCCCTGTGGCAACCAAACAGCATTCCCTGGCAATAATCAAATCTCTATTTCATTGCCTTTAAAAAAAAATTTCCTGCATATTAAAACTGTCACTTTTATTCTTCAGAAATGATACCTCAAATGAACCTAGAGGCAATCCTCAGAAGATAGGCTTAAAAAAAAATCAACGCCTAGGGAAATAAGGAAGTCAAGCCTAGATCCCCTACCTTTCAGGCAACCTAACAAAACAGTGTCTCCAGACAGCAGGAGGAGGAGGCAGCTCCCCCAAATCTGACCCTGTTTAAAGTCACAGTGCTTCCCTCACTCCAGTCCACGGTTAGTCAGAAAATAAGAGAAGGTACACTACTCAGCCTCTGTCAAATATAGAATGAAACATAACCCTTGTTTTTGTGCATTGGGTTATTACGTTTTTATTACAACTACTGTGTTATAGATGTCTTTTCATGCTGCAAGGTAACAACAGAACAATGAGCCAGTGTGAAAGAAAAAAGCTGTCAGTGAGGGAAAAGTCACTCTGTTTGTTATTTTTTATTAAAATCAGCTCATCATGCCAATTGTAATTTTAGTAAGTTGTTTCTAATGTAAGTTTATTAAACCATGAATCTTCCCTTGAGCCAAACTAATGACCACTGTTAGGTATGCTACTCTATTTTAAATGATCAATATTAAATGGGATAAGATGAAAATTATAGATAGTGATAATTACAAAATGTCAGCATCACCTGGAATCAATTTATTAATATGTCAACTTGTGTGCCGAGAAGAGTCAGTTGAAAATGTGCAGAAGGTATGTTGCATGGGCTACTGTCATGTATCCTTTGGGGACTGTCAGGACTGAATATTAATATCTCTTGGTCCCCTGCAGTCATTTCTACCCTGTTTGCTGCACTCTTTATCAGAGAGTAGGGAAAGATTGGCAAAGAGAGAAAACTCTTCCACCTCCTTGAACCCCAGGTTCTTGAATTATTGTAGGGGCAGTGAAGACAGAGCTTTCAAGTAAACCAATTTTGGTATAACCACTTGTGGGTCTACATATGTGGGACTTTTTTCTTAAATATACAGTCCTGACCTTTCCCCACTCCGGATTTCTACAAGTGAGAAGGGAGCAGGCATCTCTGTAATGAGACTATTGCAGACACCGTTGCTTGATTTAAGTCACAGATTTCAGCTGTGCTTGTTTTGTTTTGTGAAATCACCTGCATATCTGAAATCATGGGCAACATGGATTTGCAGCGTTGGTGCAAAAGGGCAGAGTCTGCATCCTCTATTGTGTACCTGTCAAGGAAAGATGCAGGAACATGATACACATGTGCAGATGTATTTGACTTCTCAGGGGACTGATCAGTTCTCAGGGACTGTCAGAGTTTCCTCTGTGACAAAATACTATGAGAGCCATGACCTTCCATCTTTCCCTCTATTTCAGTCATCTCCCTTGACTTCCAAAATCTTTCTACCACTATCTCCTACAAAGATATGCACAAGTATATTCACATGGCACTCAAACAGACACACTCAAGCTCTGCATTCCTCTGCTGAAACAACGCTGGTTCTGGTGGAACAGAGTGCCCAGATAAACTATAGAAGTAGAGCTGTTGGTCACAGGTAAATTACTAGGTTTGTTACAACATTTCTTCTGAGTTTTCCTGGCATTCTCCCCTGGTCCCTCTCCTTTGCCTTCTCCAGCTCTGCCCCTTGGAGACACTGACCATCCCTCTTGGTTCACTCCCAACCCTATCTTACTGAGTTCAGATTTCTCTTGTCCCAAGAGAACAGGAGTGTTTTCCACAGAACATCAGGGAATTGCTGCGTTAGCAGCCTGATTTAATGTTGACCCTTGGACCTGCACAGAAATTCTCAGAACGGCCTCTGGTCTTTCTGGTTGGATTCTTCTGTGAAGCAGCAAAGTGCACTGGTAGAGCCCAAAGATTCTGAAGCTGGACTGCCAACTATCTGTGTGATCTTGGATATGTCCTTCAGCTTCCCCAGACCTCAGTTTTCTCATCTAGAAAATGGGAAAAATAGTACTTATCTCCTAAGGAGTAACTCTGCCAAGTGCTTAAAAGGATATCCCGCATACAGTAACTGCTACTTAAAAACAATAGTTCCAAGAGGTTTCATTACTCAAGCTTTACCCTTCTCCCTCCCACTCTAACTTGACACTTCTAGGTTATCTTTCGTTTCTGCTCTGAAGTCCAGCCCTTTTCTTTGCTTTCTGGGATCTCAATCTGTCCATCTGAGATTGATTTAATACACACACAGCAACCTTCTGGGCTAGTTCCTGATCATTTCCTTTCCTCAGACCAACACTTGTATTTAAAATTATCACAAATTAAAGACCAAGGACACTTCAGTTCCTAAGACTCAGCTAATATAAGCATTTTAAATCCCCCACGGAATTAAAGAAGAAGGTGGTAGTCTTTGCCATGTTTTGTCTGTAAATGATTAAACAGGGGGTCCTATTGCCTTGTGTGCTTTAAAGCTATTGTTCATAATGAGGGCTCTAGATAGGTCTGAATTTGAACATGCTAGTTTTAGGAAGGAAATGCATAGAATAATAATCAGTGAAGAAGGAGATGTCTTCCCGCCAGCCATATCTAATAAATACTGTGTACTGAGAATACAGAAGGCAATTTTTTTAATGTGATTCCAAAGGCCATTCCCAAAGAGAAGCTACAACAACGTCTTAGGCAAAGTTTGCATCATCAATGCATTTAAAACCTTCTATTCCAGAGAGACTACTTCAAAGGTCAACACTTACTTGTATAAAAAGTACACAGTAGCCATGTGGAAATACCCCCACCATCCAAAACTCCGTAATAACACTAGATTCCATATCATGGGGCAAAGCAGGTGGATACAACGTTATTTGAAAGAGAGTGAATGTCTCTAAACCAGCACCACTTGATGCACAGCCTAAGTTTTTCAAACTGGAATGTCCTTGCCATAGAAAGAGAGGTAGCAGAGCATGCATGAATATTCAAGACAAAACAGATTTTTCTGGAGAGACAATTCTACCAAGTAAAAGAAATGTGATGCATCATTTTGCCTTAAAATAACCATGGTTCTTGTAGTAGGCAGTGTCTGGCTCCCAATGAACCCTCCGTCCTCATGTGCGTGTCCTTGTGTAATCCCCTCCCATTGAGTGTGGGGTGGACTTAATGAGTGGCTTCTAAAGCACTGAAGACAGCAAAAGTGGGAGGGCATCTCTTCTATGACTGTTATCAGAAACCGTGGCTTCTGTTGTGTTGGCGCTCTGGCTCTCTGTTTCTTCCCACTTGTTTGCTCTGATGAAGCAAGCTGTCCCATTGTGAGCTGTCCTCTGGAGATGTCCAGAAGGCAAGCAATTATGGAGCTATTCCATTTCATAGTCAGCAAGGAAGCAAAGCCCTCAGTCCAGCAGCCTGAAAAAGCAGCATCGTGCCAACAATCCCATGAATGAGCTCAAAAGCCAACCCATGCCCAGTCAAGCCTTAGGAAGACTGCTGCCTCAGGTGACACCTTGATTTTAGCCTTGATTATAGCCCAAAGGCCCAGCTAAGCTGTACCCATATTCTTGCTGCACAGAAATTGTGGCATAATAAAGATGATTTTAAGCTGCTACGTTTTGGGGTGATTTGTTGTGCAACCATAGATTACTAATATAGATACATTATGGACCACAGTATAGAACTGTCTCAAAAGATGAGGCCTATTGCATCTACTGGATTTTTCAGCTCAGGTCCACCCAGGGGCACAACTCTTGGAGGCACCGTTCACAAAGAACACAATGTGGAGTCACGCAAAATCAAAGCCCTGTGACAATATTTACGCTAAATCCCAAGTCCCCAAGGGAACTGGGTTTTGGTTTTCTAGAGTATATTCACTATCTGACTCCCATCAAGTCTCACCTTCTTGATCCGTAGGTCATCTATAAAGCAGCTATAAGAGCCTTGGCCGGGTGCGGTGGCTCACGCCTATAATCCCAGCACTTTGGGAGGCCGAGGCGGGTGGATCACGAGGTCAAGAGATCGAGACCATCCTGGTCAACAAGGTGAAACCCTGTCTCTACTAAAAATACAAAAATTAGCTGGACATGGTGGCGCGTGCCTATAGTCCCAGCTACTTGGGAGGCTGAGGCAGGAGAATTGCTTGAACCCAGGAGGCGGAGGTTGCAGTGAGCTGAGATCCGAGATCGTGCCATTGCACTCCAGCCTGGGTAACAAGAGTGAAACTCCGTCTCAAAAAAAAAAAAAGTCTTAACACTTGGGCATGGAGGCTAATGCCTTTAATCCTAGGATTTTGGAAAATGGAGGTGAGGGGATTGCTTGAGGCCAGGAGTTGCAGACCACTCTGGATAACACAGTGAAACCCTATCTCGATGAAAAAACAAAAATTAAACTTAGCCAGGTGTGGTGGTATATGTCTATAGTCCTAGCTACTTGGGAGGCTGAGGCAGGAGGATCACTGGAACTCAGGAGTTCGAGGCTGCAGCAAACCATGATTGCATCACGTCACTGCACTTCAGCCTGATGTTCCGGGAAATGTAAATTAGATGTTAGATGTCTGTGAAAAGCACAGTATCTGGCATGTAGCAGGAACCCACTGTGAGCGTGATGACTCTGAAAGTCTGGCTTCCACCAGAATTTCCAGGGCTTCGGTTCTGTGCAAGATGCTGGGCCACCTAGTTCTCTGTCTTCACCCCAGGTTGAAGTGGAACCTCCCATCTCTTTCTGGTGGGAGAAGAGAGGGTTGATACCACCTCAGATCAGTTCTACTTTTCCAAGGTGCTTTCCCCATTAAGTACTAGGTGTTTAATCTAGAGAGAAAACTGAACCCATAGTCAACCCATGTAGGTGCAATGAAAGCAGGAGACAGAACATGCATGTAACTACCTCATTCATGTTCAAACCAGCACTCCCTAAAACAAATAGTGACAGCACTGAGATTCTTATTTGAAAAGAAGGTTCACATTGGCAGGTTGTCTGCACATTATATTACTTGCCAGTATGTCCAGTTGGTCCCTTTGTGTCCCATTGACTACAGTCATAACTACAGATTCAGAGACTCCCACTAAGCATGGATGATTATTAAAAATAATAAAGCACTCCAGCTAACTAAGCACCAGCTCTGCACTGGGCATTTTTGCAGGCAGGCCTCGATATTCTCACAAAACATATGGCATAGATAGGAAAAGATTCTTTCTCTCTTTCTTTCTTTTCTTTATTTTTCCCTTCTTTCCTTTCTCTTTCTTTCTTCCTTCTTTTCTTCCTTCTTTCCTTTTGCTTTTTCTTTTTTCTGTCTTCTACTCCTTCCTTCTTTTCTTTCCCCTTCCTCCTCTCCCGTCCCTTCTCTCCCTCAATCCCTCATTCCCTCCCTTCCTTTGACAGTCTCGCTCTTCGCTCAGGCTGGAGTGCAGTGGCAGGATCACAGGTCAGTGCAACCTCTGCCTCCTGGGTTCAAGTGATTCGTATGCCTCAGCCACTCAAGTAGCTAGGATTATAGGCAGGCACCACCACACTCGGCAAATTTTTCTATTTTAGGAGAGAGACTGTTTCACCACATCAGCTAGGCTGATCTGGAACTCCTGTCCTCAAGTGATCTACTGACCTCAGCTTTCCAAAGTGCTGGGATTCCAGGTTTGAGCCACTGCATGCAGTCTGATATTGGTCTTTTTTTTTTATTTCTCCTTTCATACTTCCATCCATTCACAAAAAAAGAGCCATCCGTATGCATCTTAAGCAGAGTAGAGTTTAGCAACAGGACAAAGGACATTTCCCCTCACCACGCACCCAGGCAAATTAATATTTTCGCAAGGGTCTAACATTGTGCCTGGCCCTGTGTTGGGAGCTTTACCCAGCTGATCTCAGGGAGGCTGTAATGTGTATTAGTTAAGACCATTGATTGAGAAGACAAAATGTCAATGGCTGGGTTTCACTTTTTGCTCCACCACTTAGCAGTTAGATAAGCCTGGGTACATTACTTAACCTCTCTGAGGCTTAGTTTCCTCCACTATAATATGAGGGATCATAGAGTACCTTTTCCAAAGCATTGACATAGAGATAAATGAACAAACAGGTTTTAAATACTTAGGACATCTTTCCAAGGTGTCAATAAATGTTAGTGATTTAATCCGTAATACAGCCTACAGGGTGAGTGTGATTCCACACCATTTTACATATGAGAAAAGTAAAGGTCGCAGAAGGTAAATTACTTCCTCAAGCTCATATATACAGCTGGTAAATGCTATGACTGGACCTGATAACAACACATGACTATTCAAAGCCATGCTTATTTACTGTATTATGAGGCTCTGCTGCCTTTCTCAGAGAGCATGATTATAGTGACCCCATTTTGACCATTTTCTGAGTGCCATACCCTGTGCTAAGAGCTTTACATGCATTTATCTGTTCACCCCATCACAACTATATGTAGTAGGTACAACTGTCATCCTCATTTCACAGATAAGACAACTGAGGTGTAGACAGGTGCTCACAGTCCCACGTCAGTGGGACTCTCCTTCCAGCATGTGAGAGGATTACGATCCCTAGAGCCGCTAGGTAGAGTCCTGCAACTCGTTCTTGCTCCTGCGCTGTAGGTAGAACTAATCTATTTTATTTCCACGTTAAAGCATTTAACCACCAATGCTCTCCAGCCTTTTTTTTTCCTAGCTGCAGCTATAGGAAGAGCTCATTTGGTAACAGAGGAGCCACAGGAGGGGCAGCCCACCATGCTGACCTGCCAGCTGTGGGAACACACCCTGACCAGGGGCTTCTCATGAAGGAGAATAAAACCCCCTCACAGGCTCTGAGGTCTGTGACTGTTGATGCATGCAGCATAGCCTCACCTATCCTGGCTGATTCAGTGAGCACACGGCATTTCCAGAATTCAAACCCTAGAAAATGAGAACCATAACTTTAACACAGGGTGATGGCAACAACTAAGTTATGTCAGATAAACTCTATATGAAAGGGTATAGCACAGAGATGAGCACAAAGAAAACGGGCAATAAATGCTTGTTGAATGAAAGGATTCCTTTTCTGAAGGTCAAGAATGAACCCTCCTGAAGAACACATAGTGATGGACCCCAAAACTGGGCAGGGTTCCTCCGAGTCATGTGTGTTTCTGTGGGCTTCATACATACAGACTCACTTATTTCTCATGATAACCTGTGAGATAGCTATTGTAAGTATCCATGATTTACAGATGAGGAAACCAAGCCATGTAGAAATGAAAACAGAAACATTGAACTGAAGTCATATAGATGCAAAGGGAAGAGCTGGGTCTCCAACCCAGGCAGTATCACATCAGAGCCTATATTATTTTTTATTCGTTTTTTTTTTTAAAAGACAGAATCTCACTCTGCCACCAGGCTGGAGTGCAGTGATGCAATCTTGGCTCACCGTAACCTCCACCTCCTGGGTTCAAGTGATTCTCCTGCTCAGCCTTCTAAGTAGCTGGGATTATAGGCACCTGCCACCATGCCCAGCTAATTTTTGTATGTTTAGTAGAGATGGGTTTTTAGCACGTTGGCCAGGATGGTCTCCATCTCCTGCCCTCGGGATCCACCTACCTCAGCCTCCTGAAGTACTGGGATTACAGGTATGAGCCACCATGCCCGGCCTAAGAACCTATATTCTTAACCATTATGATGTAGCCTCTTTATTGACAATGAATTAGGCGAGGCAAGCACTTTTTTAAAAAAAAATCAGGACTCCAGTGATGAGTAATTAGGTATAAAGAAGAACAATATTCACAGATAAATTAAGAAAACGAAAAAAAAAATGCAATGTTAGGAACATAAGGAGAGATTTATTCTCAGTTTGCTTCAGGCCAGGTACTTCATAATGGTAAGTGGACACACATACATACCAGCACACACATAGAGGAAAATACCAACTGAATTGGAGATTGGCAGCACTTGAAAATCAGCTTCAGACTGGTACAGGATAAAAGTACCTGAAATACAAAGCTGAAACCTACCTAATGTTCACGGGAAACTTCCAGACCTACCACCACTATGTCAAAGGACAAGTCCATCTATTATTTCCTCCTGCAGGACTGTTTATGTCAGAAGATCCCTGGGGGCCTGGACGGGGAGCAGGGAAGGGGTGGCAGCCCTCCACTTCCAGATCCTTCATATGTCCTTGCTGCTGGCTGCTGCATCAATCCAGGGATGGGCAAGGCAGAGAAAGGAAGGAAGAACTTTCACAAAGCAGTGGCTCTCATGGCAAAGGAAACCACAAAGGGGAAGAGGGACATTCATCTCTCTTACCACAAAAGAATTCACGCAACCCGACTGCTAATGATTCTGCTGGCTCAGCCCATGTCCCAGTTTGTTCTGCCTTTCTCGGCCTCCATATCCTTTGTTTTGGGCCAGCCTGAAGTTGATTCTGAGAGAGGAAAGGAGTATATCCAGACCTCCATCCCTTGATGGGACTTGAGTTCTAACCTTTCCACACCCAGAGGCCCAGCTACTGATTCTGGGCTTTTGTGCCCCCTCTATTTTTTTTCTAATAACCAGATGGTTAAGCCTATAACCACATAAAATTAAGGTGCTCCCAGGTCATCCTGATGGCCACTGAAGCAACCTATGCCCTTCCACCATGTGGACTCAGTCCATAGGAAGTGGGACCAGGAAAGTGCTCTGTCTTAGTTACTCAGTCTTTGCCTTTGGAGTTAGATTGAACGGGTTCAGAGCTCAACTCTCCCACTATGATGACAGACATATTACTTTACTTCTCTAAATCTCAGTTTTATCATCTGTAGAGGAAGGATGACAAAGACGATAATGATAATTAGCGTGATGACGACGATGATTATGATGATGATAATGAAATCTACCTCCTAGGGCTCCTATGAGGATTAGCCAAGGTAGAGCATCTAGCTCAGTGCCTGGCAGTGTAAGCATTCAACAGCTTAGTTAGCTATTGTGGTCTCAGTTATTTCTAGGTTTTGTCTGCCTACCACTTCTCATACCCAGGCCACCTCAGATTGAGAGACCCTGCTCTGAAATCCAGCAGATTCCCCTCCCTCTCACCCGCTCCCTTTCTCTCAGACACCTCTGCCTAGCCTGTGTGGGCAGGAACAGGCTTCCTGCTCCATCGTGGCTGGTTAGATGAGTGCTGCAGCAGATACTATCCCTGTCCATCCACATCCCCAGGTTCTCTTTGCCTTTTTAATGGACTCCCAGTGTGCTTCCATTCCCAAAGGCCAGCAGCTACAGTAGTATGCCAGTAAATATTTAATAAACAAGTCTGGGTGGAGGGAAGGGAGCCCTAATTTGTGATGTTGGCCAATTTCCATTGGTAGATACTCTCATCATGGCTGATTTCAAGTTATCAATGTGCGGTCAACCAGACTGCAAAATTCCTAACAATTTAACACCCAGCTCTTACAAGCCGTCGCTAACCAACACCAGCACATCAAGGGCGTCTGTGTCTCTTACTGAAAGGCTACAGCCAGGCTGCTGGATCTGCTTTGTCTGTACTCATGAAGTACAGAAGCATCTGGTAACTCATGCCTCTGCCTGCCCACCATCTCAGCAGCCTTAACCAAGGACTTGTGGGTCCAGAGGTGTAAATATTCAAGTTGCCTTGCCACAAAGGGGCCAGCACTAAAGTGCAAATCACATCATGTCCAGTCCGCCTGGAAGATGAGGCCAAAGTTACCTCAGTGGGACTTCACTTGAGACCACACCCTTGCTCAGTCTCCACTCTTGCCAAACTTGTTCCCACTTCCCTATAAATATTGCCTAGGAACCTCTCAAATACATCACTTTCACACAAATTCTCATCCCAGGCCCTTCTTCTGGGGAACCAAACTTAAGGCAGCACTTAAGAGTTTGCATTCTAAAGCTGGACAGACCGGAGCTCAAATCCTCATTCTGAAAGTTACTGAAACTCTCTGAGCTTCCATTTGCCACGTCCTTTGCCCCACTGTCTCCACCTTCGGGAAGGAAGAGCCATTGACTGCACAAGTGTGGTGAAGCAAGCACTCATATAATGCTGGTGGCAGAATAGATTAACTGCCCTTTACAAGGCTATCAAGCAACCTCTACCTAGACCCTTACAAACACCAGTCATATTGGGTCCAATGGTACCAACTTTATACATCCTTTCAAAGCAAAGAATCCCAAACTTGGAAAGTTTATATACAAAGATAACCAGTTTAGCCCAGTGCTTTGTATATAACTTACACACAATGCATTCCAATTAATTAATAAGTCAATGTATTATTCATCATTGTAAAAAACTGGAAAGCACCTTGATTTCAGTGAATAAACAAAAAGGAAGAGCTAAATATTCTGGGGTTGACTTGTGATTTAAAAAAAGTTATGCACTGTTAAAAAATATGTAAAAAACTATAAAACGTGAAAGGGTTTATGAAGTATAGTAAAACAAAGTTTAATTTATGCTAAAGCCACAACTTAATTTTTAAAAAATACACACATTGAATATTGAAAATATTGGGCCAGGCATGGTGGCTCATGCCCATAATCCTAGCACTTTGGGAAGGTGTGGAGGGCAGATTGCCTGAGGTCAGGAGTTTGAGACCAGCCTGGGCAACACAGTGAAACCTCATCTCTACTAAAATACAAAAACTTAGCCCGGTATATGGCATGCACCTTTAGTCCCAGCTACTCTGGAGGCTGCGGAAGGAAAATTGCTTGAACCCAGGAGGCAGAGGTTACAGACAACAGAGCAAGACTCTGTCTCAAAAAAAAAAAAAAAAGGGAAATATTGAAAATAAATGTGCCACAATAAGATAATATTCAACTAAAATATGTATATCTAAAGCAGAACAATATTATGTAGTAATTGAAAATTGACTGCTTAAAAATCAAGAAATGATATCTGTCTATGGAATATCAATATAACTCAAAGCATAATGACTGAATATGTAACTATGCAGATTAAACCTACGATGAATTTTAAGCAGGAGAGCAAATATCCGATGTTTTATGAGTCGAACTATAAAGAACTAAAGCACCAACTTCAAACTGTATGCATAAAGGAAAAAGACTAAATAACCAAAGTGAACTGTTAGAAACGCTTATACTTGGACTACAGACTTTGAGTGATTTTCTTCCTTTTCCTTTTTTGTGTTCCAAATTTTCTCCAATTAGGGAGAATTACTTTTATAATAAACAGAATTTCGATTATTTGGATAACAACAGTGCGATGTGCACAAAAGCACATGCACACGCAGATGAAATAATGAACAAAGCCTGAATAGAACAACTATTCAGGCACTATTCTCTAATACTTTCTAAATTTGTTTTCTAATACGGCCAAATCACAGTCATGTTCTGTGGCAGTTGCCAGCTCGAGCTAACGGACTAATCTGACTCAAAGGATAACTTCCCAAGCAGTAGACAGTTGTGCTTCAGCTGACATCTCACTCTGGCAAAATGAGCTGGGGATAGCAGCTGGGGGGTACAGTACGCAACTCAAGAACAAGAAAATCTAGAACTCTATGCTTATTGAAAATCCAATGCAGTTCTCTTTGTCTGTGCAGCATGCACCATGCATTCATGGGCTTGCAAAATCTCACCCTTGAAATCAAATTTCCTCTCTGACTTACGCTGTCACATTGCATAGGTTTAAGTCCATTGTTTCCAGTTGAATTTTGCTTTTTAATTGCAATGCATTCAGGTAAATGCATTCTTGCTGATGCATTAGAAAAGCCAGGTCAATGGAAACACATTGATTCACCTCTGTGAATCACTTGTCATTTGCAAGCACAAAGGAGAATCTAGGGCCTCATGGAATCACCTCTCCTCTCCTCCTCCATCGACTCCTATCATAAAAACAGTAGCATTCATCCTGGGTAATATTCATTCACTTATACCTGGGGTGGCATCAGCAGACATAAATGTCAATGGCCACTAATATCCTCTTCAACGTTGCCGTTCTCCAGAACTGGAGGTTCAACTCGGCCTCCATAAAAAGGCAGGTATCAGCCTTTATTTCTTCTTCCCTGATGCTGAGGGCATGATGCCTTTTTAATACCCCATTTTCTAACACAGGAGGATACAGTATATAAAACCTACCATCTGGCTCTTTCTTTTTCTGATGAAGCTATTTACATTTTCTTAGTATAATTAGTATTGCACTGTGACTTGTCAATATTCTTCTGCCATGGCATCAAATAACAGTCTAAGTGTACCTGCAACTTTGATGATTTATTTGCTACAGCACGCTTTCAAGCACTAGCGAGGGATAATTACCAGGGAGATTATTACATGGTGCTGGGTTAATTAAATATGATAAAGCCATTTGCCTGTGACATGATGGGTCTGTTTCAATCTGAATGATATAAAATGGTTAGACTCATCGAAGGCAACATGATGACCTCACAGATTATACCTAACCAAAATAGAATGCTGCTAATGATGTTTCAGATTTTGATGTTCTATCTCAATCTTGCTGGCTGTCTTTTAATCAGAGAGACACCATTACAATGATTATGCTTGAACATTTGGGCCCAGCCCTCATGAGAAAGCAAGAGACCTACTAACTAACTTAAAGTGTTTGCAAAATACAAAATATTAAACGTGTGAAAGGGAGCCTGTTAACACAGAACTGCATTTGATCTTCTGCGCTAGGCTGATCAGAATAAGTCTTAACTGAGGATGGTCTGCTGGGTTAGAGTGAAGAAATAATGAGGTAGAGATGGATGTTCAGTGTTTGCTCAACGATATCCCTCATCCAATGGAAATATTGCTGTGCCGTAAACAGACCTAACCATTAGGCTGGATGGTCTTGAAGCCCAACTCTCCTAACCTGCACCAAAGATTTGAGATAGGGATAAAGTTTTTTATTTTAATTCCAGAGCAGCAAGAAGAAAGATCAAGACTATCCCAAATTTTTGAAGCTATAAAAAGCACCTTATACCGTAAGGATTAGTAGCTGGAAGCTGGGGTGCTGTGATAGTAAAATGGTAATAAAAAGAACACAGTCCTTACTGCCTAACCTCCATTTCCTTGGCAAGGCCAAGTTAACAGACACAAATTCTCCAAATGCTGTAGTGGCTGAAATGGTCAATTCAGTCAAGTCTGCAATAAGCCCAGTCCCGAAATATCAATGAAACTAATTGCTAGAAAGATTGGCCAGGTGAGAGGCATTATTTGCAACCAGCAAATATCTATCAGGGCCTTGCACAATCAGGCCACTGCTGGGACAAAATAAACAAACACCTTATGAAACTTTACTTTACTAAATAGTAAGACATCAGCTTACAATTTAGTTGAGAAAATGAGGCATATGTTGCATGATTGTGTAGCATTCCCCGCAGCCACAAGGAGCATCACTCTGGTGAATTCATGTTTAGGCTTTTTCCACATGAGAGCAACCACTCCTGAGAGTTTCCTTCTTCACTTCCTCCCTCTTGAACCTTTAGCCTCAACCCAAGTCACACCCATGACTCAAAGATGGTTCCCTTGGCTCTTTCCCCATCACCCCCACTCTTTGTTTCTCTGTGGGGTCTTGCAGTCGTGACTCTAGATCCACCCCTTTCGGCTCTCAGGGTGAAGAGTACTTTTGGTATCTGGAAAGCTGAGCAAGTGCGTGGACCCTCTGTGCCAGTCCCCCCACCTTACTCTCTCTTAGTCTGTGACCAGGAGCTGATCACTGATGACAACATCAACAGTCAACTGGGATGGCAATCCAGTGTCCAAAGGAGAAAGAGAGCTCAGGCAGAAATCCAAAGGAGTGGATGCAGGCTTTGGAAAATCTGGGATTGGTGCTGATCCCCAGAGGAAGGGCAGAATACGAACAGACAGAGACTGAGGAATGATGGGAAGAAAGAACATGAGCAAAGGCACGATGCTGGGAAAGTAAAAGTGGCGGGGACAAGGAGCACACAGTGTGTTTGGCACAAGGAATTTAAATCTGGCATCAGGGTGAGTTAGACTTCTATAAACACAAAAATATTTGTTTTTACAGATTCAGAAAGCACATTGCTGCAACAACGTGGAAGGATCCTGAAAACATCACACTGAGTGGAGGAAGCCTTACATAAAAGAGTATATGCTGCGTGATGCTATTTATACCAAGTTCCAGAGCGGATAAAACCAATCCAACATAGATAACAATCAGAGTAATGATTACTTTTGCGGTGGTAGGAGTCAGAATTGACTGGGAAGAGGCTTGAGGGAAATTTCTGGAGTAATTCTGCATTTTGGCAATGCTTTGGGTTACATAGGTGTGTGTATTTGTTAAATCTCAGAGAACATGCACGTAAGATTTATGCATTTCACTGTGTGTAAATTTTACATCAAAAGAGAAAAAATATGTAAGCAAATATTGAACTCTAAGGAATAATATGCATGCTGAAGTATTTAGAGGGAAAGCGTGTCTCCAATTTATCTTGAAATGTGTCAATCGAAAACACAAGACAGATTACTGCATGGATGGGAGAGGCACAGAAGGAAAGAGAGGTAATCAAGTGAACGAATTAAATGGTAATGGTAGAATCTAGGTGGTGGGTACACAGGGGCTCACTGAAAAATTCAAATTTTCTGTAAGTTTAAAAAATTTTATAATAAAATATAATTTAAAAAATATTGTATGTTGGGTACAAATAGGCCTTCAATATAAGGTCAAATTTATATACTATAGTATGTTTTGTGTTATATAGTCAAAGGACATCTCATATTTTGTGCTGAGGAATGCTGAGAAGAAAGCAATTGGGGGAAATTTAATCACATTTATTTATTAGAATAATAATATACAGGAATTTATTGGATAATGATACATGGTAAAAACAAAAACAATGAGAGCTATTATTATTACGATAGGGTGGATACTCTCTCTGTGTTAAGCATTAGGCACTGTCTCATTTAGTCTTTACAAGAGCCTCAGGAGAGGGATAATGAAGCCAAATAGATTAACTGCTTTGTTCCAAGCTAATCAGGCAGAAGGGTGTACTGGCAGAATCAGGATTTAAACCCAGGTCCGACCAATCCAGAATCCAATGTGGCACCTTTGCACTTTATCAGAATACTCTACAGTTATGCTTGTCAAGGCGGTGTATTCTCCAGTCTCAAATCACTGCCCCGTTTTCTCCAGTGTTAAGGCTAGAGTTTCAATCCTTCAGAAACAGTTTGGACCTAGTGTTAAATATATCAGCTTTGGATTTACAGAGTTTGCAAATTATTCTCAGTGCATCTTGACCTAAATTCCAAACATTTCCTTGACTTAAAAAAGAAGTTACGCTAGACTTCTCATGTCACATAAGACTTTTCAGCAGAAGGCTAAAGAAGACACAAGCCTTACTTTAGAATAGTGATTTTCATGGTGGGCTTTGAGAAACCGAAGTCAGGTGGTGAGGGAAATATTTTGGCAGCAGCCAGCTCTTGGGGCGCCTCCGTTCTTAAGTTTGGTAATAAGAAACCTCTACAGAATACAGAGTTGCTGTAGACTTTTTATGAAGTTGGACTTTGGGGTAGCACAGATGTGCATTCTGAACCCACGTAACTATGAGAGGTGATTTTATGAGAAGTTATTTAACTCCTGTGAGAATCTGTCTTCTTGTATAATGGGGATAATTCCATGTAATTCTCAAGTCATTACAAGAAGAAGCCAATGTTCGAGAACTCACAGGGCCTGGCCCTGTGTAGACGCTCCATGAAATTTTATTTCCTTCCCACTCTTTTCCCTAGGTCACAGGAAGAAATAACACTCAGAGAGTCAGAGCATGAAATACTCTTCAGAGGTATGTTTAACACCAAAAATTAGCAATTATGCCTCCCTTAGAATGCTTTTCCATTGAGAAGCTGAGTATAAAAAATTATACGCTTATGAAGGCAATTATTCTCTTTCATGCCACATGGTTTTCTCATAATAAATATCCATTCGCAATGTAGATTTCCCATTGATAACGGCATCATCAGTACCAGCCCTGGAAAGGCTCACGGGGTGGTCGGCAGAGTTTTCAGTCAGAAACAATGCAGTCTGTGATTTTGACAGTTAAAATAGAAGGAGTAGGGAATCAAATTCCATTTAAGACTTTCAGAGGTAGGAACTCAATGGAAACTTGTTGAATTGAGCTAAAGATGAGGGGGCTTTGTACCAGATGCATAATAGCAATATCTTTACAAGGAAACCCTTAATGTTCTACAAGGGCTTATAATCTTAGTAATTGGAGCTTCAAGAGGTGTTTAGCTGACAGAATTCTGAAATTCACTGTGAATCAAAGAACCCAAACACTCATCTCTTTAAAAAGTGGAAGAATAAACAATATTGAGTTTGGTCTGATGCATCTATAAACTATGTGGAGGTAAGGGGCTTTCATTAAAAAAATGATATAAGAATGAATAGAGGGAATGTACTTTGGGAGGCTGAGGTAGGCAGATCACCTGAGTTCAGGAGTTTGACACCAGCCTGGGCAACATGGTGAAACGCTGTCTCTACTAAAAACACAAAAAGCTAGCCAGGCATGATGGAGCACATCTATAGTTCCAGCTACTCGGGAGGCTGAGGCAGGAGAATTGCTTGAACCCAGTAGGAAGAGGTTGCAGTGAGCCAAGACTGCACCACTGCACTCCAGCCTGGGCAACAAGAGTGAAACTGTCAAAGAAAAAACAAAAAAGTAAAGGAAAGAAAAATGAATGAATGAAGATGAAGGGATTCTGTGAGTGTGGTTCCACATCACAAGATAAAGGGATACAACCAGCAAACAAAATTACCTCCTCAATTTGTGTCTTTCATTCATTATTCGACACACATTTATCTGTGTTCTTCATTACTCAAAACATGTTCATTGAGCACCTACTGTGTGCTAGGCATCATGCTTTCACTGTGTTCTCAAATGCATCAGTAGAATAAATGGGCACAAATTATACCTTGTATGTTTAATCCCACTAAGGCTATGTATTAGATCTCAAAATGCCTGCTCCCCTCTCGCATGTGTCTGCTTCACTCCCACAACCAGGTTAAACCCCTTCCCTCTTCTGAACATAGATTTGAAACTTTCCTTTCCATTTCTAGTTTTATTTCACTGAGAGCTGGAGGAATCTCAGAGGGCAGAGAAGAAGAAGAACCTAAATGGACAAATCAGAATCCTTTCTAGTAGGTAAGTGGCAAGACCATGGCCTTGGAAACCAAACAATCAGCTACTGAATTCAGTTTCTTCTTCTTTTTTCTGAAAGTTTTTAAACTACCTGATGAGGGATAATGAATTCTGTTTCTAGATTCCCCCAGCTGTGAGCTGCATGACAATGCAAAAGCTGCAGTCCTGCTTAGCCTGTGTACTTCTCTGTAAATAAGGAATACGTATGTTAACACAAAAACAACAATAACAATAATAATAATAATACAAATAACACCTACTTTGTAGTTTCTGGTGAAAATAACATGTGAAAAGGAACAAGCCAGTTCTATGGTCTGGGCAGTAATAAAAGTTTGATGCACAAGCACATCTTCAAACAAGCAAAGTTTGGAATGCAAGATACAACCAGTCCTTGTCACTCTACCCTTTTCGTCTTAAAATCCAGGGTGGCCAGGCACAGTGGCTCACACCTGTAATCTCAGCACTTTGGGAGGCCAAGGCAGGCAGACTGCTTGAGCCCAGGAGTTCAAGACCAGCTTGGACAACATGGCAAAACCCTATCTACAAAAAATTAGCTGGGTGTGGTAGTGTGTACCTATAGTCCCAGCTATTCAGCAGGCTAAGGTGAGAGGATCACCTGAGCCTGGCAGTGGAGGATGCAGTGAGCTGTGATCGCATCACTGCATTCCAGCCTGGGTGATACAGTGAGACTCTGTCTCAAAAAATACTTAAGTAATTAAAATTAAAATAAAATAAAATCCAGAGGCTTATTATATATCTATTGAAGAGACAGACACTGACCCATGTATTCATTGTTGCTGTTTTCAATAAATAATTATTCTTGTCAAATATGTGCAGATACTGTGCGTTTTAAGCAAATAATATGTTTGGACTGAAATTGTTGGCCAGTGGCTCTCATCTTCATGTGAACCTTTTTATTTTTTTCTGTCATTCAGCAAATAGTTGTTGAGTGTTCATTATGTCACAGGTGGTCTCCCAGGGTTAGGGATGAAACAGGGACCAAGACAAGCCTATACTCACAGAGCATGCATTCCGGAGGAGGACATAGAATATAAGTGACCTTTAGATTATTTACTATGTCAGGAAATGAGTGCTGTGGAGAAAAAGCAAAACTGGATAAAGGGACAGAGAGTGACAGGAGTCAGGAGGAAGGCTGACTTACATAGGGTGACTTGTGTGAAAAGGAGATGTTTGAGTAAAGATTCTAACTGAAAGAAAGAACAAGGCTTACAGATAATGGGTGGGGCATTCCAAGCAGAAGAGTGGCGCATCCAAAGGCCCTGGGGTGGACGGACGCCTGGTGGGTTCTGGAGTTGGTGCAGCTGGAGCTCCATATTCATGCACTTACATAAAATCTATAAATGTCAAGGTACTGCTGGTTATTTTTTCACACAGTAGCACCAGGAATGTCCTGCTTTGTACTTGCAATCTTAGAGCAGTTCATGTATCTCCTGGAGAGCACAGGAGACAATTATTTTTCCTAAAAAAAATCATTAATCCACTTTAATCACGCCACAATAATGACTATTTGTGGAGAGTGTGCCCACCCAAACCACCCTGGCATCCCCAAGTGTGAGAATCTGCTGATTAGAAAGACATTTCTACACAGATGCCAAGAGAGCAGAACTCTCTTCCTCTTTTTCCAACACAGCTGGTCTTTGCTTTTAGCACCCAAACTTTGCTTAAAGCTTTCCAGGGAAGCCCTCCGCGAAGTCCAGCATGCCCACTGTTTGGCCAGGGGATTTTAATGAACAGACAGGGAAGCAGTGGCCCAGCCAGGAGCATGACGGTCAACGAGCAGACCAAGATGGGGAGAACTGCGGATCAAAGAAGCAAAGCTGAGAGTCTGGCTTCTAATTAGTAGAAAGTTAGAGTCATTTTGAATCATTAGAATTACTGACTTAGGGGTTTATTAAATAACATCCTCTCACATATATTTTCTATTAATACTCTGTGGTAGCTCCAGTTAGCTTCAGTGCTTGAGAACTTTGTGCATTAAGAGATAATATTTTAGAAAATCATGGGTCTATTTTGTGCCAAGAAGTACAAGCTTGAATAATTTTCTTTTTATGAATAGTAGATAACATTTTAGAAATCATCAATTCTAACGGCACAGAACTCTTAAAAATCCTGAGCATCAGCCAGGTGCGGTGGCTCACACCTGCAATCCCAGCACTTTGGGAGGCTGACATGGGCAGATCATAAGGTCAGGGGTTCGAGATCAGCCTGACCAACATGGTAAAACCCCATCTGTACTTAAAAATACAAAAATTAGCCAGGCATAGTGGCACACACCTGTCATCCCAGCTACTTGGGAGGCTGAGGCAGGAGAATCGCAGGAACTCAGAGGCAGAGGTTGCAGTAGCATGCCACCGCCACTGCACTATAGCCTGGGCGACAGAGCGAGACTCCATTTCAAAAAACAAAACAAAACAAAACAAAAAAACCAACCTGAGCGTCATGTCACATCATTGTGGGAGCAGAAAGAAAACCTGAGTAATCATTACATTCAACATCTTCATTTTGTCTTTGGGAAGAGGGAGTAACTCGGGGGAAGTCCACTGTGGTCACTTGGGGAAAAAGAAGGGAATTGCAGCCACCGGTCCAAAGCACTCTCTCCTGCTCAGCTGCTTCCTTTCTAGCCTCTGATTTGTGGTTTCACTTTCCAGCTGCACTTGACTCACTCTGAAAGAAATTCAGCAAGACTTTCAAGTGCATAAATTGCCATTTCTCTTTGTCTCTTAGCTTTTGTGCCTTTAGTGCATATCTCACCTGTGAAAACTCAGTGTAAACAGAAACCATTTTTCTTATTATCTGAAGTTATTGTCGTTTGATATATTTTTTCCTACTAGGATGTGTGTGTGTTTCTGTGTGTGTATAAAATCATAAGTCATAAGAAAAAAATATTTTAGACATCACTTCAAATTTCACGGCTTTGAATCATTCTCATTTTTACCCCTCAAAAATATGTCATATTCTCCTCATCACAATGCAACTTGGAAAAACACGAACTTAAATGAATGGATGTTGTTGAGATATGAAACAAGTGAAAAACATTCTTTGGAAATTTCTGGGACTTTTAATGGTATCTAAATCGCAAGCCTACAAACTCCCAGTTAATTGTTGCCTTTCCTTGGCCTTGTTCAGCATATTCATAAGGGAGTGCCATGTGGGGAAACCAAGTGATCCCAAGTAATTGATTGAGAAATAAACTTCCAAGGTGGAAAGAACATGAAATTTGAGTTGAGACAGCACTGACTGTGAACATCAGAAGTTGTCCGGTCACCCCTAACTCTAACCAAACGTTCTCATCTGAGGAATGAAAATAAGTAGTATTTAACCTACAGGTTACAACATGATTTAGATATTTGCCCCTCAAAATCTCATGTGTTGAAATGTACCGGGCACAGTGGCTCAGACCTGTAATCCCAGCACTTTGGGAGGCTGAGGAGGGTGGATCACCTGAGGTCAGGAGTTCAAGACCAGCCTGGCCAACATGGTGAAACGCTGTCAAAAATACAAAAAGTAGCCACGCATGGTGGCACATAATGCCAGCTACTCGGGAGGCTGAGACAGGAGAATCGCATGAACCAGGGAGACAGAGGTTGCAGTAAGCTGAGATAGTGCCATTGCACTCCAGCCTGAGTGAGAGAGTGAAATTCCTCCTCAAAAAAATGTGATCCCCAGTGTTGGAGATGGAGCACGATGGGAGGCATTTGGCTTATGAGAATAGATCCCTCCTGAATGGCTTGCTCCCATCCCTGCGATCACAAGTGAGTTCTCCATCTATTAGTTACTACAAGATCTGACTGTTGAAAAGAGCCTGGCACTTCCTCCTCTCTCTCTTGCTCTTTGTCTCACCGGGTGATATGCCTGCTCCCCCTTCACCTTACACCATGATTGTAAACTGCCTGAAGCCCTGAAGCACATGCTTCTTGCACAGCCTGCAGAACCGTGAGCCAAAAAAACCTCATTTCTGTAAAAATTACCTAGCCTCAGGTATTCCTTTATAGCAACACAAAATGGACTAACACAGGTTGCTATAAGAGTTACATGGAAATAACATTTATTTCCCTCTTATATGATTCTTAGTATGCAGTAGAGATACTTAATAAATACTGTACAACTGGCACAGTTTTATACATAGGGTCCAAACTATGAATCATTTAAAGTAAGACACTGTAATGCCATAATATTAATAAAAGTACAAAATTTTTCCATTGGTCTATACTCATAAATTCATAAGATAAACAGTGGTGAAACTTACACTAGATACAAATGACAGCGTATCCAATGACCATGATATGGCCACTTCCTAAGCCCAGTGCTTCTTTCCACTTTCCAGCAAAAAGATAAGAGTTCATGTCTTTCACCTTTTGATAACAGCCTAATTGTATTTTTGCCGGGGTTGTACTATGTGTCCTCTGCCCCCTCAGTAAGTACTCACAATGAGCTGGGTGCTTATGTCTAACTGGCACCGAGGTGCCTGTGTGTGGAGCAGCCCTGAAATCCGTGTTCTGGAAAACATTTGTGTTCCAGAAAAACTATGCTTAGGAAGATTGTGCAATAATATCACAAGGATTTGGGGAAAGACAAGATTAGAGCGAAATAGTCCAGATCTTTGCAACTTTGTGATCATGTCATTTATTGCAAATAATAGTTATAAACACAATTTTTTAAACTGGCATATTTGAGAAGACATGATAAATTCCTAATAAATGAAAACTTACAGTAAATATAAGGCTTTCTCTTTTAAAAAAAATGTGGACTGCTGGTTGGTAGAAGAGTTATAAGGCAAGGCTGAGTCTGCTACTATGGAAACAGAGGAACAGTCCATCAGGATTGGGATGAATTACTCAATAAGCACTTCTAAGAGAGAGAATACGGAAGTGAGTCAAGAGGCAGAACCTATTTTAATTGTATAGTCCATTCTCTATTCTTCCGAGGCGTGCCGCATTCAGCTATGTTAGTATACATTCCTTTAACTGCTGCTTCTTTTTAAGGTAAAATATCAGTTTTCTGTGGAATACAGCATATGGACCAAAGTTATTTTTATGTTATATTATGCATATATATCACATATGTGTATACATATATAGGAGTATTATATTCATGTTGTATTATACATGTTATATATTTTTTATATATATAACTACATATTAATATATATTCCCATATTTAACCAATTACCTATGAGCTTTTTGCCTTATAGGAAGATTCAGTACATTAGAACGGAGTTTATTGAGATGAAGACCATTTGCATCGGTCCCTACATTGATAGCTCCTGATATTCCCTGAAATGGGTATAATATTTTATTGTCTTAGTTTGGATAATCCCAAAAGCAAAGCCTGAGGCAAGGATTTTGGGGCAGATAATATATTTGGGAAGAAGCACAGGTGAAAAACTGTGAAAAATGAGGCAATGAAGGAGATACACAAAGTTTATATTAACAATCACATTCCTGCTGTAGACAACTACGGCCCAGGCCCAATGGGGATGCTCTAAGAGGCATGTGGAACCTCACTCAGAATCGTCTCACAGGAAACCTGGGCATTTATCCACTGACTCTCAGCAGCTGGGAAAGACCCCAGGGAGCCAACTTCCCCACATTTACAGGACTGACTTGCTGCTTAATAAGTCCCCAATGCTGAGAAAGTCCTTAGGCAGAGAAGAAGGATAGAGGCTGCAGATAGAGGCTGCAGACTGTCTACCTCGGCTGGGTGAACTTAGGTGGACCAAAGGGCTAGGAGAAAGAGAATCACGGTAGCTGTCAGGTGTATTTAAGAATAGACTGGCAGAGTCTTCACAGGTTTGCATGAGACTGAATCAACTGGGAAAAACTGAAGTGTGCTAACTCAAATGATGATTACAAACCAGGCTGCCATGTCTAAATTTCAACAATTAATAAATGTTCACTGGGCTAATCATGGCCCCATCCTCTGATAAAATAGAATCATCCCTGATACCTGTTAAACTCATAGCCCATTTAGAAGAAAGTGCCTACATTTAAGCCCTCTGTGGTTCCTTAAGCATAGGTGGCCATGTTCTGTGCTACATGACCTCTCCTCTAGAGGCTGCTGATTGGCTCACAGGGAACATGTGACCTAAGAGCACTTATCTATTGGCTGTCTGATGCACAGCTCTGCCCAATCAGCTTCTTCCTCAGAAACTTGAACTGGTGGAAGTCAGAAGACTGCTCAGCTGGAAGGAGAAACTTACTAAAAGAAATGCGGAAACAAAGCAAACAGTGGGGTATGCACAGTCTCCTGCACCAAGGTGGTGACGCAGAAACCCAATCACTGGAGCTGAGACCTTAACTTTCCCTCTAGTTTCTCAATTTCCCATTTCCAGGAGACCTGGGTGTCCAGCTCTTGCCAGTTTTCTGCGATTCTCATCACCTTCACTTCTCAAATTCCTGTTTCTTCAACATAGCTTGTGTCTTTTTCCTCATAGCTCAAAGAACCAAATTAACATGTGAGTACTGCCCATCCCTCAGTTTTTTCCAGGTCTTTTCCCACTTGGTACAAGGAAAATATCCCTTGGACACTACATACTCAATGCTGGGGGCTTGGCACTCACCGGTCATCAACAAAGATGAGATTATCTGCAACCAACCTGAAAGGTAAAGACATTACCTTTGCATTCAGATACTTGCTAGAGAGATTTCTGGTTCCAAAATGGATTGATAGTGACATTTTAAGAAGCTATGGCATGATTACTGAAGCTTGCATTTCCAAGCTGCGATGGTCAGACTGGCTTCTTTTACCTGATCAATTACCTAAAATTGAGCTTTAAACCAAAAGCTAAGTTGTTCAGGAAGCCCTCTGGGCAGAGAAACTATGTCTTGCAATTAAATGTTGATGTAATTCTTTCAGAGCCATCGCTTTGCTTTTGCTCCAAGGCTTCCTCCCAGGCATGTGAGAGCTGCCCCGTCTCCAGGTAACACATTCTTTGAAAACCTCTTAGGTTTTCAAACGGAAGGGTCTTTGGACTTGGGGGTTTTGGCGAGAAGTTCAAATATGGAGAAAATTGTTCAGATGCAAATGAAGGTATTTACGGTCATTCATTCAAGTATCTTCAAAGTGCCTACATGAAGCCAAACCTGAGCGAGGATCCAGGGGCATGGAAAGGTGGTGAAAAGTGGTCTCTACCTTAGAGGAGTCTACAGCAAGAGACAAACAGGACAGTAGATACAATACAATACAGCATGGAGGTACTGTGACCACTGTATGAATTAGGAGTTGTGTGGAAAGTGAGGACTGGAGGTGAGAGTGTGGGAGGAGCGTCAATGCCTCATGGACCCTGATGGGCAAGTAAGAGCTTGCCACGCAAAGAAAGAGGAAAATGAAAGGTCAGTCATCAACAAAGATAATATGCCAGCCGCTGATATAGATGAGGATGCAGCAAGGGACAAAAGAAGACCCAAATCCTGGTCCTCACAAAACTTATAAGAACAAAGTAGTATCAAAGAGTGGAAAGTACTTTAATAATGACAAGGTGATAGTCATGCACTGGTGACAGTCTATCTCTCTGATCCTCAATTTTTACTTCTAAGAAATGCTCACAAGAGCATCATCTTCCAAGAATGCTCTCAGGTGCTACTTTTATTCACCTTGGTCCTCCTGATTCTCTGTTTCCTCCTCAAGGAAGGAGAATGCTAACAGGGAAGAAGAAATGCTGTCCAATACTCCGATTCTCACCGACTGTTATTCCCTGCTTGATGCTGTGCAAACCACTTAAGGGGCGTAGTTCCGTTTGATGTTCCTACAGTCCCATAACCTCCATTTTGCAGAACAGGGAATTGAGGCTGAGAAACTTGAGCAGGGAACTGCTGTCCTAACAGCTAGTCACCCTGGGTTGCCAGGTGGGTTAAAGGAGCAGCTTGCACATGAGAAGGACTTAACACACTTGATGGTTTGTGGTAAGTGATCCACAAATGGTGGCTGTTATTATTATTATTATTACTATAGCAGTCCAGACTAATGACTCACAACTTCTTCCACATGAGAAGGATGTCACTTTTCACTTGCCCTTCTTGGGAGCATGAGAGCTTTTCCTCTTTCCCCAAATTTTTATTCTGTATCTAACTAACAGACTGTACTTTTTTGCTTAGCCAAGAACCTGTTGGTTAGGTAACCCTAGCAACAAATAGAAATATGCGACTTTTACAAGCTACTTCCTGAAAAACCTTTCCATGATAGAATTTACACACTGAACATTTTAAATATTGAACACTAAATGTGTGGATGCATAAACTTGAAAATATCACTTGCTTTCCTGCCTCCCAGCCCTTACTCAAGCATCTCACTCCACCTAGAACTCTCTGCAACTTCTTTTCTGCTTAAGGCAGAAGTAATCCAACTTGGAAAGTCTACCTGGCCCTTCTCTGAGCTCCAAATGTAATTTAAACCACTCTCTTCATATTTTCTTTATTGTGTTCATGTTACTACCACCATTTTGACATGTTGAATATTTAACAAGGCACATACCCAAAACAGATGCCTAAATCCCCAATAAGACCACAGAAGGCACATCCCACCGAATGGCCAATCTGGCCACGTTGGAGTCTAGTTTAGTACTTGTTTTGGTTTGGTTCAGTTTTGCTCATAGAACTTGAAGTCAGCGATTTTATTAGTTTTTAATTATCAGTAAATGTCACTTGAAAGAAGAAATGAATGAACACACAAAGAATGGACTGAATAAATGAACAGATGATGGACCAGAATGAGAACATTGGAATAAGGAAATGAAGAGGAAGCTACAATGTGAGTTTTAAAAGATTTCAGAAAATTGGGGATAGCTCATCAGAAATAACCAATTTGACAAATTATAGTTACAAGCAAAGCTACTGTTTGAACAAGATAACCTCCTTAGAGACCTCGGCTTCATCCTTCTGTGCGGGTGCGCTCCCTTTTCTAGTCTTCCCAAACACAACTTGCTTAAGCAGTGTCCCTTGTTATCTCCTGGTTTTCCCTCAGTACAATCACTGCCATCTAAGTAGAGGACCAGAAAGGAAGATTCAGAAATGCTCTTCCCCCCCCGAGCCGTCATTTGGGACAGAATGTACACAGCAGAGAAAGGGGGAAAGATAGGGTAGGGCCACAGGTACAGCCTAACTGTCTACACAGTCCCCAGGTGACAGGCTGGATTTGGACAAAGTGAACACCGCTCATATTTTATCAGGTTCACCCATGGCAATGTGTGCGCGTGCCTGTGTATGCATACGGATGTATATGTGAACCCACACGCATACACACACTACTGACGAATTTGCTTCCCATGGTAATAGTAATGAGAGCTTTGAAACGACGGCATTGGCTTGAGTTTCTCCTTAACAAACAAGATTGCTCTTACAAAATGTCATTTCAATTATAGAAACCCAATAAGGAACCAAAAATACCTTCCTGTGCACTCTTGGCTCATGAAGTACCCACTGACTGTGACAAGCACTAGTTAAGTTTCGGATTTTTTTGTATTATTAATAAAAGGATGCAAATGAAATGAGTTGGCTTTTAGAGATCATTATCAAAAGTCTAGATAGCAAAGTTCTGTCAAGCTGTTTTGCATTTTGCCATATAATCATCACAACCAAAGGGAGAGCTGCTTAGAAATCCAAATAAATTAATAAATACAACTGTAATGATGTTTATCTAGCAGCCCCGAATAGACCATGCCCTAATGTCTTCCTTTGTGCAGAGGCTGTGTCTCTGTCTGATCATGCTTAGCAATAGGAAAAGCAAAATTAATGTTGAACAGCATTTCTCAGGAATTCCATACAATTCCTATAAACACTGACCCCTTTTCTAGAAAATAGAAAGCTGGTTAGAAAGGCAGTTGCCAACAGCTCCATTTAGGATAACTTTATTCTCCTAAAGTTCAGGTCCTAAAATGAATTTGAAACAATAATTTTCCCTGGCAGTATTCATTCAACAATCATTTATTCATTTATTCCACAACAATTATTAATGCAGTTCCATTTCTATGTGGGAATCATCACCAAGGAGAACCAGGGAATGTTAAAATTTATATGTTAAGACCCTGGGGCAGAAATAGACATGAAAGGATCTTTTCAGTGCTAAATGCAAATCAAATAGGAGACATCAGAATTACTGTACACTAAGCTTAATCTTGAGGAGCCTCCTGCCCCTGACCCTATGCAATGAAGTATACAAGGCAACAGACTGTGCTGTAATCACCAGCTGCTGTCCCTGTAGCTTTGTGCTTTTCATTCCAGAAGCCTGAGCACTGACTAAAGAATCATGGAATGCTAGACCTAGAGCATTCCTGAGTGATCATGATTTAATTCACTGATTCACAGAATTTCCTGGATAACTACTTCAGAGGAGAAATATTTCATGGAACTTCAACATATGAAAAGATGAAAGAGAGATGGCCCTTGCTGATGGGAATGCCCAGGACTGAACCAAGGCCTCTTGTCTGTTGATGTCTGGACAGCTTCTGAGGTGGACCCACAGAACCAAGGACCCCATGGAACATTCATCAAGGTCAAGCCTGTTAATTACATGGCAAAACTCTGGGATGAGGGAGAATCAGTGACCTGCCCACAGCAGGGAGCTCATGAAGACCTACAATGTGGCTCTATAGTCAAAGTCCATGCCTCTCATTACAGCACACTTCCATGTGGGTATTAACTTTCTTTTTGATAAAGAATTCATGTGGGTGCCTTAAATTTAAGCTGATGGTGGGCCATGCCTATGGCAATATCTAGGAAATACTTAAACACACAGGTCTGTAGCTCAGCAGGGGAACTGTACCCATTTCTTAGATTTAGGAGTTGTCATTACAGAGAGGATGAAGGGTGTCCAAATACAGGGTGGAAGGCCCCCAGTTAGGGGTAATGAGAAGAGCCAGAGAAGAGATGTTTTAAGGGGTAGGAGGAAAATGAAGACAAGAACAGTTATGGACACTGGTTTTCAGATGAAGTGAGACATGAATTTTGAATTATGTCAAAATAATAAATCTGTGGGGAGATTGAACTGAGATGCCATCCATATACTTCTACCAGTCACTTCCTTCTACACCCATGGCCTCTCTCCTGCTCTCTACCTTCTTCGCAGAGAGGCTGCTTCCATGGACTCATGAGGAATGAGGAGGAGGAGCTGGCATGTACTGTTTGTAAGAGGTCACTGTTGAAATGTCTGGAATTGTCTAAGCCAGTTAAACACTGATGTTATCAAAAATTATATGCACTTGTGATTCAATAATCTTAAAAGCAAAGGCAATGAATACTCAAAATGAAGCACTTCTTAACGACTTTACTGTATTTGACTATTATCTATGCTTTTAAGATTATTTGTCTGTGATATCCATATGGTAGAAGCACTACATAATGGGGTACAATAAGAAAGTGCAGCTGCACATCTCTCCCCGATGCCACATTCTATGATATGTCATCGGTAGTTTTAAATAAGCCACGGTGGAGGCATTTACATTATGAAAATAGGCAAAGGCCACAAATCAGGGCTTGAATCGCAGTGGAAAGAGATGACCCATCTGTTTGGGATTCAGCGGTCTGCCTTCTGGTTCTGGCCCTTTGGATTAACTGGCTACATTTCCTACTCCTGCATCCTCCCAATAATTCTCTGTTTTTCTTAAGCTTGTTTGAGTGGGTGTTTATCACTTGCAAAGGAATAGCCCACAACTAAGAACTGGACATTTTCTAAGTAAAAAGTAACATGTTTTAGAGATAGGACTTGTGTCAGTTTAGAAGTGCCTCAACCAATCGAGAAATGTACCAGCATCTGTTCAAAACAAGGCCCTGGACTAAGTCATTTAGGACATGAAGGACTGCAGAGGAGACTGTTCTAGACACATGGGGTGTGGTGGGTAGGGGAGGGGCAGAGTTAGCACAAGGCAGTGCACCCATGCTAAACCAGAGAAAGATTCCTTTCTGCATGCCACTCTCTATCTGTCATTGCCGGCTCTTTGAACAGAAGTTGACAGTCTGGAGAAATCTACTATTAGCTCCATTACATTTCCAGTTATTATTCCATTCGTTGTTCTGGTACCTCAGGCCATCCCATTTACATAATGAGAAGAGAATCTGGTGGAAAAGAGGTGTGTGTATTGATTGTCCCAGGCCTGCCTTGTTAGCTTATGGTATAAATAACATCTGTTTCCCATGCCGCTGCTTTGGAGGATATTCTGTTAATTTCAGCTTTCATCCTGTTTCCCCCAAATTTGGCAGTTGATTTTTTAGAGGAATATTCAGTCAGTTAGATATGGTCATTGTTTGTTGTTATTTAGCCTGTGTGTTTCTGGAAGACAGATACAACCCATAAGCTCATCAGTTAAGCGTGGTGCTGGTCTACATCAGGCTGGTTTCTGTACATTCAGACTTCAGAATGATTTCTGTACATTCAGACTTCAGAATGATTTCCATACTCACCTGTGGGGGGAGCCGCATTTCTCATCCCTTCACCAACACTGTGTGTTGATAAACATTAACAGCTGTGTGTAACCAGAATCTGCAAAGTAATTTGCAGGGCAAGGTACAAAATGAAAATTTGTGGTCTCTTGTGTAAAAAGCAGACAAAACATTTTTTCCCTTTTGACATGGTGTCTCTCTCAATTTGTCACGGTGTTTTTTTATTTGCTATTTAATATTGTGCTCTCTCAGGCATGGGATATATGAAGGATAAGTCTGACCTTTTCAGAAATCTGGGGCTCTGTCCTATAATTCTGCATGTCGGTTACATGCACCTGACATAAACCTCCCTTGCCCAGAGCTCTGGTCCATGCTAGTAGAATGAGGTACTGTAGTGGGAGATCAGTGAGTGCCTTGCATAGGGCAACGTCAAGGAGCAGGTGGCTAAAGATCTGTCCCAGGGAAGTGGCGGGGGTGGGGGCAGTAAGAGGTGGGGCTCCCTGTGACATAAGACTCCAAGCCTCAGCTTATGCTTCATTGTCCCTTTGGGCTTCATTTACAAAACAAACAAAAAAATCTATTAAGAATTTCAGGATAGTGATGACAGAGCATTAACTCCCAAGGATGCTTCCCCTCAAACCCCCATTAAGCACAGGGCACTATGCAATTGTACGTGTTGCAAATGCATGAATCTGCCCTTGTCTGTCAACTTCCCTTTTTCTTGTCTATCATGGTGACATCAGTCGGCACACATCTGGCTTTCCACGTAACGGCATGTACTGAAGATTACATAGATTAAGTAGTAAACTGGAAAGATGCTCAGGAAGGGAAAAGAAAGATCAGGAAGAAGGAGGATGGTAGAAACCCAGTTGAGTTGTCTGGGGAGAGGACCAGCACCGTAATTTTTGCAAATTGCTGATGACTGGCTTTCATTCCATCACTGATGTGGTTGGAAGATTATGTATCTGAATGAAGAATATTTGAAGACACTTGTTTTAAGTGACCAGTCCTAGCATTAAAAGTGCTTACTAAATATTTGCCAGAAGAATGCACTCAACCATAACAGAAAATTGGAAATCAAAGTCTTTGTCTAGGCAGTTGGGGAAAAAAAAATCAGCTTAAGTCAGTCTCTTGCAATTTTCAATGTTAATAAGCTCCAGGTGGACTTAGAGAATTTCTCCTTACTGTTCTGTCGAAACCCGATCAGCTGGAAGCATTCTTTCAGATATTTCTCCCCTTTCATTATAAAAGAAGAGCTATTTATTTAAGGTCTTCCTTCTCCACCTGAGACTTTAAGAGAATGGTGAACAAAAATGGGCTTAGCTTTCAGAAAGTCCTTGGAACCGTCTTCAGCCTTATGTCAGCTCATTAGTCTAGTACTAACATTCAGACTGGAATTGAATGAGTACAGGGAGAAAGAATTATTCTCTTCTATGAGTCTATAAGAAGAATAACTGACAAGCTCCCCAAAGAAGGAGAGAGTGGGTGGTAAATCACAAGAGAAGGATTGAGGCTGGGGGAGGCACCTAGTCAGGCTAAATGCTCTGAGGTTGACTTTTCAAAAGCAGATTAAAGACCAGACATCCTTTCTGCATGTTCAGGAAATTTCCACTCAAGTAGTCAGGATGTGGCTTGTTTATTTACTCGGCAATAAAGAGATTCTTATTTCTGGTCACAGATACCCCCACCATCTGCTTCCTGATTTCTGTTTACGGCTATCCTCTGAAGCATCGCTGCTTTTAGAGCTGACTTCCATTCACCCCGCTCAGCTTCTGTCCTCCAGGAATCACACACACACGTTTAGAAGGAGAGTCTCTTTTTGCTGCAACCCCTCCATGGACTGCTGATTGCAAAGCGGTACAGAGGATTCTTAATCTGACCTTTAACCCAACCCAAGGATACCCTCCCCTTAATGACTAAACAAAAATTGACTTGCGTTTAGTTCCATATTTCTAGAAAAAGGGGCCCTTAACATACACATTTTTTTCTTTCATTCAGTCATTGAAAAAAATAACATCACTGACACCTTCCATAGGTATAAATGTATGTATGTCAGATTCTGGTGAACATAAAGGAAAGGAGGAAGAAAAGGGGAAGATGAGACAGGCAAAGAAGTGAAGAAGGAAGGAAAGAAGAGAAGAAAAAATGACTTTGCCAATGCATAGCCTAGTAGACTATACAAACACTTATAATATGTTCGTTTTAAGGAAGTTCAAGGAAAATATGTACATGATGCAATGGAAACTCAGATGTAGGAACACCTACTTAAAACAATTGCATGAACTTGGGCTCCAGTCCCGGCTCTCTCACTTTGTATGTGACTTCAAACAAATCAGAACCTTATGTTGAGTTTTCATATCTGTAGCACAGTCTTAGTAATACTTCAGAGCACTGTTTTGAGGAATAGATGAGTTATCATGTATGAAGTTCTCAGCTTAGGGGTGTCTATCATCGTCACTGTCATCAACATCATTGTCACCATCACCATGCCTGCTGTTGATGCACTGGTACAGTGTTTCCACTTTACAATGCAATTTTGTAAATATTTCTTGAATAACATGTATTCCCGCATCTGCTTTGGCAACCTTCAGTCTGTCCTTCAGCAGCCACCAGAACGATATGAACACTCCCTTTCCTACTGAATCCTGCCTTTGGCTACCCTATTTCCCTTTGACTGGACATAGAACTCCTTATTTGGGTTCCACAAATCTGCTTGGTCTTGCGTCCTCCTATCTCGGGCTCACCTCTGAGAGCTCTAACCCAGCCATCCTGGCTTCCTTGTCTACATCCACAGGGAATCAGCACCTGCAGCTCCCTTTGGCAAGAACATTTCTACTGACCCTTAAGCTCCTCCCGACCCATCAGATCTCAGCTCAGTTATGACCTCTGGATGTGCCCCCTGACTCATCAATTCTTTCTCCCATGGGCTGCCATGGTCTGCGCACATCCTCACCCGCATCAAAGTGACAGCTTTACGTTCACATGTGCACTTGCTGCTTTTGTATCTATTTCACCACCAACACCTCTAGACTCCAAGGCCCATAAAGATACAGATTTTGTCTTCCTTATTCAATCCTGGGTCCTGAATGCCTATGCCAGTGCCTGACACAAACTAGGTTCTCAACAAATATGTTATGTCATTGTCACTTGACAGAGAAAGATAAGGGGACAGACAATATCATAGCCATTTCATAAATGAGGAAATGGAGTCTCCCTGAAAATAAACCTATGTGAGCAAGGTTTGAAGATGGCAGATGTAGAGCACAGGCCTGGCTCCCCGTTCCCCGAGGCTGAGATCCCCGTGCCTTCCCCGCTGTCGCTGCCTCCCTTGTTCCTCCACTTCCGTGGTTGCTCCAGATTCTGCTCCCCAGAAAGACCAAGGACAAGCAAACCCCTTTTTCCACGTTCCAAACATGGAGATATGTGAAGGGAAGTAGGTTTTCCTGCCCCTCTCCTGTCACTATCAATCTTCATTTTTTTCTCCATCAGGGTTCCCTCTGTCTTCAAACTATTCCTCGTAAATGAGATTCCCAGGCTATGTCAGTGAAGCCTCATTGAATGTAATGCAAACAAACCCATCAAACAGATAATCTATTGGTGCATGCCATGGGGAAGCACGAGGTATGGGCTTTAGGTAGAGCTAGATCCAGGGATTTGAACACCACCATCAAACCATCAAGTTTGTCCCCCTCCTCCCTCCTTCCTCCTTCTTGCTCACATTTTCTCTCCATTTCTTGGCTCCGTTGGGCTTTTTATTCAACTCACAGCGTCTGTTTGAAAAATAATTGGACCCCACAGTTCCAAATTCACCTTGTCTTTGGAACTCCATGGACCGAGAAGGCCTACACTCTGCAACATTCAAATTAATTTCCCCCAAAGAATACTCATTTGCTGTATTTTGGTCATAAATGCATCTAGACCAGTCACTGAGTCCAGACAATTAGTGATGGGATTGGCAGCTAGGTGCAGGTATCTGCTGGGACGACCGAGGCACATGTTTGAAAGTTCGAGCAAAAGTGCTTAAAATAGGCAGTGGCAGGAAGGAAAAGGTGCTGGGAAACAAAAACACAGCCAACGGCCAGTCCACGAGTCTTCCCCCATCTTGGCCCTTTACTGGAAACCACCTAGTACTCTGGGGCTTCTACGTGTGCCCTCGTTCTCCAGGTAGATTCTGATCCGTGACAAGCACAGTGGGGCCAACATGCTTTGCTATCATACAGTGTACAATTAGGAATAGAGTTTACTCTTCGATTCTTCTGTTCGTTAGCAGCTGCATCACATTGCTCACTCAAACTCAGGTCAAACAATCCAAAAATAAAAACGGAGAAACCACCACCACCAACAAAAGCACAACTGAACAGGTATCTATCCCATACAATCAAAGTTCAATTCAGAAAAGAATGTTCTCTCTGCTGATGACACTGCCAAGAGATTACTCACAGAGCCCATCTTGACTGTCAAATCACACACACAGTTAAGGACTCAGGCAACCATCTTGTCCTGGAAGTCAGAATAAAGGCTGATACCAAGCAAAACACACACTGCACAGTAAATTAATTGCCACGTGCCATGAAGCCCTCTCTGGATGGGAACATGAATCAAGTCGCAATAATGAGACTAATTTCCTGTAGGGCTTGTGGATCCAGCCTCTTTTCTTAGTAGTTGTATGTCCCACTACAGAGATGTGGCCAGGGCTTTGGCAGAGTCCCCGGCTATGATGCTGAGTCCCCACCTATGACGCTGAAATGCCAGGGAGTCATTTATTATTGTCCAGCTGCTCTGCCAAATAGGAGACTGGGGGCAAAAAGAACAAGCAAGAAATTCTGGACCTACGGAAGGCATTTAACACAAATTTCTCTGTATCTGGGCAATAAAGGAAAAGTAAAGTGGAATCTACTTCAAGTTGAGGCCAAACTTTTCCAGGTATTATCAACTATGTAAAATTGTGCCTTGGTTTTTTAAAAAAGAAGGTTGCTTGGATGTGAAAAAAAATGCCTTTCTATTGTTAATCATAGCCTTTTGTCACTTGTGGAAAAACACAAGTGTAAAGGCCAATTACAATTTTGCCTCTGGAATACTAACACTATGCTACTCCTAAATCCCAAGAGTTGACATAATTCACAACATTCATGTTGTATGACACTTGAAAAGTACACCTTTGAAGAGACTAATTTGTAAATGGATTCAAAGCCTCTAGGATTTCTGTTTAAACAACTATTTCAGCTCGTGTAAGCATTAAAGCAGTGGTTCTCAAACTCCAGGCATAAGAATTACTTGAAGGGCTTGTAAAACAGTAGTGCCATTCTCCAAAGTTTCTGATTCGAAATCTGAGGGAGGAGCCAAGAATTTGCATTTCTAATAAGTTCCCAGGTAATGCAGATGCTGCTGGTCCGGCGACCACACTTTGAGAAGCACTGCACTAAAATAAAAATATACACATCTGCCAACACATGAAAAAAATCTAGCCCTTCCATTTACACCTAAAAATTATAGAAGAAAGGAAAGTTACCTGAATAAACACACCTCAAACTTTTAAGTGCAAACAACTCTGCCTAGGGTCTTCTAATTATAGATTCCAGTTTCATAGGTTTTGGATGGAGATTACGAACGTTTAACCAGATCCCAGCTGATGCTGAGGCTGCCGATCTGAAGGCCACATTTTCTCTCCATCATAAAATAACTGACTTCCAGGGGCAGGGCAGCCATCCGTGGTATAACAACATTTTATTCTGATTGAACAGTCCCACTGGAAATAAAACTCTTTGCATAGAAGGAGCATATTTTCTGCTTGTTTGTGTCAATCACATTGTCTTAGGAAACGCTTGTGTAGAAGAGGACTAAGACAATCAATTCAGTTCAACAACATATTCTGAGTTTCTACTATTCACACAGCCATTTTCACCGTCAGGAAATACAGAAATGAAAGGAAGGGGGCTGCTCTAATCAAAACACCAAGTTCTTAGTAACTGTTTTAATATCCCAGGAAGTTAAATGGTAAGCGATCACCAAAAAAAGTCTCTATCATGCCCGAACAAAACAAACAAGAATATTTCCAACCATGGTATTACTCTTGCAACTTCTGTATAAGATGAAAATTTGTTAAGTAAGAATGTAAGAAAATTAATGGGATTTTTTTTTCTAGGTCTTAGGAAAATAAAATTGTATATATATATATATATGCTTACGTAAACCACTTACTTGAGAAAAAAATAAGTGGAGCAATTTCTTCTAGTATGTCTCTTGGCTTTTTAAATAAAAATGTACTATTTAATAGGACAATTTTACTCATAAGCTGGTACAATTTGTTATAAAAGCATAAAGTCATATTTCTACTAAAGTAATAACACTATTTTTAAAAACGAAAAAAGAATCTTTGATTAATTCTCCAGTTCTCATTTTCAGAATCTATTTCCCTGCCAATAATGGAGGCATCTTCTACTTTCAATGATGAAAGTATGTCAGATTTGCCTAGATTTTAAAGAAAATGTTAAAGTACTGTTATCTCTATTTGAGTGTGATTTAGAAATTATTTAAAATATGTGTATATACACACACATATCTATATGTATAAACACACACATCATATGTATGTAGGTATAAACACACACGTCATGCACGTATATAGTATGTATGATGCATGTGTGTTTATATATATATAGGAGAAAAGGAAAGAGGAGAGAAAGACATAGATGTATAGATTTCCTCTTATGTTAGCAATTTTTACTTTCTAAAAAGTAATGACTAATGATGAAGACAGTGTAATTACCTTGTGAATGGATATATTTTAATGGTGTCATCAAATACTACAATAGTTTGAAAAGCAGTTGGCAGTATACATGCATTAAAAACCACAAAAATATTAGTGACTTGGTAATCTTAGTTCTAGAAAATTATTTCCTAGAAGTCAAATAACAGAAGACCAAATCTGGTATTTTCAGTGTCAAACTGGAGGGAAATAAAAGAACAAGCTAAATATTCAGTAAGGTGAAAATGGTTACTTAAATTATGGTTTATTAATTCAGTGATATATATGTCACTATGAAAAATCGTATTTATGAAGAGAGGTAATAACACAAGAAAAGGCTTATACCTAAAAGAGAAAAAGGTGATGATGACTGATGATGATAATGTATGATGGGACCACGTGAAAAATTCTAGGACAAGTAAGTTATAGTTATATAAGCACACTTGGATTATAGATGAGTCTTAGCTTCCACTTTCTTTTTCAGCTTTCTGTAACGTTGTTATTGCTGACTTTATGGTACTCTATTAATGGAGAAAAATTATGTTTAAAATGTCAAAATCAGTCCCCAGCTACGCATTGTATTTTTAATAATGCATTAAGTCGCAAAATGCTACTGAAGCTTGGATTACTTCCCAAAACTCCATGAACCAAAGCTGCTACCATTGCAATGGCGTCGCCCCATGCACACAACTCCAAGTCAGCCTGAGTCTGATATGGGAATCAGATTAAACAGCATTCTTTTGTTTCCCAGAGACTTTAAAATGTTGCACATTAGCTTGCAGAGTCTGAATCAGAGATTCTGAGTTCTAATGTGGAATCTAACCTGTTGCTGATTTGCCACCTAGATTGCATTTCTGCCAAAAAGTCATGTCTTAAAATTCACTGCTCTCAGTACCAGAAAAGAATTGACTCTCTCACAATGCTACCTGTGAGACATATGGAGACATAGGTGCCTTGTGAGAAGCAGCCCTGTATGGTGGCCACAGCTCTGGGGTTTGAGAGACACAACTGGGTGTCACTGCCAAGCTGCCATTATATAAGCTCTGCACCTTGTACAAATGACCCAAGCTATTGGTGCCTCAGTTTCCTCAGATGTACCACAAGAATATAAATTCACCCAGCCCTTGAAATAGGTGGTGGAGCTTAAATGTGATAATGTGTACAGAAGTATTCACTGCAATGTCTAGCATGTGCTAAGCACTCGAAAATCACAGCTTTGTTGTGATTTTATCCAGGAGTTGCAGGGAGGGGAGATCTTTGTTCTAGCCCTGTTATAGCTCCTCCTTGGAGTTTGAAGGGTAGGATACATAGGAATTGAGAGGAAAGGGACCTGGTATTCTGGAAGCCAGCCCAGAGATTTATGCCTGAAAAGAGAGAAGTACAATGTATAGATACATTAACTGGACGAGTTGGGTTCAGAAAATCCCTAGGAACCCAAGGAACAATCCCAAACTGGTACCCACAGATAGGTGCACATTGTGGTTCATCATCTCTGGAGGGCACAAAGTCCAACCAATGAAAAATGACTACAAAAGTGAGCGAAGCAGAGGCCCAGGCACACACTATTTTTCAGTGTTTATTCTAATTACTCGTGACAATCATCCTCTTGCTGTGCTTTGACATTTGTTGTTCCAACTGGGTATTTGCTTCTTGGATATTTCCTGAAACATGCGGCAGAGGGTGCCATCCTATCTCTGTCAACTGAACTAGGGGGTGGAAATGGGCCTGATCAAGTAAGGGAAGGTGAGTTAGACTCAAACTTTTTGGAGGTGAAGATTTCTTTAATTGTTTCATTAAGAAATAGCTGCAGAAAACTTTGAGCTTTAAATATAGGATCCTTTAATACATCTTGTTCACTGTTTTCTTCAAAGTCTAAAAGAGCACCTGGCATACAGTGGGTGCCTAATATATGCCAGATGAATAAATCAATTAATCACCATAACAATTTCAAAGTTTTCTGTAAAAAAGTCAAGGTTTAATTACATATACCTGAATAGCTTAAAATTTTTATGTCATATTTATAACAGAAAATAGTTGTATTAAAAATATATTTATGGCATGATTTTTTAATGTAAAAGATGCAGAGAAGGATCTTTGGAAAGGAATATGAGAAAACATTAACCGTGGGGGAGGAGCAACTCTTGACATGATTTCCACATTCATACCTTTTATGCTGACCCAAGGAGAAGAATGCCGAGTGTTAGGTCTGTATTTTAAATTGTGTAAATGAATGAAAGGTATGTGAAAAAAACATTTTCATGTCTTTGCTAGAGCATTTGTTCCAACAGATTTCAAATGATGCCTTCAAAATATTTATTAGTAGTATAGTCAGGTACAGTGGCTCACCCCTATAATCTCAGCATCTTGGGAGGCTGAAGTGGGTGGGTGGATTGTTTGAGCCCAGGAGTTTGAGACTATCCTGGGTAATATGGTGAGATTCTGCATACTACAAAAAAATGCAAAAATTAGCCAGGTGTCATGGAATGTGCCTATAGGCCCAGCTACCCAAAAGGCTGAGGTGGGAGGATTGCCTGAGTCTGGGAAGTCTGAGGCTACAGTGAGCCAAGGTAGTACCACTGCACTCCAGGCTGGGCAACAGAGTGAGACCCTGTCTCAAAAACAAAAAACATATTAACACTTGTCTACAATTGTTAAAATGTTCACTGTTCAAAACTGGTTTTATCCATAAGATAAAGACAAGAGCATTAGTTTTAAATTTTTAAAAATCATCTCCGAAGTAAAAATTGCACTGAAAAAAAATGATGTTGCGACAGATACATGGGCTTTATTATTCTATTCTGTTCACATTGTATAAATTTCAATATTTTATAATAAAAATTATTTTAAATGGTTACTCTCTTACACAATTTTTTCTAAATATGTAATTCATAATTTTATGCACTTAAAATTACATTAATGTCACTTATACTTTACTTCAGCATGTGCTGGAATTAAACCAATCAATTTGTTTTTAATGGACTCATGGAGGAATTCTCAGTATATTCTTGAGATGTATAGTTTGCTACCAGCTTCACTCAGTAAATGATGGATAGTTTCTATTTTAAAATATGGCATTTGTTGTGATATAATTTAAATTACTTTTCTGCTGGGAGCATGCGTTCTGCAGAGTTACAATTATGCAGAGAAAAATTATACATCATATTCCTACTTTATCTTCCTTTATAGTCCTCATTGCAGTTACTTTCATTCAAGTACAATTACATTAGAGAAAACAGAATTTCATATTTAAATTAAGAACAATCCTATTTAGAAAATTCATTTCAGTTCTTAATTACAAAAGAGAAATGGAAGTCAACCTGAAAATAAATAAGTCAAGCCTCAAAAGTAGCAGAACTCACAAAAAGGCGAAACATGATCAATAATTTAGAGCTCCTATGAGCCCAGTTAACAGTACAAGTTACTGTATCATAATTATATGTTAAAAATATTTTTAGATCTTTTCATTTACTATTAATGCTATGTATGTTCACTGCAGAAAATGTGGAAACCAGAGAAAAGCAAAAATATAAGATTATCCTGTGATTACTATATCTAAATCTGATCACTATTAATATTATGCTGTATTTCTTTTAAGTTCACTTTTTGGTTTACATGGAGATAACTAACAATAGCCCCTTATATTTTACAAAATTGTGATTTCTTGTGCTCTTAATTTCTTATGTTGGAACATATATGGTAAACGTTTCCCCATTTTATTAACTACTTAATAATGGCAGACTTTTTGGCCCAGTGTTAGATTTGTCTACACCATGATTTATCTAACTTGTCTGATATTGTAAGAAATTTAGAGTGTTTCAATTTTTTCCTATTATAAATGATGTCATAATCAGTAACCCTATGTAATTTTTTTCACATCTTTATTTCCACTATATAAATTATTTAAAATAAAATTTCTGAGTCAACACATATGAAGATATTTAAGTATTTGAGAAATAGAAATGATAAAAATCCCTAAAAGTTGTAGATTGGACTCCTGTAGACAATACCAGATATCCCTATTTTTCAATATTGAATTTTGAATTTTTAAAAACATAATTTCCTATTTGAAGAATGAAAATTGATCTCCTATAACTTTTATTTGTGGCTAGTTTCTTTAATTAATAGTGAGATTGAACATATCTGTCTGTGCCATGGCCATTTCTCATTTGTTTTCTTAAATGCTTATTTTTACAATCTCCTTCTTTTCAATACTACCATCTTATTTGAAGTCTACCATGTTACAGGCATGGAGATAAATGCTGAGGATAGGAAATGAATGAGACATGTACACTCATCTTCAAGGATTTCACAGGCTAGCAGCAAAAGACACGTGAATGACTAATTCCAATCTATTATTTTAAGTGCTTTATAGACATATGTATAAAATGCTTGTAAACCACAGATAAGGAAGCAGAAAAAACCCTGCAGGGGATTAGTGAAGAATATGCAGATGTTGTAAAGTTTGAGTTGGGCTCTAACAGATAAATATAAATTCACCAGGCAGGTGGGAAGGAGAAAAGAGAGTGGCCTAGCAGAAGAAAGGAAAGACAGATGTAAATTCATGCAGAATGATGGAAGAGAAAAACCACATATTGTGAATGATACTGTAAAGCCAGCCGAGGATTTGAGCTGTATCAGTGGGAAATGGGATTCACTGACGGGTTTTTGAGCAGAGAATGAACAGGATAAGTTTTGGGCTGTAAAAGTGGAAGAAAGGAAGGTCTGTGGACATTGTTGGGTTCAGTGGAGTAGGGGAGAGTGAGACTGAGAGAGTATGTATACTAGGTCAAGGTTAACTTTAAAATACTTTGAGCTTGGGTTATTCAATGGAGAGTAATATACTTACTTTTAAAAATATAGGCATGCCTTTTAAAGAGTTATTTCTTTTATGTAAACCCTAAAACAAAGCAGCTGTGATCAAAGGCATTATTTTTCCTGATTTTTCTTTTCTTTTTTTTTTTGAGACAGAGTCTTACTGTCACCAGGCTGGAATGCAGTGGCGCAATCTCGGCTCACTGCAACCTCCGCCTGGGTTCAAGCGATTCTTCTGCCTCAGCCTCCCGAGTGGCTGGGACCACAGGCACGTGCCACCACGCCCGGCTAATTTTTTTTTGTATTTTTAGTAGAGACGGGGTTTCACCATGGCCAGGATGGTCTCGATCTCTTGACCTCGTGATTCACCTGCCTCGGCCTCCCAAAGTGCTGAGATTACAGGCGTGAGCCACTGCGCCCAGCCCTGATTTTTCACTACGCCCTGTATGGAACCCTTTGCTATGAGTCTTTGAAGTTCTTCCAAACAGAATGTTCTCCCACTGATGTTGGACTGGCTTTGCCCAGTGGGTGGATGTAACTGAGCACCGGTTCCTACCCAGACTTCAAGAAGTATCATGTGTTTCTATGTGCTAATCTGGAAACTTGCAGTCTCCATCAGGAAAAGAATGTTTCCAAAGGAGCATGGTGTCCTCAGAAGAATGAGACATCCATGGAGCAGAACTGAATGAAACCCACAGTCCGGATCCAGGTCCAGCTGAATCCAGCCTAGATGAGCCAATCTCTCAGCCTGTGGAGCAATGTGTAAGCCATGGAGTGGTAACATGGCTTGTCATGCAGCATTATTACAGCAAAGGCTAACTGATACATCGGCACATTCCACCCCCATCTAGGTACAGCCCATCTCTGTTTAAAGACACTTCTAAAGAAAGTGATTTGGGCTCATACACTGCACATGATCTGGAAGGTGGGATAACACAATTTGAAGTTTGTAATGATTACATGCAGTCCAGTTTCACCAAATGTAGAATGTCATCTCATCAACTGGAAGTTGCTGATGAATTTCCATCCAGAATTAAAGTACTCAAGTCTCTTACATAAGAAATCAATCAACTATTGATTCTGTGGGAATGACGCAAGTATTATAATAAATGCTAAGTAGACAGATATGAGCTCAGTCCATACTGTAAATAAGAATATTTACATCTTCGTTGCCTCCTTCTGGTCAGTGTTATGAGTAAGCTGCTGAGTGGCATGTTGGTTTGAAAATCAGGTTGTAATAGGCTTCGGCATTCTGCTCATTAAGATAAAAAACGGTTTGCCAGAGAAATGGTCTATTAGGTGGCAATTTGCTTTCACATGCAAATTAAGGGATAATTAGTTTTGAATATCTGGAGATATAGAATCTATGTGTTTGACATATTTTCATAGGTAGCCAACACCAAGAGTTCAAGTATCTTTTCGGGGAAAAGAAGCCTTCTTGGAAAGTTAGATGACATTGGGCCAGACGTGGTGACTCATGCCTGTAATCCCAGTACTCTGGGTGGGTAGATCATGAGGTCAGGAAATGGAGACCATCCAGGCCAATATGGTAAAACCCCATCTCTACTAAAATACAAAAAATTAGCTGCACGTGGTGATATCTGCCTGTAATCCCAGCTACTTGGGAGGCTGAGGCAGGAGAATCACTTGAACCCGGGAGACAGAGGTTGCAGTGAGCCGAGATCACACCACTGCACTCCTGCCTGGCAACAGAGCAAAACATGATCTCAAAAAAAATGAAAGAAAAGAAAGAGAGAGAGAGAAAGAGAAAGAAAGAGAGAGAGAGAAAGAAAGAAAGAAGAGAAGAGAAGAGAAGAGAAGAGAAGAGAAGAGAAGAGAAGAGAAGGAGAAAGAAGAGAAAGAGAAAGAAAGATTAAACAGTATTTCATTCAGAATATATACTAGTTAGGTAAATATTACAGGTGGCATTTATTTATATCATCATTCAGAACCAACGTGTTTTTTTTTAACTTGTTAATATTTCGAAAAGGCTGACAAAGTCTGAATGTCATCATATTTCCTTTTTCTTTTGTAGAGACAAGGTGTTGTCTGAAATACAGTTGAACCAAGATTTAAACTATTTTAAATAATTAAAGGCAAATTCTTGTGCCTTCCTTTAATTTGAAATAGCACTTCCTCTGTTAACACTTTTTAAAAATAAATTAACAGAATCTGCCTCATTGCTAAAACAGGGAGGATAAGTAGGCTTAAGTGATTCTTACCTTTGTAAACTGTTACTTGGTCTTCCCTCACTCTTTAAATTTACCAAGACAACTAAAGTGTCTTTCATGAGGAAAACTTCAAGTCTGAAGTGGAGTAAGAGGCAAGGACTAAACATGCTTCTAAATTTACATTTAAATGGGAATCGTTGGTAGGAAACTTTTCCTCCCTGATAGGTGGGATCTGGCTCTTTGGGGTGGCGACATCTAGCCCTATCTTGGCAGAAGATGATTTCTTTATCTAGAAGTAGGTGGTCAGCCTGTCTAAATCACACATAAGGGCGTATCATCTGAGAAAGATTTTTCCTCCGATTTATGTAATCACTCAAAAACATAATAGTTAAATCACATCTGGTTAGGTCATTAACAAGTTATCTTTATTGTAAAGAATAAAATGATATCAGTTAGGACTAACTGAAAAGTGAATGAGGAGTGACTATGATACCTCAGTCGCAGCCAGTGAACAGTACCCAGGGGTAGGGAATGGCAAGGATTCATTTCCAACAGAAAGGATAATAAACATATTTTGCTAACTGCTTCTTTGAATATTTAACTCATTTCTGCATTAACTTTGCCCACTAAAAGCTTTTGGAAAGTCTATAATGTGAGGCACAGAGAATAAAAAATTAGTAAGACAGCCACTGGCCACCAGGGGCTGTAGATGCAGCAGAATAAATGGTAAACATGTTTATGAATAACGTCAGTCAGAGAAATACGTGAAATGTGTAACCACCATGGTTATATGAAATTTTAAGGCATGGAGAGCTAATGCCTCCAGAAAGAGATGACCTTTTCCACAAATGCACTAGAGAATGGATAGGACTTAAATAAGGAGAAGGAGGAGAGAATTCTCGGAAAAGGAAATGGTAGATACTGGCTTGGCGTCGGGAACCTGAAAGGCATATTTCTATTATAGTAGCTAGTGCTATTTAGTTATAGCACTAAAGAGAAAAGAGTTGAAATGCATTAAGAAAAGGTGGTGGAGGGTTAGCACTAGGCTAAGGAATTTGGAAACTAGCTTGTGAGCCACTACAGGTTTTAGGGCAGAAAGGTGCCGTGGTAAAAGCACAGATCTGAAAAGTGAATGGGTAAGAATGAGAGAGAGATTAGGTGAGGACTCCAACAAGAGGATTATTTTTGTTTGAGATGGGCTTTCCACATCCTCATGTTCCTAGAGCTTGACGTGAACACAAACTAGGGGCCTCTGTGCGTGGTAAAGCCAGGTAAAAAGCTGAATTCTGCTTCAGAATAACATATTGGCCATTATGTTTATTTTTACAGTGGAAATAACTGATTAATTCTTATTGCTATTTCACTTTTCACCGTGAAACACCCATCATATTCCAGCAAGAGACTCTTTGAGAGCAGACTAACTCTTAGTCCATCTCAGAGGACAGACTGTCATGAAACGTAGTGAATGTGTGACAGGTGGAGAGTTTAGCAAAATGAGTAAGTTCTAGAGGTCTGCTGTACAACACAGCGCCTATAATCAACACCACTGTATTGTGCACTGAAACATTTTGTTAAGAGGGTAGATTGCATGTTGGGTATTATCACCACAAACAAATGAATAAACAAAAACCTAAGGAGCATGAGGAAACTTTTGGAGGTGACAGATATTGAGGCCTTGATTAAGAAGGTGATGATTTCACCAGTGATTGTTTATATCCAAACTCATCACATTGTATACATTAAATAGGAGCAATTTTTAATATATCAGTTATACTTCAGTAAAGCTATTTTAAAAAAAGAAATGGAGTGAAAGAACCCAGAGGTTATAGAAGATGAGTAAAAGGAGAAAGACATATGGGGAAGCTGTTCTCGGTGGCACTCGGAAAAGGTGTTCTCCGTAGAACTCAGGGCAGGTTCTGCAGAGCCAAATCTCTGTGTCTGGGGTCAACAGTAAAGAATCAGACAGAGCAGAATTGAATAGCTACCCTCAAATTCCCACTACACTACAAATCTCTGCATTGAAATATGTTGCTTAAGTAATAAATGCAAGACTGCTGGGGCACTGGTTAATACTAAGATCATTAAGATAATTTTGAAACAAGTCATCTTACCACTCTTCTCTTCCACACTAAGGAGCATGTTTCAAGGATTATATTTCTTTTGTCCAGTCAGAGGTAAAACAGATGCTGTGGTGTTTCACCCCAATGGTGGGGTGAAATGGAAATAACAGAGAAAGGCAAAGTAGAGAAATATAGCGATGGATGAGTTGACACAACATGACCACTGGGTCAGCCTGAGGTCAGCAAAGATAGAGTCATGGGAGAGGGCTCCATCTTGACCCTTAGTTCTCCGCCTAGATGACCAAGTGAATGGAAATAGCACTAAATAAAAATAGTCAGAATGAGTTTGGCTCCTGATATGATGAGTTCACCTGTGTTTGGGGCATCCAGGTGCCTGGCACAGTAATGAAATTGCTCCAGAGGGTTCAGGGCTAAGATACAGATATAGGCATTATCTCTTAAATAAAACTATGACAAGATAACTTGAAACTAATGCTGATGGAGAAGGCACAGAAAGTTAGAGAATAATTTTAAAAATCATTTGGGTATTGAAAGGAGGAAAAGGAATGCAGAGAGGCAGAAAAGAAATACTCAGAGGGGAGGAAGAAACAAAATTATGCTGCATCTGAGACGTGAAAGGAGGAGAAACTTCAACACAAGGACGGGGTTGAGGAAGAAAACTAAGAGAGGCCATCTGACCAGGTGTGGGAGCCCATCAAGCATCCTTCTCTTAAAGTGGTGGAAAAAGATAGCAAATCAAATTGCCCGAAGGAGTGAAAGGGAAAGACAGTGAGTGCATCATGAGAAGGTGGAGAAAGCAACTGTGTAGACTGATTTTTCTGAAATGTGTTGGTGAGAAATATGAGAAAAATCATAGTATTAACTATGGGAGATTTGAACAGATATAAGCTAGTGGAGAGAGGGGAAAAAATAACATCACAAAGTGAACTTTAACAAATATTTAGTGGGTTCCTAGTAGGTACTAGGCATTGGAATGGAATGCTGCCCCATGGCACTGATGCCTGTGTGTGGCAATGTTCCGTTTATTTTTACCATTAGCTCATGGCAGCAAGAATTGCAACTTATTTATCAGTGCATCTAGGAAGCTGGCACTGTGTCTGCAATATGACAGATCCCTTGCAAACTTTTCTACAATCAGTGAATGGCACAGTCTCAACTTTTAAGAAGTTCTGTGCTTTTGTTCCCTTAACAACTCCCCTCTGTCTTTTGGGCCTTCCTTCACCTCCAAAGTTGAACATGTTTCAAGGATTATATAAATATAGTTAGTGGCACCCATCCACCCAGGTGCCCATTACACCCTGGGTGTTCTTCCATCAAAGCAGTTTAAAGAGAAAAATCAACAAGTGGCTTCAAGATTTTGACTAGTCTCTAAGCAAAGGAGAAATACAGAAAGCAAAACCTCAGTGCAGCTTACTGACTGGTTTGGAAACTCAGGGGAATTAATTTCCCATGCACTTCAGGCTTTTCATGAATTGCTTCTATTGGTTCTTCTTTTACTCTTGCATGTTTTCCCAGGGCTAGACTGACTAGCTTGGTGGAATTCAAATGAGCAGAGAAACCTCTAAATCAGCCTAGTGAGTACAGCATCTGGTTTTTCTCTGTCAATCTCATGTAAATAGCCAAGCCCTGCACATTGTAAGCAAAGCCTGTTAGACTCCATTGGCTGGCTTGGCACCGAAGTTAAAAATGCAACTTGCTAAACAATCTACCCAGCAAATAGCTTTCTTTGGCAGAACAGTGCTGTTTAACCTGGGAGGGAATTTGATAAAGTGCTTTACTGGGTGGCAACATTTTGGTCTTGCTTTCCTCAGATCACAGTGGGATAATGAAACTGGAATCCATTTAAACCTTCCATTTCACCCCCCACACAGTTCACACAGACACGGTGTCAAACCACATCACACTGCAATAAATGTGCTAAAATCTGTAAGCTTATTCACCTATTACACACAGTATTCTGTCCGATTGGAAACAAATTACGAAATACAATTTCTTGATTTGCCCACTCATGTAGCTATAGAAGAATCTCAAATCCAAGGCGATACTCTACGCCATGAAGTTGCATAAATAACTGTATTGTTTCACGCCAAGTTTTGCAAGACAACATTCTTGCTATGAATAGCACAGTCACTGCAGGGACAGACCCAGCCATGCGGCAAGGACTTATCTGCCCTGTCTGGTGTGACAGCTTCTATCCCTGTCATTGAATCGTTTGTGATTGGAACATTTGTGATTAAATGGTGTTCCTTCTGCACACCCTGGGAAACAGGTTAACCTAAGCTAACCAAAGACCATCATGACCAATAATCAATGGGTGGGGAGACTCAGTAGCATAGCCAGAATCTTTGAAGCCTTTCCCCTTGGCTTGTTTCCTTTTACTTTGCTCCTTTAAGGTGATCTGAGGACATGAAGAATATATGAAAGCTTTACCTTCAAAAGATATTCAGAGTCGGCCAACTGCTTGCCACCTCCTGGTTCGAGCCACCTTCATCTCTCAGTTAGATTTCCGGAGTAGCCTCCTAATTAGTCTTGCTTTAGCTGTTACTCCCTCCATCTTCTATGTCCTGGACATTGTGATGTGCCCCCAAGATCCTACATCAATGGAGGACCCATGGCACCAGCTGCTGGGAGTGAGGTCAGCAGGCAGCCCTTGGCTCTCAGCTTTTCAGCCACAGCCCAGGTGATGCACCTTCCTTGTTACTGTCATTGACATTGAAAGACCTACATTCAATGATGGATCAACACTGGAGTATAGAGACTTGACTGTCTCTGGCCAAATGGGGTTAATTCTGAAGCTCCCACTGAGTGGCCAAGGTTGCCATTGGTCTGCATTGTAGCTGGATTTCTCCCTCTTCTCACTCCTGCTTCCCATCCCTGCTTTCCACAAGTGTTAGCCCCGACTGCTAAACTCCATCTTAGAGTTGCTTCTTCAGTCTGTGACAGTCAGTGTATCACAAAGAGCCAGAGTCCTCCTGTTAATGCTCTACGGAACCCTCCTTCTCTCCCCTTCAGTGGCCCCCAGGTGCCCAGGCCCTGCCCCTGACTCATCCTTTTGCCCATTCTGTTGCAGGCACACCTGCCTCCTGAAACACACACCAGGCACACTCCCATCTTAAGATTCATATATGCTGCCTGTCCTCTCCACCTGGAAAACTCTTCTTCTAGATGTAGATAGATACATATTTTTTTTTCTATAAAAGGCCAAATAGTAAATATTTAAGGTTTTCTGGGCCACAAAATTGAAACTGCTCCACTCTGTCATTTGAACACAAAAACAGACACAGATAATACATAAACTAAAAGCCTGCCTAACTTCCAATGGAACTTTATTCATGTAAACAAGGAGTGGGCCAAAGCTGGCCCATTGGCCATGTTGCTGACCCTGACCTCAGATGGTCATGTGGCTTCGGAACCTCCTTTAGATCTCAAGTCAAATGCTTCCTTCCTTCTGAAATCCCAACTCCAACCCTGGTTCTCTTTCCTTTATTTTCTCCATGGCCCTCATTGCTATCGGGCGTACTCTGTTTTCCCTAAAATTTTGTCATCTACTGTCTTCCCCCACTAAGAAGTAAGCACCATCAAGGCAGGGATTTTGTTTGCTTTGTGTCCCTAGAAAAGTCACTGGTACATGATAGGTGCTAAGTACTTATTTGTAGAATGCAAGAATAAGTGAATACGTATTCAGCTAATTGGGTATGTTCTCCATTTTTTGTTTAGTGTTATATTGTCTGTTTCTTTTCTCTTCATATCTTAAGCAGTCCTTTTGCCATTTATATCCTGGTAGAGTTTGGTGCTTAAAAGCATAAACCCTTTAATAAGTCCCCTTGAGTTTTAAACCTCAGCTCAGCCACCTGTTGGCTCTGTGATCTTGCACATCTATAGAACCTCACAAAGCCTTGGTTTTCTCATCTATAAAATGAAGATGGTATGTTGAATGTCTTGTGGGATCATGATGATGAAAAACACTCAGCACAGAACCAGTCACCTATCACTCAATAAGAGCTCTACACAGCCAAATTATTAACTCTTTCCCTTGGTAAGTATTCTTCTCAGAGAAAGTAATTTACAAATTGGGTCATATGCCTTTAAATGAAAACTCACATATACATGCAGTAGATCACCTGATTTTTTTAACACAACAAAAATAGATTCTAATAAGAAAAATAGAATTATAATAACTATCTGTGGACCACTCACTCCGTGTCTGCTAATGGGCTGATAACTTTGCATGTTAGCCTCCACACAATCAATAATGCACTGGGGAGGAGCAGTGAAATATTTTTCTGCGTGTCCTCACTTGTCTGGATACATAAACCCAGCCAATGTGATGACACATTGTTGAGATGCAAACATTGTTGAGGGCATCCAGTTGGATAGTAAACTTCTCTGCCTCATGTTTGAAGACTTTGTCACAATCGATAGGCCAATTACTCACACATTGCAGAGTATGTCTGTGGCATAAACCTGGTTACTACTGACATTTGCCTTACGTTGAGAAAGCAGAAAAAGAAATGGAGATATCTCTCCTGCCTGACAGAGATTCAACTCCATTTGTGTTTCTGAGATCCCAAACTTAAATTCCAGATGGGAACTCCCTCTAGTTTCCCCATCAGACTCTTCTTCTATAATGAGTGACTAGACCCCTCGCTCATCCTCAGATGTCAGAACCAACTCTTGATGAAACCAGAAATCCAAACACATCCCTAGTGTTTCTGAAAACATAAGCTGTTTATCAGAATTATAATAAACCTTTGGAAATCAGTGGTTAGATGACTGTGGTAACTAGTACACAGACTAGAAAATTAACTGCTGCTGGCTTTTATCTCCTGGCTTTTGGGATGGGCTGGTAGCAACTGGTCACTCATTTCTTGAGAAAGAATGAGAGGGATAAATCTCTTTTAAACAACCCTCATTCCATTCCATTCATCTTCCTGCTTCAAATCATTTACAACAGATTCAGAAATAGATTTGTCCTGGCTGGTCTTTAAAGAGACAGTCAATAACAATATGAGAAATAATTACTGTACCTGGAGAAAGAGGACATCGATTTTCAGCAACTACTGGCACCTCGAAGCTGAATTCAAGTATGTTGTAGTAGAGCGATAGCCATTTATTACTTAACTAACTTGCTGAATTAGTACTTAACTTGGGCTGGATGGAGCTGACGTTGAAACTCTCAAACTTTTTTTTAAAATCACAATTCAGTTCAGCTACAAATATACTGAGTGCCTAACATTTTCAACAAACTGTGCTAGGCTCCAAAGACACAATGATGAAGTAGATAGACCCATCTACCTGGGGGAACGTGCAATCTTTCCGTAAAAAGGAGATAATAAGCCAGCACATAATTCATCATTTAACTATAACTCAGGCAAGTGTCACAAGGAAAATGTGCATAAAGGAAAGAACTCATTTGGTATTGAAGGGATCAAGAAAGTCTTTTTGATGAAGTCACATTTAATCTACAGATCAAAGAATGCGGAGGAGTTAGGCAAAAGGAAGAAGAGATTGTTTCAGGTGGAGGAATCACTCAAAGGCCTGGACGCCAAAGAGAAACTGCCCCCTTCAAACAGTGATGTCCTAGTAATGTTGGTTAGTAAACTTCTCTGCCTCATGCTTGAAGACCTTGTCACAGTCACTAGGCCAATTACTGACACAATGCAGAGTATGCCTGTGGCATAAACCTGGTTACTACTGACAATTGCCTTACGTTGAGAAAGCAGAAAAAGAAATGGAGATATCTCTCCTGCCTGGCAGAGCTTCAACTCCATTTGTGTTTCTGGGACCCTAAACTTAAATTTAAATTCCAGATGGGAACTCCCTCTAGTTTCCCCATCAGACTCTTCTTCTATAATGAGTGTCCCCTCACTCATCCTCAGATGTCAGACATCAACTCTTGACGAAACCAGAAATCCAAATACATCCCAGTGTTTCTGAAAACATAAGCTGTTTTCATAATGGTCTCTAAACAAAAATGACCATATGCATATCTAGGTACATATTTGTAGATTATACATTTCATTGATCTCAAAGATAAGTGACACATAATTTACAAATAATAAAACGTACAATCTTCTTTAATGAAAATCGTACATATAGCCAACTGATTCTCACAGAGTGCTTTTGTTGATTTTTTTGCAAACTCTTATACCTGTAGCCAACTTATAGTTACAACTGATGAGCAAGTGTGGTTCCCATATCAATGTTAATTGACATTTCCATTTAAATTAACAAGCAAGATTGAAAAGAAAACTATGGCATAAGCCAGAATTTCACTTATTTGTCAATGTCTTGAGCAGCTTTTTTGCTGAATCCCATAATAGTTTCCAAATGTTTAAAAATGTGTACTGTATTTTGGGGGGCAATATACAATGTAACAGCTACCAGAAACAACACATTTAAAAAATTTAATTTGCATTTTTAATGTTTTCTCTACCACTTCTGTAAGTCTAGACTAGAGGTCAGCAAACTATGAGCCTGTTGTTTTGGTAAATAAAGTTTGGCTGAACCACAGCCATACTCATTTATTTATGTATGTATATTCTATGGCTATTTTCCACTCTAGAGCTGCAGGGCTGAGTAATTGCAACAGTGGGTTCAGCGCCCACAAAGCCTAGGATACTTATCTAGCTTTTTACTGAAAAAAGTTTGTGGACTGCCATTCTAGATCAAAAATAAGAAATCTGGCCCCAAAGTACCTGCCAGTTCCTGTGGTGTAAATACTTCCAGCATGGCTAGTTTCAAGCTGCCAGTGTGACTTCACTGAATGAAGTGTTAGGAAGTGAGGAGCAGCAGCTTTCCATTATACAGATTTCACCATACATAAATAATAGATCTAAATAAGCATAGAAAGTAGTAAAATTATTAGCAAATGGTCAGTTTTGGGCATATATATCCTTGTTTTAATATAACTTAGTCAATTATAAGTTGATACAATTTAATTTTTAATGATAACTATATCTAACAAAACATTTGAAAAATTTATAAAAAACGTAGCAAATCTGGGCTGGACTGAGCTAGCTGCAGCACATTATTACCTTAAGCTAACTGAAAGGCATCAGGTGTGCCTCATTTGATTGTGCTTCACTTTATTTCATTTTGCAGATATTGCATATTCTACAAACTGAAGGTTCCTGGCAATCCTGCATTGAGCAAGTGTATTGCTGTCATTTTTCCAACAGAATGTGCTCACTTCTTGTCTCTGTGTCACATTTTGGTAGTTCCTGCAATATTTCAAACTTGTAAATTATTACAATATCTGTCACGGTGATCGGTTATCAGTGACCTTTGATGTTACTGTTCTAAGATACCACAAACCATGCGCATCCAAGAAGGCTAATTTAATAAGTAGATGTTGTAGGTGTCTATCCTGACTGCCCCACCAATCAGCCTTTCCTCTGTCTCTCTCCATTTCCTTAGGCCTTTCTATTCCCCGAGACACATAATATTGAAATTCGGCCAATGAATAACCCTACAATGGCCTCTAAATGTTGAAGTAAATGAAAGAGTTGCACATCTCTCATTTTAAATCAAAAGCTAGAATTATTAAGCTTTTTAGTGAAGAACGTATGCTGAAAGCTAAGGCAAGCCAAAAGCTAAGCCTCTTAGGCCAATCAACCAAGTTGCAAATGCAAAGGAAAGCTCTTGGATGAAATAAAAAGTGCTATTCCGGTGAAAACACAAATGATAGAAAAGTAAGACAGTCCTATTGCTGAGAGGGAGAAAGTCTAAGGGTCTGAGTAAAGATCAAACCAGCCACAGCATTTCCTGAAGCCAACACCTAATCCAGAGCTCTAACTCTCTTCAGTTCTCTGAAGGCTGAGAGAGGTAAGGAACTACAGAAGAAAGCTTGAAAGCTAGCAGAGGCTGGTATATGAGGTTTAAACAAAGGAGCTTTCTTCCTAACATAAGAGTGCAAGATGAAGCAGCAAGAGCTGATGTAGAAAGTTACAACATGTTTTCCAGATGATCTAGCTAAAATCATTAATGACGGTGGCTACACCAAACAACAGATTTTTCATGTAGATAAAACATCTTTATACTGGAAGAAGATGTCATCTAGGACTTGCTGAGATAGAGAAAAGTTAGTGCCTGGCTTCAAACCTTCAAAGGACAGGCTAACTTTCTTGTTAGGGGCTAAATAGCTAGTAACTTTTAGTGGAAGCCAATGTTCACTGACCATTCTGAAAATCCTAGGGCCCCTAAGAATGATGCTAAATTACACTTCCAGTGCTCTCTATGAAAAAAAAAAAAAGCCTGTATGACAGCACATCTGTTTACAGCATGTTTACTGAATATTTTCATCCCACTGTTGAGACCTACTGCTCAGAAAAAAAATCCTTCTAAAATATCACTGCCCATTGACAATGCACCTGGTCACCCAAGAGCTCTATTAGAGATGTAAACGATTAGGTTTTTCATGCCTGTCAATGTAAGTAACATCTACTATGTAGCCCATGGATCTAGGAGTGACTTCAACTTTCAGGTCTTCTTATTAAAGAAATAACATTTTGTAAGACCACTGCTGGTAGAGAGATAGTGATTCCTCTGATGGATTGGGCCAAAGTGAACTGAAAACCTCCTGAAAAGGATTCACCATTCTAGAAGCCATTAAAAACATTCATGATTCATGGAAGGAAGTCAAAGTGTCAACATTAAAAGGAGTTTGGAAGAAGTTGATTCTAGCCTTCTTAGATGACTTTCAGGGGTTTATGACTTCAGTAGAGGAAGTAACTGCAGATGTGGCGGAAACTGAAAGACAACTATAATTAGAAATAGAGCCTGAAGAAGTGACTGAATTGCTGTAATCTTATGATAAAACTTGAACAGATGAGGAGCTGCTTCTTATAGATGATCCAAGAAAATGGTTTCTTGAGATGGAATCTATTCCTGGGGAAGATACTGTGAACACTGTTGAAATGACAACAAAAGATTTCAAATAGTATCTAAACCAGCTGATAAAGCAGCAGCAGGGATTGAGAGGACTGACTCCAATTTTGAAAGAAGTTCTACTGTGGGTAAAATGAGATCAAAGAGCATCACATGCTACAGACAAATCTTTTGTAAAAGGAAGAGTCAACTGATGTGAACAGCTTCATTGTGGTCTTACTTGAAGAAATTGCCAAGTTACCCCAGCCTTCAGCAACCAGCACGCTGATCAGCCAGCAGCCATCGACATCTCATGGAGGCAAGACCCTCAGTCAGCAAAAAGATGATGACTCCCTGAAGGCTTAAATGATCATTCACATTTTTAGTAATAAAGTATTTTGAAATTAAGGTGTGTTTTAGATATAACACTATTTCAAACTGAACACACTACAGTGTAACTGTAGTTAATTATTTATGTGCACTGGGAAACCAAAAAAACTGTCTGATTCACTTTATTGTAATACTCGCCTTATTGCTGTGGTCTAGAATCAAATGGGCAATATCTTTGAGGTGTGCCTGTACCGCGTCACTGGGGAGGAGAGGTGGTGAATGGACGGAATACGCTCATAAGGTAAACTGAAAAAGGCCTTGTAAGCCAGGTTGAGGAGGTTAGTGTTTATTTTACAAGAAATGGGGTGTCACTGAAGGATTGCATCTGGGAAGCAGTGTGATCTCTCCCAGCCCATATTAGCAAACGTTTTTAATCCCAGAGAATATTTTTGGAGTGCTTTGGAGTGCACTATTACAAATGTGTTTTACAAATATTAATTCTCACAGCAACCCTATACATAAGGTATTCATATCACCCTCTCATTTTACAGAGTAAGCAGAGATAATAAGCAATGGAGCAGCTTTCCTAAGGGTTTGAGTAACGGGTAGAGGAGCTGAGATACAAAGGGAAGATTCTAACTTTTCTCTCATTCAGGGGAATTTGAACCTGCAGAGACTCAGGGCTGTGTCCAAAACATTATAAGAAGTTTTGTGACACAGAATGAACTGAGCTGTCCAAATGCTGTAGGCTTAAATGTCAAAGATGGGTGGAGTGGGTCTGGGACAGGTCATGAGGACCATTCTACAGTGAGCAGATTCTCATAGGTTGGGACTACGTGTCTTCCAAGAGTAAGAACTTTGGAAGATGACCACATAGGAACATGCAGAAATAAGCCAGCTATTGGTCATGACTTTTTTTTTTTTTTTTGCCCTAGCAATGTAAGTACCTCCAGAATCTACTCTGACACTTTCTCAAGTCTTTTATCCTTTCATAAATGATATGAGCAAGGAGGGAAAATATCATGTTCCAAATTGGATGGGCTCTTACCCTTTAAATCTCAGGTAGCTTCCACAGAAGCCAACGTTGATCCTTAACGGTAAGTGTAGCTAATGCATCTCAAAGTCATAATAGACCTGAATATTCTTCTGGGTAGAGAGGGAATAATGAGAAGGGCTGCTGGTTAGAAGCTGTCGTGGCTGCTAAGTGCATCACAGACACTTGTGATTTAAGCTGAAATTTTACTTTCCGGGGAAAATGAAAATCAGCCAATCTTCTAACTGGTGCATTAGAGAGGGAAAAAATGCAGTGAGAGAGGATAAAATCAGACCTCACAATTGTAACCTCCAGGGATTTGCAACCACAACAGGGATGCCCCCAATGCAAACACCAGAGTGCGACCACAAAGGAGAACAACTGATGAAAATGCCAAGAAGTGCAGGGACAGCCCTGTACTGCTGTCATTTGATTTGCTACTCCCTCCGGATGCCACCTGCATCTTGTAACCCCCCAACACTGCCCTCATTCCCTTGCCAAATGACAATTTCTAATAGGCACAGGCAATTTCTGATGAATGGGGAATCCTGGGAGCATCATTAGAAAAAGAACAAAAGCAGTTTTGAAGTACTGTAGACCTGTTACTCATCAAAGACAGGCCCCCACTGCTTTGTGTAAATAAGTAAGTCTTGGTCTAACTCTGGCCTCCGACAGATGACAGCTCTGTGCCTCAGTGTTTTCATCCAGGAAACGGGACTGATACTATAAATACTACTTTCTTCATGATGTAGCTGTAAAAATGCAATAAGACAGTCATGATGCAGTTGTAAGCATTCAATAAGCCAGTAATTCAATGAAAGCAATAAAAGCTAATATTTCTCAGTGGGGTACTATGCACCACCTATTGTTTTAAACCCTTAATCTCTGCTAACTCTTATAAATTTTCTCTCCCACCCTGTGAAGTCTCTGATTTCTATTTTGCAGATGAGGAGACTGAGGCACAGACTGCTTACGGAATGCGCCTGCGCCGATGAAGTAAATAATGAAACAAACGGTGCCTGAAATAAGCTGCAACAGATGCAGGCTCTAATCCAGAGCTCAGCAAACAACAGCCCACCAGTGAGATCCCACCTACCACCTGTTTTTGTACAGCTCATGAGAAAAGAATCGTTTTTATATTGTAAAGAACAGAAAACGTCAAAAAGAAAATAACAATCTGTGGCCCATGAACATTATATGAAATTCAAGTTGCAATGTCTACAATAAAGTTGTGCTGGAACACAGTCACATCGTCACTTATATATAGCTTTTTGCCGCTTTTATACTATACTGGCAGAACTGAGTAGCTGTGATGGAGATCTTACAGCTTGCAAAGGCTAAAATATCTACTTTGCAGAAAAAATTTTCCGGCACCTGCTCCAAACCGCTACAGGATATGGTCAACCCATCTATTTGACCCTGTGGCACTGTATAACCTACCACGTGCACATGCACACTGCACACACACACACACACACACACACACACACAAAGTCTGGACCTCTTTCCCATAAGTAAAACTAACATTTTCAAGTACACAAGAAATGTCCCGTGATTAATGAAATCTTGTACCAGTTCCCTAAGCAGCTGAGCTGCTCTAGCAGTCAGGGACTGATTGACTGGCATGGCCACCCCTGGTGTACCAAAGGCTTCACACCTTTCCCTGAGAGTTTGAGTAATTCTTCCATCTTAGCCAAGAAAACTCTGCCACATATCCTCAGGCCTTAACAAATCCATGAACAGAAAGGTAACTGGAAACCTGCAATAATTATCTGAGTAATGAGTTAAAAATCTCTCTTGCCTAAAATAAGCTGGTAATGATTAAGTGCCGCTATTATATTCATTAAAAAGGAACATTTCTCGGAGAGTAAAAAGGAATCAGGATGCTGTCAAATCAGTTTACAAGTCAGTGCTGGGGGCACTGCATACAACTGTCCAAAGTAAAAATAAACATAAAACATATAGAGAAAAGCCTCCAGGTAAAGTTAAAGGAACTTCCTAATTTCAAAATGAGAATATCTAATTTTCATTAAGAGGTCACCATTTGCCAGGAATGAGGCTAATATCCTTACCTGAATCCTTTTACCATTCCTTAAAACACCTAAATGTGGCGGTTACTATTTTCATCCCTAATTTTCAGATGAGAAAGCTGGGGCTCTGAGGAGTTGCATGACTTCCTCAAGGGCATTCTGCCGATAAGTGGCGGAGCTAGCTTGTAAACCAGGCAGTCCGGTTCCAGGGCCCACTATTCTGACTCACTATAGATAGAAAAATAAGCCAAGACTTGTTGTAGACTCTGCCCAGGCCATAATTCTGGTTTGATGACAGAGCTGGGACAATTCAGAACCTGAGAGACAATAACGAGTGTGGAGAAAGAGACACGTGTACATTATTTGCAATGAACGAAACAGCAGGAACATTTATTCTTTTGATTCTAGTTCCAAATCATCATCACCTCCATTACCACAGCCATCATTACCACCATCATCATCATCACCAGGACCATCATCACCATGACCATCATCATCACCATCATCATGATCATCATCATCACCATGACCATCATCATCACCATCACCATGATCACCATCACCATGACCATCATCACCATTACCATCATCACCATCACTATCACCATCACCATGATCATCTTCACCATCACCATGACCATCATCACCATGACCATCATCACCATGACCATCATCATCACCATCACCATGATCATCATTATCACCATGACCATCATCATCACCATCACCATGATCACCATCACCATGACCATCATCACCATTACCATAATCACCATCACTATCACCATCACCATGATCATCATCACCATCACCATGACCATCATCACCATGACCATCAACACCATGACCATCGTCACCATGACCATCATCACCATGACCATCATCACCATGACCATCATCATCACCATGACCATCATCATCACCATCACCATGATCATCATTATCACCATGACCATCACCATCACCATGATCACCATCACCATGACCATCATCACCATGACCATCGTCACCATCACCATGATCATCATCACCATGACCATCATCACCATCACCATCATCATCACCATCACCATGATCATCACCATCACTATCATCACCATCACCAAGACCATCATCACCATTACCATCATCACCATCACCATGATCATCATTACCATGACTATCATCACCATGACCATCATCATCATCATCATGACCATCATCATCATCATCATGACCATCATCATCACAAAATAAGCTAATATTTATCAAGAACTTAGTATGTGCTAAGCCCTATTTAAAATGTATTATCTCAACTAAGTCTCATGAAGCTACCCTATTTAATCCTTAAAACCACCCTTTAGGTATGAGTTGAATTATCCTGATTTTATAGGTGGGGAAACTGAGTCACAGAGAGATGACTGACCCAGCCAAAGATATCCAACTGGAATATTGAGGGTATAAGATCAAACAGTCTAACTCTAGATTCAATCATCCCTACTCCTGTCCCTGGCTCCCCTGTTTGTGGGTTTGGCCATCACCTTAAATCATCTGGGTGCCCTCCAGTTTCTCACAGGGCCCTGAAATTCTCTCAGCTATTTTGCACAGCACCTTTCCAATTGCATTACTTGTTTACATGACAGTCTCTTTCAACTATCCATCTTCACACATGTGCACACACATACAGTATGAACTCCTTCAAGTCAGCTTCTCTAGGTGGGGGTGCCTCCATCAGGCACAGCATTTGAGGGCATTCCAATAAATGTAGAATGAAGGACAGCATGATGACTAAGAATCTAGGCTTCCCCAAAAAATAGATGGGCTCATACTCTGAAGAAATGTCTCAAGGCCTCAGTTTATCATTTATTAAGTGATAATCATGCCACCTACCCGGTGGGATTGTCATTTGGGTTAAAAAAGACTATTTATATCAATAGCACAGCATCTGGCATAGGAGCATTTGACAAAAGACAACCATTATTAATGAAACTACCTCGAAAGAATAAATACATGCATCGATGGATGGATGGATGGATGGATGGAGGATGGATTGATCGATGGATTACTGAATTAATGAAATTCTAACTCATTAGAAGGACTGTCTTGAGAAGGAAAATGAGAAAGAAAAAGTAAAGTTTGTGTATATAACACAAAAGCTCTTTACTCGGCACAAATGTAGAATCTTTAAGCTTCATGAGGCCAAAAGGATCAGGCTGTGACCCACAGACAAGCCTCATTCCAAGAAAGGCCCAGAGAACACCAATGAAGATGCTCATTTTCAAAGCTCAGCCCAGCAGTTGGCTCTGCTGGGCATTTACCAGAGTTATTTTAAGGCTATTTCTCCCAATAACATCTGTTATTATCTGCAAGAAGGCGAAGAAGGGGTGGGAATAGACAAAATAACAGGTAAGACTGAAAACTCCATCAAGGCCAGAGCTGCACCTGCTTCGCTCAACACTGAGAGCCTGGCACATGGCACAATTTCTTACATTTTTAAACTGTGATTATTCAGTGGAGGCTAAATTCTATATTCTAAAGCCAAAACAAAACCAAAAAAGAACTCCAAAATTTCAACAAGTAAACACTGTAAAGATGTATCTTTCACTTCTGTCACAATCTGGTGTGGATTTTTGTATTTGAGCAGGGGTTTGGGTGGTTGACAACTCCTTGCTGTTATTTAGGAACCCAGACCCCTCCTTCCATCTTGTGGCTCCACTCTCCCCCACCATATCCTCTTCCTCCAGGTGGCAGGCGGAAAGATAGTGCAAGTTTGCATGGCGAACCTCACAGGAGGCTTTTGCAGAAGCAAAGTGGACCTTACATCATCCCACATCCCACAGACCAGAATCCAGCCACAGAGAACTTAAGGGATGCTGGGGAATGTAACCTAGCTGTGTGTCCAGGACAAAGAAGGAAGTGGGCTGGTGAATAACTAGCCAGTCCCCACAAAAACGTTCAATAAATACCTGATGAATGGAAAACTCAAGCAAAGAAGCTATCGGAATGGCTATCGGAAGCAAAGAAACACAGCTCTAAGAGCAGATGACATACAGGGGTGAGGAGGAACAGAGTGCCACCCGCATATATCACTCTAAGGAGAGTCATTCCAGTCATTCTCAGGCTGGAGCTCAAGCCACCGAACTGCTCCCTGCAGGTAACTTCTCATGTGCAATTCCTCCTTCCCCAGACAGTTCCCAGGTCCACCTGTTCTCCATTTCTATCTGTGCTAGTAGCCTTAGTCCTGATTTCCAGATGTTGGACTAGACTGAAGGTCAACTTTAGACATCTCAATGCAAAATAAGGAACAAGAAAAACATCTTTGCCAAGATGCTCAATAAATACTAACTTTTCTTGGCAAAGAAAGCAGTCTCCAAGACTGCTTCAGGCACAGGAGACTCATTGGCCAATGAGCCAGACTAGGGCCTTTTGCTCACTGACTTGTAGCAATGCCAGCTCACTGTGTCTGACTCAAAAAACAATGCACAAAGACCTGGCCATCATGAAGAATAATTATGTCAGGACATCAAATAATGCCATTTTGTTCACTGTTGTCCTAATATAGTGTTGATGAGAAAAAAAAAAACAACTCTTGGCCTGGACCACCATCTTTTTGGAGTTTGCACATTCTCCTCATGTTTGTGTGGGTTTTCTCTGGATTCTCTGGTTTCCTCCCACATTGAAAAGTCATGCACGTGAAGTGAACTACCGCCTCTAAATTGTTCCCGTCTGAGCGTAAGTGTGGGTGTAAGTGTGCCCTGTGATGGAATCATGTCCCGTCCACAGTCAGTTCCTACTTTGTGCTAATAGAGGCTTTGGCCACCCAAGACCCAAGACCATTAGAGACTAAGCAATTCGAAAAATGAATACAAAGGATTATAAAACAAAAATTCATGAAGCATTTTGTATAATAGTCATAAAAATGCACAACAATAAACAACACAGTATACATAAGACCCATAATGAGATTTAGACTCAACGAGACAGGAAATTGATAATGATATCCAGGACTTGAACTCAGATCCAGAACAAATAAACTTAATAGAGCTCTCCATTTTAAACACACAAAATATACATTAACCACTTTAAACACACAAAATATTGATCGGCCATTATTGATACCCATTTTAGAAACAAAGTAATATTCCTGTTCTTTTACCCTCTTTTTCTTTCTCTTTTTCCCTCTTTTTCTTTCTCTTTCCTTAAAAATAAAATAAAATAAAATAAAAAATAAACAACACAGTAAGAAAGCACTCAGTGAGCCTGCCATTAGTTGGAATTGTTTTTGAAGTGCCTGGTGGCAGGAAGTGTCCCTGACAATTTGTGTTTCACAAACCTTTATTTCTGGATTTAACCCACCACCACTATGACCACCATCACTCACTGATTCACCAAAAATTGAGCAAACCATTAACATACTTGTTTTTATTCATCTTTCTAAAATGTATGTATAGCTCACCTTTATTTCAATGTTTAATATTAGAAGTGTTTTGAGCCTTTATTAAGAAGTTTGGTGATGTTTTTGTGACCAGATACATGCTGTAGAAACTTAACTCTTGTTTATACCATTTAGGCTGTGGTGAAATTGCTTTCATTATATTTCATTTCCCTGAAAGTCACAGTTTTCAAGGACTTACCAATGAAGTTAGGTGAGGACATAAGGTACAGCAAGACTTGATTTTTTATTTGTTTGGTTGGTTGGTCTTTTGTTTTTTGCTTTTTGAGGCAGGATGTCACTGTGTTGCCTAGGCTGGAGTGCAGTGGTGTGATCCCAGCTCACTGCAACCTCCACCTTCCAGTTTCAAGTGATTTTCCTGTCTCAGCCTCCCGAGTAGCTGAAATTACAGGCACCCACCATCATGCTCGGCTAATTTTTGTATTTTTAGTAAAGACAGGGTTTCGCCATGTTGGCCAGGCTGGTCTCAAGCTCCTGACCTCAGGTGACCCGCCTGCCTCAGCTTCCCAAAGTGCTGGGATTACAGGCACGAGCCACTGCACCCCGCCTGATTTGTTTTAATCAAATGCTTGAAACAGAGGGGACAGGAGCTCCAGCTCCACTTCCATCATTGCCTTCACACCTCATCTAACTTGTGAAGTTGGTGTCATTTCTTCCTTTGGCAGGTCAGAAAACTGAGCCTCAGAGAAGCTCAGAGACACACCCATAGCCGCTGGAGAGTCGATGGTAGGCCTGGAACTGGGATTTGCACATAGGACCACTTGACACCAAAGAAAACGCAGACTTTTAACTTCCAAGCTTTAAGTCCTTAGTCACAGTCTATCTCCACACCATCTGTCCCAGATAGACTCAGGCCAAAATTACATTACAGGCCAATGGCAGTGACTTCAGAGTGTCCCGCTCATGGAACGCCCTGAGAATGGGAGCTGGAGCTTGACTCTTTCCCCCATATCATGTTTTATCTTAAAACAGCCCCAGCAGAAAAACAGCAACAACCTTTCCACAGGATTTCACAAACTGCAAATAACTTTCACATGGCATAGCTGATTTAATGCTCATAACCACCCAGTGAAAGAGTTATTGACCTCATCATGAAGGATATTCAAAGTGTTTAACAACTATCAAGGCACAGGCACCAATCAACCGAGAACGGATAATGACCACAGGCACCCAACATCCACCCAATGGCTCTCAGGTCTGGTGAGATGCTATTCTACATGAATTCCTTTCAATCTAGATACTTGATATGGTTTGGCTGTGTCCCCACCCAAACTTCATCTTGAATTGTAGCTCCCATAATTCTCAGGTGCTGTGGGAAGGAGCTGGTGGGAGACAGTTGAATCATGGGAGTGAGTCTTTCCTGTGCTATTATGATAGTCTGATGAGATCTGATGGTTTTATGAAGGGGAGTTTCCCTGCAAGAGTTCTCTTCTCCTCTGCTGCCATGTGAGACATGCCTTTCACCTTTCCTCATGATTGCAAGGCCTCCCCAGCACTGTGAGTCCGTTAAACCTCTTTCTTTTGCAAATTGCCCAGTATTGGATGTATCTTTATCAGCAGTGTGAAAACAGACTAATACAGCACTAGACTGTGCCCCACCTGCCTTAGGGCTTGGCACTTTTTGTTTCCTTCCTACACTTTCTCCTCCTCCTTCTCCATTCCCCACCCTAATTGCTGGTTAATTTCTACTTCTGCTTCAGAGGTCTCCTGCCCAGGGGAATCTACATCAGAGCTGCCAGTGGTGAATCCTGCCATCACTCAGCTGTGCCCTACAGAGGCTGCTTACTGCAAACACCTGTGACTCCCCAGACACGGGACTCAACCAATAATAGATGGGGAGTTGGTAGATAAATACCCCAGGTCCCTCATTCCCCAGAGGGGATAACTGTGAGACATGCTTTTCATTGTCTCACAGAATCCCCAGTGGGATTCGGCTCCAGCTGCCCACAAGAACAAGCAACTGCTTGAAAGCAAACCCCGTCACTGGCTGACCTTTCTACCCTGCCTCACTTCCCTGCTGTTCTATCATTTTCCTGCGATCACCTCTCAAACAACTTGCACACACATCATTGTTGTAGGGTCTACTTCTGTGGGAATCCAACTAAAACAGCATCCCTGCACACACAGAAGGGGTCAGGCCTCATTGGGTGAAATTCACAGTAGTATCTTTTCCTTATCTTTTAGGAAACTCATCTTGGTTTGTGATTACACATGCATTTTGAGAATTAACTGGCTACTTCCCCCACTAACTGGTGAACCCTGCTGTAGTAGGCTGAATAATGACCCCCAAAGACATCAAATCCTAATCCCTGGAACTCATCAATGTTAACTTACATGGCAAAGACTATGCAGATGTGGTCAAATTAATGATTTCTAGATGAAAAGATTATTTTTGATTATTTGGGTAGCCACTAATCTGAAATTCCTTCTAATCCCTAGAATTTATCCATGTTAACTTATGTGGCAAAGACATTGCAGATGTGGTCAAATTAATGATTTCCAGATTAAGAGATTACTGTGGATTACCTGGGTGACCACTAAGTATTATCCCAAATTCCTTCATAAGAGGAAGGCAGAAGAATATTGGACACCGAAGGTCATGGGACCATGGAGCCAGTGATTAGACTGATGGGGCCACCAGCTACGGAATGCTGGGGGCCACCAGGATCTAGAATAATCCAGAATGGAATCTCCTCTAGAGTCTGCCAATACCTTGCCTCTAGCCCATTGAAACATGTTGGGCTCCCGAATTGTAAGAGAGTAAGTGTGTGTTGTTTTAAGCTACTACATTTATGGTTATTTTCCCAGAGCCATAGGATACTCATACACCCATAAAGGCAGCTTCTCTGCTCTTTGATGCCTCTGGCTCCTCCCAAGCCTTCTTGCCCAGGGCTGAACCAACATATTTGCTTCCAAGTCTGTTAAGGATTGAATTGTGCCCCCCCAAAAGATACATTGAAGTCTCACCTCCTAGGACCTGTAAATGTAATACTATTTGGAAACAGGGTCTTTGCAGATAATCCAATTAAAATATGGTCATTTAGGGGGAAGAAGCTAATCTGTTACTGCTATCCCTGTAAGAAGAAAAGAGGGTCGGGTATGGTGGCTCATGCCGGGAATTCCAGCACTTTGGGAGGCTGAGGCTGGTGGATCACCTGAGGTCAGGAGTTAGAGACCAGACTGGCCAACACGGTGAAACCCTGTCTCTACTAAAAATACAAAAATTAGCCGGGTGTGTTGGCAGGTGCTTGTAGTTCCAGCTATGTAGGAAGGTGAGGCCAGAGAATCATTTGAACTGGGGAGGAAGAGACTGTAGTGAGCTGAGATCACACCACTGCACTCCAGCCTGGGTGACAGAGGAAAACTTCATCTAAAAAAAAAAAAGAATAGAAAGAAAAGAGGCACAAAGACACACAGAAAACTCTATCTGATGATGGAAGCCAGAACTGGAGTGACGCATCTACAAGTCAAGGAACAGCAAGACTGCCAGCGATGACCAGACGCTAAGACAACAGCAAGAAACAGATCGCCCTCTAGAGCTTTCAGCGAGGGCATGACTTCTCTGATACTGATTTCAGACTTAATGCCTCCAGAACGGTAAAAGATCAGATTTCTGTTGTTTTACACCAGTCAATGTGTGATATTTTGTTCCAGCATCCCTAGGACATGAATGAAAAGTCCCAAACGCTTTCCACTACGTCTAGACCCAAAGTCACCAAGAGGCCTGACTTAGGACTTAGACAGGACGCTAGCTATGCTCAATTCTGAATTAATCACTGTTAACTCACTCAGCTGATGCCCAGCTAGACAGCATCCTGGAGCATGTTAAGCCAGGATATGGCTTTTCTAAAGATGCCCTGAGTATCAGAAGCAGCTTTGTCGTGTCTGCGACTTGCAGGCTGAAAGTCAACTGTGGCTGCAAACGAGTCACTTAGCCATCATCAGCACCAATCCTGCACTGCTTGCCGCAAAGTCAGGGGCAGAGGAGGGCCCGCTCCATGCTCTGGTTTCTGCTCGCACCTTATTAACGGGTGATCAAGAGTAGGTTCTGCTTTATTGATCTTGAGGCCAGAGCTACGTGCGATGCTGCCTAAGAAAAGCCACGAAGGATTCTATTTGATTTTCTGCATGCAACAATAATCTCCCTCACCAAATTCGCTGGCGAACTGGTGGGCTTTTCACCTTGAAACTGTTGACAGGGTAGCCAAACAGGAATTTCTATATTTGCTAATCCTTCCTCAAATACACATCCCCGCCCTCTGTGCCCTGTCAAGTGGGTACCTGGGAAAGAGCAGACCACACTGAGGAAGGGGAAACACTGAGTCCAGGAAATAGCAGAACAAGGAGGTGACAATGACATGCAGTATAAAGCAGCGATGATGGGGTTTTGTCTTTGCAAAATGACAAGCTAGTCTCACCTCAGTACTGCCTCCTTATTTTCATGTTTATTTTTCCCTGCTCCCAAAATGCACCTGACTGGAAAATCCCCAATCCAACTCCAAAAATGCCCTCTCTTCTTTAGCCATGTCATACTTTCACCAGATGCCTTTGATGGTCTCTTGGGTGGAAGCTAGGCCATGTGTCACTATTGGGTGTTGAAAACTCAGGAGTCAGCTTCCTTGCAGTCTGCTGGGGCTCAGTTCTTTGGCTTTGCTTAAAGTCAGATAAAGAATTGACCTTCCAGGGATGGTCAGATAAGCCCCTAGGACACAGAAGAGCAGGCTTGCCTGGCCTCAGGAGATTGCAACAGCTGTCAGAGAGCCACTGGCACTCCTCAACCCCCCTAGGAGCCTGGAAAATACTTCCCTCTTGGGCTCAGGCTTGTCCTCTGCTTCCTGCCTTTATGAAAACTGGCTTTTCGGGAACTTGGAGGACATCCTATGGGAACGGAAACTGACAGCCCATTCTGAGCCCACTTTTCCATGGGAATAGTGCTGAGAATTCTCCATGTCACCTTTGCAAAGAGAGAGAGAAAGAGAGAGGGAGAGAAAAAGAGGGAGAGAGAAACATGGATCCAAATTAGAGATGGCTCCAGGTTCTGACAGATTCCTCTCTCCTAATTGCTTTTGTAGCATATCTGTTAAATTTAGATAAGGCATAAATAGAGCCAAAGGAAAATCCAGAAGGGAGCCACAAAAAATTATTAAAAGGTTGTAAAATTGGGGATTATGAATGGAGGAATCGGGGTTATTTTTCCTGGAAAAAAGAAGGCTGAGGAGGGACATATAAAGACTTCATACTAGATTAATTATGTAAATAAGCAGACACCCAGCTGGCACAGAATTTCAACCATTTGGCAGGGAGAGTGCATATTAAGAGGGGTGACTAGTAGTTTTAAAATCATTAGTTGCCTGCACAGGTTTCTGGAGGGGTTCATTGTTGCTGAGTAATACAAGTTATGAATATGCCAAGTCTGTCTTTATGAGCCCAGACTTCACCCATCAGAAATCCTTTCCAGCCAAGCACGTGGTAACTATAGATTTTCTTTGTCCTTTGCCTCAAGCAGAAGCCTTAAAGGGGTCCCTTGTGAGATGCACCTCCAGGTCTCATTCCTTCTTCAAGTCCCTGCGTAGAGTCTGGTGTTAGAAGGGACAATTAAGAGACTCAGAGATTTCTTTGTCCTGACAGGAAGATGCTGGAATGACTGCCCTTTCTGGGTATGAGCTTAGCTTGGCCAGATGCTGCAGATGTGTCCCCTCGCTGAAGTCGGTCACACTCGGCTGATAGAGAAGTCTGCCCAGGTGCACCTCATAACCACACTGCCATTGCCAGCCATTCATTCAACAAGACACGAATTGAGTACAGGCTGGTCCTCCTGAGCCCTGGACCAGCAAGGCTCCTGAGCCTGGGCCCAGAGACGGATAAGAGGATGCTAAATCACATAAAAAATAAGGGTGTGGTGAAACTCCATCTCTATTAACAATACAAAAAGTTAGCTGGGTGTGGTCTTCATATCTGTAATCCCAGCTACTCGAGAGGCTAAGGCAGGAGAATTGCTTGAACCAGGAATGCGGAGGTTGCAGTGAGCCAAGATTGCACCATTACACTCCAGCCTTGGTGACAAGAGTGAAACTTGGTCTCAAATAATAATAATGTATGATTTGAATACTAATGATAGTGATAATATTTATCCTAGGGGACATTTAGTGATCTTTTATCCTGCCCAGGCCCCCAACTGAGCACTCAAAGATATGATCTCATTAGATTCCCACAATAGCCCTGTGAAAGGGAAATCACTGTTTTCCTTTTTTTCACAGATACAGATGCCCTAAAGAAGCTAAATAATTTGTCCAAGCTCATGGAATTGGTAAGGGCCCAAGGTGAAATATGCACTAGGCTACCTAATTTTTTATGCATTTGCTTTCACTGGCTATTTAATGGGGTCTTTGAGCAAATAAGACAATATTCTATGTATAAGACATCATACCAATCACGGATGTAATCATCTTTTTATTTTCTGAAAACCCTTGACCACCCTGCCATTCTGACTCCTGGAAACGTTGCACAGAGTGTTGGCAGAGGAAGCACAGAGAAGGGACACCCAGCTGTGCTGTGGGCAGCCAAGGAAATGGTTTCAGCAGGAGGCATACTCCAGCCCCTCAAGGACACAGAAGCTCTCTTGGACTCATCATGACACTTGGACTCATACAGACACTTCAGATCAGGCTTGATGGATATCCTAGTTCAGAGGGCAGAAGCTCTTAGATACCAACGTGTATAGAAATGCCTGGAGAGCGCGTTCCATTTGCAGAGCTTTGGACCTCACACCCAAGAACCCTGCTTTGATAGGTCTTGGCCAGGTTCGAGAAACTGCATGTTTAATCAGCATCCCAAAGATTCTTATGTGGGTGGGACTGGAACCCCAATTTAAGGGGCAATAGCTTACAGTTGCTATTCCTTCAGCTAACTTGTTTTGTTTGTTTTTTGCTATATATACTTTGCCTTCCCTAAACACACACACAGACACACACAGACACACACACACACACACACACACACACACCAGGGTTCTATTCACTCCATAAGCATTAACTAAGTACCCAGGGATCAGGACAGTGTACTCATGTAAATGGAGGATAAATGGAGAGAGCCACCTTGCTGAAGCTCTATGTCTAGCAGAGGAGATAGGACAAGTGAACACTGATCCACATGAAGGTGAAAGTGAGAGTGTCCCCCAGAGAGAGGGTAGTTAATAAGGGCCCTGAGGAGTTAATAGATAGGGAGAAACTGATGGTAGATAAAAGCTGGAACCCAAGAAGACTTCCTGCAGAATGGGCAAACTTGGATCTGGGAGGTAATCCCAAGAAAAGCTGTGCAAACAGTCAAGAGTGTACGAAGAGTTCAGGGAGTCAGCCACTTCGGCGGGGGCTTCAGGGGGCCTGATGGGGAAAAAAGGGGGGCAGGGAAATTAAACATTTATGGAAATTGAAGTGTGGATCATGGTACACCTTACTGCTGCATTTTGTAGACAGACATTTGAGAAAGGGACACCGGACAGATGCAATAGTTTGGGCACAGGGTGGTGAGTTTGAAAGCCACCGTGATAGGCCTGGTAAGAGAAAAATGAAGCCATTTACATAGGTTATTGGGCAAGATTGATTAGCGTGGAGAAGAACAAGAAAGGCATTGATATTATGCCTTCCTTTCATTGACATAGAAGCAAATGCTAGTTACAAATCACTGAAATGGGTCCCAGAAGGGAGCATTTTTATACACCTGTTTGTTGAGGTTTGTGTTTAAAAGTAATACAATAAAATGTATTGTATAATTTAGACTTTCTCTAAATTACACCAGCCTTCAACTATTTAGGAAAATAAATTGATGAAGGTTGACCATTTTGATAAAGTTGGGGGTTATGATCTTCTTCAAGGCCAAGTAAAATAAGGTCATAAATCTGTAGAAGTAGAATATTCAATGGATAAAACGCAGTTGGATGATTTTTTTTTTTTTTTTTTTTTTTTTTTTTTTTTTTAGACAGAGTTTTGCTCTTGTTACCCAGGCTGGAGTGCAATGGCACGATCTCGGCTCACCGCAACCTCCGCCTCCTGGGTTCAGGCAATTCTCCTGCCTCAGCCTCCTGAGTAGCTGGGATTACAGACATGCACTACCATGCCCAGCTAATTTTTTGTATTTTTAGTAGAGACGGGGTTTCACCATGTTGACCAGGATGGTCTCGATCTCTCGACCTCGTGATCCACCTGTCTCGGCCTCCCAAAGTCCTGGGATTACAGGCTTGAGCCACCGTGCCCAGCCAGTTGGATGATTTTTATGCTGGGGAGTTTTTGTTAAAAAATATTGTAAGGTTAGATAACATAATACGATAGTATCTGTCTCCCAAGAGAAATCTGGAGTATAAAATGCAGGAAGGCCAGAGAGCAGAATGGTTAAGGCTGAGGCCTCTGGACTGAGACCACCTAGCCTCAAATCCAGCATCGTCTGCCTAGTAGCTGTGTGATATGGAGAAAGTGACTTAACTTCCCTAAGCTTCATCTTCTCCACTGTGAAATGGGACTTAATATGAGCGCCTAACTCGGAGCACTATTGTGAAATTAAGTAAGTCTTTGAGGCACTGACACCTGGTAGGAGCTCATCGGCATTAGCCGTCGTCCTTATCACCACGGGGTATTTTCTAAGTGTCTGAACACTTAGAAATATAGGATCCCAGTCCTGACTTTCCCATGGGAAGCCCAGGAGAGCCCCTCAGTGTCTCTGGGTCTCAGTTTCTTTGTCTGCGTAATGAGATAGTAGTATGCTGGAACTCTGTACTCTTTTTTCAAATGGAATCTCTTTTTGAACCCTAATGCGTAAAACAGATGGAAATGCTTACCCTAGCCAGGTGTGGTGGCTCATGCCTGTAATCCCAGCACTTTGGGAGGCTGAGGCGAACAGATCACCTGAGGTTGGCAGTTCAAGACCAACCTGATTAACATGGAGAAACCCCATCTCTACTAAAAATACAAAATTAGCCAGGCATGGTGGCACATGCTTGTAATCGCAGCTACTCTGGAGGCTGAGGCAGGAGAATCACTTGAACCTGTGAGGCAAAGTTTGCAGTGAGCTGAGATCACACCATCATACTCCAGCCTGGGCAACAAGAGTGACACTCCATCTCAAAAAAAAAAAAAAAAGAAAGTTCTTACTATGGATGAAGTATGCTTGAAGGGCCAGAGTCCAAGCTGCTTACTTCACTCTGTTCCTCTTGCATCCTCCCCATTCCAGAATCCCAAGTGCCATCCCTTCATACTAGAACTCTAGAGAACATAGGTTTAAAAACTACAGGATGAGGGTCCTGCAGGAACACCTGAGGTTTTAACACTCTGTCCTTGTGAGAACAGTCGATGATGAGGGGCTCTTCACTGGTGAGATGAAACGGAACCTTTGATACACACCTTAGATCTCCTTGAAAACTGTGTGTCCCTCCGAGTCATTATTAGAACTTCCACACTGCGGTCACTGCCACACTGCCCTTCCACGTTGATTCCTGTTTAGAAGCTCTGAGAGGGACATGGAAACTGACAGGAGGAGCTGAGACACAACGCAGTCTGGGCAAATGATTGGCTCAGACCTTCAGCTGCTAGACATTGTAACACTGGCACAGGAAGAGAGATGATGAGATGATGACTAGCTTTTATTCCACCTTATTTATCCACTAGCTTTTTTTCATGTTGGTTTTAAAAAAAAATCAGGTGCCAACTCAAACTGTTCTTTCATATATGCTTACAATGGGCTATTTGATTCTGAAATCTGCATATACATGTTTATGTATAAAAGTACATATGTATGTATAATCAATATATATATACTTATAGGTTATAATACATTTGTATGTAAATATATACTTTTATATATTTTATAAATATATATATTTTATATTTTATAAACATACAATATATAAAAATACATTTATAAGTATACAAATATATAAAAATATACTGTATATTTTTAAATAATATAAAATGATTATTTATTATATATAAATATATTTGTATAGGTTTACTTTACATCTTTTATAAATATATAAATATATATATTTTATAAGTATACAGTATGTTATATACAAATATATCTGTATACTTATATATAAGTATATTGGGTGTGTTTGTGTAGTGTGTATACTTTTATTTAAGCCAGTCTCTCTCAGCCTATCCTGACCCATGTCATCAATCCCAGAAGATGGTCTGACTTTGCAACAACGCTTCATAGGTTATCCAACCTCACACCCCCTTCTAGAGCCCTTCTGGGGCTCTGTTTCTCTCAAACCTATTCCTTCACTGGACAGCTCTGTTTCATCTTTCTTTGTTGATCTGAAATCTGTCTGCCTATGATTTTTTTGCCCATTAATTCTACCTCTTCTCTCTCTGCCATAGGAAACAGGACGGCCCACCCTGTAGATACTAAATGGAAGCTCCTGCATCCCCTTTCCCATATCTTTTCCACTCCAGCATAAACAAGCTAAGTTCCTCCAACAACACTCATATAAAGTCCTAGTAATTACATTCATCAAACACTTACTATGTGCCAGTCACTGGGCCAAACACTTGACATGAATTATCTCATTTATTGTCCACAGCCTCACAAGGTACCTATTAGTGTTATCCATACTCTCAGAGGAAGTTACAGAAACATCAGAGAGATTAAGTAACCAGCCTAGAGTTACATTCCTAGCAAGCAGGGAGCTAGCATTTAAAATTAGGCAGTCTAATTCAAGGCCCCTGATTGGAACCATTAAATTTGTCTGCTACACAGACTACTTCATATCTATTGCTTTAAATAAGACATAGAATTGGATTTATTTTAAAGAATTTCTTTGAAATGTTTCCTGTGGCATGAAACACAAAACAGAAAAAAAAAATTGCAAGTTCAGAATTTTTATCTCTTTCTTGGTTCCTGGGATTAAAATAGCTTTTGATGATAATGTCCATGTAAAGTGGGAGATGGCCAGACTTGTTCAGCTGATTGGTTTTTGAGAACTGCTAAGGGCGTATTCAAAGACTCATCTTCATTCCTGGTTAACTGGATAGAATTGGAGCTTATATCCATTGTTATATTCATTGTATCTGCTGCAGTGAAAGAGGGGCTGACCAGCGATGTAATTGGTAGCTCATCTGATTCTTACCCTTGGGCCAGCCCCACTTCTCAATCGTGAAGTATGAGAATCTCTAATCTATGAAAGCATCTCTCGGGACTCTTCTGGTTCTGAAGAATAGATTCACAATTGCCAAATGTATAAAAGACTGAGAAACAAGTCATCAACTTATAAGAGAGAGCCCTAGCAGAATTTCTGATGCTGGTCAGCTATACAGAGTACTTTCTCATGTACTACTCTGATATTCACACTGTTTAAGTTGTGTTTGGGTCAGTCTGGGAAGGGATGTCTCAGAAATTGGACCTCTTCTTCACCTGCCCTCATCTGCCTCATCTGCCTGGATAAGGGCAGACGGCTGATTTGGGGCCCCTCTTTTTAGAGTGGTCATGGTCCATGTTTTAGACCCTGACTATCTTGAGCCAGGCCAATCAGATCTTCTCTTTATATAAATTAGAGACAAGTAAAAAGATACAAGTCGGTTTTGGAAAAACCAAGGTCAAGAGAGTGGAGGGTGCTATTTGGGGCCAGATCCAAGACAGAAGCTCAGAGGAAGCTGGTGGGTAGACAGAGAGAATGGGGTCTTCATGCAGAAAGAAGATAAAGGGTGAGAGATGGAGAGTGAGAACTAGAGAGGCAGGCAGGAGAGCTCTCATCTGAGCTCCCTCGGCTCCTGCACTCTGAGGCCTGGTTGTTCAGAGTTTCTTGCATCCCCTTCTGCCCTATTTGTACTTGTAGAGCAACTCCCTGTGGGTCCACTAAAACACATTCTTCCCTCCTTCTCTCCCACAGCAGAAGAATGAAAGCTGCCCCACAAAGCCAGCCAGCTAGATTTCCCAGCGTCACTCACAGCTGTATGTGGGTATATGACCAAGTTAGAACAAATGGGATGTGAGCCGTGTGATGTAAGCAACATCCGAGTCATCTCTAAAGTACAAGACAGATGTTTGCCTCCATCCATCCACTGAAAAGGAAACATAACAACAAGCCAACTTCAACCATTCAGACAAACACCATCTCCAAGGTGATGTCAGATAAACAATTGAAAGGAACAAGATGGAATAATTGCATAAGGCAAAGCCATCCTGCTAGTCAGCACCACTCACCAAGAGACCAAAACATGAGATATAAGTTCATCTATCAAGCCATTGGATTTGGGAGACTTTTTGTTATGGAAGCTTGGTCTTTCCCTAACCAACACATACGCTACTTTCTTTGGGTAAATTTTATTGTGTTCCTCTTCTCTGAAACCAAAAACACCTTGAATACCACACAGATGGTAGCCCAAGAGGCTGCTTTGTGCTGAGATACACAGCTTCATCTACAAATACTTAGTAAGTGCCTACTTTGTGGAAATTATATAAAAAGAGAGACACTAAGCTTAAATAGGGTGACTGGTGTTACCAAAACCATGTTGGAGCTAATTCTGCAGAATCAGATGGGCAAGCTGTCATCATAACCCACACACCCTCTGCACCCCTGAGTGCTATGGTCAATCTGTCGTCTATCACAGACACAGGTTTCAAGGAAGACTTCTACTTCTTTAAAATAAGGAAAAATATTTTGCCTGCGAATAAACCCAAAGCAAAGGCCATGTACCCCACCATCTCTCTGTGCCTTGAGGATACATGTTACTCTCCGTCTTCTGTATATCCTGGTGGCACCTTTATACCACTGTTCATTCTGATTGGCCAGCGCCTCTATTGCACCTGTTGTTAAATATGTGGAATATCATGTCTACCCCTATCTATTCCCTAACAAGTGTTTATAACTCCCTTCTCTTTTGAAATCTCCACAACAAAGTCAGTCATCTGGCTTTGTATACATAGCCTCATTATCAATGGCTTTTGTTCAGTTAATGGAGAAAAGAATCAAGCATGGAATTGATGTTAATTAGTTAAGCTTGATACAACTATATCAACTACTTGATGAAATTATTGCATTTCCGACTTTATGCTTTAGGAAGCAAAACAAATGCCTGTGACAAAACATTCTTTCCCACCAAACAGGAGATGGTCCACACCTTGGTTCTCCAATCTGAGGCTTCTGTGACAGCCCCTGATTTAAGCATCCTTTTCCTTTCCTTAAAAGAGGACTCCCTAAATGGAAAACTGAAGGCAGATTAACTTTATAACTTTAGGAGAGAGGGATAAACTATTTAGAAAAAAAAGGATTTGGAAAATGTGGCAGGCACACAATTTATTGAGAACATTCTCAAATTAAAATGACCTCTGTACTTTTTTTTTTTTTTTTTGAGACAGAGTCTTGCTCTGTCATCCAAGCTGGAGTGCAGTGGCATGATCTCAGCTCCCTGCAACCTCTGTCTCCGGGTTCAAGCAATTCTCCTTTCTTAGCCTCCAAGGTAGCTGGGATTACAGGCACCCACAACCATGCCTGGCTATTTTTTTTTTTTGTATTTTTAGTAGAGACAAGGTTCCACCATGTTGGCCAAGCTGGTCTTGAACTCCTGACCTCAGGTGATCCACCCACCTCTGCTGACCTCTGTACTTCCGAACATTATGGAGAATTGTAAATTTCTACCAGCATTTTGCAGGATCTGGTCCCACTTACCTCTCCACCTCCTCTGTTCTTCTCCTGGCTAACCACCTGGCAGCTCCAAGTTCTTCTACTCTGCCCTGTCACAAAAGGGTTGGTGAGTCTATCTCATCCCTTATCCTTAAGTACAAATGATTCTCCTCAAAGACATTCCCTATCACTCCAGGTCTTGTCTCCAGGTCTTCAGAATACTCGCTGGCAATTTTTCTTATCTTGTTAACTGTTTGTTTTTCACCGGTGTTACCCATCACATAACAGAAGCCACATCTGCCCTGTTCACCAGAGTTCACCAGTGTATTTCCAGTACCTTGCATAGTGTCTGGTATATAATAGGGTTCGAATAAATGTTTGTGAAGGGAAAGAGGGAGGGAAAAAGGAAGAAGGGAGATAGAAAGAAAGGGAAAGAGAAGATAGGGAAGGAGAGAAGGGAAGAGTGAGGAAGACAGGAAAATGAAAGGAAAGAAGAGAGAGAATAAGAAAGAAGGGAAGAAAGGAGGGAAGAAAAAGTAAAAACAGCATGGGAGAGAGGACAGGAGAAGGAAGGGAGGATAACCCGGGTATAAACTTAACGTCTATCCTGTGCATAAGGCTGCATCTCATAAAGGAAAACACCATTGATTCCATTAAATAATATGACAGATGACTAAGCCTGTTGAAAAAGCATCTATACCTTCCTCATGCAGTCTGAATTCACTTCACAGAGAACGCATGATACACTGCAGGATCATAAACAGAATGAGAAGCACAATCAAGTCTATCTTCTCTCCAGAATTGTATAAGGCTGACATAAGCACAGCCTCTTAATCCTCTTAAAGTATTATTGATTTTTTTAAAGTCTTTCAAATTTGAAAACTTGAGTACTAACTTTGAATGAAATACTTGAAAGAAAGAAGTAGGCGCGTGTCATAAAATAGGTCCCCACCAAAAAAATAAAGAAGGAAAGGAATGGGAAATTTATTTATTTTTGAATGCGTCTTGGGATCACCAGCCCCGTGAAATTCCCACTGCTGAAATGAGCTTGGCTCTTCACAATCAAAAAGTAGTTGAGTAAAGATTCAGATGGGGATGGCGGGAAGCCGAGCTAATTTCCAGGAACCTGCGTTGTACCACTAGAGGCGATTGTGTGGCTTGGCTAATGAGACATTGTATTAGCGTATTGAATTCTAATTGTTACACCTCAGAACATCCCTTGCTGAAGAGAAGAAAAGAGAAAATCAGATCTTAAGTAAGAACACACTGGACATCTCACCTGTCAACTGGGGTCTCGAGAAGTGCAGTCATACCTTGTCCTTCTTCTTGTGTGCTGTATACCTGACAACTCATCATGAAATAATCGTCCTGGAAGCAGCCTATTTGCCTGGATCCTTCTGCCTTTGTGATCAGCAAGACTGTTACTATCTCTGGCTTTATTTTTGATAAATTACAGGTTTTGACACAGGTATATGGTAGGCCTCACTGGTGTCCACAAGAATAAAAAGAAGAAACCATTTATTTTGCTGTCCAGTGGCAATGCACGGTCATTCACCTTTCTCATGAGGAAGCAGCAAGAGACATCATCTCCCAAGTCTGCATTAGGTGTCTGTCAATATCCCGGGCTTGATTTCATTGTTAAAATTAACAAACACTGCTTATGTTGCTTTTGCATGTTATGGCTCATGCTAAGCATGGTTCATGTATAATCCTATTTATTACATACAAATCTGTGATGTACATATTATTCCAGCCAGTTAGCAGACCCAGAAACTGAGGCTTGGGGAGGTTAAGTATTCAGTCAGTTTAGTGCAAAGCAGATTCTAATGAGGCAGAGCTGTTTGACTCTGTATCCTTAGCTCTTGATGGCTGAGCCCTGCTTCTTCCTCTGGGAAACCTTCCTGGATCCCCCCAGGCCAGGACAAGGACCCTGGGTGGGTGTGCCTGCCTCTGCAGCACTTACCCTTAAGCACTTCTTCCCAGCACCCACCTTGGACAGCACCAAATTCAAGGCCCTGCCATTATTGATTTGCTTGTCTATCTCCCTTAGGTCTTGAGAGGTTGGGGAGTAAAGAATGAGCCTCAGATGTCTTTATAGCCCCAAGACTTAGAGTCCCTGTCGATGCATACTGAATGAATGAATAAATAAAGGGCATCCACGAAAAATACTGAAGTAATGCTTACATAAAGTTGAACAGCACTGTTAACAGGCAAGAGAGCCAGAGCAATCCTGGTGAACACAGCCTTAATGATTCATTCAGTAACATCTATAATTCAAACTCAAATTCAGCAAGACAGATGCTGAAATCAACGTGCTCACCACATGCTAGAGGCGTGCCCCTAGAGCCTGCTGAAGGCTGAGGATTGCTTCCACAGGACTACGAACCCCCAACGCCCACCTCCACCTCTTTATTTGTCTGTGGCTTGCAGTTTGAGTTTAGAAACATTCCAGCCATGCTGCCTGCCTTTTTCAAAGGCTTTTTTCAGCCGTGGCAGTGTGATGGGTTTTTTTATTTGGTACTGTTGCAAAGGAGGGGCATGAGATGAAGGAGGAAGGAGAAAAACCAAAGCCTTGAAAATAGAAATTGGAAACAGATAAAAGCAAAGGTGAAAGCAAAGGCGTCTATCACATGGGTGCCACAGGGATTCCTGAAGCCACCGAAGCTGGGCAGGATTACGTTCTGAGTACAGGTGTCACTGATGGGGCGCTGAATGACTGGCTTCCTAAGGAAGTATATATACATTGCTGTACATGGGTGCCCATGTGCAGGGGGCAGAGAGGAGGGGGCAGAGCAGAGGGGGTACCTAGAAGCCACAATGCATTGGCTGTGATTTCGGAAGAGCAAAAGGCCATTTTTTTTTTGAAGTATACAAACCTGTTTCTCCAGTTCTCCCTTGTCTTAAGTAGCATATCTTTGGAATTACTTTTTGAGTTTAAGTAGCTTATTTAGGAGGTGATTCCAGGAGGCAGTGATATGAAAAGTAAGCCAGTAAAGCATTATCAGTCCAGCTACCACTGTGGGCTACTGGAGCTCATTCCCCCGGAGACTCTGAGAAACGGTGTCGAACACATCCCAGAGATGTCCCGCCAAAGGGGCAAGGGGGTGGGGGAATTTATCCTCCACCTGTATTCATCCCTGGTCGAGGGCTGACCCTGGGGGTACAAGTTGACCAGCACTTCTGCCTGCCATGATCCTGCAGCAAGAACAGGCACTCAGGCAGAATATCTCAGGGTTCACAGGGAGACACTGCCAGAAGGAATGGTGGAAGGACAGAACATGAGTATGGCACTGCGAGGCTGTGGAGCAGCCCTGAAATATGCCACATACATCTTATAATATTGTGTGTGTGTGTGTGTGTGTGTGTGTGTGTAGTATACAACCAGTGTGTGTAGTATATTATGTTTATGTGTGCATGCATACATATATATGCATATATACACACATATCTGAGTATATAAATGTGTTATATGAATGGAAGAAAACAAAAAAGTGTAAACAATGGTAACCTCTGCATGTCTACAAGCATTCATGAACCGATGCCATAAGTGTCTGTGGAGTACTCACTGGCTCTGTGCTAGCCACTGTTTCAGGAGGGGAGACGATATCCCCTCACCAAGCTAAACAAGGCCCCTGCGCACACAGGGCTGACCTCATAGCCAGTCGATGAGGGGATACACCAGGATAAGTGCTGTTTCTTAAAAAACTAACTGCACAGTAAGATCTGGAGACAAAGGTGAGGCTCTCGCTGAGCTGTGCCTGATGAGGCACCAGGTAGCTAACCCACAGGGTTCCAGGCAGAGGAAATCACAGGTGCAATGGCCGTCAGGAAGAAGCTTGTGATCATCTTCACACTTTTATATTCACAAATTTTCTGCAGTGCTTACATATTGTCAGAATTGAGGGGGACAAACACAATAAAACTATTTTTAAAATACAATTTGAGTGGGGGAAAAAATAATCCAAACAGAGATTGTATCGATTCTTAGAAATTTGATGGATAAAGCATTTCAAAATTGGTCATCTGATGGGAATCAGAAAACCTCCATTAACTTCTCTTAATAAATGGAAAGTCCAGAATCAATCAATAAGTATTTACGGAGCTTGCACTGTGTAAAGGTGCTGCGTGGGCCCTGGGGAGCAGCGAGATGAACAGGACAGGGGCCCTGCTGTCACTCTGTCAGTGTCTAGTGGGGGAGGTGGGATCATATGAAACCAATCCTATGATTAGATAATTCATGTATTTCAAGAACCGTGATGGAAGTACAGGTCACGTGCTGTGAGAATAATTCAGACTGCAGAGCGGAGGCACATTTGAGGAGGCTTTTTGGGGTGGAAGGCATTTGAGCTGGGCTTACAGAGGGAACACACCTGCAACAGCCACAGAGGGTGTTTCAGGCAGGGGAACAGCATGGATCTTGGCAGGCAGAGCAAACATGCAGCACACACAGAAAAGGAACCATTTAGAGCAGAGGACTCTGGTTGTTTGATTTAGGGACAGTAGACCGAGTGGGAAAGGCGGGTGGGAAGGGGTCACAGAATACCCTGAGTGCCATAAGCAAGGGTTATTTGCTCCTTTTTTAAGCTGCTTATTCATGTTCCTGCTCCAAGAATAGTCCTCCAATTTCCTTGGGGAAGCCACACCCACGCACCCTATATTCTAAGTCCATGTGTCTGGGTAGAGATGAAGGCCCAACTTCTCTGACTTCAGAAGAGGGTAGGTGATTAAGTCCTGGCTAATCAGAGCATCCTGTTCCATTGTTCATAGTTAATGGCTGATGGATGGGCATGTGACGTGATAATAGCCAATGAAATTTAGTTCTAAGATTTGTATTGAATGTGTTGGGAGGCTAGGCGCAGTGGTTCATGCCTGTAATCTCAGTATTTTGGGAGGCTGAGGCGGGTGGATCATTTGAGGTCAGGAGTTTGAGACCAGCCAGGCCAACACGGTGAAACCCTGTCTCTACTAAAAATACAAATATTAGCCAGGTGCAGTGGCAAGCACCTGTAATCCCAGCTTCTCAGGAGGCTGAGGCAGAAGAATCACTTGAACCCAGTAGGCAGAGGTTGCAGTGAGCCAAGATTGCACCGTTGCACTCCAGCCTGGGTGACAGATTGAGACTCCAACTCAAAAAAAAAAAAAAATTGTTGGGAAGAGACAATGCCTCTCTCCACTGAAACTGCTGAGAGGATGGACTGTGAGTTTGGAAGTGCTGCTGGAAGCCACGTTATCACCACAATGACCACAGAGTGCAGCCGACAAAATGGGAAGGACTGCTGACAGAGAAAGCAAACAGGACATATTCCTAATGACAACTTTAAGGTCTAGCCTTCATGAAGGCTAAACCAACTCCAGGTTTTCCACTTATGCAGCCTAATAAACGTGTTTTTCTCTGTAAGCTAATTTGGAGTAGGGTTCTATCACTTGCAAGTGGAAGACAAAATGACAATGCATGTAAAACACCCAGAGAAGCAGCAGCACTCAGAAATGTTAAAAGACAGGCCAGGCATGGTGGCTCACACCTGTAATACCACCACTTTGGGAGGCCAAGGCGGGTGGATCACCTGAGGTCCAGAGTTCAAGATCAGCCTGACCAACATGGAGAAACCCCATCTCTAAGAAAAAAAAAATACTAAATTAGCCAGGTGTGGTGGTGTGTGCCTGTAATCCCAGCTAGTCAGGAGGCTGAGGCAGGAGAACTGCTTCCACCCAGGAGGCGGAGGTTGCAGTCAGCAAAGATCGTGCCATTGCACTCCAGCCTGGGCAACAAAAGCGAAACTCCATTCCCCCCCACCAAAAAAAGAAATGTCTTAGTAATCAGGGTATAAGTCAAAGTTGTAGAAAAAATGTCAGTTGGGTGGAAAAAGACATCATGGCAAAAGCACCACATGGTCCATCTAAGAAAAATAGGACCTTGAACTGAGGCCATGTCCGAGGTTGAAAGGAGATGTGGATTTGAGAAATATTTCAGAGGTGTATCAACAGGATTTAACAGCTAGTATTAATAGAAGGTGAGGAAGAGGAAGAAGTAAAACATTCCTCAGAACTTTCTAACTTTGGACTTTCAGGGGATGGTAATGTCATTAGCTGCAATGAGAGAAAAAAACAGGAAGAGGAACTGACTCATGGTGGAGATAACAGGCTTGCTTTTGGCCACATGGAGCTGGGGATACCCCCAGGACAGCAGGCTGGAGATGCCCCGTGTGGCTGGGTCACAGCACGCACAAGGGTGCCTGTCATACTCAGTGAGAAGAAAAGATTCAGCCACTGTTAAGAGAAGCAAATTACATGGGCTCCTCTTTGTAGATGTAGAAATCAGATTAGTGTTTTGAATAGTAATCATTTTGGATGATTGCTATACAGAAAAGAAAACACAGCTTGATGTATTGGGAGGTCATACCAGAAAGCAAATAAAATGCATCCTGTCAGCCAAACAATCAGTGAAATCCTGTATGAGGGCAAAGAGGAGGGCCAGACTCAAAACAGGACAAGAAGCTGTGATCTTCTCACAGTTGCTTTCTCTGGCTGCGTTTGAAATTCGAGGACAGGACTTAAAATCTCACATTCTTAGAAATGACTGAGTTTAACCCAAATCCAGACTTCTTAATCCCTAGGGATGGATATTTACACACTTACACACACACACAGTCTCTCTCTTTCACTAGCTCTAATTCTTATATCTTCCTTAAAACAGAATTTGATGTTATTTTTGAAAATACAAGCTAATGTCCACTTATGTACATTATACACATACACAGTAACTCCTCGCTGGTAGGGATACTTTCAAAATTCTTTTCTGCATAGAATGTTAGTCACATTTCACTCATGGTAGTGATTCTCAAAGTCTGTTCTTTAGAGTATTATCCCTGTGAACAAAAGGGTTCCCAGGTCAGGTAGATTTGGAAACTGCTGCACATTCTGACCCCTTCTTAGAAATTCAGTATGCACATTCACAGAATAAAGCCTCCGAGAAGTCCTGCAGGAAAAATTCATTTAAATTTTTTTAACCTAGATGACCCCCAATTTGTTCAGTCATATTTGCCTTTGATTCTGTAACACTTCTCAGCATCCTCAGGAACTAATATCCATAAAATATACTTTATGTCACCCTAGTAAAGGCCAAACTTCTAAAGCAGGAGAACTTCTAGAGTAAGCCAATCTTAGCCAAGTTGGGATAAATCAACAATGTTCTCTGGCAACTTGTAGGCAAATGCCCAGCGAACTAATTGGATGACTCATTTTACTTCCCTTTTTCAGAGCTGTTGAAACACTGCATCAGTGTCACCCATGTGGACCTTCAAAAGCTGCCTTATTTACTGTTTGTAAAAACTAGATTGGACATTCCTCTCTCAACAGCTAAATGACATTTGACATAAACAAAAGAGATTATCTTAATATCCTGTTATGTTTGATCTGCGACACTGGATTGTGGGTTGGCGAAGGGAAAACAGTAAAAGCTATGTTTGTGGATTAAATATAAGGATGCAAAATGTGGGTACTGATTACATTTTGGTGTAGCAATAATGTCATAATCACCATGAAGACTTTTTCATGCACATTCCCTTAAATACCACTTCTAAAAGGTTCTTAGTGGAGAGGAAATCTTGCTGTTAAGGCAGAGTTATGACACGCATTAAAGGTGGCCATGTTAATGAAGTGGAGAAAGGGAAATGGGACCTGGGACTCCGCTGCCTCACCTTCTGTGCCCTTGAAATCAGCCTCCTCTCAGCCTGGGCTGGGTTGAAATTAGCATAATAAGATGGCTTTCCTCCACTTGCGGAACGTGTGTTCTCAGGAGGATGGAACAGAACACACTTCCCGCTCTGGCGGTCCTACTGGAAACTTAGTGCTCAGATGCAGAGGACACGAGCAGGTGTCCTTCATAGGGCAACCTCAGGTAATCATCGATGATTCTCCCCGGCCCTGCTATAGCCTGAATCCCAGTTTCATCCCGTAAATTCCCATCTCCCCCCATATGAAAAGGGGAGCTATTAGTAATGTCTACCTTCAGCAATCAGGCTGCCACGAAGATCAATTAAATGTTAGGTGTCAAGATGTCTTTTGCCAACAGAACACTGTATGTTATTATTAGTATGAAGATTTTCTTTTATCTTAAACTAGGGATGAACAAACTATGGCTCATGGGCCAAATCTGGCATGCAGCCTATTTTTATATAGCCTGGAAGCTAAGAATGTCTTTTTTTTTTTTTTTTTTACATTTTTAAAGGATTATTAAAAGAAGAAGGATAATAAGAAAGAGAAAAAGAAGGAAAAGAAAAAGTAAAAAAGAATATATAACAGGGCCTGTATGTGGCCCCAAAGTCTAAAATATTGACGATCTGTCCTTTTACACACAAGGTTTGTGAACCCTTCTTAAACAGAGAAAAACTAGCTATTTCTTTGCCTTCCTGTAATAGATTGTAAAAAAAGTCCTGATTCTTCACACCTCCTCGTGCCATGCAGCTATTCGGTGCCCTCCCTCTTTGACACTGGGCTCAGCCATGGGATGCTTGGACAATAGATTGCTTGTTGAACAGGCTTGAAAATCACCTGTGGGACTCAGCTTATCTCTTGTGCCTTCTCTATTGCTCTAAAAACATGCCCAAGCAGAGGATGTGGAGAAATAGGAACACTTTTACACGGTTGGTAGGAGTGTAAATTAGTTCAACCATTTTGGAAGACAGTGTGGTGATTTCTCAAGGATGTAGAACTAGAAATATGATTTGACCCAGCAATTCCATTACCGGCTGTATACCCAAAGAATTATAAATTGTTCTATCATAAAGACTATGCACATGTATGTTCATTGCAGCACTGTTTACAATAGCAAAAACTTGAAACCAACCCAAATGCCCATCAACGATCGACTGGATAAAGAAAATGTGGCACATATACACCATGGAATACTATGCAGCCATAAAAGGATGAGTTCATGCCCTCCTCAGGGACATGGATGAAGCTGGAAACCATCATTCTCAGCAAACTGACACAAGAACAGAAAACCAAACACCATGTTCTCACTCAAAATGGGAGTTGAACAGTAAGAACACATGGACACAGAGAGGGAAATACCACACACGGGGACTGTTGAGGGTGGGGGATAGGGAAGGGAGAGCATTAGAAATATCTAATGTAGATGGCAGGGTGATGGATGCAGCCAACCACCAAGGCATGTGTGTACCTATGCAATAAACCTGCATGTTCTACACACATACCCCAGAACTTAAAGTACAATTAAAACAAAAAATCATGTACAAGCTACCCTGCTGCAATATGAGAGAGTCATGGAACAAAGCCCACCTCAGACATCTAAACAAGCTCAGCTAAGATCAGCAGAGCCACTTAGCTGGTGGCTGACCCATATGCATGGGCAGTGAGCACCACTTGTTAATATGCTACCAGTGTTCTGTGGTTGTCTGTCACACAGCAAAAACTACCTGATACATTCTCTTCCTTTTTCCCACCATCTACAGAGGGTAGCTAGGAAGAACAGTTCTTTCTTTGCCTTGGTCTTCACTAATAGAAAGCTATCCCAATCAGTTTCACTTTGTGTTTGAATGCAAACATATGCTTGACATCCATAGACTCTTCCTACCTGGCAGAAAACACTAAGGAGACTAGGGACAGCATTCCCTTAAAATTAAGAGAGCACGAATGTTCACTGCAGCACTGTTTACAATAGCAAAGACCTGGAATCAACCCAAATGCCCATTGATGATAGGCTGGATTGGGAAAATGTGGCACATATACACCATGGAATATTATGCAGCAATCAGAAATGATGAGTTCGTGTCATTTGTAGGGACATGGATGAATCTGGAGAACATCATTCTCAGCAAACTGACACAAGAACAGAAAATGAAATACCGCATATTCTCACTCATAGGCGGGTGATGAAAAATGAGAACACATGGACACAGGGAGGGGAGTACTAAACACTGGGGTCTATTGGGGGCAAAAGGGGAGGGCCAGCGGGGTGGGGCTGGGGAGGGATAGCCTGGGGAGAAATGCCAAATGTGGGTGAAGGGGAGAAAGGAAGCAAAACACACTGCCATGTGTGTACCTACGCAACTGTCTTGCATATTCTGCACATGTACCCCAAAACCTAAAATGCAATAAAAAATTTAAAAAATAAATAAATAAAAATTTAAAAAAATTAAATTAAATTAAGAGAGCTCATTCCTACAAACGCCCTGATCTTCCATACTTTGCACATGGTTTTCCTAGGCCTATAGGAACAATTAGAACCTGCCTGTCCAAGCTAAATGCCATGAGTCTCCACTCTTCATTCATTCATTCATCCACTCAACAAATATCTCTTTACAGCCCCTATGTGCTAATCACTGTGCTGGAACATTAACGTGTAGCCATATCCTCAAAGAGCTCGTCTCTGGGGTAGGTTACATCCTCCAGTACTTGTGTCCTCCTCACCAGCACTGTCCTGTTGGAGCAACACTAAACAGTATAGTTCCACAGATTTATTATAACCTATTATCAGTAGTAAGAATATAAATTCTATATATTCAAAACCATTTCACTACATTTTGAATGCATGAAAAAACTTACACACACACACACACACACATACAATGTCTTGGCCTTGTTAAAGGTGATTAAAGGATGCTGGAGGACAGTCTGGAGTGAGAGTGATAAAGCCTCATCATGTTCTCTTCAAATGGAAATCACCAATACCTAGGAATATGGATACACTGTGCCATTAACATTCCCCAAACCGCCTCAAAACTGAATCGTGAACACACAACTCTTTGATGACAGTGTGGTGGTTTTGAAATATATCCACAAACTTTTTAATCCTTCTCCCTTCAAGACATAGAGTTTAATTTTCTTCCCTGTGAGTGTGGAGCTGGACTCAGTATGCACTTCTAATAAATAGAGCATGGTAAAAGTAATAATGTATGACATCCAAGATTGGGACATAAATGGTCTCTTCTGGCTCCTTCCTTGCTTTTCTCTCTCTAGGATATTTCACACAGAAGAAAGCCAGTGGCCATTCTGTGCAGATACCCTAACAGTCCTATGGAGAGGCTGTCATGGTAAGGAACTGAGAGGCCTCTTACCACCAGCTATGTGAGGGTGCCATTTTGGAAGGAGATCTTCCAGCCCCAGTCAAGCCTGCAGATGACTCTTATTTCAACTAATATCTTGGCAACGATATCGTGAAAGACTCTGAACTACAACTACCTCATTGCAACGTTTCTGTAGTAATACTTGTTTGTAAGCTACTAAATTTGCGGGAATTTTTTAATACAATACTAGTTCATTAACATAATAGATCACATCCAATTGAAACCACCACAGTTGACCTAATTGAGTTGAAGAAATCATGGGATATAAATCAAATGGTAAGAGTCTTGTAGAGCCTGCTTTCCTGTTACAGTCTTCACTGCAACATGAGTTATGGGAGTTCTGATTTTGTTTCTATCACTTGAATCAATTGCTTTTTCTACATATTTGCTGCCATCAAAACCAAAGGTACAGAGCTTCACTGCAAAGCTGTCATTCATGTTGCCATGTCAAACACCTTGTGACTATTAAAATTTCTTACACTTGCAAAACAATGGTATTCTCATTGATTTTTACTTTTGAATACAATAAGGTTTACTTTTTGTTTAACTTGCATAGATTATGTTTTTTCTAATTTTTGATAGAAAGTAATCTTTCATTTATATCTAAAATATCTAGAGTGACACTTTTTTGTTAAGATTCATTTGAATAACGTGAATAAAATCAATTTCAAAAACAACATAATAGAATTATGCAAAATGAAATCTGTATACATTTATATCATCTCTTTTTTAAATTAGAGAGCAATCTAAAGATTTCATCAGAGTCCCAGAAGGGCCTGGGATCCCCAAAAGATTAACACTCAGAAAACTAGGGGCTTTCCCTAGTCAAGCACATCTGGTTTATAGAAAGTAGGTGTCACGTGAATTTCAGGCTTGGGGGAAAAAAGTAAGTGTCAGAGAAACATTAGAAAGGCTTAGTGTTGTGGAAATAATTGATAAATGTGTGTAGATAAGGAATATATTTGGCAGGCTAGTAGATTCAGACATTTATTTGCAAGTCTGCTTTAAATGGGCTATGGGTGATTTAACTCTGTGTTTAATGTCACTCAATATCTTGTACATAATCTGTTAAAAATTAAATGTTCTGTCTTATAAATCTAAAAGTTATTCGGCTCAATTCTACCAGGCTGCATGGCATAGCATCACACCCTTATGTTCAAATGTCCTGCTGCTCTACTATGATGGAGAATCAAATAATGAACTAACAATTATGCCTCTTACAAGAATTCAGGCAGGGGCTTTGACTGAAAGTCAGCACAGTAGCTTTCTCTCCCTGAGTGACAGAAAGTGTGAATGGACCAAGACAAAGAATACCTAACCCAACAATGCTGTGAGATGTTCTTCTTAACTCCAATTCCAAAGCTACTTTGGGAGCAGCACACACAAAAGCTAAGGGACAGGCAAGAGGTGAAGTCCTTCCTGCTCACCACTGGAGCCATGTGCTAACCCTGCCATGAATAATAGAGATACAGGAACAGACTGAAGGGAGAAAAATGGGTGGGAAGTAGAGCTAAAGAGACTCTATCAAACCCCTTCTGAGCGACCAAGTCATGAGTAGGAGACCCAGAATTAGAAGCAGACAAACTGGTCCTTGCTTTCAAATAATTTATACTACATCTTAGGATTTGGAAAGATCCAGACAACGCACACACAGAGAGAATTTGAGATACCCTAAATATAGTATCTCCTGTGGACCTGACATGGACTCCTCATTGCCCCAGGCACAGTCTGGAGTGTGCATGTAGCTTGACAAGGCCTCCAGGGTCTGGACTCTGCCAACCAGCCTCCCCTTCTGGATCCTTTCCACTGAGCTGTCTGCAGTACCTAGAACACGCTACCTTTCCACCAGTCCCCAGGATTTTGCCCACACTGCTGCCTCCTCCACCTTGGGATACTTAGCTCCTCCCCTGCCTCCTGTCTCCACCCTCCCTACACACATGCCCCTTTACGTGTTTTCCTTCAAATCTTAGCTCCACTGTCGTGTCATCAGAGAACGCTTACCTCCTTGACCAGTCAGTGCCCTCTATTATGCTCAGTAAGAATACCCAAGGTGCCTCCTGTAAAGGCACTCTTCCTTTCTAGAAGACCACAGCTGTATCCTCTTTACATCTAGGAATAAAGTCATCCTTCTCCCTCCCTCTTTTATCCCCAGGGACTGCCCGCTGTAAATCCTCAAAGAATATTTTTTGAATGAGTGATTGAGTGAATCATACTTGTGGTTTGTTCATTCAGCAGGTCCTTATTTATATTCGGAATGTTGTCAGAAAAGGGAAATATTTTCGTCATGTGAAGCACGGCAGTGGGAAAATTCACAAAAAAAGCTGAATATTAAGAGAGGTTTTGGAAGACGATGGAGGATGGGCCTGGGAGGAAGGGGAGATTCAGTTTAATAGTCTTCGGATAATCATAAGATAAATAAAGTTGAGATAAAACAGCCTCCTTCTCGTGCCGGCAAGCCATTGATTCAGCTAAAAAGGCAATTACCCAAGAAGAATATGAATATTGTCTATCACATTGACACAGAAAAAAGTGCTGAATGTGGCAGTGATAGTGAGCAGTCCATAAAAAAATGTTGGGGTGGTAAAATACCAAAGTCTGCCTGTCACATTTTATTATAAGTAGCTCAAATAACTCTGTTCAATCTCATCTGCTTGGAGCCAAACATTACTTTTTATTGTAAGGCAGAAGGCTGAGCCATTTCCTATGGATACTTTTCTATAAAAGTAACTGGCAGTTGTAAACTTTTCTGCATAAATAGGTCTATATGGCCGGGCCCAGTGGCTCATACCTGTAATCCCAGAACTCTGGGAGGCCAAGGCGGGCAGATCACAAGGTCAAGAGATCGAGACCATCCTGAACAATATGGTGAAACCCCATCTCTACTAAAAATACAAAAATAGTTGGGCGTGGTGGTGTACACCTATAATCCCAGCTACTCAGTAGGCTGAGGCAGGAGAATCGCTTGAACCTGGGAGGCGGAGGTTACAGTGAGATGAGATCATGCCGCTGCACCATCCAGCCTGGTGACAGAGCAAGACAATGTCTCAAAAAAAAAAAAAAAAAAAAAAAGCTCTTTACACTGGTGAATGAACTAACTGAGGAGACAGAATTATTGAACACCTACTAAGTGCCAGGAATTGAATTTTTTATGATGAGAGTGTTTAAATGTATGTTTTATTTTTATTTTTATCTAGACATGGAAATTGAAATTCAGAGTTTGTTTAAATTACTTGTCCAGGGCCATGAATGCAGCAAATAAATGACAGCATTTTAATTCAGGCCTTCACTGTATTTTGGTGTATCCTATGAAATCACAGATGAGAAGTTTGGACCAACAATGTTATAAGGTTTTCTATGAATGGCAGAATCCAAGGGTTCACCGGGATTTTAGCAGGAACCTTATGACTCTGACGGCACCTTGGATCAATAATGCAAAATAAATGTCTTGTTCTCCTATCTTTCTGTGAAATACGCCTCAAGTGGCAATAGCTCAAATAAATATCAGAATGTAATTTTATCTTCTAACGTGGCAGGATGCAAAGTCGTGCTTATTAATGACTGGTTGACAGCAACTTATCTTTGTGATGTGGTCCTGCATTTTCATAAGTTTGCATAAGTGTCTACTTGGAGGTTCTTACAGAGGGGTCAATGTAGGGAAATGGGGGTCCTTTATCCAGCATACATTAACACAGAGAAGAGTACCTAAATGTTTAGAGCTCAAATGTTTAGGTCCCAAGCTGAGCAGTGGATGAGGATGTTGCTTTCAGCAAAGAGGTACACTGAGATGTCCTGCACAACCATATGATCATGTACAAGACTTCTGCTAGCAGGTCCTCTGATGATACACAAGCCTTGACCTTCACGTATGTATTAGGTATCTGCATAAACTAAGTTTCGCTGCACAAAAAGCTGACACAAACTAAGAGGCTTAAAACAAAAATGTACTTATCCAACCAAGGGTTAATTGGGTCAGGAATCTGGGCATACCTTAGCTATTTTCTCTATCTATTTCAGGGTGTTTCAAAAGGCTTCAAAGGATCATCCAGGTCTGGGGTCTCATCTCAAAGTCCATGGCATAATAACTGTCAGATTAAGCCTCCTTTGAGGCTATTGCCCTGAGACTTCCAGTTCCCGCTGAGGTCTTGGTAGGAGGCTACCCCGAACTCCTTGCTACATGGGCCTACTGACAATGACAACTTGTTTTCTCAAAGCCAGCAAGGGAGAGAGTCTAACAAGGTAGAAGTCAAAATCTTTCATAAAACTATCAGAAAAGGCGCCTCCCTCAATGATGAGGTGCTCTATTGGCTAAAAGTCAGTTCCTCAAGGGAAGATGATTACCTAAGGATGTGGGGACCAGGAAGTGAAGATCACTGGGGTCACTTAGAAGCTGCCTACCACATATGCCAAAAACCAATGCCTGTGCAGGTCCCCTCCCAGCTATTGAGAACCTAGGTCTTTCATACACAGCTCCAATGACACAAGGAATGCTAACCCTATTCACAGAGGACCCGTGTTCTCTCTCCTCTGATTGCTGAGGACTACACTGCCATAACACCTGTTCAAGGCATCCTCTTAGAAGGTTTCTGATGTGGCCTGGCTGTGCCCCCACCAAAATCTCATGTTGAATTGTAGCTCCCATAATTCCTACATGTCATGGGAGGGACCCAGTGAGAGGTAACTGAATCATGGGGGCAGACTTATCCCATGCTATTCTCATAGTAATGAATAAGTCTCATGAGATCCTATGGTTTTATAAATACTTCCCCTTCACAAGCTCTCTCGCCTGCAGCCATGCAAGACCTGACTTTGTTTCTCTTTTGCCTTCCACCATGATTGTGAGGCCTCCACAGCCATGTGGAACTGTGAGTCAATTAAACCTCTTTCCTTTATAGATTTTAGGCTACTCTGAAATCTGGGTATGAATAGTTTAGGTTACTCTACAAACTGGGCTTCCTCTTCTAGATCATTAATAAACATGGAAAATAAGACAAGCCCTATTACTACTTCACAGAGAACATGACTCTTGGATAGTAAATCAATTTTTTGTTATTTTTGTGTCTAAGCCAAGTTCTTCATTTATAGCTTAATATAATACAACTAAATATTTTAAACAGCAATGCTTTAGGGTTGACACATTTCCAAAGCAGTTTCAAAGTCTACACAGTGTATGCCCACTGGGTGTCTCACCATTACTCTTCATATTTATTTCCACCTGGGGTCATGAGAAGGTATTTTTCTTTCCTTTTTTTTTTTTTTTTTGAGATGAAGTTTCTCGTTGACCAGGCTACAGTGCAATAGTGTGATCTCAGCACAATATAACCTGCGCCTTCTGGGTTCAAGCAATTCTCCTGCCTCAGCCTCCCAAGTAGCTGGGATTACAGGTGTGTGCCACCACGCCTGGCTAATGTTGTATTTTTTTCCTAGTAGAGACAGGGTTTTGCCATAGTGGCCAGGTTGATGTCAAACTACTGACCTCAAGTGATCAACCTGCCTTGGCCTCCCAATGTGCTGGGATTACAGGCATGAGCCACTGCCCTCAGTCATAAGAGCTCTTAATCAGGCATGACTTACTGGGACAGAAACGCATTATATCTTCTTCAGAAGCTGTTTGCTCCAACCTGTAGTATCTGCCCTTTCAAACAGCTCCATTTGTCTAGAATGTAAATGTGAGGCCGGGCGCTCTGAGAACAGGAGTCCCCTTACAATATTTTGCAGAAATGGAAGGGGACTATGCACATCCATGATTCTACTTTATGGTAAACATTAGGGCATCAAACACACTTGCCATTTGCGGCAACAACCCAGACAACAATCTTCCAGCGTAGAACAAATAGGACAGTGATCACTCTGATGATCCTCAAGCCTTCAGGCAAGGTGGCCTTAAAAATAAATGCCGATTCTGAGATTCAGTTTGGAAGAGACTTGAAACCCAATAAAGCAACCAGTGTTAGGCAAAAGGAACTTCCTAAACTGACTGTGGTAATGATGGTCTTCATAATGGACCCAAATGAAAGCACTGGCTTTCTGTAAGAGTAGATGAATATGATAACTTACTAAACATTTACCTATGGAATACATTTTTCATAGCAGTGATTTGTGCCTGCTGAGAAAGCCATTCCCACTGGAACCTGTAGGGACCCATCCCTAATTCAAATATTTTCTGCATTCTACCAAGTAATATCAACTGCACAGTTTGACAGGCTAGTTTTACCTTGAAAAAAAAAATATTCAGATGCATGCAAGTTCAAAGAATAAACCTGAATAAGTATGTTAACCCTACTAGAAAAGCACCCATTACTTCATATATGTTATTGCCCTAAGCATGAACACAGCTGGTGCAAATGACAGCTGACCCAGCTGTTAAGTGGAAGCACACCATTCTGACAAGATCGAAGTCAAGGTGTCCTGGTTCTCGTTGGGGCCTGGATCTGTAACGTCTCAGCACCGGCAGTGACCAGGAAGCCTGTCCAGGTCCCTCTCTGGCTCCTGTGTGGCCCCTTTTCCAAGAAGCAAATTGGTCACATGGTTACCCTGGTCCCTTTTCTTTCCATTGTCAATCTGCCTGTTCACCAAACCCCCAACCCAGGCCTCTCCATTTTTCTTAGTTTATTTTATTGCTTGGTAAATGACAAAAACAACAAATTATGTAATATTGCAAACATGCTTTTTAAATGAAGGTAAGAATATTTCAGTGAATAGTCACTTGATCATCCTTGGATCTTTATTTCTTATTACAAACACTACCAGAACCATCCCAAAATGGTTCAAAAGAAACATGTCACCAGATGAATCATGTTTTTACTATTAGTCTGTAAAATACATTGTCATCGTTGATGTTTTATTCAATGAATATTTCTAAGCCTCCATTGATGGAAAATGCAACCGCAGAACACAAACTCTGCTTTGATAGACTTCAGAGTCTCGAATGGTAATGGCCAGTGCTGAACTTGTGACAATCATTATTTGATTTAGTACACAGACGCGCCTGTGCTCATGGCTTCCTTTTTACAACGGAGGACACTGAAGCTCAGAGAGGTTTAAAAGTGAGCCTAAGACATATGGTTTGCCTTTCTTAGTACTTTGTGTATGTAGGGGCTGGGATCTGTAGATCAGAAACCATGTTCCCAGATAGACATGGAGCCCAGCAGGGTATTTGGGACAAAGCCTGGAAGTAGCAGTTGTTGGCAGGTTACACCGGTATAGGACAAGAGGGCCTCTTGGCTGATTCACTTGAGGCAAGAGCCAAGCAACCACCATGGGGTTATTTGCTTTAGAGATTCCAGGACGGAAGCCCCAGTAACACAGCTTCACAAAAAGTGAAAAATCACCAAGCCTGTTGTCATTTCTGCACTTGAACCATTGCTGCCATATAGATCTGTGATCACTGAGGGCCTGTATCTGTCACTGCAATGTTTCACTGTGGCAGTGAACAGGTAAAGAAGTCCTACAAACCCAGGCCCAAGCACGTCTGTGTCCAAGGAGGTGCCTGCTGGGAAGCTCCTTACTTAGCATCCCTGACAGTTTGCCCTGGCTCTGCTGCTACCTCAAGGACAGCCAGTTTGAAGAGACCCTCACTGGGTCACCATTTTAGGATCTACCAATTTTAAAGGCATGAAATCAGAATGGAAAGCAACCATATTGCAAATGATGTCTTTATCCCACTGATAGGGTTTGGCTCTGTGTCTCCACCCAAATTTCATCAAGAATTGTAACAATCCCCACGTGTCATGGGAGGAAGCAAGGGGGACGTAATTGAATCATGAGGGCAGGGTTTTCCCATGCTGTTCTTGTGACAGTGAATAAGTCTCACGAGATCTGATGGTTTTATAAATGGGAGTTCTTCCCCTGTGCATGTTCTGTCTTGCCTGCTGCCGTACAAGATGTGACTTTGCTCCTCCTTCACCTTCTGCCTCAGGTGAGGCCTCCCCAGCCATGTGGAACTGTGAGTCCTTTAAACCTCTTTCCCTTATAAATTATCCAGCCTCAGGTATATTAGCAGCTTGAGAACAGACTAATACACCCACGCAGACCAGTAAACTTGGTCTCATGCTTACATCTTGTTATAGATTTGGAATAGTAACCCCACCACTACCCAGCATCCCACAAGCTAAACCCTGCCCCCTCCTTCACACATTGCGTCTCACTGTTCACAGGCACTGACCTTTCCTTGACACCAGCTTCAAAGCTACCATAAGAGAGGACTTGGCCTCCCCATCTTAGGTAAACAGATAACCTGCGTCCCTGACATCCTAAATGTCGTGCATAAGACTCAGTTCTATTCCCCGCTCTCACCATCTCTACAATGTCTGAGGAATATTCCTCCATCTATGAAGAGAGAGAAGCAGTGGATATCCCATGCATAATATATTTATTTAATTAAGCTAGAGCTTACAAATGTTGAACTCTCATTTCTAGCATTTTGATGAAAAATAGGGAATTTGGTCTCTGTAAGCGGGATCCAAGGAGGAATTCTCCTGGTGTAGCCTGAGTAAGAAATTGTGTTCCCTGGGTTGTTCCACGTGGGGGGTGTGCTATGGTCATGGTTATTGATAATATCCTATATAATTACTCAAAATCAGCCCTCACTTATGGAGGCTCTTCTTGATCACTCTGTTTTCCCTGTGCATCAAGAGACATTCTAGGTTGTCAACAGAAGGAAGGCAGGCCAGCTGGGTACTAAAATCTTTCATGCACGTTATCACAGGGAATCATAACAATAATCATTTGAGGAAAGGAATATTCTCATTTTTAAAGCTGAAAAGCTAAAGGCCAGAGTGGTTAAATAACGGACTCAGCTTCCATAGCCAGTGAACAACTGACCTAGTTGTTCTCAGGCACGTTCTCTGACCCATGCATCGCACGGGAAAAGCTGCCTCTGGGACAAGCAGAGCCTGCATTCTTTAGTTCCTCTCCCATATAATCTGTGTCTACACCAATAACCAATCACACAAGGGAAGCTGGCACCGGATGGATGCTAAGACCCTCTGCATTGATAAGCATGTCAATCCTAACCAATGATGGAGTTCTGTTCTCTCTTGGTTCTCTGCAGTACCAGGAGGAGATCAGTTCAAAGATCTGCCCTTGCTAAGGTGATCTCATGTCTTAGTTTGAACAGCAAAGTCCTGATTTACTTTCATCATGCTTTGAACCACAAATTGTTTGAACACTCTCTCCAGACTGCCCCCCCGCCCCGCACAGCCCCAACGCAAAACACATGTTCTCTACAAATGGTAACGTTCTGTGTTGATAATTAAGATGAGAATGCATCACCTGAATTTCTGAGAAGGGTGAGGAAATAGCGCTAAGGGTCATTATCATTTCTACTTGCAGTTAGGAGAAAAAATTGTAATTTACAAGGGATAATGCAGTAGAGAAATACAGTACACTCTTTCCCACCCTAATTCTCAGCTCTCTGTGCCTGTTCATCATGATCTAACCACCATGATACATGGGTGGCAGCCATTCCTAAAGGGAGCACCTGAAACCAAGTATCGAAAAGAGGACTGTCTGTGCTTAAAACAAAGGTTTTGTATTAAGACCACTGAAGTGGCACCTAGGCACAGTGGAACATTCTAGACTTAGTTAAACCTCTTCCTGGGACACAGGGCTGAGGGCACACAGACAGAAGAGATAAAAGCCAACCGAAGGGAAAGCTACCTGATCCAGGTGAGGCTGAACATCTTCTGGCCCCTCACAGGCTGCAAAGTCTGCCCTGTGTACAAGGCACACACACAGAAAACATGCATGCACACACACACACACACACACACACACAGAGGCACAAACACATCTTTGTTGACAGCTAATTATTCTTGCTCCAGATGTCAATCACATAAACATGATCTCATTATCTTTGCTACGCTGTAAAGATTCATGCCCCTGAACATCCATCCATATGTTAAAATCCTAACCCGCAAGGTGATAGCGTTAGGAGGCGGGGCCTTTGGGAGGTGATTAGGTCATGAGGATGAGCCCTCATGAGTGAGATTAGTGTCCTTACAAAAGAGACACCATCCAGATCCTCGCCTGTTCTGCCATGTGAGGACACGGCTAGATGGCACCAACTACAAGGAAGTGGGACCTCACCAGACACTAAATCTGCCAGTGCCTTGATCTTGAACGTCCCAGCCTCCACAACTGTGAAATAAGCCTCCAATGCTTTTAAAGCTACCCAGTCTGTATGTGTATGCATATATATATATATCAGCTCAAACTGATTAAGATAATCTCTTAACGAAACTGAAACATTTTTTTGCCCCTTATTGGTTCATTTCTCCCAGAAAGGCCTTGCCTGAAAATGGCCGAGCACCGAGTTACTTGCACGTTTTCTGGCCAGACACAGATGTTGCTCCACAGCAAACACTGTCTTAAGTTGTGCCCACCTTGGCCAAATTTCCCACCTCCAAGAACACTACACAATAAATAGTTGAATTTAGTCATTTTCAAGCAATTTTAAATGTGATTGATTTATCCTCAGAGAACACCCAAGTTATTTGTTCTCCACCCTTATCCTCCTCAACTCTCAGAAGGAGGCTGTGGCCTTAAGAAAGCAGAACTTGGTTCTGGGCTCTGAGTGGGCTCATGCTGTGCCTACAAGTCATAGGATAATTCTCAAATGCCGAGCCTTCCGTACCTGTCCTGTTTATGCTGAAGCACTCAACCAATTGGAAAAAGGGTCAACTGTAAACAGTTCCATGCTATGGAACCAGTAGAGACTCTAGGTAGGATCTAGTATCAAGATTTTTCAGAAACATTTTAGAAACAGTCCCCATCTATTAAGGTAGCTCTCCAGATCCTAACTTCATGATCTATTAAGATGAGATGGTGGGTCTGTAGTGTGCATGCCATAACTTCTCCACCCATGCACATGGCAGACATTACTAATTGACTGCAGCACACTTTCCTGATGGGATTCCGAATCTCACTCAGCACAGAGACTTAGCCAACCTCTTCACGAGAGTCAACCCACAAAACAAAACCTACTTGCTATCCCAGATGTAGATACATGATATTATCTAAGAGACTGACGACCCAGAGACATTCATAGCTGGCCCTTAAGGGAAAAATCATGGGAGCACTTATATCTGATGCCATGGTTTACTCTCACAGTCACTGTTTTGTTCTGAATCCTAGATCTGAGTTCTAGGGATCTGTCTAATCCCTGAAATCCAGGGATGTCTGCAGGTATCAAAACCTGGGCCTTTTCCCCATCACTGGACCGTTTTCCCCAAATAGGAACCTCTAACTCCCTGTCTACTTACTTTGATCACAGCTATCCATTAATTATTTCTTGATCATTTGGTTGCCTCAATATAAATAGACTTTGGGAAGTGGTGGACAGGAGAAAAGCCACTCCCAATCCGATTTCTTATAGCAGATTTAATAAGAGAGGAGAATAGAAAAGTCAAAGGCTAACGTGTCATGGTTTTATTAGTTCTGTAAAAGAATAAAAAGCACACAATTCGCATCAACATAGAAAACAAAACCATCTGGTACCATAACCGAATAATATGTAATATAATGTCTACCATCACCAGAAAGCAAAAATAGAGAAAATATCATCCACATCAAGTCTCTGCCTTCTTGGCTTGAATCTCAGCCTCTCTCTCATTCAAAGAGTATGGTCTGAGCTGGACGGTACGGACAGCTTGGTGAATAAGACAGTAAGACATCCATTTCCTAATTAATTATCTCTATTAGCTTGATGGAATAATGGATGCATTCCTCAATCTATGAATGTTCACATGACTCTTTATTCTCCTGTCCCTTGAAAGCTGCTGGTCCTTCTGCTCCAACTATAATTGTGTGCTTGACTCCTTGGTCCAGCTGTTTCTGGCGTGACCAGACATACAAGGCAAGAACAGGCTAGCATCTGGAACCAGCAAGCGGGGAGGTGGGGGCTGACAGGAAGACAAGCTAGAAAGATTAGGCCAGAATACTAGGTTCCTGCAGATCAAACCTGGACAGAAAGAGTCAAACAGGTAACCCAGATGCAATAAACAAGACCCGGGCTGAGACAGAGAAGGTTAATAAGACCACACCAGGGCGACATCCTCTGATCTACAATTTATTTTCCTGCAGAGCATTGTTTCACTGGATACTGATGACTGTTTCTGCTATCACAACGCCTAATTTTAAGATGACAACACTAAGCTCCATGGAAACTGAACAACTTGGCTCAGTCCAGGAAACTGGTAAGTGGGGGCTGGAACTTGAACCCGAGGTCTAACTCAGAGCTGCTTCCTGGAGACATAGTGCTCCTCGAGCCCAGGATCCTCGAGCCTTAGGACCAGGCTGAACGTGGGCAAGGGATGTGTGTTTTCTACTCCCTTAATTTCTAAGTGTGGCTGGGTCATGGCTCAGGGGAAGCACCAGCCCTCGGGGTGTCACTGACTTCTGAAAATAACAAGAGCAGAGGGCTAGGCCTTCTCAGAAGATTCTTCCAATATTTTTCTCAGAAGCGAGCACATCGTTTCTTAATTAATTATCTCCATTAGCCAAGCTCAATTACTTTGTGTCCACCTCCAAGAATTCAACCTTGCTCCTTGGAGACTTCCTATTTGAATTTCCAAGGGGGCAAATATTGCCAGAAGCATGTTTTATGTAATTACATAGTGTAGATATTTCACTCTCTCTTTACTTAATGATTATTAAATACCGAAATTAACTTTCATATTTGGATATGGATCCCACCAGTTTAAGAGAAAGTAAATGTATACATGTAATAGAGTATTTCTCCCTGCAGAATTCGAGGGACCACATTTGTTGAAATACCAACCAGATGTTGGTGCGTGCCTGCCTCCAACAGGTGGCCTCTCCTCTATTTCCCATCATGCCAGTGTCCAGTGGTTTTCAATGTAAACTTTCTATTCTACTCTGCGTTAGAAAAACCAGAACAGCTTGATAAATGCAGATTCCAGGGCCCCATACCTCGACTGACAGAATCAACACATCGGTGGGTGGGGCCTGGGAATCTGCATTTTTAACACTTTCCCCTAGGAGAATCTGTTTATGCTAACGTCCAGGAACCAATTATAGTTTTTGTCTGATGCATGAAGGCAGTCTTATCGTTGGGAACAAGAGAGGCAAAACGAACACAAGCCAGTCTCTTCTCATACATATTTTAATAATAAAAATCCAATACATGTTATCTATTATTACTCCATAGTTATTATAAATCCTGAGCCAAGAGCTTGAGAGCCCCACCTGATTTGCAAGGTAAAGGAAAAACCAGGAGTGGGGAAGGGAAATGAGAAGAGAGGTGAGGCTGTTAACTGCTGCAGGTAACAGGAGCTCAACCTGGCTGGGGCCTCTGGGAGCCAGCAGGGCGCATCAGCTCCGGACCCCACCTGGAGGGCAGGGAAGCTGGTGTTTACACATTGATGCCTGTCAGTCCTCAGCTGAGCACTGCTCCTGGGACCTGATAATTCCCTGGCATTGCTGTGCATGGACATGGGCTTCAGCAGCCAGAGAGAGCCCTCGGGCAGAGAAACACAGGCAGGTGCTGGCTGCTGGAAGCTGAGCTGGCATAAAGGTGAGGGAGCACATGCAACTGGGGCACTAGGAGCGTTGCTGCTGCTCCTGCCAGCTTAAGCAAGAAAGCGTCAGATGCGTTTTGGCGACTAGCTCAGTAAATGAGTAAGAGGCAAACAAATGTGAGAGATAAATTCTATCTCATTTATATGTTTGCTGATTTAATTTTCGTGAAAAAACATAACATAAAACTGGCCATTAAGGACACTGGGAGCGCTTACAATGTTGTGCAACCATCACCACTATCTAGTTCCAGAACATTCCCACCTCCCCACATGGACATCCTATACCCAGTAGCAGTCACTTCCCATTCTCTCTTCCCCCACGCCCCTGACAATCACGAATCGACTCTCTGCGTCCATGAAATTGCTGATTCTGGACTTTCATCCAAATGGAATCAGACGGAAGGGGTTGTTGCCACTAGCTTCTTGCCCTCAGCATTGTGCTTTCAAGGTTAATGCACGTTGTCGCATGTACGAGTACTTCATTCCTTGTTCTGGCTGAATAGTATTTCTTCACGTGGATATATTTTCCCTTTAATCTTTTGGATGCCACAGAGTCTTCCCAGGAATATCTCTTTGCAGGCTGGTGATAGCGCTGGGCATTCCTCTTTGCTGTGCCAGAGTAGCCGGCTGTGCTCTGCATCCTCATTTGTGCTCTGAGACACCGGCCTCTGTAGGCAGTCCTCTCCTCTGTATGGGCTCCCTTCTCCTCTCACTTTCTTCTATGGCTTGCCACTAGATTCAGTTCATGGGAGCTACTGAGCAAGGGAGTTTAAGTGTATTTTTCTCTCCAGCTCCCTTGCTACATGACCACCACCCACGTCGGGCGGTCCTTTCCACCAGTTTTCTATCTCCAGGTTCTCTTGGCCCCCTTCTCCCTGCCCTGCCGGGTCTAGGGATAGTAATAGCCTCCTGCTATTGACAGGCCTCAAGTATGGAACACTCCATCATTAGTTTTCCCCAAATCTTCCAACATTTTTGTAAATCGTCTATTAAACATCAAACTTTCTATCATGCTGGGACCGGGACTAATACAATGATCAGTGATTGATAGAGTAACCCATTTATATCTCACCTAGTCACTGAAGCATATTTCATAGTATATATATTCATAACTTTGGTGCTCAGAAATGGCCTGTGTTAACCCCACTTCCGTGTTATCTCCACTTCCCTGACCAGATCTCAACAATCTAGAGCAATCACTAAAAGAATCACACTTCCCTGGTTCAAACCTTAGATCCGCGTCTCTTAGCACTTTGACAAGGGCCAAACTATCTAATCTCTACAGGCCTCAGTTTCATGATGTGTAGAATGTGAATGATGGTGCCTAGACTCTTGATATCTAATGCACAATATGCAGAAAGTACTTAGAAGAGGGCCACACATAGGATGTACTCAGTAAATGCCAGCTATGGTGGTAACTCTCATTAGACCAGGCCCTATATTCCCCTCTTGATCTTTATCAGCTTCTCATGGCACTGTCCATGAGTCCTTCCTACAGGCCCAGATTCTTTCCAGATGCTGAGCCAGCAATGTCTGGCACTGGAAGACTGGCACCAGCTCTCCCTTCCCCAGTGGAGGGATGAGAGAATATGGGAACAAGCAGATTCCCTATAGATCCTGGAGCCTCCAGTCCAAACAAGACCCCTGCGTTGTGGCAGTGGTCTTTTTTCTCCTCCTTCTCTTCTTCACCACTGTCAAGAAGACCACGATATACTTAAAGTTTACTCGGGTTCATATACATGTATAATGATCCTGACAACTTTCTGAGATAGGGTTCCTCCTTTAGAAATTTGTTCTACATGTTTCAAATGTTTTAAAATCTGATCCAAGTTCATTTCTGAAATCTGTTCAAACATAGTATTTTTATGTTCAGTTACAAAGGTAACAGATGAACACATTCTCATTGTAAATGATCCAAAATCTAAACAGTATAAGGTTGTCTTTAGCATCTCCATTTATCTGATGAGGAATGCATAGCCAAGGCTGATTACATAATGTTCTCAGGTTCCACTGGGAAGCAACAGAGACAGAATCCAAAACCAGGGGAGTCTTGTGCAAGAGCCTAAGTTCATATGCACTAGATATTGCTGACCTTGTCCAGAGGACTATCTTCTGCCTCAGTTTCCACCATCTGACATCTTACCAGGGCTTAATTTTCTACCGGCTTTGCTAATGCTTAAGCCGTCCATGCCCACAAGCCATTTTAGTAGGAGGTAAATCTTTGTAAATGACTTGAAAGTCCATAGCTAAACTAGGAGGTTATGTTGGACACTTCTTGCTCCCTGCTACTCTGTTACCCAGCCATGGATGTAACAACAAGATTCCCAGGTATGTGATCAGACATCCCCTGGCCTCAGCTGTACCCCCATTCCTGTATTCTGCCTTGGAGCTTCTTAGACTCCTTAGAATAGAATGCCCAAGAGAACCTGCAGGATCACTCATGCTTGCAGTGTGAGAATTCAAAGGAGTTGGCACTCCTTGGGCAAGCCATGACCCATGGAGAATGGGAACTGTGTCCAAGAGACAGGCATTTCTGAGGCACTTTCTTCCTTTTTTTTTTTTTTTTTTTTTTTTTTTTTGAGATGGAGTCTCACTCTGTCACCTAGGCTGGAGTGCAGTGGTGCAATCTCAGCTCACTGCACCCGCCACCTCCCGGATTCAAGCGATTCTCCTGCCTCAGCCTCCCAAATAGCTGGGATTACAGGCACATACCACCACATCTGGCTGATTTTTGTACTTTTAGTAGAGACCAGGTTTCACCATGATGGTCAGGCTGGTCTCAAACTCTTGACCACAGGTGATCCACCCACCTTGACCTCCCAAAGTTCTGGGATTAAAGACATGAGCCACTGCACCCAGCCTCTGAGGCACTTTCTATGGCTATTATCAGAGGGTCTTGGGAAGAATGAGCCTCAGCGGCACACAGTGCTAATCAACTGGAGTCTGCTCCCTTGAATGTGCTGTCTTCCTTATCTACTGAGTTGGCCCTATCCTTCCGTCCTATTTCCTGGAATCATGCAGTCCCTATTATTGGGCTTTTCTTTCTAGGGTAAGTGCAGGCTACGTCAGGAATGATGAAAGAGTTGTTTTGTTTTAAAAATATTTTGCTGTGAATAATAGGTTCTAAGAGAAAGACTGCCTCAAAGATAAATTTCTCACTCCTTCCAGGAACAGAGTGGCCCAGATCCTTAAGGAGATGACTGTATCCAGTACTATCTCCTTAAACTGTGCACTCTTCAAGGGCCAGCCGTGCCACCTATGTTGCACAGAAGTAGGTATATACCCTTAGCCTCGAGGAAAGATTCTAATATTACTTAATAAAACAAAAGCAGAGATCCACCCTCCTATCAGTCACTAAAGCTTCTGACAGGCTTCCTCGTCCTGAGAAGGCTTTGTTTCATTCAAGAACATTTTTGAGTACTTAGGAGCAGCTAGGATTATACAAGTCTCCAGAGATAAGAAGATAAACATAACCTAGTCCTTGCCCTAAAGAAGTGAACCTTCTAGATTGAAAGCAGAGAAGCAAACAGAAAATTCTCATACTTTGCAAAAAGTACTTCCACTGGGGCAATCATGTAGTAAACACTGAGCTTTTAGAGCAAAAAAATATTTTCTGTATACCATGCATTTGCATTTTAAGCCAACATTAAGAAAAGCAATAGTTAGATTTATCCTGCTTTATGTCTGGTCCTAGACCTATAAACTCTACTGAGATGAAAATATAAATCATCCTCCCAACCATCCATCCATCCATGAGCCCATCCATCCAATATACAATATGTTTGCTCACAACATTCTTACAGAAAAAGAAGGTTTCCAATACTAGATACCTTGCACGAGGACTAGGGGAGGTCAGTATAAAGGGCAAAGGTGACAGAAGATGAGGATTTCTTATGCAAGATGTCCATGCAATGCTTCTTACTATTCTGACCATGACTTGTTAAAATTATGCTAGATTTGCAACTATAGATTTTCTGGATCATATTTTCAGACACTTTTCCAACAGGGATCAAGCAGACATCCATCACTTAGAGATGGCAAATATGTGAGAGGAAGGTCCGAAGCCAAGTTCACTTAGATTAGTTTGATCAGAAAATTAAGATAGGCTGAATCAGAACCCACTGAAACCATCAAGACAGTTAAAAAAAAGAGGAGGAAAACTTGGGGGAAGAAAGGCAGACTGTAGAAATGAACACCCTTGTGTTAGCATGGTGTGATGAGAGGAACCTTTAAAAAGCATCTGTCCATGCTACTGTAGACCTTACGGTATATCGTATTTTGTGAACCCGGATACCTGGGTCCGAATCCTGCCTCTGATACTTCTAAACCCTTAAGTTACATTGAGCTCTGATTCCTCATTGTTGAAAGAACCTAATTCTATCTGCCTTATCTAGGCATCATTAATTTAGTCATTATTTATTAATTACTTCAAAGGTGTTCAGCATTGGGGATTTAACAGTGAGTTACACCCTGCCCCCCCAAAAAAGAGTCCTTTCCCTTGTATAGCTTTGAGTCTCAGTAGGGAGATTATACTAACCATATATTCCCCAGAAATAAATGGGACTGGTAATTGCCTGAACTAGAAAGAAGAGGTTTATAACAGAAGAGGGCATAAAAGGGGCATATGATCTAGACTGAGGGTTGGCCTTTCCCATAGAAGTGGCAATAGAGCTGAAATCCAAAGGATGAATGAGTTTGCATTATCTTTCTCTGAACAGAGAGAAATATGCATAAAAACTGTGTAAACACCTTTGTGCATGATGGTCTCAGCAACTGAACAGGCACCGGGGTGGCTGGAGTTGAAAGTGCAGAGAGGCATGAGAGGAGATTGGAGGAGCTGGTCTCAGGAAGCGTAGAGTGGAGTGAGAGATTGGAGAAGCTGTTCTCAGGATATGTAGAGTGGAGTAAGAAGAGATGGAGGAGTTGATCTCAGGAAGTGTAGAGTGGAGTGAGAGGAGATGGAGGAGCTGGTCTCAGGAAGTGCAGAGTAGAGTGAGAGATTGGAGAAGCTGGTCTCAGGAAGTACATCTCATGCAAGGTCTTATACCTCATGTCCAGGGTTTTATTTATTATTTCATAAAAAGAAAAAAAGCAACGGCAAGCCATTGGAGGGTTTTGAGCAAATGAATGACATGGTCATATACATCATTCTGAAGCTTTCAAAGAATCATTCTGATTGGAGAGAAGAGAGCAAACTGGAAGAAGGTAAGAGTGATTGTGGTGTGACCCACTGGGAGGCCAGACTGACATTCCAGGGAATAAGAAGACAAATGATGGAAACTCAGATGAGGAAGCTGGCAACGGAGAGAGAAGTAAGTGGATGGATTCCTGCTGAGATATTTAGGAGAAAAAACTCAACAGAATTTTACTTGACTATGAGAAAAGGGAAAAACTGGAAGGAGAATGGTGCCACAGATTGAGGTAGGAAACAGCAGAAAGCCATGAGGTCTGGGAGTGAAGATCACACAGTGAGTTGGAAAATGTGGAGTCCAAGGTGCCTTTGAAACATGCGAAAAGAGTGTCAAGCGGGCAGTGGGCATACAGCTCTGGGGCACCAAGATGACTAAAACAACAGACGAAATATGTGAATTATTGGTGGTCAGGTAGATAAAATTGAAACCATGGACAGGGATGAGACCATTGTGAAAATAAATTTTCACATACAAAGCACCTAGAATGCTACCAGGCACAGACTAGGTGCTTAATCGATCTTTTCTCCCTCCTTTTTTCCCTGTCCTTTGAACGATAGAACAGGGAAGTGAGTTTACCATATCCTCCAGGGAAGCAGGTTCACAGGGAGGCAGAAAAGAGCCAGTCTGCTGCTTACGACTGCTCTGGTCTCCCAAGGATACGGTCTAGGTTCAGAACAGCTTAATGCAGAAAGAGCAATACCCATTTCTTACGGCTTCTGAACTCCAGTGCCCTCCCTTAAGTCTGCTTTTTAAGGAAGGCATTTGTGTTAAAGGCAGAGGTCACAAAGTCTGAACTGAATATACAGAAAAATTCCCTCTTCAGCATGATCTCAAAAAGAAAGGCAGGAAGGGAACCCAGAAGGTTCTTTTGCTATGCTTGCCGAAAGCAAGAAAGTGAGTCCAGTGGGTTTGGTGGCCTCTGCACCAGAAAATATTTTTGCATACATTTTCTGAAGTACTTAAAAAAGCATTTTTAACCAAAGGAATTGTAATGAGGCAAATGTGACTTCGTGCAGCTTTGAAACTGTGCTGGGCCAAGGAGTCGAATTCCTTTCCTACCTGAGGAGAATGCCTTCATTCCTGGGTAATGGCAAGCTTACTGGGTCCTGGAAAATCTCTGTTTTTTCTGTCTGTGACATCTCCAATTTCCTCCATCAGTTTAATTCTATTGATAGACTAGAGCATTTTCTTCAGTGCCCATCGGTATGTTTCAAGGATACAACCATATAATATAGAGAAATAATAGACAGGCCAGAGAAATTTATGAAAAAGTAATTTCAGGTTCTATTTCACATTTAAACCAAGAGAGTGATGTGACAATAGGTAATGTCAGAGAAATTTTAGGATGAAATTATCTCCCTCTAATTCACTGTAGTATGACTTTTACACATTTTTTCAATATGGCACCCTTATCCAATACGACTTTTAAGTTGCAAAACTGTTAAGACAGCTAAAATGATATCCATTCCCCCACTATGCCAAGAATGTTTGCATCCTTCCTCCCTATTACTATTAGAATAAAAATTAAGGTATCCAGGGGTATTCTAAATGCCATGCTTCAAAGCTCTGAGATACTCTTTCTTCTGACACCTGATTGACAGATTATAGATCTTTGATATCCATCAAAGTAATAGATTATGACTTTTTGAATCCAGAGACAATGCAATTATTGCCACATGCTATCTATAAAGAGATAACTTATTCTTTGTCATCCATTTGCGTCTCAGAAGGCAGCCCCCATCCCGCCAACACGTATCATAATTATAAATAATTTGGTTCCTCCTGTCTTTTTTTCTCTCCAGTGTGCTTCCACCTCAAACATCCACAAAATAATTCACTTGGAACGAATGTTAGCACAGCAGACGGCCAACACATCTCATATTTCTGAATAATGTTTTGCAAATTTAAATATCCGCCATCTATGAAATCCCCGGTGAGATCTCTCTTCTGGTTTTATGTACCTGATCCAAGGACTTCTCAGGTGATGAATTAAGAATACAAGGATCAAGATACGTTCAGCCCAGGCACTTGCCCCTGCTGTTGTTAACTGAGGGTTTCAGTTTGATATCATGGAGACAGAATGAAAAGAAAATTTCCCTGTCTGGAGAATTGCTAACACTTCTCACGCCGCTTCATTTGCTTCAGTTTCACGTTCATTTCAAATACCTCAAATCAAAGACGAAAACCAAGTGGTCCAATCTCAATATTAGTTGTAGGTTCCATCTCTAGTCTGACCTGAAGAAACGGATCTTGTTAAAGACAATTTGGAAATGGGTGAAATTGAAGGCATTGATCCTTCCAGTCAAGATGGTGACTTCCACATGCTAATGCAGGAAGGCCACCAGGCTACCTTACGGGGTGAGGATTTATTGAAATGGGGTGTGATTTTCTGCTAATTTCTCTCTCCAAGTGTCTGCCATGCAAATAATAAGAGTGTTAGGACTGCACCTTCAAATGTTTGTTCTTAAAGGGGAAGGAAAACACAAACAAGAAGAGCAACGTAATCAGCTCTGTTCCTCCTCCTCAAGCCCTTGAGTACATTCTTTGAAGGTTTGGAGGAGAAGGAACACTTTTGTTCCATAGGCTTAATTAACACGCTAAACCAACCCACATACTAAAGATGCACGAAAGAAAACATTGCCAGACTTGGATAGAATTTTAAATTTCTCTTTTTGAGTGGACTTGGGGTAGCTGTCCATACAGTTGCCTCTCTTGCTAATGCTTCCACTCAGATGAGCTTATATATATACATCGAGAACCCATGCCAGTGACATAATGGGGCAATCTTTCTCTGTCCACTCGAATGTGAACACTCTGCCTCCTGTCCCCAACATATACATGTTTAGCCAAGCTATACTCAATTTCTCAACACATGTTTAAATACAATTTCTTTAGGGAGACTATTGCCATCTTAGAAATGAAAACCTTTTCGTTGTGCTGTTGTATTCTCCCTTTTATAACTTTCGTGGCTCCTAGAATTATTTATCTCATATCTATCTAACACCTGCGAGGTTTTAAGCTCCACTAGGGCTGGGGCTGTGTCTATCTTGTTCATCACTAAAAAGCAAAGTGCCACAGTCAGTGCTCAATAAACATTTGTTGTGCTAAAAATTTCAATTCCCAAGGCTCTCTCCTTGGGGATACTTTTATTTCCTGCTGATAATTTTCTAGAGAGAATTAGTATTAGTATTAATGTTCTCAGTTCCTTGCCTGAGTGTGAAGCTCAGTGAGTGTTTGTTGAATGAATGAATGGTTGAATGAATAACAGAAGAAAGGGACACATGGCTGTGAAGAGAAACAATAGGAAGAGGAAATTAATCAAACACCTACATCTACCAAATTCCTACCCAGGGCTTTGTGGAACACTGACAGGGGGCACAAGAAGTAAAATATGTTTCCTGGGGCTATGCACAATGACTCATGTCTATAATTCCAACATTTTGGGAGACTGAGGTGGGAGGAATACTTGAGCCCAGGAGTTCGAGACCAGCCTGGACAACATAGGGAGTCCCCATCATCTCTACAAAGAAAAAAAATAACAAAACCTTTTAAAAAATTGGGCATGGTGGCACAAACCTGTGTGGTCTCAGCTGCTCAGGAGGCTGAGGAGGAAGGAGGAAGGAAGACTTGAGCCCAGGAGGTCGAGGTTGCAGTGAGTCATGATCACATCACTGCATTCCACCCTGGGTGACACAGTGAGACTCTGTCGAGAGGGAGAGAGAGAGAGAGAGAGGGAGAGAGAGAGATTGTGTGTGTGTGTGTGTGTGTGTGTGTGTGTGTGTGTGTGTGTGTGTATACACATATATATTTCCTTTCTTAAAGGAAACATGAGATCCCACCTCCAAGAAAGTCACAAGGAATTCTATGAAGAACAGTAACTCAGTGAGGAGAATGGAATTAAGATTTATAAGGTAGATGGACGAGGAAATAATGGGAGTTGGTGACTGATTACCTAGGTAGAGGTGTGGGGAAGCAGTGGGGGATGATATGATAGAAAGAGATTGGAGATGGGTTGAGGGAAGAGTCAAGAATGATACTGGACACTTTGAATCTGGGCGATTTCGAGAATATTAATGTCACTGCTAGACATACAGTGATTAGGGAGGGAATAAAGCTGACATTAGAGGGGTCATCATGGCCTAGATAGCAGTATTGAGTTTAAGGTGGTGGTGCCTACATGGGAGTTTAGGAATAAAATCAGAATTGAGAAGAGAAAGACACTCTGCTAACTGGTGTGCACACATTATCTCGGTTGACCCATACAATAACTCCAAGAGGTAGTTATTGTTATTATTTATTCCTGTTTTACAACTTGTGTATTGAAAAGCAAGAGAGCAAGCGCAGAAGAGAAGCTAAGGGTGACCCCCTAGGGACATTCTGCAAATCATGCCATTCTTACCAAAGCAGGGGATAGTGTCAGGGCTGGAGTTGGGGAGAGAATTCATAGAGAAAGACCTCCTTCTGTAGTGAGACACAGTGCAGATGATGCTGGCAGGAAGGGGTCACCTCTCCAGTGCAGGAGTTGGGGAGAGTAGAATTCACAGAGAAAGACCTCCTTCTGTAGTGAGACACAGTGCAGATGATGCTGGCAGGAAGGGGTCACCTCTCCAGTGCAGGAGTTGGGGAGAGCAGAATTCACAGAGAAAGACCTCCTTCTGTAGTGAGACACAGTGCAGATGATGCTGGCAGGAAGGGGTCGCCTCTCCAGTGCACAACTTTCTCATTTCTTTATTATTGGACGTATCTGCCCCACGGTGAATCTCTTCTTTCATAAACCAATGGATTGTGAATAGAAAAGAACACCCAGAAAGTAAAACACTAACGTCTTTGGGATCCCAAATCTGGATCTAATAAATTGAGCTCTGGAAAAGCTTGGGCACAAAGTTAAAATTTCAGTTGGATTCACACCTGGAAACCATCATTCCCAGCAAACTGACACAAGAACAGAACATCAAACACCACATGTTCTCACTCATAGGTGGGTGCTGAACAATGAGAAGACACGGACACAGGGAAGGGAGCATCAGATACTGGGGTCTGTGAGAGGAAACTAGGGGATTGATAGCAGGTGGTGGGGAGTTGGGGAGGGATAACATGGTGAGAAATGCCAGAAATAGGTGATGGGGAGGAAGGCAGCAAACCACATTGCCATGTAGGTACTTATGCAACAATCTTGCATGTTCTTCACATGTACCCCAAAACCTAAAACACGATAAAATGTGTGTGCATGTGTTTGTGTGTGTGTGGCAGGGGGTGGGGAGAGATATTAGCATTTTCGTCACTGTCTGGGTAAAAGATTGGGGATACCTATGCTTTTTCAGTTACCACTAAGGACTAGTGAGAAAAAAGCACCTATGTATCTGAAAACTATGTTAGTAATTTTGTTTAGAAATTGATCTGCTTTGGTATGAATGTATAGGTATAACTGTTTTCTTAAACATTCGATTTTGACATTTTTGGATAACAATTTTTAAAAAGCATGTTTTTAAATGTGATTTTGCTTAGGGAGTTAGTACTTTGAATATCAGGAAAAGAACACAGTTTGTTGATTTGTTGATTGGCTTACATGACTAAGGTACTGTACTGCCACCTGGTAACAGTGTACATACTATACTGCAGCAGGGAAGTCAGTATCTTACATCCCAAAGGAACACCATATCAAAAAAACAAATCCTTCTGGGTTCCCCTTTGCGGCGTTCTTCATTTGTGACCTACACAGTTGTGTTCTTTTTTCATTTACTTTATTTACAAGCAATTTATTAGAGTACTTAAAGAATTCTAGCTTCAGCACTGAACAGATTTGGATTCCACTTTCAATGCAGTCAGCCCCTGGCTTGATAAACCTCCCCGCCATCTAAATGTCCATGAGAGGCTGGCATGAAGATTTCCCGAGATCACGTACGAAAACGGCTTGACGTAGTGTCTGACACATACTTAAACAATACATAATAATCATCATCGTGTTATTGATATTGCTCCTATTACTAATACCCATGATAGGAAATACAGAGAAGCCTCGCTGATAACCCACCTCTAGGAGGAAGAACAGTGACAGCCACGGGAAAAATGTTTTGTTTGTATCTCAGGTACTAAACAGCTGTTACTACATATTAGGGCCAGATGTTCTGAAATGATATGCAACATTATGCTCAATTCCAACTTTTACTGAATTGCCTGTTGTTGAAAAATGACTACTAGAAGAGATGATTTATTAAAGGGAAATCCACCGATGTGTCTTTAAGTTTCATACCTGACTATACCAAATTACGTGCCACTCTATATGCTCTGAACACTGCAGACGCCTAGCCCATTCTGAGAACCTGTTGGAAGCTCATCCCGTAACTATAGCCCCATCTGTCCTTCTACCCAATACTCCTGAGTACGTCTGCCCTGCTGCCTTCAGGTACAGCAAACCTGGGTAGTATATGGTCACCTTACCGATCAACTCACACTTCCTTCTAGATGTGAGCTTTTATTGATTCCAGAATGGCTATAGCTTCTAATTTTGTTTCAAGTGGCTTTCATTCTCATTTCACACCCATAGCTGCCTGAAGGAGATTTCAGTGGGGAAGGCAGAGAGAAGGAAGAGGAAAGAAATCACTCTAAATTGTTCCCTCTTAAGAGCAGCCATTGTTTTAACTCATCTACAAAACCTTTGGGTTACTTCCTGATCCCTCTAGATGATGTTCAAATGTTCTGATCAGGGAGGCATTTGCAATTCATCATGACACCAAATACTTCCGTGGCAGCCAGCAAATCTCTGCTTTACTTTATTAAACCTTCCCAGTAAATTCTCAGGCACTGGAGTGGGCAGTTCAACCAGAAGCCCCATATGCTTGGTGACTCAAGAAACCCAAGCAGAATCTCAAACTCGGAGACAAAAAGCAAGCACCCAACAGGGGATGCTTTCCAGTCCCTATCTGCTTCTTGAGGCAGGCCAAGAAGAAAAAGTGCATAATGACTTATCTTTATCTTTTAAAGGGAAAATGTACAAGCTGCAAGAAATTCTCTGTACTGGGAAAGCAGGCTACATCTCTGCCAATGGAGCCGGGAGAAATATTTAGCACATAAGCTGCCTTAGAGAGATCCATTTGTCAACTCCCTAAAGTGAGTTCAGGACATTTGTCTTCTCAAGCCTAAAACCTGGCTGGGGTATATCTAACTGGAGAGAACGATAATTGGGGAGCAAATGGTTCAGTCCAATTATATATGCTTAATTGATCTACATTCTAGAGGGCACAGTTGTATGGAAAAGGTTTGCCAACTAATCACAAGAGAAGAAACAGCATCTTAATTGGGATGGCTTTACATTGGGCCATATTACAATTAGTCACAATGTCTAATAAGTTATCTATAATGCTTTTAATGAGAAACATTTAAGTCCTTCTGGATTTTTTCCAGTCAAATTAATTCCGAGGACTGAAGACAGTGTTACAAGTAATGTTATCAGAATTACAATTAAGCCCTTACTAGAATGTGTCACTTAAAATAAAAGGCTCAATGGGTAAGTCCTAAAAGACCCACTATTCTCTCTATAGACTTTATCAGCATGGCAGTAGATAAGATTTATTGTACCTGTGTTCATTTTCTATAAGCTTGATAGGGCAGTAGGATCTCCTGGGCATGAAATGCCAGGGCAGAGCCATATACCAGGGGTCTAAATGGTTTGTCCTTGGATCTGGAACTTCATTGTATCTAATATGCTGTCCCTATGTCCAATGATGCCCCAAAGGCTACCACAGAGGATTGGTGTCCTCAAGAGGCTTCCGACGGTCTGTAGTGGGTTTCATGCCACGCACTTGGGCAACATTACTCACGCCTGAACTTCAGGAAGCCCTAACAGCTAGTTTGTTCCTTCCCTGGCTTGAGGCTCATCTGTGGCTTGTGAATCCCCCTAATTTACTCCCTTGGATTTGGATGCCAGTGAGAGCAGTAACAAAAGCAATCAGCAGGACCATACTGTGCCAGGTGCACCTGCGCATAATAGCAGCCCCTGTTGTCATCTCTACTTTCCACAGGGGTAAACTCACATGCACAGAAATTCTGGAACTTGCTAATGCCCAGGAAGGCACAGGTCTGATTCCAAAGTGAGGGCTCACAGCCCTTGTCTGACTTCGTCACTCCTTGCTTTTCCCTGCTGTGTCCCAGGTAGTCAGCTGGGCTGTGACACAGCATTCCAGGAGGCCCAAGTTGTGGAACACTGCTAGGATAGTACTTCCCAAACTTTAGCGTACATCAGAATCACTCAGAACTCTTGTCAAAATACAGACTCCTGGATCTCACCCCAAGAAATGTTGAATCTGTAGATTAGAGACAGGACCTCAAACCCTTATCATTATTCAGATCATCTCAGGTAATGCTGAAACACATGGCCCAGATCCTTTCTTAAGGAAAAAACAACAACAACAACATTGCCCTAATGGCTTCCCCTGAGTTATAGTTGTAGGGTATTATAACTGTCCCCCTTTACCACTTATGGCTCTGAATACCTCCCTATCTACTTCTTTTACCTCTCATGGAATGAGGTCGAGTCCATTAGAACCAATAATAGATTTGGCAATGTGTCTAGGCACCCTTTAATTATCAGTGGGTCTGACGCATCCCTAGGGTTGGCAGTTCTTGCCAACTCTGCTTCCCAGCCTGGACAGCATTGCTCCCCTCGTGATCAGGGCTCATAGGACACAGGGAACAACCGAAGTCTTAAGTGCCAGGGTTTGGTGGTGCAGTTGAACTGGAAATCTCCAAGCCCATGGTCTGTATGCTGCCTCTTGCAAGTCTTTGTAAACTCACTGGTACCCTAGCCAAGTCTCCAAGATGATGTATAGCCCCCTACATCATCTACTTGGTATTCGTGGCATCTGGCACACAGATGATCTCTAAGGATTCAGAGTGCAGTCCTGGTAATGGTGTAGCAATAGACACGGTAACATTCAAATAGAACAAGAACCGGTGTTAATATTAGGTCAGCGAGACAAATACAGGTGTTTCTGAAAAACTGTATTAGGCTTTAATTTATCTCGATTTGAAACAGCTTTGAATGTGGAGCATGAACAGATTGAAAAGGCTCCTTAACAGCACAGTCATGAATGCCTGACATGGCAAGACGGAGGTACAGAAAAGCTCAGGACATAGAAGGCAGGAGTGAGCTGTGGGGCCCAGAAGGGGAGGGAGGAGCGTGGCTCAGTAGTGACTGTGCTTTCAAGACCGTATCAAACATCATGGGTGCAATGCTTCACCTTCCTCACCTAGGTCATGTCTCAGCTCTGCCTGGGCTCTGTCCTACTTCAGATAGACAGACATCAGATAGCTCCTCTCTGAACTGAGGGCCTCTTAGTCCTTACCAAGGACTTCCTTCTTGACAGAGGAGCCCCATCATCCATGCACAATCCAACGGTTCAAGGAAAGGAACACCCCTTGGGCAAACATTTGACCAACAACAGATGGGAATGAGTGGAGGAATTATTTCATCTCCCCACCCCACACCCTGGTGAGGCAGTCTTCTTAGGGGCAAGATTCTACGAACCTCTCAATAGTTGCACTTGAATGGACAGCTCTGGGTGCACCTTTGCAAGCCTTTCCCACTAATCTGCCTCAATACTCTCTTTCTTCACGCTTGCTCTATAGAATTGTCCCCCTAATACAACAGAAATGTATAAGCTCTCTGCTTTATGTGATACCCAGCTAAGTAAATGACTAAAGGCCAACCTCTTTAATTTCAATACCCTACTCCTGCATTCCTGCTCCAGCTGCTAGCAGGGAGGCAATGTGAGTAAGTTGGCATCAGATAACTTCTAAAGACCCAAGTTAAAGCATTCCCCTCCTAGAAGGAACAGCTGATTCCTTTGTCAGTTTGGAGAGAAACATCAGAAGGCTTCAAGTTGGCTTGGAAGCATTAGGGCAATGCTTGTTTAAGAACAGGGACTAGGACCCATTTCTGAACTCATCTAAGGGGCAAACCCTCAGTTTCACACACCAAACAAGTAAAGAGAAATTTTAAGTATAGTTAATAAGCAAATATTAACATGATTTCCTTCTCTTTGAAAAAAAAAAAAAACGAATACAAATTATATTCAGAGAATAAGGCTGTCTTAACGAAACACACTGGAAAATATTGGGTCCTTTCTCCCAGTCATCAAATGTACAGGCTCCCAGTGTTCTCCCTCAGAAAGTCATGCTTCAAAGGCATGGTGGTGTCTTCTTTTACCCATCTACTGCATTGACAGGACCCTGACTCTGCTGGGCTCACTGGCTGGCAGCTTTCCCAAGCAACGGAGCTCCCAACGCTGTGTTCAGAGCTGTAGCCAAACCACACCCAACCCTCGCTCTGTCAGGCATCAGGCACTAGGGGGAATTTACTAGTCAGCTAGTGCAGGACAGTCAGGAGCCTGGAGAGATAGAAAGAAGGGAAGTGGGATGTGTCTGTCTTCCAACAACTCTCCTACTCCATCCATCTGAGTAGACATGGCCACATGAAGAACAGGCACTGGCATGCTGCTTTGCAGCACAATTTAGTGAAAAGTAAGACTGATTTCAACAGAAGCTAACATTTATCTGGCACTTACTATGTGCCAAACACTGCCTCAGCCCCTCACTGTCCTTCTCTCATTAACTTTGAGAAACCGCCCTATAAAGTAGGGGCGAAAGGCCGGGCGTGGTGGCTCACACCTGTAATCCCAGCACTTTGAGAGGCCGAGGCGGGTGGATCACGAGGTCAAGAGATCGAGACCATCCTGGTCAACATGGTGAAACCCCGTCTCTACTAAAAATACAAAAAATTAGCTGGGCACGGTGGTGCATGCCTGTAATCCCAGCTACTCAGGAGGCTGAGGCAGGAGAATTGCCTGAACCCAGGAGGCGGAGGTTGCGGTGAGCCGAGATCACGCCATTGCACTCCAGCCTGGGTAAACAAGAGCAAAACTCTGGCTCAATAAATAAATAAATAATAAAGTAGGGGTGAGTAAGTAATATTTCTGAAGAATAAGATTGAATTTCAAAGTCACTGCCCCCTGTCCACAGCTACAAAGGCAGAATTGAATCCAGAAGAGGCCAGAGAGCCTGCATAGCTCACACCCCAGAGTGGAATGCCCGTGATGCTGGAGAATACACCATAGTAGAAGGAGGAGGGAGGGTAGAGAGGAATTTCTGAAGAGGAAGAGGAAAGTACATGCTTTATCCACATAGTACGTAAGCTAGCAGAGAGGTAAATCCCCTAGAATAGGATGACACAGGGGACCAGAGATCACCCCCAACCCCACCTTGGCTCTTACATGAGTGCTTTGGTTGGACCTAGAAACCAGATCAACACCAATCAGACAACCAGATCAACTGGAGAAAGCGTATGGATCTTAACAGTCTCCAGGCACATGGGATCTTCACAACAGAGTGACATCTGAAGTGGTCAAAGCAAGATGCTTTTATACTTTTTAGACAAAGAATGATAAATCCGACAAAGACAGGACAAATGGGATCTGGCTGGGGCAGTGAATTTCTAGGGGAGTCACTAAGTGAGATACAGGGGACTGTGTAAAATTAGTGGAGGCTAAAGGCTACTTCAATAAGAGTATTTATTCAAGTCCATTAAGGCCTGAAATCCTCCATCTCTGGTGATAAGGGCTATTTTCTTGCCTTGGCAGGCGGGGAGGGTGCCCCTGCCAGAGAGGAATCTTTCTGGCCTGCTACATTCAGGAAGAGACAAGTCAGCTAGCCCTTTCTGAAACCACAATTTATCCAATGTTTTCAACGTGAAATAATCAATGTACCCATTTGGCATATTCAGGGAAGGCATGGCCTTTGCTGTTTCAGTGGGTGAGGGCACCGGACACACAGCCACGCAAGCACACATCCCTACTACCTCACACCAGCCTGGAAAGGCATCTTTTTACTGAGCTTCTAAATGGCAGAGAAGCCCACCCACACAGATACACACTGGTGGTTGTTTAAGCCTCCCGGGTGCTATTTGACATTTAAGCCCAGTGATTTTCTGCCCCATTCTATAGGAGAGAGGGTTATGGAGTCAAAGATTAGTAGTAAGAGGTCCTCAGAATGATTATAAAGTACCTTTTTCCTCCTACCAGAAGAGAACATTCAGGACAAGCAGACAAGCAGGGCATGCCTGTGCAAATCCTGATAGTGGTGAAGATGGATGGACCCCAAACCAGCCCCCTTCTTCTCCCAGCAAGCCATCTGGTCAACCTCACTCAGGTGGCACCATTAATCAGTCTCTAACTAAAAGGCAAAGAAAAAAATCCTCTGTTCATGTTTCTCAATCATTTTAATCAGTTTTTATCACATAAATCTCTTTTTAATTATAATAGTAACACATGCTCATTGAAATATGTTCAGACAATACATATGTGAAGAAAATTAAAAGTAAACATCTACCCCTGGCTCCTCAAGGTTGCTAATGCTGATGATTTGGTGTGCATCCTGTCCGTGTTTTTTGCACTCTTAACCAAAAAGGATGTGCCCATGTATTGCATATATATATATTTTTTTAAGTAAAATTAATATCACAAAGTTTTGTAACTTGTTTACGTGACAATACACTAGGGTGACCTTTCTATGCCAGAACATCTGCATTTACTTCATTGAGAATATGCAGAATACTCCATTCTATGGACACACCACCATTTATTTGACCCAGTGGTGTCCAAGAAATCTCTCTGTGATAGCGCAGATATCCTATATCTGCACATGAGAACCACTGGCCACATGTGACAACTGAGCCCTTAAAATTCCTCTCCTGAGCATCGCACACTGGGGGCAGTGGCAGGGGAGGGGGCTGGGTAGGGGAGGGACAGTGGGTGGTGAGAAGGGATAGCATGGGGAGAAATGCTGGATATGGTATGCACCTATGCAACAACCCTGCATGACCTGCACATGTACCCCAGAACCTAAAATAAAACAAAAAATAAACAATAATAAAATAAATAAATAAAATTCCTCTCCTGTGATCAATACACTGAATTTTTAATTTTCTTTAATTTGATTAAATGAAATGCAAACAGTCCCATGTACCTAGTGGCTACTATAATAGTCACTGCAGATTTAACAAGTCCCCTAATTACAGAGCATACCTTAGTTGTTTCTAAATTGTTTTCACTCGTCTGATGTGACACACATCTGAGTGTCTGCTAGCTCATTATCCCCTAATTGAGCTTTGCCCCAATACTTTGTGTTCTTTACTAAGTCAGGTTCCTAAATGTGCATTTATTTCTGACGGAATAGAAGACAGATGAGCCCAAACATTTGTCAGCTAGTCTTAAGGCATGGAGCCTCCATATGCATCCAGCAACCTCTTTGGAATCCCACAGTCGCCCTGAAATAAACCAAGAGGCATGGATCTTCTAGAAGGTGCTAATGCTGATAGCCAGGCTTTCACCAAGGAAATACCTGTGCTAATCTCCTACAGGGAATAGGATCTGCTGGCTGCCTGGCACCAGAACGAGCTGGCAGCAACCTCTTTACTCAGCACTCATAAAACATCTCATTAATAGCGTACATATTAAAGCAGGACAACAATATTTTAGTCTATATCTTAGTATCTCTCAATTACCCCTTCCTATCTGCTTTGGTCCATTCTTAGGAAAAGCATAAATAGGGTTTGGCTGTACATCACATAATTAAGCTGTGATCAGAGCTAATATGTTTCAACGGACAAAGCGTGTGTCCTCAGGACTATGTCGTTACAACATGGTGTGGGGAGAGCTTGGTACCAACCTCACTAGGTCAGCACAAACAATGAGCTGTTGCTGAATCAGGATGAAAACAGGCAAAGGAAACAGCTGTATCCCTCCAGCATGAAACATCACACAGGCCCCTGGGCACCATCGCTCACCAAATAGCCCCTTTCCTTCAGGGTGACCTGACCTGCTTTGAAGTGGCCACTGTCATGTCCCTAGAGTGGGGAGAAGATGGTGGGTATTTGGTTTGTTTTTATGACTTCTTCAAAGAACTTAATAGATTTAAAAAAAAACTTAATATATGTTAAATTATAATCAGTCACATCCTTCGAAAGCCTCTTTACATCTTTGTTAACATCCACATACATCTTACTTTTATTGCCGGAACAAAATTGTAGCAGTAGCAACAGACCTCTAAATAAAACAAGGGGAAAAAAATTACTCGCAATGCGGAAAGCCCTACAAATCAAACTGTTTTCACTTTTCTGGTCTGACTTTCTGTCTTTGTTCATGTACATACATAATTTATGTCTGAAGCTACTCTGGGGTCTCTGCTCTAAGGTATGCAGCGAAAGGGCTTAAATATAACTCAACCTTCTGGAAGATTCTCTCCTGGGCCCTAGATTGTCCTCTTACTTTTCACTTCACCCCTGGCCTTGGACTGTTTTTGTTTTGCCAGGTCTTGCTCTGAATTTAATCCCTATGCCTCTGTTAGATGGTTTCTGGATTGAATGACTTTCACAAACTGGTGCTGCTCTTGGGTTTCCCCCACGTTCTGGCAGGTGCGGGAATACCCATACTGGGTGGTTTCAGCAGATGGCCATTATGATTCGTGGTTCATCTGTCATATTTAGTTGGTAAATATTTTAAATACCACCCTTGACTTAACTCACTTTTAAGACCCAGTTTCCATGCTCCCCACGTGTGATCATTTTACTTGCATCTGCCTGACCCATATTTATCTACAGGTTCCTAATCTTAAAAAACCAAGATACTTGGCCGGGCGCAGTGGCTCAAGCCTGTAATCCCAGCACTTTGGGAGGCCGAGGTGGGTGGATCACGAGGTCAAGAGATGGAGACCATCCTGGTCAACGGGAGACGGGTGAAACCCCGTCTCTACTAAAAATACAAAAAGTTAGCTGGGCCTGGTGGCTTGTGCCTGTAATCCCAGCCATTCAGGAGGCTGAGGCAGGAGAATTGCCTGAACCCAGGAGGTGGAGGTTGCGGTGAGCTGAGATCACGCCATTGCACTCCAGCCTGGGTAACAAGAGCGAAACTCTGTCTCAAAAAAAAAAAAAACCAAGATACTCAATATATTGAGATTCCCTGGTTCCTGTGATTTCTAGGTCACATATTCCCTTTCTGTCTTTTCTCAGCAGCTTCCTCTGAAACCCGAAACCTCAGCTAACCTATAGAATAAATGCAATATTACTCTCTGCTTTTTAAAATTTATGTCGTTTTTCCAATGCTGCTGTATAAGCCTCCACATTTTTTCCAGTGAGCAGATATGCCTCAGCTTCTTAACTATTCCCCTAAAGCAGTGGTTCTCAGTGGGGAATGGCTTTCTCCCTCTTCCCCTCCAGGAAACATTTGACAATGCCTGGAAACATTTTTGGATTTCACAGTTGGGGTGGGGCTTCTAATGGCATCTAGTGGGTAGAGGCCACGGATGCTTCTAGATATCCTGCCATTCACAGGAGAGCCTCACCACAATCTTCAAACCCAAAGTGGCCACAATGCCATGGTGGGGAAACCCCGCCCTACTATTTAACATTCAGAATTTCCTAGGTTTTCATCATCATATTTTCATGAGTTTTCAAATCCATCTTGCCCCCATTGTATTTCAGTGCCTTGCACAGTTCCTGTGGACATGTTATTATATTTTGGGGGATTCTTTATAAGACGTTCCCAATAGGGGAGTAATGTTCATGCATATGGATTATTCATGTTTAAGTATGCATTCTTTTCTGTTATTTATAGTTTCACATTATTTTTTGTACCAATTTTCATTTGAGAATGGACTACCTGCTGCCATTTTTAAGGACTGTGCCACATACGTGCAGACAGTGCCTACACTCAACCAGAGTCCTATGCTTCTGTAGCCTTGCTCCCACTATGCCCCTTTCAGCGGCAAGGCTACCTTTCTAGTATCCCGATCTATACTTAATCATGTCTGTTAAGAATTACGTGTTTCTGCTTTTGAGGTAGTTTCCATAATGCTGCTGGTGAGCATTCTAACCCCAGTGTTGAGTGAAGGGAGAGAGGAATAGTAGGACTAGGGTCCAACAGAGAAGTTATGCCATCCAGATGCTAACTTAGCTGCTGCTACATCTTTATAGAAGTCAGATCAACTATTGGCAGCCAGCAGCTGCCATGCGCTGTTTTCTTCTGGCATTACGTTCTGTATAGTGGGAATCCGATTACTTGCCCCACAGCCCTGGTGGCCTCCCTGCTCACAGCTTTTGTGAGCTAAGCCTGGGGTAATGACCAGGAGGCGATTAAAATCAGTACAAAACATGGAGTCAGCTTTGGGATCTATGCTCAAAACAGTCTAAGAAAATCCATCTCCTTGAGAACTTTCTTTAGGGCTATTTTATCTGAATATCAAGTGTCTAATCAAAGTTACAGAATCTTCCATACATACACAGAAAAAGGGAAAATGTATGTTTTCTTCTATGTGCTTTTTTTTTTTTTTTTTTTTTTTTTTTTTTTTTTTTTTTTTACTATCGACTTTGTACCAGGCACTGAGAATTCAAAGAGAAACAAAACACACCGGGCACACATTCAAATGGAGAGAGGTCACAACACGCCGTCATGCCAGCCCATGTGCTGAGTGGGGTGCTGAGCTCTCTAGGTATAATTCAACCCATACAACCACCCTCGGAGATCAGTGCCATTTTACATGATTTTATGGAAATGAAAACTGAGGCACAGAGAGGTTAAATAACTTGCCCAAGTTCACACAGCTAATAAGCAATAGAGGTGGAATTTATACCCAGGCAGCCTGACTCCAATTTTAACCACTGAGCTACTTTCTCTCTTGAGACAGGTATGGAGAGAAGTAATTATATTAAAATGTAACCATGATGGGATAAGTCCCATTTAATACAGGTATGCAAGGCTTCTGAATCAGTGTTACCCAACACATAAATAGGACAGAACAAAAATCACATGCACATTTCAATAGATGCAGAAAAAGCCCTTGGCAAAATCAATACTCATTCATAATAAAAACTCTCAACAAACTAGTCATATAGAGATACTTCTTCAACTTGATAAAGAACAACTATAAATAACTTACAGCTAACATCACATTTAATGGCAAGAAACTAGCTTTCCTGAGAAGATCAGTGACAAGGCAAGGCTGTGCCCTCTCACCATTCCTTTTCAACATCATCTAATTTCTTATTGCTAATGCAATAAGAAAACAAAGGCATCATGACTGGAAAGTAAGAAACAAAACTTAGTCTGCAGATAAAATAATTATCTGTGTAGGAAATCCAAAAAAACTGACAAACTCCAAGAATAAGTAATTATGCCAGGATTACAAAATACAATGTTAATATGCAAAAGCCAATCACTTTCCTATGTACCAGCAATGAATGAATGAGATCAGGAATTTAAAACACAATACCATTTACCTTAGCCTCCCCCAACTGGAATACTTACATATAAATCTAGCAAAATGTGTACATAAAAGAAATGCACAAAATACAGTAGTCTCTCTTTTGCCAAGGTTTGCTTTCCACAGTTTTAGTCACCTGTGGGTCATCACAGTCCGAAAATATTAAACAGAAAACTTCAGAAACAATTCATAAGTTTTAAATTACATGCTGTTCTGAGATGCATGATGAAATCTTCTGTCATCCCACTCCATCCCACCAGAAATGTGAGTTATTTTGGTCAGCATATCCATGCTGTATATATTACCCATCACCCATCAGTCACTCAATAACCATCTTGGTTATCGGACTAACAGATTATAAGAAAAAGAAGGTTGAGGAGAGTGATGGATTTTGAGAGAGAGAGCCCACATGCATGTAAATTTTATTATAGCATATTGTCATAACTGTTCCACTTTATTATTAATCTGTTATTGTGCCTGATTTCTAAATTAATCTTTATCATAGCTATGTACAGGAAAAAAACATAACATATGCAGGGTTTGGTATTATCCATAGTTTCAGGCATCTATTGGGTGTCTGGAGACTCATTCCTCATGAAAAGGGGGAAACTGCCATACACACACACACACACACACACACACGCACACACGATCTGTATGAGGAAACAAATGTTTATAGCAGCTTTATTTGTAATTACCAAAACTTAGAAGCAACCAAGATGTCATTAAGTAAGTCAGTGGATAAACTGTGGTATATCCAGACAATGAAATATTATTCGGTGTTTAAAAAAAAAAAGCTGGCCAGACGTGATGTCTCACGCCTGTAATCCCAGCACTTTAGGAGGGAGGCCAAGGTGGGTGGATCAAGAGGTCCAGAGATTCAGACCATCCTTGCCAACTTGGTGAAACCCCATCTAAAATACAAAAATTAGCTGGGCATGGTGGCATACACCTGTAGTCCCAGCTACTCGGGAGGCTGAGACAGGAAAATCACTTGAACCCAGGAGGTGGAGGTTGCAGTAAGCCAAGATCATTCCCCTGTACCCCAGCTACACAACAGAGTCAGACTCCATCTCAAAAAAAAAAAAAAAAGCTATCAAACCATGAGAAAACATGGAGGAAACTTCAATACATGTTACCAAGTGAAGGAAGCTAATTTGAAACTGCTACATACATATGTATATATATATATATATATGATTTCAAACATATGACATTCTGGATAAGGCAAAACTACACAACAGTAAAAAGATCAGTGGATTGCCAGGGGTTAAGAAGGGAGTGAATAGGCAACCAGGCAGAGCAAGTATTTTTAGGGCAGTGCAACTATTCTGTGTGATATCATAATGGTGGATACATGACATTACACATTTGTCATGTATCCACTATAGACTGTACAGTACCAAGAGTGAACCCTAATGTAAACTATGAACTTTGAGTGGTAATGATGCATCAATGTAGGGTCATTGACCAAAATAAATGTACCATTCTGGTGTGGGATGTTGAAAGTGGTGCAAGGCTGTGCATTTGTAGGGGTAGGAGGTACTTGGGAAACTTCTGTACCTTCCACTAAATTTTGCTGTGAATTTAAACTTGCTCTAAAAAATAAGGTCTACTTATTTTGTTTAAACGTAACCAGGTGCCAACCTGTCTTCCTCTCTAGCCCCTCATCTCATCAACATCAACACACTCACACACATCCAGACACACACACACACACACACACACACACCATTCAAATGCAACCAGATGCACTCCAGCCTCTCTCTCCAGCCACACTGAGCCTGCTGCCATTCCCTCTCTACGCTGTGCCTTTGAACCACTCATTTCTCTGCTTGAAGCCCCCACCCCTGTACTGTCAGCTTTGTTTGACTATCTCCAGTGCAATTTCCAGTCCCAGCTCCGATGTCCTCTATTCACTGCTAACTCTGTCTGAGCCAGATGCTCTTTCTCTGTACTCCCAAATCAAAATCGGAGCTCCTTTTGCTAGACCACTTTACAGGATAACTCTCAGCTTAAGTTTCGGTCTCTCACACTGTCCTGAGACATGTCAGTGGTTCAAAGGTCTGTCTAGGTGGCCCCAAACCTCAAACAGATCCTGGCACATGGAAGGTGCCTAGTAAAGGCTAACTGGAACTTCAAACAATGGAGTAGTGAGCTATTACCCGAAGGCATTGCTTCCTATCTGGGTGACCTTGCCTACTCTAAACCTCAGTTTCCCCATTGTTCAAATGGGAAAGAATGATAATAATGGCAATGCCTATTTCATTGTGGTTGTGAGGACTGTATTAATATATATGTAAAATTAACATACATAAACAAGAAAAAAAAGGCTGTGGAGGAGGTAAGCTTCTGTAGGCTTCTGAATTGCTTCGGCTTCCTCTGCTGCACATAAAAACAAATGATGTCACTGCCTTGCCCTCCCCCACTCTCGCCAGTAGTGTTTTATCACTCTCAGCTTCACATGCACACCCTCCCTGCAGCCTAATCTGCCTCCCTGATCTCATCTCCTACTCTTGGTCCAGACACTGTGGTAACCTCTTTATTTCCTGCTTTAGGACTCTGCACTTGCTTTCTACTCTTCCTGGCATACTCTTTCCTCTGGAGACCCACATGGCCAGGTCATCTACACCTCAGGGAGATCCCGGTTGAAATGTCTCCTCTCCAGGACACCTCCCCTCACCAACTCCTATCACATGGAGCATAGCGTCTTCATCTCACTTTAATCTTTCATGGCACTGATTGACCGACTGACTGATTGCAACACTTCCTACTAACAAACTTTCTTTACTGTTTGCTTCTGCCACTGAAACAAAAGCTCCATGAAGATAGGAACTGGTGTGCCCAATGCTATTTTCCTGGTGCTTAGAAACATACCTGACACATAGTGGACATTCAATCAATGCACTGAGTAAATGAATGTATGAACACATGAATCCCCTGATACAACATAAAATGCAGGGAAATTACCTTGTGTTTCTTTTGGACCCCATCCTCCAGTTCTGGAAGCTCACCTGTACCCCAGAGCCAAGAGAATGACTAAGAGCACAAGATCTGGGACCACCAGCTCCACAGCTTATTAGCTATGGCTGTGAGCCTCAGCTACCTTGCCTATATAATGGATCCAGTCACTGTATCTACCTCAATACTGCTGGGAGGGGTAAATGAAGTGATATGAGGAAAGCCCATAGCACACGGCCAGGCACATACCCTTGTCAGCTGCTTCACGTGGTTAATACTGTAGCCTCAGAGGCTGCTCTCGTCCTTTCTATACCCATCTCCTCTGAATATGAAAAAAAAATCCTTATTTAAACCCGTGGTTCCTTTAATGATACAACATTTGTATCTTTGCCCACGGCCCCTTCCCCTAAGGATGTCTGCCCCCTAAATAAAGGTTGTCAAACATTTTAAACGGTATTAAATTGTCCAGAAAATGGGAATGCCCAAAGCAGAGAGCCAGTCAATCAGGATTATTTGAGAGCTTCAAAAAGACAGAAGGAAACCATTATTAGGTTTAAGAATATTGCATTCCCTCTCCCACACAGCCTTTATCTAAATCTTCATTTAATTGGCAGCCTTCAGCACTGTCAGAATTGCATTCTGAGAACGAAGAGAAGTTTTCAAACATTTACGCAATGTTATATGCTTGGCTCAAAACGACTCAAGGGAAAAAAGCTATCTCTTCTGTGAGAGATTTGGGGATGCCCTAAAATTGACACTATGAGAGTTGGGAAACTGACCTTGAATCGAATAAGAAACCAACACCACCACGTAAGTGTAAGCCAAACATACTGTCCCCAGGTTTCAGGTAGAGGGACTCGTACCTGCTCTCTCCCCACAATCTCTCAGAGAGTCCCCGAGAGCAAGAATCGGTCCTTTCTCTTTCTACTCAGAACCTCCCCCACTGGCTGGTGCAGGGTATGCATGAAACAGATGTTTTTGGAATGACTAAGGGGAATTTTTGAGGCTTTATGTCATATGGGGAATCCTCTCTCAGGCTCAAGTGTCTCTGTGTGAGTGATTCCAACCAGAAGCTGGACTGGAAGAAACCTGATTTCTCTCCCTGTCCCTCCCCTCAACGTGATACAGTTAATTAGCAAGTCTTATCTGTTCTGCTGTATCTCCTGATCTCTGTGGTATCTGTCCCCTCCTCTCCTCTCTCAGTGCCTTCAATGTGGTCTTCAGTCTTCTCTGGAACTATTGCAAAAGACATGTGTCTCCCATCCTGCGCCCCTGTGCAGGCACAAGAATGCTGATCATCGGAAAACCCAGACTTGAGCGTGTGTCACTCTGCTGCTGAAAAAGTCCCCCTAATTCCTGTGTCTCCAGAGTGAAATCCAAGTTTCTCAACATGACATGCATGACATCATGTTCCTTAACCAATGCAGCCCCCTCCCCAGCTGCTCTCTCCTACCCCTACAGCTGTGCACCTTGGGCTCCAGCCCCACGAGCAACTCTCAGCTTCACCCAAGCACGAACTGCCAGCTCCCTCCACTTCCTGTCTTATTTCCTGCTGCTGGCTTTGTGCAGGTACATCCAGTCCCATTTTACTCACCGCCTAATTTCTGTTGCTCCTTCAGGACCCAAGTCAAATATGGTCCCCAGACAGCCTTCCTGGATCCTTCTCTCCGTCCTCCTCCAAAGCTGGGCTGGTCTCCTCTGTGTTCCCAAAGCACCTGAAGCTGAATATACTTTTATTTTTCATGTAAAATATACTAAGGCACTAGGAAAAGCATGCAAAAGCCCAAGAATTCAGCTCAATATTTTCCATGAGGTGCTATGTCACTAGCACTCAAACTCAAGAAGAAACACGATCAAGTCCTCAGAAACCACCTACCCACCCACCCCCACCACTATGCCTTCTTCACAGACACTTGGGAACACTGACACGGTGTCAGTGTTCTAACAAAATGGGTTTCCAAAGTGGTTGTACTCCCAAGCTCATTCACACTGGATGGACAATGTTGACTGCCTTGTCTATTTACCCTTCTGAATTAGAACATCCTGAGGTCAGGGACTACCTTTTGGTCACCCGTTTACCCTAGCTTCTCTCACAGAGCCAGCACGTGAATGAATGAGCTAATGAAGGAGTGGGCAAGTTTCAATTTCTTTCTGGTCTTTGTTAAATGTGCCTCTCTTGTTTGGAACCCACAGTTATGGAATGATTCTGGGATTCCCATCAGAACTCACAAAAGACCAGATGTCTGCTAGAGTCTGTCAGAGAAAAAATAAAAAGGCTTTAAAGGTCATTGGTTTTAACAAGAAAAAAAACAAAAAACAAAAACCAGAATTCTGGTAAAACAGGCCAGTTAAATTGGTCTGACAGCCAATCTCAGCAGTAGCTTTCAGTATCTTTCTAGATTGGTTCATTTTCCAAGATCTGTGATTTTTAAATGAGGAGTAGGAGCAAAGGTCAACCTCACCTCCTGGAGCAGAAGCTTAAGTATGGGGCTGTAATCACATCACTGAGCGAACTTCAAAAGCTGGTGGTGCAGTGATGGCAACCACCTGTCTATTTTCAAACCAGATGAACAGCTTTTATGACGCCATCAATCAGGAAAGATGTGTAAGAAGTAGCCAGTCCTTATTTAACCAAGCTCTTCTCATCTTGTGGTGAATAAAAAGCACAGGCACAATCCTGGCCCAGGTGAGAAACAGAACCTTCTAAGAACTGCCAAAGACCTGCTATTTTCCTGTAAACTTTCAGAGTCTGGGGAGGCGGTGGGGGTGGAGGTGGGGAGGTGGGGGATCGGGGGGTGGGGAGGTGGGGAGGTCGGGGGGTGGGGGGGTTTCACCATGGTAGGCTAGGATGACAAACCAATAATCATTTTCTGAAGCACAGGACTCTCCAGGGAAATCGAGCTCCAACTCTACAATCTGATGACCCCTTCTCAGAACCGAAATCTTGCCTGGGAGGCTAGTGACATTCGCATGTTCCAAGAACTTTGCTTTGATGGCTGAGATAGGCAGAGGAAGGCAGCAACAATAGGTTGGCCCAGCAAGTTGTTTCTTTCAAAATGAGAAGTGAAACCAGTAGCCTTAAAGAAGATGAAAAGCCTCAACTTGTTCTGATTGGACTAGAGCCCTTCCTGGATTCTCAGTCATGTCTGATCTTCCCTCCTGCTTTTCCCTGGATGGACCTAGCAGCCTATCCAACTGTTAATGTCAGTAGCCCATTCTAAATCCCAAGAACCAAGACCAGAATCATCCTCCTGCTGTCCCACTGGAAAATCACTTGTCATTGTTTCTCCTGTTGAAGGCACTACTGTAGAGAACAGTGATAACACAGGGAAAAACTGGAGAGTAGTAGGGGAGGGTGCAAGTCCCAGCTGTGCTTCCTACAACATTCTTTGTTCCAACGGCATACCTGTCCTCTCTGAGCCTCAGTCTCCTCGTTGTGAAGGGGAAAAACACCCTCTCCATAACAGGGTTATTACAAGGGTTGAGATGATGCACAGTAGACTCTTTTCTCAGGACCTGGCCAGAGGAACTTGACACACCACCCATCATACAGTCTCCTAATAAAATCAAAGCAATATGGAATCAGGAGACCTGGATTCAAACCCTGGTTCTGCCAACTGTTTGCTGAAGAAGGCAAGTCCCTGAGTTAAGATTCAGTTTTCTTAACTGCAAAATGTCTTTTTCCAGCCTCCTGAGGGTTGGGTGAGGAACAAGGAAGATGATATATGTGTGTGTGTGTGTGCCCTATACGCTGTAGACTCCTCAGCTATAAAATGAAGTTAATCCTATTCAGAAGCTTGAATTAGACATCAGGTGTGAACGTACTTAGCTGGGTGCCTGATATAAATAAAAGTTATTTCTTAACTTAATTGTTAGAATGTCATTAAATTAATAATTATTAGAGCACAAATAATGATGGTGGTTCACAGTCTTGCCACCAAATAAAATTAGATAAGTTTCTATCCCTGGAGGGACAACCTCAAACTGACAGTCTCTGTCTCAGAATTCTCCTGCCAGCTGAGGCAACCTAAAGGGGGTACCTTTCTCTTCCCCCAAAACCATGTGACAGGAAAAGATCAACTGCCAGGTAAGATTCATTAACACAGAAAGAGAAAACCCAATCTAGCCCAGCAGATTTCAAACCCCAATTTCATCTGTCTCTCCTGTCTATTGTTTTAACTTTCCAACTTAAAATGCTTACTGACATGCCCCACTGGGCTCACAACCAACGTTAGCGGGTACCTCTGCTGCCAGGTTCACTGGATTGATTTTTATACTATGCAAAATCAATCCTGGATGTGCAATTTCTCCAGTGGCTTAGCTTCAGAGAGAATGCTTCTTTGGCAGGTTTCGTGATGGCCAAGGGCAGGAGGGAGCGGGCTGAGCACAGATGCAGTTTTCTGGAAACCAAGGCTAGAGAGGCAGGGGAATTTGGGAGGAGAGCCGACAGAAGAAACGTCTTAGCGGAACCTCCTCATCCCAACAGTGGGACACTTTGGGACCCAGCAAATCCAGAGCCCAAATAGAACAGGGTAGGGGTTGCACTGAGAAAGCCTAAGAGGTTTGGTTAATAAGGCTTTTAGGATTCCTCTTGCCAAGTGTGTGGAGTGCAGGCTTCTCCAAGCATGAATTCTATGAGCATAAAACTTTTTGGAATAGAGGAAGGGCACTGAGTTGATGGAGCTTGCTGGGATCTGATGGATCCCATCTGCCTCCTCTAAGTCTTCCAAGTCCTCACTGCCTTGCTCCTCAGCCACTCTCCAGTGCTTCCTAAACTCCTAACTTTACTTTATTGAACAGTCTCTGTTTATTAACTTTTTTGTCAAAAAGGAGAAAAAAAACTGTGTAATCTCACATACCTCATTTATTACAATTGCAGAGGGTTAGTTTCCACTAACAAAGCCATGCATCCTATTTCACATAAAATCTATTTCTTCCTGAAAGATAGGAGAGCTAACTACTCGCAGGCAGAGCAATGTTGAGGCTCCAAGTGTACTTTCTAGGGGAACATTCTTTAAGTGACCGAACCTCAGTGTCTTAATCTATGCCTTGGAGCCATTTCCCAGAAAATGGCATTAGTTGTGATGAATAAGACAACAGGATCCCTACTCAGTTTCAACTTACAGCACACCAGGCACTGTCTTAAAGCATGTTATATGCTTCAATTCCTCCTCTCAAGAACCCCATGAGATACAGGTTATTACTATTTTCCCTTTCAACAGATGAGGGGTCTGAAGCAAAGAGAGTTATGGAGTTTGCTCAAGGTTACAGGGCAGTGAGTTGAGGCTCAAACCCAGGAAGTCTGGTGTCCTTGTTCTTCACCAATAATTTCTTTCCTTTCCCTTTTTCCATGTCTTCTTACCCTCCACCCCCACTGCCCATCCCTTTTCTCTCTTATACCCCCACTACTTCCTGTTGTTGGATCTCTTCCTTAGGCCCACACCTGGTTTTAAGCTCATACCTGCCTTAATCTGACCAGCTATTTCATAGGTTTCCCAACATGTCCTGGCCCCTCAGTCCCCCATACTGCTTACTCCTACTCCCCATTATTGAACTGGAAGGACCTTCTCAAAGAGGACCAGTGACGGCTCCTTCTTGTTGAATCTAGTGCTTTCTCTGTTTCCTTCCTTCTTTACTAAGACTATCTGCTACTTTCTTCTTGAAATTCCCTGTTTTCTACTGTGACTTACATTTCACCAGATTCCTTCCCCATCATGTATTTATCAGTGTATCTATCCATCATCCATCCATCCATCCATCTTCCATCTATGCATCCATCCATCCATCCATCCATCCATCATCATTCATCCTTCTATCTAGCCAATTCATTTAACAATGATCTGAGCTCAGACCCTCTGTGACCTTCGACAAGTGGCTTTATTTTTCTAATCTTCTATTATTTCACTTGTAAAATAGGACTATTAAAAGCATAGCATATAGGATGACTGCTAGGTTTAAACAAGTAACAGATGTAAAGAAACCTGGTACGCGCTTTCTCTAACTATATTTATATTAGTTCCATAGCTTATTTTCTTCCATTCAATATGCTTTAAAATGTTGGAATCATTTCTCGCATTTTTCTCTCTCTTCCCCATCATCTCATTCACAATCAAGCCTCTGAAAGTGGCTCTTTCTTTTCCATACTCCCAATGACTCATATAAGCTTTCAAGCTGGACTTCTTGCCTTGGGGGCTACCTGATTCAATCCATCTTCCACACTGCCCCCAGATTAATTTCTCTGAAATATCATTTTCCATTATGTTATTCCCTTCTTTAAAACAGTCAACAGGTCTCCATCACCTATTTTTTAGAAGTTTTTTCCTCTTGGACTTTTTCAAGTTTCTTGTATTTTTCATTATAAATATAATGCAAGCCTATCAATGGAGACTTACAAGCCAGAGGGGAAAAAAAAACAACTCTGAATCCCATTGTATGAACAAAACTGCAGTTAGGATTTTATCAATTCCTTTCAGATGCCACCCCTCTTTTCCTATATTTAGAAGCTTGTTTTGCTTTGTAGAAATCCTACTGTGCACACCATCTCCCGTTTAGCATTCATTCCTCATTCATATGATTTTTCCGTGGCATTCTCATCTTTATAACCATCCTCTTTAAGGGTTATGCAATAGTCTATTGAGTTGCCTGAGCAGTTTCCATTGGCTGGAAATCTAGCCTATTTGCAGAGCATTAGGAGGGTCAGCATGGCGACTACTTCCTAAGTATTGGCTATCATTATTTCACATACAATGTGTGAAACATACACAATATGCATATATCATATTTAATATACTGCATTTTTGTACATCTTTTCCTATATTTACCTCTGTTTTTTAACTTCTCAGATGTATATTACTGCCCCAAAGTACATGACTATTTTTATGCCTTTGGATTAGTCCAGCAGTCTCAAAACCAATGCCAGCTGGGTCAGCTTTGAATTAATGCCCACTAGACTGATGGCATAAAGTCTGGAGCTCCCATGCCCCTCAGGTGGGATGGCTCAGAAGCAAATATTCCACACTGACTCCCAAAGGTTGCCAGGGGAGTTAAGCTCCAGACACCAACAGCAGCACCTGGCTGAGTAACACACCCTTTGTGTGTTTGCCTTTCCTTCCCTGTCACACCTTCCCACTTTACACTTCCCCCTGGACCACCTCCTGTCAATTTATTGCACTCAAATCCTCCTCGCAGAATCTGCTTTTGAGGAAACTCAAATTGAGACTGTTAACACTTATAGGCAAGTCGCTCACACCCATGGTCTGTTAAATCCTGTCTGTTTCCTTCCTCATCTACATAAACACATCCAACTTCAATTTTCCAAGGACATTGTTTGCTGAACCAAGTGTTTACAAGGGTCTCTGGAGATTGAGACCATCCTGGCTAACACGGTGAGACCCCATCTCTACTAAAAACACAAAAAATTATCTGGGCGTGGTGGCATGCGCCTGTAGTCCCAGCTACTCAGGAGGCTGAGGCAGGAAAATCACTTGAACCCAGGAGGTAGAAGTTGCAGTGAGCCAGGATCACACCACTGCACTCCAGCCTGGGGCAACAGAGCGAGACTTTGTCTCAAAAAAAAAGGGAAGAAAAATGTTCTCTGGAATCCTCATCCTAGTATCCTAATCATACCAGGTAGGTTTCATTGTCCACATTTCAAAAATCTGGTAACTGAGGCACAGATATTAAGCAACTTGCTTATGGCCACACAGCCCTATAGTGGCAGAGCTGGGATTCAAACTATAACCTTTCCTCAAGGCCTGGGCTCTTAACGGTCATGGTATACTGTGAGGAACTGCCCTGCAGTTAGTAAAATCCTTTGGCTAAAATAACACCGATGCTATTAATAACTGTCATCCTTGAAGCTCCGATCCAATTTCACATTGCCTTCACATTCACAATCACCCAGAACAGACTCCTCATTACTCCCCGAACGTGCTACGAGTATTTCTGCTTCAGATCTGCACTCATGCTACCCTCAAGCTTGTAACACCATCTTTCTTCTCTCTGGTTTAATTCTAATTCTCCCTCTATTGTCCTCAATGTTACTTTCTCCTTCCTTTGCTCATGCCTGCTACTGACATACCTAACTCTTCCTCCAACTCAGTTTTCTCATCTGTAGATGGGGATGATGATAAGATACACCTCACAGAGTTGAGCATCTGACACAGTCCACACTTCATAGAAGGCAGTTAAGGAATGGTATCTATCTATTTTACAGCCTTGACCTCCTGTGACCTCTCCTCCCATCACCTCCCATTTCTTTGCCCCACATTTCACAGATCATGCAGCACCAGTAAATTAAAAGTCAGGTGTTCAGGCTGGGTGGTGGCTCACATTTATAATCCTAGCACTTTGGGAGGCTGAGGAGAGCGAATCACTTGAAGTTAGGAGTTTGAAATCAGCCTGGCCAATGTGGTAAAACCCTGTCTTTAACACCAATACAAAAAAATTAGCCCGGCCTCATGGCAGGAACCTGTAATTCCAGCTACTTGGAAGGCTGAGGCACAAGAATTACGTAAACTCTGGAGGCGGAGATTGCAGTGAGCGGAGATCGTGCCATTGCACTCCAGCCTGGGTGACAAAGCGAGATTCCGTCTCAAGAAAAAAAAAAAAAAAGTCATGTGTTTAAAGCACCAGAAAAATTATTCCGAGCTTGCAAACAAGGCCCAAATAGCTGATGGCACATCCTTTGGTTATCACCCAAGGACCATCTGAAGACCCCCTGAGGTTGTCTAGGAGCATGCTCTTAGTTCCTCTCATTGTTTGCTCTTGAAGTTCTCAGACTTGGTGAAGTCACCACTTAAGTGCTCAATTTTTGAACAGCAGAGATGCAAATACTTTTTGTCTAGTAGAACAAATAACCCCAAAGTTTAGGCATAGTGAACATGAACCCATTTTTATCTAACTCAGCAATCTCATCTTCACATTTCTTTGCTAAATTCCTTAAAAATACCTTAGCTGCTTAAATGCCCTTTGAAATAATCTTGGCAACTTGCTGGTTTCTTCATACATTAATGAGTTAAAGTGTATATTTACCCAAGAGTCTTGGTTTTACCTTTTGAAATATTATGCATGAATAGTAGCTTGCTGTGAGGTATCTTTTCACAGACCCAACTTCAGATTCCAGCCTCCTAGTCATAACAGGATAAGGTAAGGATACAAATCTGTGTGTGTGCTGGGTGAGTATAAGGCTATGCATTTTGATCAGGGTTTTGCACCTTAGTACAACCAGTATTTGGGTCAGGATAACTTTTTGTGGTAGGAACTGTCTTTTTCAATGTAGGATATTAAATAGAATCCCTGACCTCTGCCCAGTGGATACCAGTAGCACTCCCCCCCTCAGGCCGTATGACAAACAAGCAGGTATGTAGATATTGCAAACTGCCCCCTGAGGGTTACAACCCGCCTTGTCCCGACAGTTGAGAGCCAGTGGTTTAGACCATACTTTGTAAACAAGCACCATGAACAGATGGCAGAAGGATCAGCAAATATTCAGTGACACCCAAAGATCTATTCTGGATGGAGTTGAAAACCCAATGGAATATTGAGGCTCCCCCAGGTTTGCACACAACTGCAAACACAGATTTCTGAGCCTACCTTTAGAGGCTCTGATTCTCTAGGCCCAGAGGGCAGAATTTGCAGTCCTAATTGGCTCGAACAGGGTCCTGGAGCTGAGTAAAGGGCCCTGTCAAAGTCTGTTCTCTGAGATGTGGCATCCTAGTAGCTTGTTTTCATAAGTGTGTCCTGTGAATTACTGCCCAAGAAGTACTATGTGCAAGAGTTACCTTATCCTCAGAGGTTTGGGAACAGCCTTCTGAAACTGAAATGCACACTGCAATCTCAGAGACTTTCATTTGTAAAAAAACAAAACCCAATCTGGTCCACTTCTCTGAGTAACTCCAGAGTTTTCCAAAATATCAGTTCATACACCTAATTTTTAGATTTGACTAATCTTTTCCCCCTAGAACCCATATTAACCTCCCACGGAACCAGTGTCTCTTCAGAACACACTTTGCAAAATGTGGTACTGGAAAACTGACCAGGGAAGACTGAATCAGACACTCATGTGGCTTTGTGTGATCTCCTATTGCCACTTGGGAAGGCTTTAAGAATCAGAGGGAGACCAGCAGACTCCTGTCACCTGAGATCTGGCTACCTGGGAGTAGGGGTCTCAGCCAGAGCCAGTTCAAGTTGTGATTTTTGCCCCAGCCCAAACCATGATTGCTTCTGCAGACTGGAGACCTATGAAACTTTGCCTCCATAAGGCCTCCCCTTCCAGCACCACAAAGTAGTGCACTGGGCCTGGTGTGGGGACCAGCTCTATGCTGCTTTCCTCGTTTCACTGTTCATGGCTAATGGCTTTGTCACTCAGCATTTTAAACGTGACAAAGGATACAAATCATCAGCCCATGACTGAGGGCAGAGAGAAGTAAATTCCATGGTTAGGGGACCTGAGAATCAAAGGAACTCCGTAGGGGGGTGATGGAAGGCACTGAGGGAGACTCAGAAGGCAGGGGTGGAAGGAGGTCAGGGGCCCTGATTTGCAGAGTGATGAGTGCTGGATGTACAAAGTGAGAGCTCCTTTCCCTGCCTTAGACCTTAGATTGACTTCTCATTACCAGGCTATTGAATTCTTCAGCCGCACCAGCCAAGGGGTGCCAAACATTCATGTTAATTTGAATAAATCCAAAATCCTTCCAGCAATCTGCTATCAACTTGAGTACAATGACAATTAGCATATCAATTAGATTTCTCTTCTCTCTCTCTCACTTTGATACATCCCCCCTTCCTAAGATACTACTTTTAAAAGTTAGCCAAGCCTGTAATGCCAGCTACTCCTGGAGGATAACTTGAGGCCAGGATGGGTAACACAGCAAGTACCTGTCTTGAAAAACAAAATATTTTTAATTCACTGGGCATGGTGGTCCACGTCTGTAGTCCCACTTAGCTATTTTGAGAACTGAGGCAAGAAGGCTGCTTAAGCTCAGGTGGTTGAGGCTGCAGTTAGCTATGACTGCACCACTGCCCTCCAACCTGGGTGACAGAGAAGACCCTGTCTCCAAAAGAAAATCAGTTAACACTAACACATTACCTTTTCTTACAGTCTCTGAGAGCTTTGCAGCCAGAACTCCACACCAGGACACCAGGGTAGGCTACCATGGGAATGATAACCAGTGAGACAAAACATGATTCTTTTTTTTTTTTTTTTTGAGAAGGAGTTTCGCTCTTGTTACCCAGGCTGGAGTGCAATGGCACGATCTCGGCTCGCCGCAACCTCCGCCTCCTGGGTTCGGGCAATTCTCCTGCCTCAGCCTCCTGAGTAGCTGGGATTACAGGCACATGACACCATGCCCAGCTAAATTTTTTTTTTTTGTATTTTTAGTAGAGATGGGGTTTCACCATGTTGACCAGGATGGTCTCGATCTCTTGACCTCATGATCCACCCGCCTCAGCTTCTCAAAGTGCTGGGATTGCAGTCGTGAGCCACCGTGCCCGGCCAAAACATGGTTCTTAATTCATTTTGCAAATCAGCAAAGCAAAAGTGAAGGAACCACTGCTTTATTTCCCACAGGCCAAGGTGACCTGCAGCTCCAAATGACACAGGTTGCTTTTGATGAATGAAGAACCACTGTTGCCAGAAAGAATCAGACCCAAAGTGCCTGGACCTTAACCCTGGCACCATCAACTTCAAGTTTCTCAACATCTTGCTGCCTCCACTTTCTGATTTCTCAATAGGGTGGACAATGGGAATCTTCTGAGGCGTGGCTGTGTTAATATAAATAAAGCAAGTAGAATGTCACCAGCAGGTAGGACAGGTTATGTGTGCTCATCAACAAACAGGAGCTCTGAGGCTGACCTGCCCAAAGTTTGCTTGTTCTTCTACTCAATACCAGTTTTATTCAGACATATTTAACACACTATAAAGCTCACTCGGTTAAGATATACGATACCCTGGTCTGGGGTGTATTTACCGAGCTACGTCATCACCACCGTTATCAGCTCCTGAACATTTTCATCTTCCCCAGAGCAATTCTGTACCCATTAGCAGTAACTCCCCACTTCCTCCTGCCCCTAGCCCTGGACATCGTCTGAGCTGCTTTCTGTCTCTATGGATTTGCCCTTTTCTGGAGAGTTTGTTCCATTTCATGGAATCATACATGTGGCCTTGTGTGTCTGGAAGTGTCTTGAGTTTGAATATCAGCCCAGACTCCTAAAGCTTTATTAGGTTCTTCTATTAAGTTCTCCCAAAGTGTCCTCATCTATGAAATGGGATTAAGACCACAGTAGACACCCTACAGAGTCATTACAAGGATTAAACATGCTGATTAATACAACTAACGTACTTACACCAGGCCCAGCTCAAAATCAGCACTACACCTATGTCAGCTACTGCCACTGTTCCATTATTATTCCACAGTACCCCTGCCCCAAAGCATCTGACTCGTAGTGGGAATCTAAAATAAACAGACAAAAGAGGTCTTTTCCTGCTTAATGCACAGCCTGGTGGAGATTATATGATTAGAAATCTGGCTTCAATGAATATAGTGAAGTCTCATCATATGCACATTTAACTAATAGAAAGCCAGCTTCCACCAAAAACAGAAAGAAAAAGAACAGTGTAAATACCACAATTAAATGCTATCAAATTATATCTTGCATATATTCTTTACTATGCTCTGTACATCACTGCATGCGTGACACCCTGTTCCATACTGATTACAATACGGGATACATACACCCATGCCCTCTGCACCTTCATTGGCAACTTAAAAGATTTCAAGGTTAATGACAACTCTGTGTTTGCCTTAAACCCCGACTTTATAGTCTAACCTCCAAGTTAAATGCAACTCTGTTGTGTGTCAACAACAATAGCAACTCAGAATTATTCCAGAAGAATTAAATTGGCCAACAAGCAGTCCAGTGAGTTAGGTGCTGGGCTGCAACGGGCTTTGACTACTCAACACCCATTTGCCAAGCACCATTTTTTTTTTCACCTCCATGAGCTGTTAGTCTCATTTCAAAAATAAACCACATGGGGTGGTCACAAAGAGTTGGTGAATGGAAGAACCGGGTTTAAAAAGCAGATGGAAATAATCCCTCACCCTATAGCCAAGAGAAAAGGCAAGCGCCTCAACCTCTCCCTGTCACTGTCCGCTCCCTTTCCTGCTTTCTCATTCTCCATGGCACTCATCATCCTCCCGCAGACATCACATACCTACCTGATCATTTTTGTACTACCTCTCCCTCAGTACATAAGCTCACCAGGGCAGGGGCTTGGTCTGTATTACTCACTTCTGTATTCCCAGTGCCTAGAAAAGTGTTGAGCACTCAGTCAGTGGTAATATTTGTTGATAAAAGACTGAATGCATAAATGAGGGTAACTGTTCAGACAGCCTTCACTTTTCTCCAATCTCCTGTCCCTAAAACAGCCATGGTTCATCCCTTTGATCTCGCTGGCTTACTCCTTCATTGTTGAAAAGTAGTGAGAATACAGCCCATGTCGAAGATGAGGCCCTAAGGTAGCATTCTAGGGCTTTGGCATACTGGTACCATCTAGTGGGAAAGAGAATATCTGCAGGTGGGTGCTTAACCAAATTCTGAAGGTTTTAAAAACCACCACCACAACTCTGGTCCCGTTAGCTCTACTGAGGAAGTTTCCAGTAACGCATAATGGGGGCCGGGGAAATCTCATATATTCATGCCCTACCCAAGGCATATACTGACAGTCCAACAACTTGCCATACCTTTCTATTTCTTCTGCTATGACGCTTCCAAAGTCACGGCTGCTCCGCCAACAGCAAAGGCTCAGCAGGGAAGCACAGAGAACTGAATGATGGCAGGGGTCATCCCTGACCAGCAGAAGGCAAGGGCGGGTGAATACACCCCCAGCCACCTATTCTACAGAGGGACCATTCTGAAATGAGCTTACACAGTTCTTTTGCAGAGACCCAGCAGCAATGAGTCCATTCCCCATGACTGTGACCAGCTCCATGGCACATTCACTATTGGCGTACTGGCTTTCCTCGTTCTTTGTCTCACTCTCCTTCTCGCTCACTTACGGGCCCTGAGAAACTTAGTCCCCTGAACCCAATTCTGTGTCTCTATTTCTTTGGAGGATTTCAGTCCAAGAGAGGGTTTAACTCCAAGACACCTCTGGGTTGCAAGAGTACCTTAAAAATTGAAGTCCAGATAATCATTCCAAAGCTAAATTATTCCTAAGTTGGAGCTAGTCTGAGAATTATGTTCCATACTTGACACCCAGCATCTTTACCTGCATCATAGTTAAGGTAAATAATCTAGTAATATGTGACCCTAAAGAAGTACCATGATTTTCATGGCAACTAAAGCCAAAGTGAATCCCTGGTACCCCTCTCTGGCCTCCGCCCTATCCGTCTTGTACAAGTCTGACCAACTGGTAAAGCAGCTACTGATTTAGATTAGGGGTTGGCAAACAGCAGCCCGAGGGCCAAATCTAGCTCTGTCTGTGTTTGTAAATAATATTTTGTTGCCCTGCCCATTTGTTTACATACTGGCTGTGGCTGCTTTAATGCTACACTGATAGAACTGAATAGTTGCAAGAGAAACCAGGTATTTACTCCACAGCGCCTTACAGAAAAGGGATTCCTACCTCTGGTTTAAATCATTGGTTGCCATATTTGTAAATTCTCAACAGCAAAATTCCAACACAAACAAAAAGTAGAGATTGACAAAAGTTCACCAACAACACTTTATGAGTAAGGACAAAAATGCCATGTATGTATTACTAACTTCATTTTGCAAATGGTAGCACATTTCATCTCTGCACGATAGAAAGGCCGTTCCATCTGAACAAAGAATGCTCTATCCTAAGAGAGGGTGGTGGACAATCCCAGAACAACACTACCTCTCCTTCTATGCCATTTGGACATTTTTCCATAGCACTACCACTATGCAAAACTACCATATTTATTTTTCTTGTTTACTGTCTTTCTCTGTTATGAGAACACAAACTCCATGAGGGCAGGCAATCTTGCCTTTCGTAATCACTGCTGGCTCCTCCAGTGCTGAGCACTGTGCTTAAGATATTGTTCTCCCAGTAAATACTCCTCCTCCCCAGCAAATATTTGTTAAATGAATGAGTTAACCAAATAGGAAATTCACAAATGGGCAGGGGCACTGAGTGGCGGGATGGTACACAGAGTGGTGAGGAGCCTTTCAAAGGAGTGTCCATCCACCAGAACGAGCTCTGGAGGGCAAAGGCCGTGCTCTGGCTGCTCTGTGGCCAGTATGGAAAATGGAGCTGGGTACGCAGTAAGCACTCAACATGTGTTTGCCGAATCAATGGCAACCCTCACTAAAGGCACTTAAAAGGAAAAAACACTGGTCTGATAAGACAAAATAAACTTCAAGTTAGATTCAATCAAATTGCCACGCAGTATGGATCCATGTGTCTCTATATACCTACAGGCTGTCTATTTCTTGTTTTCTTTTTGATTGGGGAAAACATCACAAAGACTAGCTTGTAGCTTGCAGGAAGCACTGGCTTAGGCAGCAGGGTTTCTTAGCACCTCTGGGGAAGAATGCCATCCAACTGAAGGACTTGGTGGCTAGCGGGAAACTGCTGAAGAATGTGTCTGCATGGTTGAAGCTGCAGGTGAGCCACACCCAGGCATCTGTGGGCCATTCTCACTGGGATGTTATATTGGGGGGACCATGCAGTGTAGGTGGGTTGTTCGGCCCGGGTCAGAAGCAAGGGCATGGAGACAAAGAATACAAATGACCCTGGGCTAACCCAGTCCTGAATGCTGCAATCAGCAACCCAGACAGGAGGTCCAGGGCCCAGACCTACTTTGAGACACAAGGAACTCAAAAAAGAGGTCATCCCAGGCAGCTATTTTGACTTTAAGGGAGCTAGAGAACAAAATAGACAAATGAAAAGTTTTTACATACAACTGGGAAAGGAAGATTTATATACAAATGCAACACTGAGGAAAATAAACATGCGCAGGAATAAAAATGCATGGATCCAAACCCCGGTCCCAGTTCTCAGTGACCGTGTGGCTTTGAGCAAAAGACTTCACCACTCAGAACTTCTCATCATATATAAAATTGAGAATAAGAGTAACCTCTAAGTGTTGCAGGAAGGATTCCAGATAACATGGGTAACGAGTGCATAGCAGCTACAGTAAATTGTGGTTATATGGACGTACTTTAAATAACAATAATAAGTACTCATGGCACTGGTGCACACACACACACCACACACACTGCCCTAATAAAGCCTCCTGGGAACAGCTGCTGGGCAGATACATTAAGAAGATGAGATGCCACCAGATCAAATGATTTTATGAGGCATGAATTCCAAGGGGAACAATATTGGGGGACCTACGAATATGGGAATGGCAAATCCTCCCTAGGGAGCAAACTTTATTTTTTTTAGTGTCCACGCATTACAAAATACGCAGTCATTTTCTCCCTTAAGTTAGTCACACCCTGAAAACCAAGGCCCCGTGACACCTTCAGACCATAAACTTCCTTGGAGCACAGGGTGAAAAGCAATACGACCAACATTTCTTAAGCATAGGATGACATCATTAGCACACACTTATTTAATTCTCACAAAATTCCTGCAGGGAAGGCATAGATATTCCTGTTTTAGGTGTTTTAATACAGGGGAAAACAGAAAAGGAGGGAGATGAAGTCACTTATCTGAGGCAACACAGTGTGTAAATGCCTGGGAGGTCTCCCTAACACCCCTAAGCAGTCCAAGATATCAGCAGCCCTGGGTCTAGGCAGCCCCAGGCTCTAATTCTGCTCCAGTGCATTTCCTGGTGGGGACCTGCACTGTTGTGTTCACCTCTTGGTTCCCAGGTTTTTAGCATTCTTCGTACTTGGTAGGTATTAACATTTAAGGGAGGAAGGAAATAAAGATGGAAGAAAGAGGAAGGCAGGCAGATGAAAGGAAGCAAAGGAGGGCACAGCGGCCTCGCTTCCCTTCAATCTATTTCAGCCTCTACTGTTTCCTCTTATAACAATTACCAAGTTTGAAATTATTTGCACTACTTACTTGTTTTTATCTTCTGTTCCCACAAGACTGTAAGCTCCATGAGACAGGGATTAAGTTCCGCTCCTTTACCTCTGAATTCCCAACATGCCCCAATAAATACGTGCTGAGTGAAGACATGGGCCTCAGCTGGACTTCCCCACGCACAGACCCAGGTGCAAATCCCAGCTCGCCACTTGTTATTCTGTGATTTGGAGCCAGTTCCTTAAAGGCACCAGTTCCTTCATCTGTTAAAAGGGCACAGTAACTGTACGGACCTCACCTTCTGAGGATGAAGTACCTAGGTGAGTGCCTGGCATACAGCACTCACTCAATATCTTTGTTGAGGAAAGCAGGAAAAAAAGAAGAGAAAGACAGCAGGAAAAGAAGATAGACACGTTCAGAATCAATACTGCCACAGGACACTGCAAAAATATGCAGACCTACAATAAGCAGAGGGGTACACCCTCTGTTTCTCACACATCAAGCTTCATTCAGTGGCTGAGTCAAACTCATTAAATATTTTTACAGGGACCAATTAGACAGCTGTAGAATCCTGGCCGAAGGACCTGTTTCCTTGTAAGTGATAGTTATCTTGATAATTGGCATGCATCTTTGCAGCAAATTAGACTTCCCTGCATTCTGACATCTTTTTACCCATTTGAACCTCACAGTATTCTGGTCCATTTTATAGATGAAAGCAGTGAAGCTTCTAGCCGAAGATCACACCACAAGTGAGGGGTGAGCTAGAAACAGGATCCAGGTCCCTGGTGTGCTGGGGCCAGTTAGTATCAAGTAGCAAGAGCCCATTGTTAGATTTTTAGGAATCTCTCAGGTTGGTAGATTCCAATTGCCCAAGATGGGAGTATTTACACCACAGAAATTGGCAAGCACTGCAAATTATCTGGTTGTGTCTTGGTTGGGGTTTTGCTTTTTCAGTTAGGTGTTTCTTTAGAGTGGGCCAGTTGTTAAACATTAACTACTATACCGCTGCCTGGCACCAAGTTGAATATTCTCCTACTACCCCAGAAACATAAGTCACCAAGGCTACACCCAACATGCTGAAACAGAGGCTTGTTAGCATTCACAGAGTGATTGCTGAGAGTGGGAGATCCTTATTTGCTTCTCGTAAGAAATGTTTCCAGTGCTGCTGATTGAATGTTCAAGGAACAATTAAAGGGCTTGGCAATGTTTCTCTCAAATATCTTGTGCATGAAAAGTCCAGAGATTGGTTAATTATGGAGGCTGCACATTGGTCACTCTGTTCAAGGGCATTTCCAGGCCCCTATGATGCCCATCCCAGATGCAAGCATGGACTGGATCTGCTGGCAATACTGTAATGCGGGCCTTAGGTGCCTCTCCCAGGAACCTTCTGCAGCCTGTCCTGTTTATAATGTCAAACACCTGGTCTTCTTGTTTGACTCTTTCCGCCAATTGAAAGAGTCAGAACTCAAACAGGCATCCTTAACCCCTCCCTGGCCCTGGCCCTGGCCCTGCCATCTCCATATCCAGCCACCATCAAGGCTTGTCAAGTTCTCGGCCTAAATGTCTCTTGGATTATCTGAATAGGATACATCTATGTATTAGCCCATTTTCGCATTGCTATGAAAAACCACCTGAGACTGGGTAATTTATAAAGACAAGAGGTTTAACTGGTTTGAGGTTCTGCATGCTGTACAGGAAGTATGGCCTCAAAGACCTCAGGAAACTTATAATCATGGCAGCAGGTGAAGGGGAAGGAGGCAGGTCTTCACACAGCAAGCAGGAGAGAGAGGGAGGGCAAAGGGGGAAGTGCTAGACCCTTTCAAATAACCAGATCTCGTGAGAACTCACTCACTATCACAAGAACAGCAAGGGGAAATCTGCCCTCATGATCTAATCACCTTCTACTGGGCTTCATCTCCAACATTAGGGAAAACAATTTGACATGAGATTTGGGTGGGGCCACAGACCCCAACCATATCAGTCTGCCTCTTTCATCTGCCCCATCTCTGCACCGTCATTCCTGAATCCAGCTTCCCATGATTTCAGGCCTAAGCAGGTCTTTCTTTTCCATTCATACCCAGCCCCAACCCCCAACCCATTTGCCACTTGTAGCCAGAATGCAAATCTGATCACGTCATTCTATACCTTTCCCTCATTACCTTCAATGGTTGCCACTCGCTCTGAGAAAAACGCCAATATCCTTGTAGTGGCTGACGAGGCCTCATTGGCTCTGGCACCTCTGGGCCACACTTCACACCACCACCTGGGCTGTGTCATGTTTCCCCTCAATAAAGGCTTCACCGAGACTGTGTCTTCTGCTAGAATGCCTTTTCCCGCCCATGCCCTCTATTGTGCCTTTGTCTGTAAACCCTACTCCTCCTCCAGATTTGGGCTCAAGCCTCAGGTTGTCAGGGAAGCCGCCCAGATCCTTTATCTGCATCTGATGCCTTATATTCATTCATTCATTCATCTATTCGTTCATGTTTACTGAGTGTCTATTGTGTTCTAGGCACTGTTCTAAGCCTTGGAAGCATAGAAGTGAACAAATTAAACCACAACATGTGCCACAACGGAGCTTATAGTCTAGTGGAGGAGAAAGACAAAGAACACCTAGGCAAAATATGTAGAACGGTTGACCTTACATAGCTGGGTTTCCTTCTCATTGTGGTTGTCTCCATCTTAAATTATTCATTAATCGCTATTGATCCTTCGTGCCAAGCTCTGAGCCCCAAGGGAGCAGAGAGTCAGTCTGCCTTATTAGTAGCTATGTCCTGAACACACAAGTGGTGCTTGGAACATAGTAGGTCCTTCATAGAGATCAGAGATGTTTATTGGAGTCATTTGGTCTCAGGTGAATCTCCCTGAAGTTAAGTTGCTTGAGTGTTTGGAGCCTGGGAGGAAAAATCCCTAATGGCTGAATCTCTGAGACCCCCATCTTTGAGAAGACTCCCTGATGGCCTCTTTGGTTGTAACTTTAAGTTAATGAAGAGTCAGGCAACTTTTTCTCTAAGGGACTAAATAGTAAATATTTTCAGCTTTGAGGGCCAGACTGTCTTAACTCTGCTGTTACAGCACAAAAGCAGCCATCAACAATTACATAAATGAACAGGTGTGGCTATAATCCAATAAAACTATTTATAAAACCAGGCCGCAGGCAGGAACTGGCTCACGGGCCATCATTTGCAACCCCTGAGTTAGATGATCCCAGATGCCCGACAGTTGAGAAGTACTCCCGTCAGTCTCAGTCAGCCTCGCTTCCGCTAGCAGCGTCCAGCAACTTTCCGCAGACCCTACGTCAATCAGTCCACAAGGAGATGATCACAGAGGCTCAGGCTTCAGGCGTCTTATAGCACACGACACAGGAAAGTGGTTCCCTGCCACTTTGGAGGAAAGAGACATAGGCCTGAAGGCCCCGCAAGGCAAGGATGGAGGCTGCCACGTTCCTTCCTTCCATTCCCCGGGCTCCTCCAGAGGCTGAGCTCATTTCCGGGCCCTGCCCATGCATGTGGCAGGGCTGTTGAAAGCTGAACAGCTGCTGCCATCCGCCCCAGCCCAGCCTGCGTTCAGCTGGGAGACACAGGGCCTTTGTGCCTCTGCAGCAGATCGGGTGACACTCATTGGTGTCTTTGAAATGAGACATGACATGTCAAAACGTGTCTATTTCTAATGTTAATTTTCAAGAATTTGACTTTTGTTGGCAACTGCCGTGGCAGAGGAAAAACAATCACTTTTTTTTTTTTAATATGCGTATGGAGTTATATTTACACTGATCTTTGGGGTCTGTAGCTATGGAAAACAATCATCTGAGGCTCACCTGCTGGTATGGGATGAGGCAGGCAGATTAGTCTTGTATTTACAGAGCCAGAGAGCATTAATTGTAGCATTAACACTGTGTGTAGAGTGGCCATGGGGGTTAACTGTTAAAACAAATACAAAAACATCACACAAGCTCCAGGACGGCGCTAGGTGTGACAGTGTCCTACTTATAAGAGTACGCCAGGTGACAAAGCCGCAGATGCAGCTTTATCCTGAAGTTACAAAGGTGCTGGATATGACAACAGTGCTCCCGAAGGCCCTGGCAAGTCTATGTACAATAAGTTATTGCAATGTTCTGATTATGTCTATACTGTGGGGGAGCAACATTCCTGGAATGATGAGGCCCGGGTGTTACTGTTCTCCAAGGACAGCCGTGCTCTTGGTAGAGAGCAGGGGTCCCCAACCCCCAGGCCAGTACCAGTCCATGGGCTGTTAGAAACCATGCTGCACAGCAGAAGGTGAGTGGCCTGTGAGGAAGCAGAAGCTTCATCTGTATTTATAATGGGTCCCCACCACTCGCATTACCGCCTGAGCTCTGCCTCCTGTGAGATCGTGGCATTGGATTCTCATAGGAGTCGGAACCCTATTATCAACTGCACGTGCATGGCATCTAGGCTGCACACTCCTTAGGAGAATCTAATGCCTGATGATCTGTCACTATCCCATCACCCCCAAATGAGACCATCTAGTTGCAGAGAAACAAGCTCAGGGCTCCCACTGATTCTACATTATAGTCAGTTGTAGAATTATTTCATTATTTAATTCAATGTAACAATATAGAAATTAAACGCATAATAAACGTAATGTGTGTGAATCATTCCGAAACTATCCCCCTACCTTCAGTCCATGGAAACATTGTCTTCCATGAAACTGGTCCCTGGTGCCAAAAAGGTTGGGGACTGCTGACAGAGAGGGTCTGTGGGTCTATATATTATTCCAGGGTTTCAGAGTCCCTTGGCTGCAGGTGCATGATGATGTTTTGTACCAACGCACTGCTGTGCCAGGGCTTGCACTGACTCAGAGCTGCAGTGTGTCACTTCTCTGCAAGACAGACACCTGAAGCAATGATCTGGGTGCTATGTTGCTCTGGGTGCCTGTCCAACAGCACTGCCAGTAATGTGCTCAGGAAGGGGGTGCAGTCTCCTAGGTCATGCTGTTCCAAAGCACACATCAACAGAATTCTATCACAGGGAATGAGAAGAGACCAGTCCCTCCCTTTTCAAATAGTCCATCACTGAAAATTAACTGCATTAATTTGCTCAAACCTCAATATTTGTGAAAGCAGAGTTTCCAAACTCAAAAAGCCCTAGAGGCAAGCAGGCAAGAGTAGTGAGCCCAGAAAGCTGGGTAGTAGACAGTGGTGGGGATTGTGGCAAGCTTCTGAGGCAAGTCCTACCTAAAGAGGGTAGCAGTGACAGTCCCGTCAAGTACACCCAGGTGGAAGTGTGGATCTAGGGTTGCCCGACCTTCTGACATTTTCAGAAATGCTAGAAACCTGGATTGCTTTCTTTCACTAATGTACAATCATCAAAACATTTGAGCCAAACCAAGTGCATCTGTGGCTTAATTTCACCTGGCTGCTACTTGGCAACCTCTGCCTAGAAGCCAGAGTTGCAGGGGTGGGATAGATGAGTTTCATTACCACCAAGCAGATGTCTTGAGGTTTAACCTGCTAAGCGAGAGGGTGACCCATTCACCTCCACAGACCCTGGCTCAGTCGGCACTTCAACTGGGAAATGTCCTTTGTTCTCCTCTCCTGCCTTCCCCTTAGCTATCTCTCAGCAGAGAGGGGTGACTTTCTATCCTAACCCCAGAATAAGGCCATGGCTGATTGGCTACTGCAAGAGCAAGAGCTCCTACAGCTCAGCCATTGTCTGTGCAGCCTGCTCATGCCTGAGGAGCCAGACCTGGGATCCCAGGTGGCTGCAGAAGAAACAGGCTATGGGGAATTATATTGGCAGCACCCTTCAGGAGGGTCAGATTCCCACAGGCATGTAGGCATCTTGCCGACAGCTAAATAGAAACAGTGCCAAAACCACTGGTCAGTTGGTTTGATTCTGCCCAGCTGATTATTGTAATTGGATGACAAGCGGATATTTCCCTCTCCCTTTCAATGGGTGTTGGAAAGTGAGTAGACCTAGCTCAGGAATCACGCTTCTAGGTGGTTATGTAAGGGGAAGGTTATCACTTTCCACAGGCAGAACTGTTTCTGCCCTTTGGCTGCCTGAAGAATGCAATCGAGTTCAACCAAAGTCAAGTGCCAGGAAATTTCAGAACTTTCTCACATTCCATATTGCATTGTCTACAAAGGTCTTTGAAAATTTCCCTGCTCCGATATTCAGAGGAGATACCAAATTGAAGAATGAATCAGAACAGAACCAACTACAATAGGGGAAAAAGAAGAAATCAAGCAAGCAAGAAGAAATCTAGCAAGAAAGCAAGAGAAGAGAAAGGAAAAAAAAGAAAAAGGAAGAGGAGAAGGAAGGAAGGAAGGGAAAGAAAGAGCGAGTAGGATTTCTCATGTGGAGGTGCTTGTAGCAAATAATGTGGAATAAGGAGAATAGTTATGTTTTGATAGAATCGCTACGTTGAAGTTCTTTAAAATATGAGCTGTAGATTCAGAATTTTGTAATGCTGTGGATGGAGCCCTCTTCTGGAGAAATTTTTCAACAGGTATTACAATAAGATCAAAACGCACAGAGATATACACACTCAGACATGCACATAGAAACACTGTCGACCACTCAGATGGTATGACTGTCGTGCAGGTGTGAATTAAATCCATAGTCTGTCCTTTTCCTTACCTTACACTAAATATAAATTAACTAGACTCCCCAGGCAGCTGTCTTAACTTTAACAGCTAGCTATGCTTCAACCTAAACATTGAACTTCAGATTGAGGCTCAATTTACACATCTAAGTGCTGATACTTTTAGATAATGCAGACATAGGGTACGTTGGTTTGTTGGGCAATTTCACTATAACACATATAGGAAACTTCTGGAAGGGAACAGATTTTACTTAATGGAAAACCCAAGGGCTAAAGATAGAAAAGGGGAGAAGGAAGGAATGCAGAGTAGAAGAGATTAGCTAAGATGACTGTTGGGGTTTTTACTATAGACTGTGGAATTTCACAAACTCCAGATTACCTACTCAACTTTGCAGTTTATTAAACCTGTTTTGGGACTTGCTAAAAAAGAATATTCAGGCAGGTGAACTGTATCACTGCCTCCTTTCACTACGTCTTCCATTCCGTTTCACTAGTACTCTGAAAATCTTACAGGCTGTCATGAGTTGACCCTAGGTACAGGGGGCAGCACTCTCTTCAACCCTGCATCTCTTTCCTTATCCAAAAGACTCTGCAGATAAACACTGTTCTTAAAACACAACACACAAATTTGCAGGAGTGCTACAAGGCACTGACTCTCATTTAAAATGCCGAAAAGAAAGATTCCAACTCCAAGGGAGAACTCCTCACTTTATAATGAAATCTCAGAATTCCATGGAACATTTTTAGTCACTCCCAAGTGACTGCCCTCCAAACCTGAACTACTCCCTAAATTCCTAATTCTTGGGGGATTACTCACTCGTTGTTAGAACTTTTGGTTAGCTGTAAGTACTACCCAAATAGGGAGGGGAATCATATTTACCATGGAATTTCTAGCTCATTTCTTTCTTGATTTGTTTCACACTCATTACTTATCGTAGCCAAATTCCAGAGGCCACTTCTGGGACAGACTTTCCCAAAACACCCCAGGGGATAGGAGAGGTGACTGTTCAACTGTGCCAGCTTCCAGTCATTGTTGCTTAGAATTCCTCGCCTCCTACCAAAATGCCTAAAACAGCAACCAAGCCAATAAGCTTACAGAGATTGATGGCTTCCAAAGTCGGACCCAGTGCATTACAGCTGCAGTGGAAAAAAACATACAGGCTTGCCTGAACACCACCAGGGCTGAGTGACTAATTTGCTTTATTACATTGTTTTTCCCTTTCTTCTGTTTTCTCTCTGCCCCAGGAAAGTTTTGTTTTTGCTTGTCAACTCAAAGGCTCCAAGATGTTCCCCACTTTTTTCTATGGCACACAGAGGTCTGCCCTTGAACTTCTTGCTGGTTAACTGGATTGCATCAAAATGATTTTTCTGGGAGGTACTATTGCTACCAGGATATCAATTACTATCCTAATGTGGACTTTTGCTCTGATATGCATAACAATTGAAATTAGAAATAAGCCTCCTAGGGCAATCATTTCAATTCACAGCAAAATCTCTGCTTCTTTCTTCTAAATAAATAGAGTGAGTCTTCAGAACCCACATGTGCCAGCCCGGCCCTGGGTGGGAGACATACCAGTTCATTTGCAAAAAGAACCATGTGGAGAGCCCCTAGTGCATCAAGATCGATCTTGGGGCCCTGTCACGTGGTCTTTCTTGCTCTAAAGGAGGCATAACTTTGGGCAAGCCCTGGAATCTGAACTGAAAAACCTACCAAGAGAGAAAAAGGACTGTGGAGTCCTGTGCAAGGCAATGGGAGGTGCTCTCAAACACCGATGTTCCTAGGGCAGCATGCATTGCATAGGATATCCTGTTGAATGCAATCCTGTCCCCACAGCAGTCCTAGGAAGGCAGCAGATTATTTTACAGTGGAGAACTTGGAAGCTCAAAGAGGTTAAACAACTTGCCCCGGGGGGTACCACTAGCAGATGGCAGGAAGGATCTGAATCCTTTTTGTCTGAGGCATGCTCCAAACTGCTTTGCTAAATTGGGATATATGCACACATATACAGCCTTAGGGGTCGTTCCAGTACAGGACGTCTGGAAAACTGGTTTACAGCCAGGCTTGGGATTCCATGGCAAGACTCCGGGCTCTAAGGACCCCAAGATAATCAACCAGCAATGCCTGGTAGAAAAGGAGCTATAACTGGGCAGCCCTCAATGGGGACTGTACATACAAGGAATAAAGAAGTCAGGAGCATGGGAGCAGGCTCAGCAGCCCAGCCAGGCACTTTAATCTCCTCCCCCATCACTCATCACTACATTTCTGAGACGTTGGCCCATTTTCAAAGTCTAACCCCAACATTGCTCTAGCAGTGGTCTCACGTTAGAAGGCTGCACCAATCTCCCCGTCCCAGACAGTCACCACCTAGGACCCCAACTCCCTTCCCCTCCCTCTCACCCAGGAACTCACACAGGAGCCTCTATCCCTGGCCCGGAACTCAACACTAGCACCCCGAGGCACTCCCTGTCTCTTTCCCTCCTCTCTGCCTGCCCCTGCCCTGCCCTGGCTCCTATCCACCCACTTGCAGGCTGCCAGCTCACTCCAAGTCCCAAAGCCTGCCTGGGAGGCGATGGGGGACTGGGTCGGGGTGCTCTCCGAAACCGCAGGCCCCGGAGCAGTGCTGGGCGTGCCGCGCAGCCGCCAGCACCCCAGGCCCTGCTTCAGAGCCCTGCTTTCCTGCGCTCAAACTTCCCCAGATCTCCGAGACGCAGCGGAGATTGCAGGCGGACCGCGACTTCCTCGCCCCCTCTCCGGGTTGGCGGGCCCTTCCCTCGCGCCGCAGCTCTCCGAGGGTTAACAGGCAGCTGCAGCCCGGGTGGGCAAGGCTTGAACTTTTCTCCGCGCTCCGCTCCCGCCCAGGGAAGGCAGCAGAGGCGGCAGCCGGGATCTGGCCGGAGCTCCAGCTGGCTGGACAATAGGGGTGCGGGGGGCTGGGGCCTGCGCCCTGGAGGGGGACGCGCTCCGGCCCTTTCGAGTCCCGGGTCTGGGAGCAAAAGGACCCCGATGCAGGCGCGGCTAGCGCCGGCGCCTTTGAGCGACAGCAGCAGCCGGGCTGCGGCTCTCTGCTGCCCCGAGGCGTCTTCCAGCTCGCGGCCCGGCTGTGCCAGGGGGCCCGGGCCACCCGGGAAGTCGGCGGTGCCTGCTCGGCCTCTCAAGCCCCGCAGCCCCGCAGCCCCGCAGCCCGCAATTCGGACCCAAGCAGCGCTTCCGCCGCTGGGCGTTGGGCTGGGGAAAACCGCGGCTCGCTGGAGTCGCCTCCAACTGAGTCTCTCTCCAATGCACCGAGCCTCCGGAGGAGGGAACCAAAGTTACCCCACTTGATGTGGGCGAGAATGTCGCCCCTGCTAGCAAAAAAGGTCTGGGAGCTCTCTCCTCCCGTGAACGTACACACACACACACACACACACACACACACACACACACGCCGTAGTGAGAGCCGGTGGGGGCGGAAGGGGGGTGCCCAGGATCTCTGGGTTCAGAATGACCTCCCTTCCGAGCCCCGATCTGTCTTTGCAGCGGCGACCGGAGGCCCCGACCCCCCGAAAGCCCCCTCACCCTGCCTGTGCCCGGCGATCCGAATGCAGAAACGGGGCGCGCAGCGCGCCCGGCAGCCCCTCTTCCCTACCTGGGACAGGAGGACGCACAGAACGAGCGGAGTTCTCGGCTGCATTTTGTCCGACTAGAAGCGCCCGGCGGCGTTTTCATTCATGCACGCGGCTGCACTGAGCATATTTTCCGTGGGAGCCAGGCTTTGAGGAGAGGCTCTGCCTCGCCAGCCAGCCAACTTCCCAAATAGATCAGCAGCAGCATCACGAAAGCATTGGGTAGAGGCTGATGACCAGGACCAATGGCTTTACAAGACGGATTCCTTCATAACGCTCCCTCGTTTTGCATGGCAGATACGGGGTGAACACCTCGCGAGGAGCAAGCCCCGCGGAGGTGGCAGCCCGTTTGCTTCTTTGGACTGTTGGGGCCCAGCCTCACAAATCACGCTGGGCAATGCCAGCGGATTCCACTTTTCCAGAGAATGGAATTGCACTGGGGACTGGCGGCCACTTCCAGCCTAGTGCAAAAAGATTCTCTTTATTAAAATGTTAATAAGATCCACTTTATTTCCAATAAATCAAATAAAATGACCCCAGCAGTTCCAGCCCTTTCTACGCCTGGCAAGCCTTAGCAGTGGATTTTTTTTTTCTTTTTTTCCTTTTCTTCTCCCACCATTGTGGCTCAAGTCATAATGGTGTTTGGTGTTTTCCTGCCATGTCACAAATCACAAAGGGGACAGATCAATTCTAGCTTGCAGAAAAAATTTCATCAAGGGGCAATAGATTTTATTAACCGCTCAGGTGAGCATCTGACTAGCCACCTACTCCACAAATGTGCATCTGGCACCAAAGCTGGGATCTGGATTGGAGGAAACTTCTTTTTTCTATGTGGATGTTACCTTTCAGAAGCTCTGAACTACCCCCAGGTACTCAGAACAGCAGTAGTCACTGCTTAAGGGATTTTATACATGGGGTAGTATGAGGATAAGAGGGACATCTAGGTCTGCCTTCCCTGGTAGGAATCTAAGAATATACAGAGAAGACCTTACTTTATCATTTCCATGCAGCCTTCCCTTAAAAAGAATTTAAGGTGTTTTACAATAAAGGGCATTTGTGCAATAGAATTTATGAACCAAAATAGAAAATCTGGGCCAGAAGGAAAAGTTCAGCAAACCAAAATGACAAACCTGAATTCTAATGTATTTGCTCTGATTTGGATTTGAGCTCCCTGATAGCCAAAGCAATAAGAGAAGCGTAAGTTACATAGTTTTGTTGTGGAAACATGTATACAATGTCTTTCAGCATCATTTTCCATGGGGCTGCATACTGGAATAAATGCCTTATGTAACATGTAATACAGCAGGACACTGAGTGATGGACCATGCCAAGATCCAGTGGACTGGGATGTATTTCCAGCATCTGGCACAGGGCCTGGAACATGGAGACAGAAACTAGTGTGTGTTAAAGGAAGAGATGGCTAGACTTCATCAAGATGCAGCAGAAGGTGGGGAGGCACAAGGAGTCTAGAGCCACATTGTCTAGGCACAGCCCCCAAATCTGCCACTTACTTGTAAGTTACTCAAACTCTCTATCTCCATTTGTTCACAGGTGAAATCAAAGTACAAATTGTTCAGAACTCATAAGGTTGTGGTAAGGATTAAGTGACGACACACCCGCTGCATAAATATAAAGTGATGTGCTTTTTAAGATCCTTCATTGGTTGCTATTTGGTCACAAGGTCATCTCCTGTGGTCCCAAGGTCATTGATAAAGATATAGTAACATCTGAGGCTTGGCTGCTATAGCCAGCACTGGCCCAACAGATGGCAATGTTGGCAAAACAACCCCCAGATGAAACTGGGAAAGGTGAATCTTGCTACTTCACCCACTCATTCCCTTGCCTAAAGAGGACCATTCATCCCTAAGCCTCTGACCAATATGGTCTGACAGATGATGTCACAGATCATGACACTTTGGAACCCACGTGTGGAGATCTATCCTCACATTTCCCACAGGTGGGAGTAAACCAGAGAACTCTAGAGTCAAACAGGCTTCAAATCAAGACATCCTGAAATATCCAGACTTTTCTCCATTCCAGGGAAAGCGCCATCTTGTCATTCAGGGACAGAAGAACTGAGCCCATGGCTTAGCGACACAGTGATAGGGAAAGAGAGCAGAGGACAGCTTGGGAGGTGATAAAACACAATGAGGAGCTAGACTGCAGAAGATGGGGATCTAGCTAGCTTTCTATCTGCAGCAGCTCAGTTAAGAGAAGCAGTCCCTCAGAGAAGGGAACGTCCAAGGCTGCCTTCTAAGGACAATTTCACAGTTCTGCTGGCCTTCTGTGGTCTCCCCATTCCCTTGTCCTTAGTGCTGCTCACCAAATATTTCCAATTTTCCCCCTTTTGGGATCATGGTAGGACTGCACTCGCTGGCCCCCTTGTTGCTGGGGTGGGGCAGTGTGAGTACATCTAGCCCATGAGCCATGTGAAAAGTGTCACGTCCCTTCAACGCCAGAACATTTAATTTCCAGTGTCAGAATGATTGGTTTCCCTGGATGTGCTTTTTGCCCCAGTACTTACCCAACGAGGGGAAAAATCTTGGGTGAGACGGCTTGGTTTGGCCAAGGACAATTCTCTGGTTTGTCCTCAAATTCATCAACCGTATATAAAAGGAGGCTACTGGCAGTATGACTAATAATGAGAGGTTGCGAAGCCCAGGCCAGGAAAGACCTCGTGACTCTGATGTTACCAATAAAGATGGATGTCATCTGGTCAAAATCCTGCTGACTCTAGCCCCTCCCAAGTCCCGCTTAGGCATTTGCTAAGGTCCTGGGCTTTTGTCCTGGGCTGTTCTACTGGCAGGCAGAGTGGTTCCAGTAACCCTCCCCTGATTCCAGGTGGGTGTGCTCAACAAGCCAGTCTTCATTCCTTCCTTGCCTCAGTCGCTACAGATTGGCTTTTCAGGAATGAGAGGAGTTGATTTCTGGAGTCTTCTTAAGCATTGAGGCTCACTTCTGTAATCCCATGAGGTTCCAAACACACTGAGCCTACTATGGCGGAAAAAGATTTGTCAGAAAGATAAGACCTGAATTGAGATCTTCAGATTCTACTTATACGAAGAAAGTCTCTTTCGTATCCCAAGAGTCAGTTTGTCATCAATAAGATGGAAATCATAACATAATAGCACTCCCAGGACTGTTGTAAATACTGACGTTTCTCTTCCCATCTATCAATCTATTCCTCTCAACTTTCAGAAAACCTGCATTTTACCAAAGAATGAGACAATGTATTTTGTCCAATGAAGATGGAAGAAAAAATTATTTCATTTTAATGATAAGAGGCTTCTGAAGAAGAAATCCATTCTTGTTTGTTTTGCTTTGCTTTTTATTTATTGCCTATTAGGGCTATTTTGGCTGATGAATTGATTGATGTGGCAAATAAATACTAAAGTTGATCCCTACGTATCCTCACTCCACTGCCCACCTGTATCATCTACCAACCAAGCCCCAGATGCTGCAGCATCTGTGGGCTCCTCGAGAAGCTGTGTCTGCCTTTAGACACATTCGAGGTTCATACCCCTTTTCCAGAGGCATCAGCCTAGCTTTGGCACTGAGGGAATAATCCAACAGCCAGCAGCTGCCTCCTGTGCGTGCCAAGGGTTGAGCTTGTTTCCTGTCCTTGGCTGATGCTGATGAAGACATTCCAGAGTGGGTGGTTGTGACTGCATGAGTGTGTGCATGTTCCCATGTGTATGTGTACATGCACGTGGGTGCATGTGTGTAGGGGGAGGGGGTGACCAGCATACAGTCTAGCAGAGACAATATATTCAAATTCTGTTACGCTTTCAATGTGTTTTCAATATGATGAAGCATTTGTATAGAGCAGCGTTAATCTAGCGAGGAGCCCTTTTGCAACAACACAGCACTTAGGCGCACCTGGGGACCTGGATAACAGGGATCCATGTGCATGCAGGGAAGCCCATATCATACAGCGCTGCAACATACCTTAATGCTAATGGCTCATTCCCTACAATGGGAATGCCTGCTAAAAATAACCAAGATTATGACAATACACCATCCTATAAGTCTCCCTGGCTACCAAAATGCTGACCAAAAGTAGCATTCCTGATCACTCTTAAGCCACAAACATTGCTTTGCGTTTCTTCGCAGCCCTCTATGTTACTTGACCTTCTGCTACACAATGTTGCTTGCATTATCATCTCAATCCTTCACTCCAACCTGCATCTGTGCCCTTTGCCCTTGGCTTTAGGTTTAGCCATGCAACTTCTGTGACTGATGAAATGAAGCAGAAGGGATGGGGTGCCAGTTATAAGCCCAGGTCCTAAGAAACCCTCTGTGGTTTAGCTTGCTCTCGCAAGCGCTGCTACTGATACCTCAAAAAGAGCATTTGTGGGCTATCCCGCTGGTCCTAGGAAGAAAGATGAGCACTTCATGGACCCACAGATGTTTGAACAAGCCCAGCGGAATCTGCCCAGCTCAGCTGATCAGCAGGTATTTGACCTAAAAATAAACAATTGCTTTAAATTTGAGGTGGTTTGTTTTGTAGCAATAACTAATGAGTGATTACATCTGTTGGCTTGTTGTCTGTCTCTTCCTCTGGAATATAAGTTCATTTCTGTATATTTTGCTGCTCAGTGCTGAGCGTCCGGAGCATGGCAGGTGCTTAGAAGATTTGCTGTGAGGGGGTGAATTAAGTGGCTTTTGTGTTGCAAAATGTGTGATGCTGAGAGGCTCATCACATGTAGCTCCCTATGATGCAAGGTCTTCTCACAATAGTCTAGACCAGAACTAGACGCATTGAAGAACACGTGTAAGCACGTCAGTGTCTAAAGATCTTTTGTGGAGGAGACATAGGGTGTGACATCCTTCTAAATTTCCTCGATGTAGGCACAGCCCACACATCTAAGAATAAGAGAAAATATACTCCTTCACCTTTTTAGGCTCTAACCTCATACAGCATCCTCTTGAATATGTTTAATACAAGCATGACCTCCATACTCGCAAAGGAGATGAAACCAGGAGTGACTTTTAGGCCATCTCAGTTTTTGGCCCAGTTATCTTTAGGACTTCAGTCCCTCATGAGCAGCAAAACTGGACATTCAGACACCAATTTTTATCTTGTGAATCAGAAGCAGTTAAAACCCCCCTCTAGGTGTCTCCCTTACCCAAAATTAGTGGCTGGGGTTATTTTTACACAGAGAATCATCTCAGAGCCAGTTCAGAAAGGCGATGTGTTTACAGGATGGACCGAGACCAGCAGCATAAGCATCACCTGGGAACTTGTGAGCAATGAAAATTCCCAGGTGGGTCAGGCCCCTAGATCTACTGGTTTGGAAATTCTGGAGTGGAGTCTAGCATTCTGTGTTTTACAAGCCCTTGGAATATATACTTTGAAAACCAGTGCTCCAGAGAGTTCTCCACTACTCATTCACAAATATTTATTTATTTCTTCAAAAAGTATCTCAAAGTGCCTATTCTGTATTAGCCCCTGAGTTAAGCAACAAGGAAATAAATTATAAGGCATGGTGTGTGTGCTTAAGAAAATGTGACTAATTGATCTCGAACTTCTAACCTCAGGTGATCTGCCCACCTCAGCCTCCCAAAGTGCTGGCATTATAGGCATGAGCCACCACGCCTGGCTGAAAATGTGACTAACTGGGAGAAATTCTGTCATCATGTGCTACAGGGGATGCCGAAACAGTGAAGGTCACCAGAGCCATGGAGGATCAAGAAGTGTTTAAGAAGAGGCGAGGGTGCCAGGTGCAGTGGCTCACACCTGTAATCCCAATATGTTGGGAGGCTGAGGCGGGTGGATCACTTGAGTCCAGAAGTTCAGGACCAGCCTGGGCAACATGGTAAAACCCCTATCTCTACAAAAAATATGAAACCTGGCTGTGAGTGGTGGTGCATGCCTGTCATCCCAGCTATTCAGGAGGCTGAGGTGGGAGGATCACCTGAGTCTGGGAGGTAGAGGCTGCAGTGAGCCAAGATTGTGCCACTGCACTCCAGCCTGGGTGACAGAGTGAGACCCTGTCTGAAGGACAAAAAAAAAAAAAAAGTAAGAGACAAGGGATTCGCTGCTGGTTTCCATTATGTGTCAGAAACCATCATGGGTCTCCACTTGGCAGATGTTGTATTTTTCATATCCATTGATGAGAAAAGAAATAACTGCAAAAGAAAGTTCCTAATTCAACCCTTCCTTCCTGCAGAATTTGAAGTTTATTCTTCACAGTCTCATCTAGGTAAAGGTCTAAAATGACAGTGTCTATCTTTGTGTCCAGGGGTATTATTTATTCACTTGATAAGCAATGCTTACTGTTTATTTAGATGAGATTTCTTACAATGACCTCAGGGTCCTCAAGTCCCAATCTGCCCCTCAAGTTAGGAATCACTGAGCTAGAACAAAGGGAAAGTGAAGGAAGAAAGACATTTGTGGAAGTGGCTGGTGACCCGAGGGCTGGCAGAAGACAAGGCTGGGCAGTTAAGGGGTTCAGATGAGAACCAGCTTAAACATCAACCTTGGGAGACTCAACTTTATCCTACAGGCAAGAGGGAATCATTTAAGCTGCCTAAACGGAGATTTCATATCTAATTTACAGTGTAGTTAGATCATTACAGCCACATTGGAAGATGGATTGAATTGAGGGCCAGAATCGAGGAAGAGAGACTTCTTAGCAGATGACTGCACGCAACATATAGAAGGCAAAGAGAGCAAGAACTCTTTTTATCAGGTTCCAAAGTAGTGAGTGGTACAAGAATATGACATGGACATCTCTCCCGCTGCCACACAGTGTCTGGCACATAACATGGGCCGATGCAATAGCAGATGAATCAAAACATACTTATAAATATGGTAGATTTGCTTTGAGCCCTCTTTTTATTTTTGAGATGGAGTTTTGCTCTTGTCGCCCAGGCTGGAGTGCAATGGTGCGATCTCGGCTCACTGAAACCTCTGCCTCCCAGGTTCAAGAGATTCTCCTGCCTCAGCCTTCTGAGTAGCTGGGATTACAGGCATGCACCACCATGTCCGGCTAATTTTTCATGTATTTTTAGTAAAGATGGGGTTTCTCTATGTTGGTCAAGCTGGTCTAGAACTCCCAACCTCAGGTGATCCACCTGCCTCAGCCTCCCAAAGTGGTGGGATTACAGGTATGAGCCATTGTGCCCAGCCAGAGCCCTAATTCTTCACCTCCACCTGGATCTAATTCTTGCTTCATCAAAGGTGGAATGAATATGCTCCACTTTGACTTTGGGCTTGTCCATTTGGTTTGCAGTGGTGAATAGAATAAGGGGGAGGTGGCAGTGTGCACTTCTAAGCCTAGGTCTTAAGGGCCCTTTGTACTCTCATGCCACTGTCACTTCCATGAAAGGAACGCTCCCTGGATACCCAGCTGGTCCAAGAAGAGAAACATGTGAAGCTGAGACAATCCATCCCATCTCAGCTCTGCAGCGAGAAGCAGATTGGCCCAGCCCAGATCAGATTTGCCGGCTCCTAGCTAATCCAGTGGAAGGAATCTTTACTGTCATATGACACAGAGATTAGTGTGATTATTTGTTTTATCCAGAAACAGCTGACTTATACCTTAATGAACCCCCTTCTTGGGACTATGTATAGCTAGGGAATGGGCAAAAAGCTGAATACTTAAATCTAGCATAGCTATTTACATGGGTATGGCCAACATTTAATGTCTATCACTAATCCAATTCCATAATTCCTTGACTCGCCACCCTCTCCTTCCATCCATCTAATCCAAGCTGACTGTCCCCTTGCAAATCCCATTTCCTTCTTCAACATTTACTGCAAAGCTACGGAATCTCTCTGGTTGTTTTTCTTATCCCAACATAACTGTAAGGCCAGCACTTTACAATTACTTGAGAAAATGTATTTACAATACAATGCAGATTGGTGAATGTTTGCATTGGATAAATTTATTTACAATGTAATCCAAATCTGCCAATTCCTCTAGTTGATAAAATTGTGCTGCTCCTATAAAATGCAACCCATCCAGTTAATGGTTTCTATGGTCTTTTATGAATAGACCAAGGTCAGGGACACCATAATGAGTTAGGGAAAGTTAGTCGGTGGAGGCAAGTTAAGCACAGAAAACAGCAATTTAATGATTCTGAATGTGTGACAGCTGTCAAAATTTAACCAAATGAGAGCCAGAAAAGGCAAATCTTAAGACTCTCTTGTTTTTTAATCTGAGCTTCTGTGGATTTGAAATGACTGGTGTGCAATTTCCATTAGGTCAGGGATGATGTCTGTCCCTCTCTCTCAGATATTCATTGCCTGCACATTGCCTGGCACCGAGCAGATATTTAATAGACAGGAGTGGGATGCATCAGTAAGAGAGTACAGGTGCATCACAGAGTTCCTCCTTAGCTCTGCAAGTCTGCTGTTTCTTTTTCTTTCTTTCTTTTTTTTTTTTTTGAGACGGAGTTTCGCCCTTGTTACCCAGGCTGGAGTGCAATGGCGCGATCTCAGCTCACCGCAACCTCTGCCTCCTGGGTTCAGGCAATTCTCCTGCCTCAGCCTCCTGAGTAGCTGGGATTACAGACACGTGCCACCATGCCCAGCTACTTTTTTGTATTTTTTAGTAGAGACAGGGTTTCACCATGTTGACCAGGATGGTCTCGATCTCTTGACCTCGTGATCCACCTGCCTCGGCCTCCCAAAGTGCTGGGATTACAGGCTTGAGCCACCGCGCCCAGCCCAAGTCTACTGTTTCTGATACTTATATTTACTGCAGAAAAACAAAATATCCAACAGTACATCTCTTATACTTCAGCATCCATCTCCCAGAGCAGTGGTTCTCCAAGTGCAGTCCTATTATGCATTCCCATTCAGTCCCAGTGTTCCAAATGGAAATGGAAATTGTCTATGCTGGTCCTGTTTCCAATGCATAAAAGTTGAAAGTGAGTATGTTGACTCATTAAATTCTTTCTTAGTGTATGATAGAAAACGGAAGCTCACCCCAGCCCACGAGAGCTTACACAGCTCTCTCCTGCCTCTCTGTCCAGATTAATTCCATTTCCACTTCCCCCTTGCTCACTGCACTCTGCTCTTCTCTTGGCTCTTAAATCTGTTGAGCTCTTCCCCATCCCTGTGCACATTCCAGTCACTCCATCTGGAATATTCTTTTTTTTCCCCCACTTGTAGGTCATTTTCATCCTCCCAGAATTTGTTTTGATGTCTCCTCTTCAGAAGAGGCACTGACCCTCTCCAGTTATCCTCCATTGGCTCATGTCCTGGTTGTTTCCTTCATGGCACTTCCTATCATTTGTCACCATTTTATTTATTATTAGCTGTTTATGTGTGTTTCCCTTACTAGAATATAAAATCCATGAAGGCAACTAAATGTCTCTTAATTTATTATTGGACTCTAGTACTTAGAACCATACGTGCTTCATAAGAAATAAACAAACAGGTGATCTTACAGCCAATGAGAGTGGATGGGCCAGTGACTCTTTAAACACATTAATCTGATCAGGAATATCAAGCGGTCCAGCGCTTGATGATGGCAGGACACTGCCAAGGAACCACTTTGCAAAAATATAGCCCGGAGTAAGCATGCACATTTAGAAAGCTCATGTTATATACACCATAAGACCACGGGCCCAGGGGTACTGCAGGCAAGCCAGATAGATCGCAACCTATTCTCTTTGCCAAGACGAAACTCCTGTGGGCCTTGGGACATGCCCTAGGTAGACTGAGGATGCCATTGTCCCGAGATGAATCTGGAGAGACTGAGATGAACCAGAGCACACCTGAGCAAGACATGGCAGAATATTTTCAACACTATTTTCTCTTACTTGACAGGTCAGGAATTCATCTAAAGCCTTTTCAGAGTGCCAGGTTCTTGTTCGTGTGATGAATCTATTAATTCATGTTGTGTCCCCGGGAGACTCTGACGATCAGAGAGCATCAGGAGAGAAGACAAAGAATTCTCGTTGCTCGTCATGGAGCCTCTGGGTGAAGAGACAGGTCTCAGCATACTCCCACAAGATGCCTACAGCCCAGTTATTACTCTTTGGGGGTTAAATGGTTATTTATTCTAGAACTTATTTTAGTGCTCTTGGCTAACATTGCCTTGGATGCCCAATAATAGTTCCTCTCTTAACAAAGAATGTAGACAATGACAACACTCTCTTCATTCCTTCATTAATTCATTCAGCAACCGTTTTGATAAGAAGCAGCAAGATATAATTTAAAACGAAGAAGAAGAAGAAGAAGGACATTTCTGGAATCAAGCTAAGTTATTGGTTTGTAGGTTGCCAGTCTCCCCAAACTCCTCAGCCTGATTTCCGTACTGTTGCCAGGGCAATTTTTAATTTAACCAATAAATATCAAATGTCTACTACGATCCACGCATTATTTTACTCAGCAGTTAATAACAGCAATTTGTCCACAGTCTTTGTGGTATCTATGTACAACCTTCGGTGGCCTCTCATTGCTCTTAGGTTAAAGTCCAAATCCCTAACTTGGCATTCAATTCCATGCATAAAGATCCTATACAGCTGTTTTTCTATGTTAATCTCCCACAACAAAGCTCAGGTACCAGCCATAGAGAACATCTCCCATCGCCCCCACCTCTTGGGAGGCTACTACATTTTCCTCAGGCTCTTCACACGTTGCTTCCTTGGAATTACCTGTATCACCTTTCTCCTGTGCAGGCCTAGGTCCAGTGTGTGGGCCACAGCTCATCATCAAGGACTACACCCAGGGCCACCTCCTCCAGGAAGTTGCCCCTGATCTACCCAGGCTGGGTTAAATGCACTTAGAACATGTTATTGTTCATTTACTGGAGTCCTCCACCGCACCAAGAGCTGCCTGAGGTAAAGAACCAAGCCCGATTCTTAGCTCCATCCTCAACAAGCCCAGTAGCAAGCACACGCACGTCTTCAAAATAGCATCTATGCGTTAATAAAGGCACACATGAAGAGTAATCACGAGAGCTGTGACATTTATTAAGTGTGAGGCACTTTTCCAAGTGCTTTACACTCATGCTTTTCTCATTGAATCATTAGCAGCCGCATATGAAATATGATTATCTCCTTTTGCTGATAACCAGGGATCTGCAAACCCGCCCTGGGTGAAGGAACCTATGGCACAGAGAGGCAAGCACTGACCTGGGAGTCAGAGCGCCTGGATCCTGAGCCGGTCTCTGAGGCTTATTTTTGCTACAGTGAAAACAGATCAGTGTTCCTAAAGACTTGTTTGCTTTCTTGCTAATAAGCACAGCCTTTGGAGTCCAACAGCCTAGGTTTACATTCTACTCTATCACTTACCAGAGCCAGACTTGGGTGGGTTACTTAACTCATTACTGTTGAGCACTTGCCATCTGCCAAGTACTGTGTGCCACATGGTGGGAGTAACTACAGAAATAATAACGAACATTAATTGAGAATTAATTGAGTTGATTATTTCATCTTAAAATTTACTATCATATTACTTTCATTATTTATGTAAAATATCGTATTTTATTATTTATTATCATTGTTACAACTAACAGCTCACAGTCATTGGTAATGTGGCAGCCACTGTTTTAAGCACTTTTTATATGTCAGATTGTTTACCACTTGTGAAAATATTAAGAGGCCAGTTCTATCACTATTCTCACTTTAAAATGAGTAAACTGAGGCATATAGCTAGCTAGTGGAAAAGGGGCTTGAATGCAGAACTCCCGGCTCTAGAACACAAACCCCTGACCAGCTTGCCATACTGCCTCTCTTCATACGCCAATAGAAAGGTAAACAGGCCATGCCTCTAGCTTTGTAGACCTGCTAACTCCTCTCCGAGTCTCAGATGCCCCTTCCATAAAACAGGCTGGTGACTGTTTCTATATCGTAGATCGTTACACGAATTACACGGCTTGTTCCATAAAACACATATTAGTCTGTATTATGAGAGGGTTGAATTGGCTATTCTACAGATCCCTTTCAATCCTTCTGTTCTATGGAATCAGTCAGGACTCAAGGGCCTGTGTTACCCAGCAATGTCAGAAGTTCGTATCTTAGGAGAAGAGAATAAGAGAATGGTCACCAAGGATTTGGAATCAGCCTCTGGGTTGCAAAACTGGACACCTGCACAGTTTATGGGAATGTTCACGGGACCGGAACTTTCCAAGTATTTCAAGCACTGCCAATTTTGTGGAATCTAAGGTAGGGTGTATACAAACAGTGGTAAACTGTCACAAGACAGTAAAATTCTAGCTGATTCCAGGGAGCCATTACCAGGGAGTTACAGGCCATGGATTGGAAAATCCAGGTTGTCTAGTCTTAGTGAGATCCCTCATCTCTAATCATATCGATCATTGGTTCTGCACCATGGTCAAAAAGGCATGGTAAGCACTCATGTGTCATGAAAGAGGGGATATACCACACAAAGCAATGATGTCACTAGCAGGTAACTTGACTGGGTATTTTTTTGTTTTTAGACAGAGTCTCTCTGTGTCTACCAGGCTGGAATGCAGTGGAGCTATCTTGGCTCACTGCAACATTCACCTCCCGGGTTCAAGCAATTCTCAGCCTCAGCCTCCTGAGTAGATGGGATTACAGGTGCCCACCACCATGCCTGGCTAGTTTTTGTATTTTTAGTAGAGACAGGGTTTCACCATCTTGGCCAGGCTGGTCATGAACTCCTGACCTCGTGATCCACCCACCTCAGACTCTCAAAGTGCTGGGTTACAGGCATAAGACACCATGGCCGGCTGACTGGGCACTTTCTTTGTGCTAGGCAGGGGCCAGGTATCATGCTCTTCCCTCCTCAAAATGCAGGTGCTACTATTTTTTTTCTTTTTTTCAGACAGAGTCTTGCTCTGTCACCCAGGCTGGAGTGCAGTGGCGTAATCACGGCTCACTGTAGTCTCAACCTCTTGGGCTTGAACAATCCTCCCATCTCCACTTTCTGAGTACCTGGGACAATAAGTACATGCCACCACGCCCAGCTAATTTTTGTATTTCTTGTACACATAGGGTCTCCTTATGTTACCCAGGCTGGTCCCTTGGGCTCAAGTGATCCTCCTGCCTCAGCCTCCCAAAGTGCTGGGATTACAAGAATGAGCCACCATGCCCCACCTACAATTAATACTATCATGCTACACTGTCACTATGCCCATGATATCTGAAAGACTGGGCAGGCAGCTCACTATCACAGAGTTGATCAAGAACACAAAGTATATGGAATAGTAACGCACACATTCTTTTATGTTTTAATCCATTCAAACAAACCTTAAAAAATATTGACTGGGTGCAAGCACTGTTCCAGGAAATAGAACGGGGAATACAGTAGTTAACCAAACAAACAAATATCCCAGACGGCAAGTTTTCTGGTAAAACACGGGCAGGAAAAAAGAGCGAAGAACAGTTAGATTTCTACAATTGCTAACGCTTACTCTGCAGTGGGCATAATTCTAAGTATTTTGTGTATATCAACTCATTGAATCCTAGCCATCTGACAAGGTCAGTTCTATTATTAGGCTCAGTTCGTACAGAGGAGACAATGAGGCACAGAGAGGTTTGATTCTTCGCCCAAGCTCACACAGCTAACAAGGGGCAGAATCAGGATTTGATCCCAAGCAATCTGGTTCCTGAGATTACACCGTTAGCCAACCACGCTCGGTAGAAGCCCAGGAACAGGATGACTTAGCTGGCTTTTATCCAGACCCCAGGGTCTCCTCTTTGGTGGTGCTGGAAGCCCCTTCTCTTGTCTCGGCTCCCTTTTCCCTTCACCTCCCTCTTTCTTCCTCCCAGCCTTCCTGCTTCTTGCAATTCTCTGAGGCTCACGTGTCCTGCCCTCCTTGGAGGCCAGGCCCTGCAGAGCCGCCTGCTCTTAGGTCTTCACCTCCAGAGTGGGACACTTCACAGCAACCAATGTCTTTTTCCCACTACTGACCTCTACCCTAGGTTGGGGTGCTAATCTCAAAGCCTCCTCTCCATCAGAGCTAAAAATGAGAATAAATGAAGGGCATTAGAGAGATAGAGAACCCCATTTTCCACTGTCCCCACTGTTCACATGACATAGCTAAGTGTAGGAAGAACTAAAGGTGCTGAGTTGGGATTTGCATTGAGAACTGTTTGGGCCTAACGCCCTTAACCACTAGACTTTACTGTTAATTTAAAAGAGCAGCTCTGTGCCAGGCAGAAAATAGGTGCTCAGTTAAGTATTGACTTAAAGACTGTAAAGATGGATAAATCAGTGAAGAAAAGACCCACAGAAATGGGCAGGTGTACACAGGCCCAAGAACTGAATAAAACACTAAAGCAGCTTATGAATGGAAGTGTGTCAAGGACCAACACAATCTGGTTGATTCCCAGCTCTGGGAACATTCAGACAAGACCCTTCAAAAGTTTGCAATATTGTCACCTTGCTTCTCAACTGCAGTTTTATAAGCGTCTCTTGCCAGCTTCATTTTTCTTTCACAAACAAGGACAAGTTGCTTTAGAGGACATCATTTGGAAAGGCACCTGTTCAAGCTGGGACCATTCCCTGGGGAAGGAAGAGCGTGCCCTCAGGAGAAGCAGAAATGCAGAGGCAGTGGGAGAGGAGACTGTGCAGCTAATCTCTCACACCATGACTTCGCCAGCTTCTAATTGCCTAATAACAGGGCGCATAATTGGCAGAAAAGATTGCCCTGCCCTTTACACATGTGTCTGCAATTACTTTTCAAACTGGGGCGATAAGTGGCATGATTGGTTTCCTCATGAAGGCTTCCGTGCCTTGGAGACAGGGGGGCTTTCTTCGGAAGCTGTGGTTGGTGCCGTGTATCTCCCACCACCAAGGAATAAATCCCCACTTCCTTGCTGTGGTCTGACCTCATCTCCTACCTCTCTGCCACGCACACTCAGCTTCACAATGGCCTCTGAGCTGAGCCCACATCACTCCTGGCTTGTTCTTGTAGCCACCAGCTCTCTGTCTGCATCTCTCCACGTTTACTTTAGGTCTTGGCTCAAGGGCCACCTCCTCAGAGAAATGCTCCAGGAACATCCTTCTTTAAAACATCCCTCTCTGACTCCCTAACCCACAGTCACAGCTCTCATTTCTCTCTTTAATTCTCTTTCTATCACTTATGCAATATGATGCTCAGTCTTGCCTGTGTCTGTTTGTTTACTGTTTGTTCCTAAGTGGGACTGGAATTCTACGAAGGGATTTTCCCTGCTCATCACTGCATTCCCAGAATCCAGAAGAGAGCCTGCAATGGCATAAACACTCAACAAGTATTAGTCGATGGGTGGTTGCAGGCTCAGTTATACTTGAATGGAGGGTAGATTCACCACTGCAACTTTTCCACATGCCACACAATGGGATGTGTGCTTTCTGAGTACAAGGAAAAGCAATGAAAACTGGCAGCTTGAACCCTGGAGACACCCAGCTTTGGGATTACATCCTAGTTCTGCTGTTTAGAAGCTCTGTGTCTCTGGACTACTCTTTTACCAGCCTAAGTCTCCATTTCATCATCAGTAAATTAGAGGGGGATATAGTAGCTCTCTCCCTTGACTGTTGCCATAATTCAATGAGACAATGCTTCAACAGCACATTAACCCACAGCTGGCATAGACATGATCGTAGCTACTCAATAACAGTAATAGATACTGGTGTTTCTGTTTGTATGGTGAGTGGGGAAAGAGAAGGAGCACATGTGTTAGTTGAGAACCTGCTGCATGGCTGGTATCCCCCTCGGTATTCTTCCTCATAACAATATTTAAATAATTTTTTAAATTTGTACATCCTTAAGTTACATAATTTGATGATTTGATGTAAGTATTCATGGTGAAATAATAATGAAAGTCATGACAATTAACATATCCATCAGCTCACATAGTTACATTGTGTGTGTGTGTGTGTGTGTGTGTGTGTGTGTGTGTATACTGAGAAAAATACATTTGAGATCTCTGCTTTTAGCAAATTTCAAGTATGAAACACAGTATTGTTAGCCACAGTCACCATCCTGTACATTACATCTCCAAAACCTATTTGTCTGGCATAGCTGAAACTCTGTGTGCCTTGGCCAGCATTTCCCTATAGCCCTCTCTCTCCATCATTCCCTGGCACCTACCCTTCTACTCCCTGTTTCTGTGAGTTTGACTATAGTACATTCCACATAGAAGTAAGATTATGCAGTATTTGTCTCTCTTTGTCTGGCTTATTTCACTGAGTACTTCTGGATATTTACCAAAGAAATTAAATTCAGTATCTCAAAGACATATCTGTGTTATTATGTTTACTGCCCCATTATTCAGAATAGCTGAAGAATGAAAACAATCTAAGAGCTTCAACAATGAATGAAATGATAAAGAAAAAATACATATATGCATGCATATATAGTGTGTATATGCCTGTGTGTGTGTGTGTGTGTGTGTGTGTGCAATGGAATATTGAGCCTTACAAACAAAGGACGTGCTGCCATTTGGAACAACAGGGATAGAGCTCACAGCACTCTCCTAAAATAGGCACGGTGATGCCTGGTTTCCAGATGATGAGACAGAGGTACCTCGTTGGCTGGCACAGCGTCGTGCAGTCTCTAAGTGGCAGATCCAGACCTCAGAGTCAGGGTCTCTGTTTTCTCATCAAACCAGGTTGCTCCTCTTGAAAATGAAAATAGATCACAGAAAATAAGCAGTACATGAACACAAGCAGCCCTTGGGCATGAAAAACTTTGTTTGAGACTCAGAGTTTAAATTTTCCCAATTCTTTATCCATGACAGCTCCAATGAAGAAGGATAACCCACACCTTTGGATCAAGTTGCCAGATAAAATACAAGATGCCCAGTTAAATTTGAATGTCAGATAAATAACAGATAATTTCCTAGTATGAAATATGTCACAACTATTAAATACTTATAACTTTCTTTCTTTTTTGCTAAATCAGACAACCTTAAAGCTTTAGATTTCTAAAAGATCACAGACATGGGTGTGGTTATAAGCTGAACAGTGCTCCCAACCAGCATGGGAGGAGACATTTTGGAGTGTCTGCCCAGTTCATGGACCTCCCATCTAATAATGACCCTCCCAACCCAGAGGGGAAGGCCCTGCCACCACTTTATCCTAGACTGCCTGTCTTGGAAGGATCTGAACTGCTCTTGGCCAATCAAATTCTCTGTCTTGAGAATCTGAACCAAGAAATATGGAGAGTGGAAGATGGCAGCTCAGTCAAACTTCCATGGCAAAATCCCATAAATTTCTTAATTCATTTATTTATTTATTTCTTCCTTCCCTTCTTTCTTTCTTTCTTTCTTTCTTTCTTTCTTTCTCATTCTTTCCTTCCTTCCTCCTTTCCTTCCTTCCTCTCCTTCCTTCCTCTCCTTCCTTCCTTCCTTCCTTCCTTCCTTCCTTCCTTCCTTCCTTCCTTCTCTCTCACTTTCTTTCATCCTTTTCTTTCTTCCTTCCTTTGCTTTTTGGGTGGTTTTGTTTAATTGTTTTGCTTTTGCTTGCTGCTTTGTTTTGGTGGGATTTTTGGCTCTTGCACCCGAATCAGTCTTGACTAGGCCGTACCCTTCATTTGTTGATTTGATGTGCCCATGAGTCATAAAAATGACCCATACCTTTGAGTGCCTGGATGAAGACATTACCGCCTTTTCACAATCTTCTAATGTTATTTATTTCTTCAACTAGTTGTATTTTATTTTTAATCAGAAAAAGAAAAAACTATTAAGAGGCCCAGTTTACTGGAAAGGCAACCCTACTTAACCTCCTGAAAATAATAGTACTTCTAAGCGTCATCAGCTTAGATGGGTACCTTTCTTTCTTTCTTTTTTGAGATGGAGTCTTGCTTTGTCACCTGTAGTGGTAATGACAAGATCTCACTTCACTGCAACCTCTGTCCCCTACCCCCGGGTTCAAGTGATTCTCCCACCTCAGCCTCCTGAGTAGCTGGGGATTACAGGTGTGCATCATCATGCCTGGCTAACGTTTTTCTTTTTGTAGAGATGGGGTTTCACCATGTTGCCCAGGCTGGTCTTGAAACTCCTGACCTCAAGTGATCCACCTGCCTCAAGCCTCCCAAAGTGCTGGGATTACAGGCGTGAGTCACCATGCCCAGCCTTGCTGGGCACCTTCATCCAGTCATCCCATATTGTCTGGATGACTCAGACACATGTACATGGATGGAAAAACTTTCCTTCTCCCAGGGAAACTGGAAACCCCACACTAGACTGCCTGTGTACAGAGGGTGTGGAGCCCTCATGGCAAGGACCAGAATCCCTGTGGCCTGACATCTGGGGCCTTATCTTGACTCAGTCAACAGATTTTTTTTTTAATGTCCCAGGAGTAGACAAGCACTACCAGAACCCTGTTACTGCCTGAGTTTCCGAGAATAGGCCTGGAGAATCCCACACTGGAGCAGGGAGTTTCTTATCCCAGTCATAGAGGCTTAACAGTCCCTCTAAAAATATCTGAGCAGCCGTGTTTGAGCAACTGTCAAGCATCCTCACTTGGCCCTGAGCCCTGGCCACCCCGGCTCTGCCCTACTCCTGAGCCTTATGGTCTGGCTTTCACTGGTGGCCTCATGCTGATGGTAATACATGGTCAGCTGAACGTCATCACACATATTCCAAAACTCGAAAATCTCAATTAACGAGAGAGTCAGAGTATTTTACTCTGCTGAAACCAAACCATGACTCTTTACAGATCTTCAGCGCTTTGTGTCCTTGGACAAAGACTATACCCCATTTGGAGATCCCGTACGTTTTACTAACAAATACTGCAACTTCTTTCAAAGATAGATTTTCTGAATACTTTTCTAAAAGCCTGATTGAAATTTGCTAATTTCCGGCAAGGACCACCTTCCTCTCCCCCACTGCACATCACAATGCTTCATCTTTCCTCTCTGAATGTCGTAAGACCCCCTCATCCCCTGACAACCACAGGCCATATTCCCTGGGACTTTGTGGTATTCATAGATTTTGAAGTATGTGACTTGATGTGTTCAGGGGTGCACCAGCTCCAGACCCTGAGTGGTGAACACTTTCTACTTCCTGAGAAGCACTTCTCATAAACTACAATGTTTCCTTCGAGGAAAGAAGAAAGAAGGAAAGGAAAGAAAAGAAAAGAAAAGAAAAGAAAAGAAAAGAAAAGAAAAGAAAAGAAAAGAAAAGAAAAGAAAAGAAAAGGAAAGAAAAGAAGAAAGAAAGAAAGAAAGAAAGAAAGAAAGAAAGAAAGAAAGAAAGAAAGAAGGGAGGGAGGGAGGGAGGGAGGGAAGGAAGGAAAGAGAAAGAAAGAAAGAAAGAAAGAGAGAGAAAGAAAGAAAGAAAGAAAGAAAGAAAGAAAGAAAGAAAGAAAAGAAAGAAAGAGAGAAAAGCTGAGTGTGGTGGCTCATGCCTGTAATCCCAGCACTTTGGGAGGCCAAGGTGGTTGGCAGATCAAAAGGTCAAGAGATCAAGACCAGCCTGGCCAACATGCTGAATCCTGCCTCTACTAAAATACAAAAATTAGCTGGATGCGGTGGTGTGCATCTGTAGTCCCAGCTACTCAGGAAGCTGAGGCAGGAGAATCACTTGAACCTAGGGGGCAGAAGTTGCAGTAAGCCGAGATCATGCCACTGCACTCCAGCCTGGTGACAGAGTGAGACTCGGTCTCGAAAAAAAAAAAACTTTTTTTTTCTGCAAAAACTTTTACTCTATGGATTAAAAGCAAAAACTGACTTCTCTAACTTGACCCCTCAGCTCTCCCCAGCACAAAGCTTATACGTACTATATTAGTTATTTGTCACTGCCCCAAAACTTGGTAGCTTAAAACAATAAACATTTACTATCATTTAGAATTTCTATGGGTCAGGAATTTAGGAGTAGCTTGCCTGGGCTTTCCTGACTCAGGAGGTTTCTATCAGGTGCAAGGGCTTGGCCAGGATGGCAGCCACCCGAAGGCTTGTCTTGGGAGGATCTTTAAAAGTAGCTCCCCACAGGGCTGGCAAATCAGTGCTGGCTGTCTATAGGAAACCCCAGTTCTTCCTCACCTGGGCCTCTCCAGAAAGCTGTTTGAGGTTCCCCAGGTCATGGCCACTGGATGCTCTCAGAGTAGGAGACCCAAGAGGCCAAGGTGGAAACTGCCATGCCTTTCATGACAGCCTCAGAGACCAACAAACTGTAATCATGGCCCACTTGATTGGCTGAGTTACTTCAGGAGGAGATTATACAACGGCATGAATACCAGCAGCCAGAATCACCAGGGGCCATCAGGGAGATTGGTCCTCCCACACTAGCCCTCTGGCCCTTTTCTTCTCTCTCTGCTTCTGGTCACCACTTCCCCAATCCCACCGTAAGTCCCTTGAAACCCATATAGGATGTCCACCGGGCCGAGCCTCGCCATGCCTGTTTAAGCTGCTGAAATTTTAGATTATAAACGATTTTTACAGAAACTTTCTTCCCTTAACATAAATATAAAATGGAAAAATAGTGAAGTCAAACTGGCACCAGCTTATGAGAGAAAAGATATATGGGTTGACTGTAAGCTCCGCTAGCCCAACGTACAACATGGCTGACAAAAAGAAATGGCCAGCGCTACTGTACATGATGTCAACACGTGTAACATGTTTGTCAAAGAAGGTGATCATCTTAGTGAGGACTGAAATAGTTAAGGAGGCTGGAACCTTGACCTTAAATATTTTATCCTATCAAGAGGGACTTGGACAACCCTAAGTTAAGAAGTAAGGAACTAGGGGTGAAATCCAAATTTTAAACATATGAAGGTCAGGTGCAGTGGCTCACACCTGTAATCCCAGCACTTTGGGAGGCTGAAGCAGGTGGATCACTTGAGCCCAGGAGTTCGAGACCAGCCTGGTCAGCATGGCAAAACCTGGTCTCTACTTAAAAAAAAATTTGGCAGGTATGGCGGCGTGAACCTGTAATCCCAGCTACTCGGGAGGCTGAGGCAGGAGAATCACTTGAACACGAGAGGCAGAGGTGGAAGTGAACCAAGATCGTGCCACTGCACTCTAGCCTGGGCAACAACAGAGAGTCTTTCATAAAATAAAATATAAAATACAATAAAATAAAACATATGAGGGATGCCAGGTATTTCACAGTCATCATCTCCAATGCATTGACCCTTTTCTTATCATTGCGTCCTCCCTTCCCTTCTTACCCAGCTTTTATCCCACCTGAAATTCCCCTCCCCAGAGCCTCTCACTGGCCTATGGAAGTTTCCTAGTTCCCCTCTTTTCTTTCTCAGCACCCCACAGTGAGCCAGCAAACTCATGGGTCCTGGCAGTGACAATGCTGCACACAGGTACAGCACTTGACAGTTTACCAAGTGCTTGCATGTCTATTATCTCATCACCATTGGTGTAAAGCAGCTTAGTCTTGTCCTCTGGAGCCCCAAAGGACAGAACTGCAACCAATGGCAGACACTTTTAGGAAGACATTGAGAACTATATATTTCTCTCTTAATCCAAGCAAGAACATCTTGACATATGGAGTCATGCAACCCGGTGAAGCAGGAAGAACAAGTTTCGCTACCAAGAAGGAAACTGAGGCCCAGAAAGCTTCGGTCACATGACCACTGCTTCACAGCATGTTGGTGGCAAAGGCCAAAGCAGGGACCCAGGTCCTGAGACTGGAGTCTGCCGCTCCTCCCCCCTGCTCCATCACAAAGAAACTCTCCTTTGGGGGAGGCAGAGGAGACAGGAGGACCACAGAGAAAGTATTTTGTCTGTCATGGAGCAGAAGCTCAGGTGGTGGCAACCCTCGCCTGCTCCCAAGAGCTAAGGAAGATAATGGTTCACTCTTATCAGTCCTCATTCATCTCCCCGTCCCCTTGTGACATTCATTATTGAAAACACAGGCACTGGGGAAGGGCAGGAACTGGAATCAGAAGAATGCACGGGCGCCCTTTGCAGCCGCTAGCAGCTTTCTTTTCCATTTATAATAAACTCTGTTAAAAGCCTGTGCCTGGGAGTGTAAAAAAGTGGAGCAGAAGGAACAAAGGCAAACATCTATTTTATTTTTGTAACAAAGGCTCATGGGAGAAGCTGGTTTTAGCATAACAACGTGCCTCTTGTCCGAGATGTTACAGGAGCAAGAAAATTCAAAAGAACTTATGGGAAAGACATGGGATTAGTTGGAGCCTTGGTAGGTTTAGGGAGCAGAATAGGACAGACTCCACCAAGCTGAGGGGCCTAGAAGAGTAGAAAGGGTTTCAGAACTGAGAAAAGAGAAGCATGGCTGCCGTACCCCCAGAGGCCCGGTCCAGGGAGAAGAAGGCTAAGGAGAGGTTGCCAGAGGAAGCAACCGCCAGAATATGGCCCTGAATTCACGATCCCCAGTAGTCTGAAGTGGCTTTGTCCTGCCTGCTCCCATGATGCAGAGTGGTAACTTCTCATGTCTCAACACACAATTGCAAAGGACTCATCCCTTCTATCAACTCAGAGGAAGCAGGAGTAGAAAGATGGAGGACTCCTCAGTCCCCAGGGTACGCCTAGGACTCCCGATGCTAAGGGTACCTACTTCTCATCATTCCACTCCCTCTCCTCATGTCTGCAAAGAAGACCCAGGTCTCAACAGAGTTTCAGTTAGGATGAATAAGTCAGCATTTCCCAAAGTTTAATGAGCAGCCCAGAAATCAGGGTGAAATGCAGATTTCATTTTAGTAGGTCCAGAGTGGAGCCTGAGATTCTGAATTCCTAACAAGCTCCTAGGTGAGGCTGATGTAGCTGGTCCATGGACCACACTTTGAGTAGCAAGGCAATCAGCTTCTGTTCGCTTTGCTGGTAAAACAGATTTGATGAATAATGGCTACTGTTTAATAATGGTTAGTGATTCATATGGTTATAATACTGTTACCAAAAGAGGTCCCAGTCTAGACCCCAGGAGAGGGTTCTTAGATCCCATGCAAGAAAGAATTCAAAGTGAGTCCATAAAGTGGAGCCAAGTTTATTAGGAAAGTAAAGGAATAAAAGAATCGCTACTCCATAGGCAGAGCAGCCCCAAGGGCTACTGGTTAGCCATGTTTACGGTTATTTCTTGATTATATGCTAAACGAAGGATGGATTATTCATGCTTCCCCACTTTAGACCATATATGGTAACTTCCTGATGTTGCCATGGCATTTGTAAACCGTCATGGCACTGGTGGGAGTGTAGCAGTGAGGACGACCAGAGGTCACTCTCATCACACCATCTTGGTTTTGTTAAGTTTTAGCCACTTTCTTTACTGCTGCCTGTTTATCAGCAAGGTCCCTATGACCTGCATCTTGTGCCAACCTCCTACCTCATCCTGTGACTGAGAATGCCTTAACCTACTGTGAATGCAGCTCAGCAAGTGTCAGCCCTATTTTACCTAGTCCCTATTCAAGATGGAGTTGCTGTGGCTCAAACGCCTCTGACAACACTATCCTCATTCTCTCATCAGGTGTAACTAAAACACTGGTTCCAAAACTTGGGGGGGAACCTGTAAAGCACCCTACATAAGTAGTTAATATTCCGGGTGTCCTCAGAGCACTGCCCAAACACACATGAAAGCCAGAGAAACGTGCTCTAGAGACACAATGGCATGGGGGAAGTGGTGGGCCACAGTAACACCCAGATGATTTCTCTCCATATATTAGAGTGGAAGATTTCAGAAAGAAATTCAGTTCCACAATCCTGCATCCAAATCCCTTTCTCCTTTTGACTTTTACTATAATTGTAATAGAACCAAAATTATTCATCTGCAGGGATTCAACACCTTCTCCTTACCCAGCTCAAACAGAGCTTTCAGGTACCAAAGACGATTGAACAGGCTGGTGGGTGAGAGAGGGCTTGGAGGAGGGTGAGACAAAAGGCCATGTGAGAGATCCAGACATCGGGAGAAAAAACAGTCAAGTTGACCATGGACCCTCAGAGCAGATGCTACCCTTTAACACCCACCATTTCAGACATGCTGGCAGCTTCTTTCTGCAGAAAACTGCAATAGATAATCTGCCTGATGTGGCATTCTCTGGCACAGAGAGCTCGTTCCTGGGGTGCAGAGAGCAGGCCAGAGGAGCCAGAGACTTGATGTTCCCCAAAGTAGCCAAACGTGAACTGAAACCTATGGTGTATGCAAACTCCAGTTTCCTTGCCCTGCAGGTGAGACAATGGAAGGTGCAGTGCTTAGGTCTCCAGGAGCCCCCCAGTTGCCCACAGGGGTAGCTGGTTTATTAACACACCACAGATAACTTCCTTAACTTCCCTGTCATATTAATTTCCTGTGGCTGTTGTAATGAATCCTCATACATTTGATGGCTTTAAACAACAGAAATGTATTCTCTTGCAGTTCTGGAGGCCAGAAGTCTGAGATCAGGGTGTCAGCAGGGCTGTGCTCCCTCTGGAGGCTTGAGAGGAGAATCCTTCCAGCTCTGGCAGCTGTGGGGATTTCTTGGTTTGCTTCTACACCACTGCAACCTCTGCCCCTGCTGTCACATGCCCTTCTTTTCCCGTGTGTCTGATCTCCCTTTTCCTCCTTCTTAGAAGGGTAAATGTGACTGTATTTAGGGCTCACCCAGATAATCCAGATCATCTCCCCAACCTAAGAGCCTAATTTTATTATATCTCCAAAGACTTTGCAATAGAGTGTAATATTCACGGATTGCAGAGATTAGAACAGGGCTGTCTTTTGGTGCTTTTTTTTTTTTTTTGCCTGCCGCATCTGCATCCCTCTCCTACTTCCCCACTGGAGCTTCCTGGGATTACCTCCCAAACAAATTCTTTGCACTCAAATCCGAGTCTCAGGATCTGCTTCTGGGGAAACCATATCAAGACAACCCCCCTTAATTGCTTGAGAACATTAAGAGAGACTGGAATTTCCACCTGAACTTGACTTTGAAACACACACACACTCACCATGGGATTAGACCACATGGGCCAGGGCTTTCTCAGTGTCCAATGACGAAAGAGAGACTCTTCACAGCAGAGGAGGGGTCTGCTGGCTCCCCTGCACGCTCTGGCCCTCCCACCTTCTCAGCATCCCAGTGGTCCTGAGGGTCTTCTCACTGTCTTGGTGTTCAGTCTCCTCCTTCCCCAGCAACCCACTGTTGAGCCTTTCCCATCTTAGAGAGGAGGTGCCTGCAGATGGGAAGCAAAGGCTCACCAGGATGGAGGTCCATGGGGCCAGCTGACAGCCCACTTGCTGGAAAAACATAGCAACCTTACTTTTTTACCCTTTCCTTGCCCTTCTCTCACTGAGAGAAATAAGGGGGAGAAGCTCAAAGGATCACTCTGGCCTCTCCATTCTGAAGCCTTAAAGTATGACCCTACAGGGGATATCAACAGGATTCTCTATCATTTTCCTCCAGGGCCCTCACATTTTCTTGAAAAACACTGTGGACTGAACAGGCTTGCTTAGGAGGTAATGGCCTGGAAGGACATCATAAAAGCAGCTTTTCTGCAAAGCACTTTCTCTGCCTGTCACAACCCTGGGGAGAAGTTTCATTTCTAAAGGCCCCATTATACACAGAAGAAAACTGAGTCATGTAGAAATTAGGAAGTGAATTCACAGTCCTGCAATTAGGAAGCGAGGGAGCAAACATTCCAAATGAATGGTTGGGCTTCTGACCGCTGCTCTACACACTGCCTACTTCTTGTGTCAGCTCTAGGCTCAGACCATGGCTGCTCGAGACTGCCCAGGGCTCCAGACTCAACTACACACCCACTACCCATCCCCACGTACTCACGCCATGTCACCTCCTGGGGCCTCACTGGTTCTCTGAGCTGCCTTTGACTGTTTCCTGGAAATTGACATCAAGGTTGGCTGACAGGGACAGGAGCTCAGCCTTGGGCAGAAGGAAAAAGGGGAAGCCTGACTACAGCAAGGGAGTGTCTCTGCCTCTCTTGGCGGGAGTCTGCCAGCCAGCACCTTATTATGCTGTGAGAGTACGCGCAGGCCCCCTCTGGCCCATTCATCATTGTTCTGCAAAGTCCATTGCTTTGACGCAGTAGCCTTGGTGGCGGTTTTTCCTGCCGCTCTCGGCTTCAGCAATCTGAAAAGCAGGGCAATGGGTAATCAGTCCCACCATCACTAAGGCAAATGGGAGAAATGCTCCTGTGGACATGGCCTCCCAGTGCGGGTGAGCAAAGGGCAGGCCGAGGTTTTTATGTGAGAAGTCTGGCTTGTGGAAGCCTATCTCCAAACAGAGGCTGTGAGAAGATGAACGGGGCAGCTGCCTAGAGCCCAGACAGTGTCCTTCTGCTCAGACCTACCTTGTCAGAGTCTGGGATGGGCTTGGGATAAGCTGTGCATGGAGAGCTCAGTCACTCTGGATATCAAGAGAGTAGGCACTGGTTTCCAGAGATGGCCATGAGAGGCTGCCTGGAGGAAGTTCTGCCATAGGTAGAGCCAACTATCTGCTCACCGGGAACCCAGCACAGCCGTTAGCACACAAATTCCAGAGTCCTGTAACCTGGGCTTCATTCCTGACTGCCCTGTTTTTCTAGCTGTATGATCTTGGCCATATTACTTATCTACTCTGAGCCCAACTTTCCTAAACAGTGAAATAGAAATAATAAACATCACTGGATTTTTGAGGTTCACAAGGTATAATCCATGTACATAAAGTGTGCAGGATATAATAAATCTTGGATAACTGTGAACTGTCATCAGCCTTTCATGGACAGAATGTGGGGCTCATCGTAAGGATACCCTGGTCAGCCTTAACAATGGGAAAGACATATTTGGGTCCTCAAACAGTCACCATGTCCAAGCAAAGGCCTTGGGGGCATGGGAAGGTAAGAGAGCTTTATTATGAGACTAAAAAGATAACAAGTGTCTTTAATCAGCATAGCACTAACTGCTCGAACAAATAAACCCCCAATCTCCAGTGGCTTAACAAAATATAAGTTATTTTTCACTTGTGTAACCAATCGGGTGTTCCTGGTTGGTAGGCAGCTTGGCTCATCTTTAACCCGTGTCCCCAGCGTCACCCTGCATGAGGACATTTAACTGGTGGAAAGGGAGAGAGTGCTGGGGAGAGAGTGTGGGAGGTTTGCATCAGCCAGGCCTGGGGAAGGTGCAAAGCCTATCAGCCCTCATTCCATTGGTCAGAACTCAGTCACATGACATCATTGAGCTGCGGGGGAGGCTGGTAAATATTTTAGGAGATATTTGGAGAAAAAGAAAGTGAGTTTAGTGGACACATTTGATGAACAGAAATGAACAATTAGGGTATGACTTCTCAAGTGGCCAGACCCACTGCTGGAGCCTTGTCATCCAGGTCAGGAATAATGAAAATGTGTAGAACAGAGCCACTGAGCCAACTCCAGCTACCTCACAGATGTATAAGCAAAGCATTTTGTTATATTCTGCTGAGTTTGGGAAAGGCTTGTTATACAACATTATGGTGGCAATAGCTAACTGATACTTCTCTATATGGCAAGAATATAGCAGTATGGTCATTTTGTACTAGAAGACAACTTACAACATCAAGCAATGATCGTAAGCTTCTTAGAAGACCTAAGGTTGGACCATGTCTTTGAACCAGAGCTCTCCCTTTTTGTCAGATCAGTTCTGTGGGTCAGGTACCAAGAAATCTGTTTTCCTTCCAGCAGGCAGTTGTGTATATGGCTCTATCTTCATTTGCCGGACAAGTGAAGTTAGAACTTAGAGCTAATTCTGTTCTTCACTTGAGAAGTTTAACATTTTATTTTATATCTCCAAAGTCAGGTTGGCCACACAAATCCTGTTTTTGAGAGTGCAAATTTCCTCCTTTCCAAGGAAGGCAAAGATAACGACTCTAGCACAGATGGAGGAGATTTCTTCAGGGAAGGAAAGCAGCATTTAGGTTGGTTAATGCCTTCCCTGGTGAGCCATTGTATTCTTGTTTGGGGTTTCTGGGCCCTCAATTTGGACACAGCAAGACTCTTCAATGGAGATTTATGGCATGGAAACAGTCAACAAGAGCACATGAATCAATCTGGGAAGCCGTCTTGCCCTCCACACAGTACATTTCCTTCTGTTTCCCCCCATGTATTTACCCTTTTCTTGCAATCATTATTTATCTGATGAACCATATTAAAGCAGTTCCATGGGCATATTTAGCCAAAGGGTAACATAGTACACACGTTAATATGATTGCTGCCTTGCTTAAATATGTGTTTTTATTTATGATCTATTTTACAAAGCATCATGTATTTCTATTATGAATATGTGCTAGGGAATATCACCTTGGGTGATATTCCTTGGGTCCAATCATATCCTACATTGCAGAGGGAAGTGGGTAACTGCGAAATCTCCTTAGTTGTTTATTCTTCACACCAGTATTCTAGGAGAACTCTTCTCTAGCCTGGGTTCTGGACAACAAGGACTATTGTTAATGTTGGGAAGATGTACATGGGATGCTGCCACCTCTCCTCCCTAGCCTCTGCTCTCCTCAATCTACGTAACTTTCCTAGGTCATTTCATCAAGTTCCATGGCTTTTGACAACCCTTACAGTTAGACCTCTAGCCAGAACACACCCCGGAACTCTAAATTCACAAAAACAACAGGATATTTGACACCTCCATTTTCATCATTTACGGACATTTAAAACATATTACATCCAAATGGAATTCTTAATACACTCTCTCCACCCACGTACAAACACCACATCTCCAAATGTGATTTTCTTTCAACCTTTCCTACTTTCAGTAAAAGACATTTTTATCCTTTCAGGGGATTAAGTCAAGAGTCTGGGACCCGTCCATGCCCCTCTGTTTCTCTGAGCCCTGATAACTAATGTCTTACATTCTGAGTCCTATGGAGTCTATTTTCAAAACACATGTAGAGTTCATTCACTTTTCTCCACCATTACCACTCTAGCTGAGCACCTTAACTCTTCTCTAGGCTTTTACAAACTCTTCTACTTGGTCTTCCTCTTCTTGTTCTCCCCATAGTCACCCAGTTGTGTGTGTGTTTTTTAATGTGAGTCAGTCCCTATCACAGTTATCTTCAAAACCTTCCAGGGACTTCCCGTTGTAATTAAAAATCACAGACTTAGTGGCTTAAGGCAACAAAAGCTGATTATTTTACAGCTCTGGAGGACATAGGTTTGACATGCACCTTGTGAGTTAAAACCAAGGTATCGGGGCAGTGGCTCACACCTGTAATCCCAGCACTTTGGGCGGCCGAGGTGGGTGGATCCCGAGGTCAAGAGATTGAGACCACCCTGGTCAACATGGTGAAACCCCGTCTCTACTAAAAAAAAAATACAAAAAATTAGCTGGGCATGGTGGCACGTGCCTATAATCCCAGCTACTCAGGAGGCTGAGGCGGGAGAATTGCTTGAACCCAGGAGGTGGAAGTTGTGGTGAGCCAAGATGGTGCCATTACACTCCAGCCTGGGTAACAAGAGCAAAACTCTGTCTCAAAAACAAAATAAAACAAAAAAAACAAGGTATCAGCAGGGCTGGCTCCTTCCTGGGAACTCCAGCTGGGGGTCAATTCCTTTCCTTTCCCACCTTCTGGAGGTTGCCTGCATTCTTTGGTTCATGGCCCCACATCATTCTAACCTCTGTTTCTGTTGTCCTATCTTCTCCCTCCCACTTCCCCCTTATAAGGAAATTTGCCATGGCATAGGGACCACCTTATGCCTAAAGACATTTCAAGATCCTTAATTCAATCATATCTTCAAAGTCCCTTTTGACACATAATAGATTCACAAGTTTGGGGGTTAGGATGTAGGGGCCTAATTGGGGACCATTATTCCATCTATCACATTTCCTGTCTCACTAGAACAAAATTAAGTTGTTTTCCTGGCCTATAAAGCTGAACACAATCAGAGAACCTCTACCTCTCAAATTGCATGCCCTGTACTCTCTCCCTTATCCAACTGAACCCCAGATGGTTTTCTCACCATACCTCAAACTCATCAGTCCTGCTCTGTCGACTGTAGCTAGGAAGTGCTCCCAAAATACTCACACTTCCTCATGTAAGCCAGGTCTCTGCCTAAATGCAACTTATGTAAAGAGCTTCCCTGACCAACTGTCTAATACAGAATGCCCAGCCATACATGCACAAACACACACACACACTTACATACATACATGCAAGTGCACACATACCCCACAAATACCCAAATATGAACATACACATCACACACACACACACACACACACACACACACACCCCCCATCATTGTCCTTACCCAATCATATTTTTCTTCTTTGCAGCTCATATGTATATATTTATTTGATTATTTATTATTAAGCCCTCTCTTCTACATGTAAGCTCCTTGAGAGCAGAGACTTTGCTTCTGTTCACTGCTCTTCACGTAGCACCTCAACAGTGTCTGGTGCACAGGAAGCATTCAGTACATATTTAGTGAAAACAATGAAAGACTAATAGAATTACATAGATGCAGTGGGTTATGTACAAGCGGTTTGGCTAACTCTAACTGTTTAGAGTAAGACTTAACAGAGAAGGGAAAAGCTAGGCAAAATCTTGAGGGATAAATAGACATCAAGCAAGTAAACAAAACACTTATCAGCCTTCCCAGGGTTGACACTCCCTTGGTGAAAGGAGAATATTGAATCGTTAAATCTGTGAACCAAAAGGCTGAAAATCCCTTCACCTCAAGGAAAGTAACTGAAGGGCTCCTTGTCTTGGACTATGTCTCTTGCTCAGATGTTTATTGGTTAATAAATGTTTTTTTTTTTTCCATTTCACCCAGGGCTGCTTGCCATTGCCAACCAAGGCCAGCAAACAAACTCAAGTGTAATTGGGAAAAAATATCCACATTGAGTGAGGAGCCAGGGCCTTTCTGGTGGGAGATTTTGAACAATGATAAAATGGAGTTTAGCTAGGCTGCATCCTGGGAATGCAGAATCTGTCATTTTCCACTGAATCATGTACTATTAAAGTCCCTATCATGTGCCATACATGGAGAGTGCAGTTTTGGCCATTCCCCTAAGGTGTCTATGGTCTAGTGACCCTATGCCTGCCAGTTCTTTTCCCAGGATGAGGGTCATGGAACTAAGATCTCATTCTTCCTGGAAAAAGAGGGGAAGCTGAGCCAGCTGGACTTCAGTTTGAAGTTAGACAAGGTAACTGAATACGGTAATGGGACAGTGTACAGAATGGGGGATTGTGTCTCTGTTGATTACATTCAAGGTCCTCATTTTCCATGCCTCCCTGATTTTTTGGTAGTGTCCTCACACTGACCCTTGTAGCTTGCTTTTGCCAACTGGATCAGAGGTTTGATAAAGTACCTGAGCAATCTGTTTCTCTCTTGGACCTGTGCCACAGCTGTGAGATCATGCCCAGGTTTGCCTATAGGAGGAGGTAAGAAATATATGAGGGAAAGCTGACATATTCCAACAAAGGTCATCTATCCTTGAACAACTGTCTCCAAGCAGATCTGCTAACTGACCACAGATCTAATAATGAGCCCAGCCTGTATCATCTGAGCCTTAACCAGATCAATGGAACTATCCAGTTGTCAGTTACTCATGAGAAATGGTAAGTAGTTGTTGCTTAAGCCTCTAAATTTGGGGGTGATTTGCTATACAGCAATAGCCACCTGCCACAGGGTAAAGACAGATCGTCCTGGGAAGAGGCCGACTGTTTAGAGTAAGACTTAATAGAGAAGGGAAAAGATAGGCAAAATTCTGAGGGATAAATTGACATTGAACAAGCGAACAAAACACTTATCAATCCTCCCCAGGGTTGATACTCCCTCGGTGACAGGAGAACAGAATTTGTGAACTAAGAAGGCTGAAAACCCTTTCACCTCAAGGAGAGTAACCAAAGGGCTTCTTCTCTTGGGCCACGTCTCTTGCTCAGATGCTTGCTGGTTAATCACTGGTTTTGTTTTGTTTTTACAGTTCATCCTGGGCTGCTTGTGAGTGACAACCCACGCAGGCAAATGAACAGTGGTGCAATGGAAGAAATTACACCAGAGTCACTTGCCGCTGTCCCACAGCTAGGTTGCTGGCTACTGGTCCATTGGACAGAGTACCCTGGCCACAGGTTCACATCTAAGACTTTCGAAAGGCAGGCTGTGCCACCTGCCTGAGTGTGGTCAGCACAGTCGTTGTGGTAGTTCTGCTCCCAGTGTCTGGACTGGTCAGTCATATTGTTTTAGGCATCTAGAAAAACAAGTCTGGGCTGATGCTGATGGCCTGTGAGAGGCTCAGGAAAAGAGAATAGAACATAAAGAAGTTCTCTCTCTACCCATAAGGCAAGATCCTCCTTAGAAATCAAGGGCTGGGTATGATGCTTAACAAGTCACCCTCCCCTGCAGGCTCAGCAGCTACTCAGACATGACCTTGAAGAAGCAACATCTATAGCAAAACAAGTACAATTTCAGCGATTCTCTCTAAAGTTTTACCAATGTTTGATGGACACAGATAGACATTCTTCAGACAACAGAGACTTCTCTCTCAAATTCACCCTCTGCTTGGAATAAAATCAGCTGGACAGAATGTTTTTTTCCCAAATGTAAAACATTGTTTCCCAATAAAAGAAGTGAGATGTTTTCTACAGCTGCTCCACATCCATTATGCGTTTGCAGAAGCATTGTTTGTGAGGTTTTTATGATGCAAAAAAATAATTAAGATGAGAGGCATTTCTTGTCTCTGAATCTTTTTTGTTTAAACATGTTTTGCAAATGGCCAATATCTCCTGTTACTTAGGTTAGCTTCCAGAAAATGTTAGCACTTGATTATAAAATCAGCAGCTAATGTGCTTAATGACTTTCCATTATACCCAACAATAGCTGCAGTGTGTTTTAAAAATGCATTTGCATTCATACTTCTTCGACCTATCCATCAGAACACTGAGACAACCATGCTCTAACCATTTACTAATAATTGCCCTGGTTAACCTGGGGGCCCTCCGTGTGGTGTACCCATAGAGGGAAGAAAGTGCCTTCTGGAGGGAAGAGCACAACTTGGCTCACAACTCACTTTGTCTTTCAAGAGCCCAGAGCCTGTGTGTTTAATATTTAATAGGCTGCTGGGCTTCCCATGAGCTACTGAACCTTGTGTTTCAATGGGGAAGATCCTCTGTAGGATCTGGAGACCATTATGCTTAGCAAACCAACACAGGAACAAAAATCTAAACACTGCATGTTCTCACTTATAAGTGGGAGCTAAATGATGAGAACACTTGGACACAAAGAGGGGAATAACATACATTGGGGCCTACTCGAGGTGGAGGGTAGGAGGGAAAAGAGAAGCAGAAAGTATACCTAATGAGTAGTAGGCTTAGTACCTGGGTGAAAAAGTAATCTGTGCAAGAAACCCCCGTGACACGAGTTTAACTATGTAACTAACCTGCACATGTACCCCTGAACCTAAAAAAGTGAAAAAAGAAAAAAGAAAAACCCAGATGCCCCTAGAGAAGCCTGTAAGCAGAGGAGAGCTGGGTAATCATAGCTCCCGAGGCGCCTGCTGCCTCTTGGCACAAGCCAGAGCAAACCCTCAGCAGCGGGATTCGTAAATAAACTCCAATAAAGCATGGATGAAAGAAAATTACAGTTGGGTTACAAACAAGGGGAGAAACAACTACAGCTCTAAACAGGGGCAGGAAACAGCTGAATTTAGAGCACAGGTGAACAGCCTAATCTTCATAGTCTCTTTCTAATTTGGACTAGAATGCCATTTTCTTCTTTCATTCTTAGGGTAAATATGTAAGTTTCCTAGGGCTGCTATAGCAATAATCAAAAGCTGGGTGGCTTGAAATAATAGAGATTTATTCTCTGATTGTTCTGAAGCCTTGAAGTCTGAAATCAAGGTGTCAGCAGGGCCCTGTTCACTCCGGAGGCTCTAACAGGGAATCCCTACTTGCGTCTTCCAGCTTCTGCTGGCTGTAAGTGTTCCTTAGCTGGTGGCAGCGTCACTCCAAGCTCAGCCTCCATCTGCACATCCCATTCTATTCTGCATCTTCTGTCTTTTATGAGGATATTTGTCACTGGATTTAGGATCTACCTGAGTAACCTAGGGTATTCTCATTTCGAGATCTTTAATTTAAATGTATCTGCTAAAGCCTTGTTCTAAATAAGATAACATTCACAGGGTGCAGATACTGACATGCATCTATCTTTTGGGGGCCCACTAACTCATTACATTAAACAAAAATCAATAGTCTGATTTTTTAGAAAAATCTATAATTTCAAGGAAGATATCTAGAAAGCCAGATTATGTTCTATGTTGAGGAAGACCCGGTTCCCCTGCTTGCATATTTTCATGAAGGGATTTCTATCCCATTTCTTAGGAGACAGCAGAACTGCGTGCTTCTGGTTCTCTGTGTACCCCCCTACTCATTCATTCTTATGGGAGGGTCAGAGACAAATCTGTCTGTGAAGAGAAGGGAAGGTTCGACATCCCCTGGGCCACTGACCAAGAATGGATGAGCAGTCAGGGTAACAGTATTCCTCCTACAGATGATGGCTCCCTCGGGAGCTGGAGACCCTCTGCTGGCTGGGAACTTGCTTGGACTGAATGCTGAAAACCTACTTGCTGAAGAAGATGGGTTCAAGGTCTAGATTTAAGGGTTACCTGTGAAAACCCTCACTTGGACCTAAGGCCTAAGCTGTGTTCTCCAGCCTGGCTAATAGGAGACCCTAAATGTGAAAGGTCTGGACACTGGCCTCCTCATTAATATGATACATCAGATGTTTCACTTGACAATCTCCTGGTTCTTTAAGCCTATGTTCAATTGGATAAGAGTTTAGAGAGGAGAGGAGAGGAGAGTTTAGAGAGAAGGAATAGAACCCCCAGATCTCCAAAATGCCACTTTTCTTTTCTTGATTTTTTTTTCTTAAATGGAGTCTCACTGTGTGGCCCAGGATAGTGCAGTTGCACAATCACAGCTCATTGCAACCTCTGCCTCCCGGGTTCGAGTGATTCTTCTGCCTCCGCCTCCCAGGGAGCTGGGATTATAGGCCTGTGCCACCATGCCCAGCACATTTTTTTATAATTTTAGCAGAGATGATGTTTTGCCACATTGGCCAGGCTGGTCTCAAACTCCTGACCTCAAGAGATCCACCTGCCTTGGCCTCCCAAAGTGCTGGGGTGACAGACGTGAGCTAAAGTGCCTGGCCCAAAATGCTATTTTTCTATTTTCTCAGATTTATGCATCCTTAACCATGGCTCTCATAGCCAAGGCAGGGCCACTACTGCTTATGGGCTCTTAGCCATGAAAACTGAAGTTGTATTATCCAGAAATGACAGTCAACATTTATAGATGTGGCCTTGCACACTAAGACGTGGAAAGCAATAACACACACTATCATAAAATTCAAAAGGTGAATTGCATAATACAAGTTCTGGACTTGACAGCAAAATGTCAACATAAAATCTTAAATATTTACTCAGCCATATGTTGACTGTAAAATATCAAGCATTCCCTAGAATGAGAGAATAAAGAATTACTCTCATAATACTGAAAAACAAGAAACCACCTAAATGTCCACCAATAACAGATGGTTAAATGCATCCTGGCACTTCCATCCTCTAGCGTAGCATATAGCCACCAAGAAAAATAGCCATGTTATGTAAAAATGGAAGTTACAGAATAATATGTAGCATAAGAGCCTATTTTTGATAGAAAAAAGAAACCATATATTTCTATATGTTCCTATAAATGAGATGCTAGACAAAAAGCTACAGATATTCACACTAAGCTGATAGCAGTGAGTACCTCTGGGAAGAGCAGACAGCTTGGAGGGAGTGGAGCGCACAAGGAAAGGCAGTTTCACATTGAGGAATTATTTAGATGTTTGATGATTAGAATGTATTATCTTCCTGAACAATTTAAATCATCATATCAATTAATTATTTTATTTCCTAAAAAGGGCAAGAGGCAGCAATGGATCTTTTCAGAAACTGTATGAGTCAGGTTCTCTAGAGGGACACAACTAACCAGACAGATGTATAAATAAACAGGAGTTTATTAAGGAGTACTGGCTCTCAAGATCTCAAGATCTCAAGGTGAGTTCCCAGACAGGCAGTCTGCAAGCTGAGGAGCAAGGAAGCCAGTCTGAGTCCCAAAGGTGGAGAACTTGGAGTCCAATGTTCAAGAGTAGCAAGGATCCAGCATGGGAGAATGATGTAGATCAGAAGACGAAGCCAGCCTAGTCTTTTCACATTCTCCTGCTTGCTTTTATTCTGGCCTCATGGGCAGCTGATTAGATGGTGCCCACCCAGATTGAGAGTGGATCTGCCTTTCCCAGTCCACTGACTCAAATGTTAATCTCCTTCGGCAACACCTTCACAGACACACCCAGGATCAATACTTTGCATCTTTCAATTTAATCAAGTTGACATTCAATATTAATCATCATGGAAGCTGTACAGGGATACTTAGGTTTTATTTAAATAACAGACAAAGTAAAAAAGCACAATAACCCAAACTATATATCTATAACCGTATATACACACACATACACACATACACACACACACACACACACACACTCCTATATCCATAAGCAAATACATATATGCATGTATATATGGAATTTTATATCTATAGTAGGAATTTATTGACAACCATCTAATTTCAATTTACAGATTACATGGAGCAACTCATGATTCTTTTTCAGAACCTTTTTTTCTTTCTTTTCTTTTTCTGCTTCCAAATAAGCCCAAGTTGCATTTCACAAAAGAGTAATTCACTACTCCCCCTCTATCCTGGCTCTCCAAGGCACGCCCCTGGATGCCAATTGAAGTGAATCAGCTCTGTACCCTGGGAGGTCCCAGCAGCCAGACCTCCTTCATGTGATTGGTATAAGGGGAGAAAGCTCTAGTCATGACTGTGGGACTGAAAGAGGCCACATGATGTGGTAGAGTCATCAGGGATTTGGGAGTCAGATCAACCTACTTTAGGATTCTGGCTCTGCCAACTTGTAATTAAATGACCTGGCAGAATAATTCAATCTCACAATGAGGGATAAAAATAAATACTTCCAAGGGTTAGCATGAAGATTCAAGGACATGCCATACAGCAAACATCCAGCTAGAGCTCCATGCCTGGCATAAAGTCTGACTGCAAACATTGCCTCTTGCTATCCCCCATCTTTGGAGGATGGGGATGTCTGTCTTGGTCTTCCATGAGGAGAGGCTCTGTGCCTTGGGTTAACAAAAGATGGCTGAGAGTAGCAGGGATGGTTTACTTACTAACGTTGTGCCCTTGTGTGTCTTGACCAGTGTCAGATATAAATTCTATTATCAAAAGTTTCCAAGACCCTGGTAGATATGTACTTCCTTCTCCATATCTTTCAAGGTTTTTGTGTGACTGAAAGTACCCCACAACCCACATAAGCTTGATTCTTTATTTAGTCTAATTAAAGTATGCTTTCCTTCCTCTTATTTTTGGGGCAAGGCCAATTGCATGAAATCAGTTTCTAGAGTTCCTTGAAGAAAAATACCTTCCATTCCAATTGGCATTTAACTAGTTTGAAATTACGATCCTCATTAGGAAGGCTCTATTGTCGTTCTTCTTTTCTTGTTTTCTTTCCCAGTCTTCACTGATATCTTCAGCCGCTGGTCATACCTTCCTTAGTATTCAGAGTTTCTGAATGCTAGGGACACTGCTCAAAATTTCCCTGGGTGAATCAGAAGCTAAAATTAGGGCAGCCACTCTTCCCTTATAAAACCTAGACTCTGTCCCACCCTCTCATCTCCATAGTTTGCTCATTTGCTGCCAGTCACTGCCAGCACCTCCCTTTGCCATCTGAAGCTTCCTACACACCCATCAGACCATGGTGAAGAGTCGTGAAGTGGAAGTAAATATTCAAGTGCCAGGCGGACTTTGCTACATGCATACCAGAAAAAACTAGAGGCGGAAAGGGCGGGTGAATATTGGCTAGGCTCGCTGTGAACATTAAATTACATAACGTGTGTAAAGTGCCCAATATAGCACCTGGCACATACGACTGGTGATGACAATAACTTGTCTCCTCTTTCTCCTCCTCCCTGCTTCTCCTCTTCCTCCTTCCCCTCCTCCCCTTCTTTTCCTCCCTACTTCTTCTCCTTCTCCATCTCCTCCACCTTCTCCTCCTCATGACTATTATTTTTATATGAATAGCGGCCATCCTTACTTATGGAGCTCTTATTAAGCTAAGTGTTCACCTACAACATGGCATTTAATCCTCAAAAGCATTTGACAAGACACATATTATTGAGCACCTCCAACTGCGGCAAAGGCAGTAATTACAGTTAAGACATTGACCTGTGGAGTCCAAACACCCAAGTTTGAATCATCTCTTGACACTTACTCATTGTTGGGCTCTGAGCAAATAGTTTCTTCTCCAGAAGCTTTATCTGTAAAATGGTAAAACAAATATAGCAGTATCTATTTTACGTTGGGCTGCCAAGAGGTTCACAGCGCAGGGCCTAGTGTCTGGCAAACAGTAGGGCTCTCCTTGTCATGACCTTTTCTCCTCATCCCCTTTTACTGCTCCTAATTCTATAGACCAGCACTGCCTAACGGAATAATGAACTTCTGGTGATTACGTGTGAGTTGCATATAGAACTTACATTTTCTAATGGCCACATGAAAAGAAAGTAAAAAGAAACAGAGGAGATTCACTTTAAAAATGAATTTTATCTAACCTAATATATCCAAAATATTATTATTTCAACATTGAGAGGTAATCCAGGCAGGACATTATTAATGAAATATGTGATATTCATTTTTTTCATCTTAAGTGTCTGTAATCAAGTGGGGACTTTACGTGTGTAACACATCTCAGGACACACGGGCTTCACTGGCCACATTTCAGCCGCTCCATAGCCACTTGTGGATAGCGGCTGGTTTAAAATTATGATCCTTATTAGTAAGGCTCCACATTGTTGTTCTTGTTTTCTTTCCCACTCCTCACTGCTATCTTCAACTAGTCATATCTTCCTCAGTATTCATGGTTTCTGAATGCTGGAAACACTGCAAAATTTCCTTGGGCGAAACTGTCAGAAGCTGAACAGTGCTGGACAGGGCAGTAAGAGACAAAGAGGATACAGACAAATCGTTGAGGGTAAGTGAACCATCCCAACTTACACGCTTGACACGTCCTTCTATCCGGAGTCGATTCTTGTCTGTCTAGTTCCAAAGCCTGCCACAGTTTCGTGACAGTTACACAATCCATTAGATTGTGGCTCAAGGGCCTAGTTTTATTTCTTCTAAGTCTCCATGTGGAATGATAATTCTATTCAAAGGGGGGTGGGGAGCCACCCCTCTAAATCTGGCAAGCTGCATCCCGTCTCTCCAGCCAGCTGCTATCATGCTGATGTGCACAGGCCTTTCTGTATGGAAGCCACCTCTCTCTCTCACCCTCTAAAGAAATAGAAGGTTAGAGATGCTGCTGAGTCCCCCTCCCAAACCTTCCTCTGCCAGAGCTAACCTCTTCCCAGAGGCTGGTATGTCCTTTCCACTTAAGACCAGACTCATGTCAGCCTTGGCAAGTCTGAGATGCCCTCAGGGTGTGCAATGACTAATTGGTGCTGGTTTCTGGGGACAGCACGCCACTTGCTTACTCACCACAGCGAAGGACACATAAGTCTTGGTAATCTCCTCAAATCACTTTGAATTGCTTGGCTCAAGTTCATGCATTTCTATCCCATCACACATGCTCCCTGACCTCTGAGCACTCTGTAAAGCATGCTAGGCTGAGATGATCTTCAGAACAGGAGCCCTGAGGTGTCTGTCTTCACCTTCCTATCCCACTTGCTCAGAGAGCGTTGCTGGGAGCCTTGCGTTTTCAGAAAGCTGATGGTTTCCTACAGTCTATATCAACAATTCCCAAGATCTTGTTAGAGATCAAATTTGTGCCCACCCTCAGCAAATGGACCACGTTTCGAGTTCTGCCACAGAGCTAAATTGATTCAGCATGCAGGCTGATGTTTTTTGGTGTTCCAGTCACACACTCTCACTATTATCATTGCGACCAATGTCAGTTGGTCAGTAGGTGCCTGGATGGCGCAGCCAGTGTCCTTAAGTGAGAAAAAAAAAAAACAAAACTAATTATCTTCTTCCACATCAGAACTGAGGATGCTGGCATCCCAGAAGCATGTATTGCAAACACCTGAGCTAACCACTCATGTTAAAAAGAAATGACATGTAATCCCAGCACTTTGGGAGGCCGAGGCGGGTGGATCACGAGGTCAAGAGATCAAGACCATCCTGGTCAACATGGTGAAACCTCGTCTCTACTAAAAATACAAAAAATTAGCTGGGCTTGGTGGCATGCGCCTGTAATCCCAGCTACTCAGGAGGCTGAGGCAGGAGAATTGCCTGAACCCAGGAGGCGGAGGTTGCGGTGAGCCGAGATCACGCCATTGCACTCCAGCCTGGGCAACAAGAGTGAAACTCCGTCTCAAAAAAAAAAAAGAAATGAAATGAAAAATCCATAACACTGTATGTAATTTTAGATTCCTCTATGAAATAGTGGTGAGAGTACATGGTAGTGTGGTGTTTGTCTTTGAATGTCATTAATTGGCATAAGTTGACAATCCCATTTAAGTTCTCTAGAATTATGTATGTTTAAGTGCCCACACACAACATTGTATTTAATCCTTAAAACTGATCTGCAGTGTAGACATATATAGAGCTATAAAATCTCCATGTCTGGAAACTACTGATCCGATACTTGCATAATGGCATGAGATCTGGAAATTCTTGAAGACTAACAAGTAATGTAAAGGTGAACAACATTTTGAGGGGCAGCAGGAGAAGAGAGTTGACTCAGCTCTGCACTCCTCTGGACTCCTTATTTCCTTTTCTGAAATGGGCGGACCAGCTCCTTGCTACCAGGACAACATCACAAACAGCAGCTAACACTGGTTGTGCCAGGCATCATGCAAAGTACCTGTGTACACGACCTGTGCAAAGTGCCAGTGTGCATTACCAACTTTAATTCTTTTATTTTTCTTTTGAGACAGAGTCTCATTCTGTTGCCCAGGTTAGAGTGCAGTGGCAGGATCTCAGCTCAAACTGCAACCTCCGCTTCCCGGGTTCAAGTGATTCTCCCATCTCAGCCTCCTGAGTAGCTGGGATTACAGGCATGCACCACTATGCCCCGCTAATGTTTGTATTAAATATAAATATGAATATAAATATATATTTTGTATTGTAGATTAGGTTCTGGGGTACATTCACAGAACATGCGGGATTGTTGCACAGGTACATACATGGCAACATGGTTTGCTGCCTTCATCCCCCTGTCACCTATATCTGGCATTTCCCACCATGTTACCCCTCCCCAACCTCCCTACCCCCACTGTCCCTCCCCCAGTCTCCCCCAACAGACCCCAGTGTGTGATGTTCCCCTCCCTGTGTCCATGTGTTCTCAGTGTTCAACACCTGCCTATGACTGAGGACATTTGGTATTTGATTTTCTGTTATTGGGTCAGTTTTCTGAGAATGACGGTTTCCAGATTCATCCATGTCCTTACAAAGGACAGGAACTCATCATTTTTTATTGCTGCATAGTATTCCACGGTGTAATGTGCCACATTTTCCTTGTCCAGTCTATCATCGATGGGCATTTGGGTTGGTTCCAGGTCTTTGCTATTGTAAACAGTGCCTCAATGAACATTTGTGTGCATGTGTCCTTATAATACAATGATTTATAATCCTTTGGATATATACCCAGTAATGGGATTGCTAGGTCAAATGGAATTTCTATTCCTACGTCCTTGAGGAATCGCCACACTGTCTTCCACAATGGCTGAATTAATTTACACTCCCACCAACAGTGTAAAAGTGTTTCTATTTCTCCACATCCTCTCCAGTATCTATTGTCTCCAGATTTTTTAATGGTCGCCATTCTACCTGGCATGAGATGGTATCTCAATGCAGTTTTGATTTGCATTTCTCTAATGACCAGCGATGATGAGCATCTTTTCATAAATTGATTGGCCTCATAAATGTCTTCTTTTGAAAAGTGTCTGTTCATGTCCTTTGTCCACTTTTGACTGGGTTGGTTTGTTTGTTTCTTTTAAATCTGTTTTAGTTCTTTGTACATTCTGTATATTATCCCTTTGTCAGATAGGTAGATGGCAAAACTTTTTTCCCATTCTGTTGGTTGCTGTTTCATTCTAATGACTGTTTCTTTTCCTCTGCAGAAGCTCTTAAGGTTAATTAGGTCCCATTTGTCTATTTTGGCTTTCGTTGCCAATGGTTCTGGTGTTTTAGTCATGAAGTCCTTGCCTATGCCTATGTCCTGAACGGTTTTGCCTAGGTTTTCTTCTAGGGTTTTTATGGTGTTAGGTCTTATGTTTAAGTCTTTGATCCATCTGGAGTTAATTTTAGTGTAAGGTGTCAGGAACGAGTCCAGTTTCAGCTTCCTGCATGTGGCTAGCCAGTTTTCCCCACACCATTTATTAAACAGGGAATCCTTTCCTCTTTGCTTGTTTTTGTCAACTTTGTCAAAGATCAGATGGTTGTAGATGTGTGGCGTTGCCTCCAAGGCCTCTGTTCTGTCCCACTGGTATATATCTGTTTTGGTACCAGTATTATGCTTTTTCGATTATTGTAGCCTTGTAGTACAGTTTGAAGTCAGGTAGCATGATGCCTCCAGCTTTGTTCTTTTTGCTTAGGATTGTCTTGACTATGCAGGCTCTCTTTTGGTTCCACACGAAGTTTAAGGTGGTTTTTTTCTAGTTCAGTGAAAAGGGTCATAGGAAGCTTAATGGGGATAGCGTTGAATCAATAAATTACGGTGGGCAGTATGGCCATTTTCACGATATTGATTCTTCCTAACCATGAGCATGGAATGTTTCTTCATCTGTTTGTGTCCTCTCTTATTTCGTTGAGCAGTGGTTTGCAGTTCTCCTTGAAAAGGTCCTTTACGTTCTTTGTTAGTTGTATTCCTAGGTATTTTATTCTCTTTGTAGCAATTATGAATGGCAGTTTGTTCTTGATTTGGCTCTCTTCAAGTCTGTTATTGGTGTATAGGAATCCTTGTGATTTCTGCACATTGATTTTTGTATCCTGAGACTTTGCTGAAGTTGCTTATCAGTTTAAGGAGATTTTGAGCTGAGACGATGGGGTCTTCTAAATCATGTTGTCTGCAAATAGAGACAATTTGACTTCCTCTTTTCTTAATTGAATATGCTTTATTTCTTTTTCTTGCCTGATTGCTCTGGCTAGAACTTCCAATACTCTATTGAATAGGAGTGGTGAGAGAGGGTATCCTTGTCTAGTGCCAGATTTCAAAAGGAATGTTTCCAGTTTTTGCCCATTCAGTATGGTATTGGCTGTGGGTTTGTTGTAAATAGCTTTTATTATTTTGAGATACGTTCTGTCAATACCTAGTTTATTGAGAGTTTTTATCTCCATCTATTGAGATAATCATGTGATTTTTGTCTTTGGTTCTGTTTATGTGGTGGACTACATTTATAGACTTGCATATGTTGAACCAGACTTGCATCCCCAGGATGAAACCTACTTGATTGTGATGGATAAACTTTTTGATGTGCTGTTGCAATTGGTTTGCCAGTATTTTATTGAAGATTTTTACATCTATGTTCATCAAGGATATTGACCTGAAGTTTTCTTTTTTTGTTGAGTCTCTGCCAGGTTTTGGTATCAGGATGATGTTGGTCTCAAAATAATTTGGGAAGGATTCCTTCTTTTTGGATGGTTTGGAATAGTCTTGGAAGGAGTGGTACCAGCTCCTCTTTGTATGTCTGGTAGAATTCAGCTATAAACCCATCTGGACCTGGACTTTTTTTGCTTGGTAGGCTATTAATTGCTGCCTCAACTTCAGCCCTTGTCATTGGTCTATTCAGGGTTTTGACTTTTTCCTGGTTTAGGCTCAGGAGGTTGCAAGTGTCCAGGAATTTATCCATTTCTTCCAGGTTTACTGGTTTATGTGCATAGAGTTGTTTGTATTAATCTCTGATAGTAGTTTGTATTTCTGTTAGATCGGTGGTGATAGCCCCTTTATCATTTTTATTGCATCTATTTGATTCTTCTCTCTTTTCCTTTTTATTAATCTCACTAGTGGTCTGTCTATTTTGTTGGTCTTTTCAAAAAAAAACAGCTCCTGGATTTATTGATTTTTTTGAAGGGTTTTTGTATCTCTATCTCCTTCAGTTCTGCTCTGATCCTAGTTATTTCTTGTGTTCTGCAAGTTTTGAGTTTTTTAAATCTTGCTCCTCTAGCTCTTTCAATTTTGATGAAGGGGTGTCAATTTTAGATCTTTCCTTTCTTCTCATGTGGGCATTTATTGCTATAAGTTTTCCTCTAGACACTGCTTTAAATGTGTCTCAGAGATTCTGGTACGTTGTGACTTCGTTCTCTTTAGTTTCAAAGAACATCTTTATTTATGCCTTCATTTCATTGTTTATACAGTCAACATTCAAGAGCCAGTTGTTCAGTTTCCATGAAGTTGTGTGGTTCTGAGTTAGTTTCTTAATCCTGAGTTCTAATTTGATTGCACTGTGGTCTGAGAGACTGTTAGGATTTCCATTCTTTTGCATTTGCTGAGGAGTGATTTACTTCCAATTATGTGGTCAATTTTAGAATAGGTGCCATGTGGTGCTGAGAAGAATGTATATTCTATGGATTTGGGGTGGAGAGTTCTGTAGATGACTATTAGGTTTGCTTCATCCAGACCTGAGTTCAAGTTCTGGATATCCTTGTTAACTTTCTGTCTCATTGATCTAATATTGACAGTGGAGTGTTAAAGTCTCCCACTATTATTGTGTAGGAATCTACGTCTCTTTGGAGGTCATTAAGAACTTGCTTTATGCATATGGGTGCTCCTGTATTGGGTGCATATAAATTTAGGATTGTTAGCTGTTCTTGGTGCATTGATCCTTTTACTATTATGCAATGCCCTTCTTTGTCTCTTTTGATCTTTGTTGGTTTAAAGTCTATTTTATCAGAGACTAGGATTGCAATTCCTGCCCTTTTTCTCTCCATTTGCTTGGTAAATCTTCCTCTGTCCCTTTATTTCAAGCCTTTGTGTGTCCTTGCATGTGAGATGGGTTTCCTGGATACAGCACACCGATGGGTTTTGACTTTTTGTCCAGTTTGCCAGTCTGTGTCTTTTGACTGGGGCATTTAGCCTATTTACTTTTAAGGTTAATATTGTTATGTGTGAATTTGATACTGCCATTTTGATGCTAGCTGGTTGTTTGACCCTTAGTTGATGCAGTTTCTTCATTGTGTCGATGCCCCTTACCACTTGGCATGTTTTTGGAGTGGCTGGCACTGGTTGTTCCTTCCTATGTTAAGTGTGGCTTTCAGGAGCTCTTGTAAGACAGGTCTGGTGGTGATGAAATCACTCAGCAACTGTTTGTTTGTAAAGGATTTTATTTCTCCTTTGCTTATGAAGCTTAGTTTGGCTGGATATGAAATTCTAGGTTGAAAGTTCTTTTCTTTTTTTTTTTTTAATTTTTTATTGGATTATACGTTTTGGGGTACATGAGCAGAGCATGCAAGACAGTTGCGTAGGTACACACATGGCAGTGTGCTTTCTTTTCTTCTCCCGTTCACCCACATTTGGCTTTTCTCCCCAGGCTATCCCTCCCCACCTCCCCCTCCCACTGGCCCTCCCCTTTTCCCCCCAATAGACCCCAGTGTTTAGTACTCCCCTTTCTGTGTCCATGTGTTCTCATTTTTCATCACCCACCTATGAGTGAGAATATGTGGTGTTTCATTTCCTGTTCTTGTGTCAGTTTGCTGAGGATGATGTTCTCCAGATTCATCCATGTCCCTACAAACGACACAAACTCATCATTTCTGATTGCTGCATAATATTCCATGGTGTATATGTGCCACATTTTTCCAATCCAGTCTATTATCAATGGGCATTTGGGTTGATTCCAGGTCTTTGCTATTGTAAACAGTGCTGCAATGAACATTCGTGTACATGTGTCCTTATAGTAGAAGGATTTATAGTCTTTTGGATATATACCCAGTAATGGGATTGCTGGGTCAAATGGAATTTCTATTTCTAAGGCCTTGAGGAATCGCCACACTGTCTTCCACAATGGTTGAACTAATTTACACTCCCACCAACAGTGTAAAAGTGTTCCTTTTTCTCCACATCCTCTCCAGCATCTGTTGTCTCCAGATTTTTTAATGATCGCCATTCTAACTGGCGTGAGATGGTATCTCAATGTGGTTTTGATTTGCATCTCTCTGATGATCAGTGACGATGAGCATTTTTTCATATGATTGTTGGCCTCATATATGTCTTCTTTCGTAAAGTATCTGTTCATATCCTTTGCCCACTTTTGAATGGGCTTGTTTGTTTTTTTCCTGTAAATCTGTTTGAGTTCTTTGTAAATTCTGGATATCAGCCCTTTGTCGGATGGGTAAACTGCAAAAATTTTTTCCCATTCTGTTGGTTGCCGATCCACTCTAGTGACTGTTTCTTTTGCCGTGCAGAAGCTGTGGAGTTTCATTAGGTCCCATTTGTCTATTTTGGCTTTTGTTGCCAATGCTTTTGGTGTTTTGTTCATGAAGTCCTTGCCTACTCCTATGTCCTGGATAGTTTTGCCTAGATTTTCTTCTAGGGTTTTTATGGTGCCAGGTCTTATGTTTAAGTCTTTAATCCATCTGGAGTTAATTTTAGTGTAAGGTGTCAGGAAGGGGTCCAGTTTCTGCTTTCTGCACATGGCTAGCCAGTTTTCCCAACACCATTTGTTAAACATGGAATCCTTTCCCCATTGCTTGTTTTTGTCAGGTTTATCAAAGATTGTATAGTTGTATGTATGTTGTGTTGCCTCCGGTGCCTCTGTTTTGTTCCATTGGTCTATATCTCTGTTTTGGTACCAGTACCATGCTGTTTTGATTACTGTAGCCTTGTAGTATAGTTTGAAATCCGGTAGTGTGATGCCCCCCGCTGTGTTCTTTTTGCTTAGAATTGACTTGGCTATGCGGGCTCTCTTTTGGTTCCATATGAAGTTCATGGTGGTTTTTTCCAGTTCTGTGAAGAAAGTCAATGGTAGCTTGATGGGGATAGCGTTGATTCTGTAAATTACTTTGGGCAGTATAGCCATTTTCACGATATTAATTCCTCCTAACCATGAACATGGAATGTTTCTCCATCTGTTTGCGTCCTCTCTGATTTCGTTGAGCAGTGGTTTGTAGTTCTCCTTGAAGAGGTCTCTTACGTTCCTTGTGAGTTGTATTCCAAGGTATTTTATTCTTTTTGTAGCAATTGCGAATGGCAGTTCGCTCTTGATTTGGCTTTCTTTAAGTCTGTTATTGGTGTAGACAAATGCTTGTGATTTTTGCACATTGATTTTATATCCTGAGACTTTGCTGAAGTTGCTTATCAGTTTCAGGAGTTTTGGGGCTGAGGCAATGGGGTCTTCTAGGTATACTATCATGTCATCTGCAAATAGAGACAATTTGGTTTCCACCTTTCCTATTTGAATATCCTTTATTTCTTTTTCTTGCCTGATTGCTCTGGCTAGAACTTCCAGTACTATATTGAATAGGAGTGGTGAAAGAGGGCATCCTTGTCTAGTGCCAGATTTCAAAGGGAATGCTTCCAGTTTTTGCCCATTCAGTATGATATTGGCTGTTGGTTTGTCATAAATAGCTTTTATTACTTTGAGATACGTTCCATCGATACCGAGTTTATTGAGGGTTTTTAGCATAAAGGGCTGTTGAATTTTGTCAAATGCCTTCTCTGAGTCAATTGAGATAATCATGTGGTTTTTGTTTTTGGTTCTGTTTATGTGGTGAATTGCATTTGTAGACTTGCGTATGTTGAAACAGCCTTGCATCCCCGGGATGAATCCTACTTGATCATGATGAATAAGTTTTTTGATTTGCTGTTGCAATCGGCTTGCCAATATTTTATTGAAGATTTTTGCATCTATGTTCATCATGAATATTGGCCTGAGGTTTTCTTTTCTTGTTGGGTCTCTGCCAGGTTTTGGTATCAGAATGATGTTGGTCTCATAAAATGATTTGGGAAGGATTCCCTCTTTTTGGATTGTTTGAAATAGTTTTAGAAGAAATGGTGCCAGCTCTTCCTTGTGTGTCTGGTAGAATTCGGCTGTGAACCCGTCTGGACCTGGGCTTTTTTTGTGTGGTAGGCTCTTAATTGCTGCCTCAACTTCAGACCTTGTTATTGGTCTATTCATAGTTTCGGCTTCCTCCTGGTTTAGGCTTGGGAGGACACAGGAATCCAGGAATTTTTCCATTTCTTCCAGGTTTACTAGTTTATGCGCATAGAGTTGTTTGTAATATTCTCTGATGATGGTTTGAATTTCTGTGGAATCTGTGGTGATTTCCCTTTTATCATTTTTTATTGCATCTATTTGATTGTTCTCTCTTTTATTTTTAATCAATCTGGCTAGTGGTCTGTCTATTTTGTTGATCTTTTCAAAAAACCAGCTCTTGGATTTATTGATTTTTTGAAGGGTTTTTCGTGTCTCAATCTCCTTCAGTTCAGCTCTGATCTTAGTTATTTCTTGTCTTCTGCTGGGTTTTGAGTTTTTTTGGTCTTGGTCCTCTAGCTCTTTCAATTTTGACGATAGGGTGTCAATTTTGGATCTCTCCATTCTCCTCATATGGGCACTTATTGCTATATACTTTCCTCTAGAGACTGCTTTAAATGTGTCCCAGAGGTTCTGGCACGTTGTGTCTTCATTCTCATTGGTTTCGAAGAACTTCTTTATTTCTGCCTTCATTTCGTTGTTTACCCAGTCAACATTCAAGAGCCAGTTGTTCAGTTTCCATGAAGCTGTGCGGTTCTGGGTCTGTTTCTGAATTCTGAGTTCTAACTTGATTGCACTATGGTCTGAGAGGCTGTTTGTTATGATTTCAGTTGTTTTGCATTTGTTGAGCAGTGCTTTACTTCCAATTATGTGGTCAATTTTAGAGTAGGTGTGATGTGGTGCTGAGAAGAATGTGTATTCTGTGGATTTGGGATGGAGAGTTCTGTAAATGTCTATCAGGTTTGCTTGCTCCAGGTCTGAGTTCAAGCCCTGGATATGCTTGTTGATTTTTTGTCTGGTAGATCTGTCTAGTATTGACAGTGGAGTGTTAAAGTCTCCCACTATTATTGTGTGAGAGTCTAAGTCCTTTTGTAAGTCCTTGAGAACTTGTCTTATGTATCTGGGTGCTCCTGCATTGGGTCCATATATGTTTAGGATCGTTAGCTCTTCTTGTTGTATCGATCCTTTTACCATTATGTAATGGCCTTCTTTGTCTCTTTTGATCTTTGTTGCTTTAAAGTCTATTTTATCGGAGATGAGAATTGCAACTCCTGCTTTTTTTTGCTTTCCATTTGCTTGGTAAATCTTCCTCCATCCCTTTATTTTGAGCCTTTGTGTATCCTTGCATGTGAGATGGGTTTCCTGGATACAGCACACTGATGGGTTTTGGATTTTTATCCAATTTGCCAGTCTGAGTCTTTTGATTGGTGCATTTAGTCCATTTACATTTAGGGTTAATATTGTTATGTGTGAATTTGATACTGCCATTTTGATGCTAAGTGGCTGTTTTGCCTGTTAGTTGTTGTAGATTCTTCATTATGTTGATGCTCTTTAGCATTCAGTGTGATTTTGGAATGGCTGGTACTGGTTGATCCTTTCTATGTGTAGTCCCTCTTTTAGGAGCTCTTGTAAAGCAGGCCTGGTGGTGACAAAATCTCTGAGTACTTGCTTGTTCGCAAAGGATTTTATTTTTCCTTCACTTCTGAAGCTCAGTTTGGCTGGATATGAAATTCTGGGTTGAAAGTTCTTTTCTTTAAGAATGTTGAATATTGGCCCCCACTCTCTTCTGGCTTGTAGTGTTTCTGCCGAGAGATCTGCTGTGAGTCTGATGGGCTTCCCTTTGTGGGTGACCTGACCTTTCTCTCTGGCTGCCCTTAGTATTCTCTCCTTTATTTCAACCCTATTGAATCTGACGATTATGTGCCTTGGGGTTGCTCTTCTTGCGGAATATCTTTGTGGTGTTCTCTGAATTTCCTGCAATTGAGTGTTGGCCTGTCTTGCTAGGTGGGGGAAATTTTCCTGGATGATGTCCTGAAGAGTATTTTCCAGCTTGGATTCATTCTCTTCGTCCCCTTCTGGTACACCTATCAAACGTAGGTTAGGTCTTTTCACATAGTCCCACATTTCTTGGAGACTTTGTTCATTCCTTTTTGCGTTTTTTTCTCTAATCTTGGTTTCTCATTTTATTTCATTGAGTTGGTCTTCGACTTCAGATATTCTTTCTTCTGCTTGGTCAATTCGGCTATTGAAACTTGTGCATGCTTCACGAAGTTCTCGTATTGTGTTTCTCAGCTCCTTTAATTCATTCATATTCCTCTCTAAGTTTTCCATTCTTGTTATCATTTCCTCAAATCTTTTTTCAAATCTTTTCTCAAGGTTCTTAGTTTCTTTGCATTGATTTAATACATGATCTTTTAGCTCACCAAAGTTTCTCATTATCCATCTTCTGAAGTCTAATTCAGTCATTTCATCACAGTCATTCTCCGTCCAGCTTTGTTCCCTTGCTGGTGAGGAGTTTTGGTCCTTTCTAGGAGGCGAGGTGTTCTGGTTTCGGGTGTTTTCCTCCTTTTTGCGCTGGTTTCTTCCCATCTTTGCGGATTTGTCCGCTGGTCGTCTGCGTAGTTGCTGACTTTTCGATTGGGTCTCTGAGTGGACACCCTGAATGTTGATGATGAAGTATTTCTGTTGCTTGGTTTTCCTTCTACCGGTCTAGCCCCTTCGCTGTACGAGTGCTGAGGTCCGCTCCAGACCCTGCTTGTCTGGGGTGCACCTCTAGCAGCTGTGGCACAGCGAGGGATGCTACCAGTTTCTTTTTCTGCTATCTTTGTCCCAGGATGGTGCCTGCCTAATGTCAGTCTTTTGGATATAGAGGGGTCAGAGAGCTGCTTGAGGAGACAGTTTGTACTTTATAGGGGTTTAATTGCTGAGCTGTGAGCTGTGTTGTTCATTCAGGGCTGTTAGGCTGCTATGTTTGATTCTGCTGCAACAGAGCTCATTAAAAAAACCCTTTTTTTTCTCAAATGCTGTGTTGGGGGGTTTGGGCTTTATTTTTGGATGTCCGTTGAGGTCCTGCCCAGCTAGGATGCAGACTAGCCACTGTTTGCCTGCCGAGGCTCCGCCCTGCTGTTGTGAGGCTCGCCCTGGCTCCGCTGTTCTGCTGTTCTCCGCCACGCCCTGCGGCGGAGTCTCTCTGTTGTAGCGGGTTGCCTCGGCAATGGCTGGCTGCGTCAGCAGTGGGCGTGTATCTCAGTAGGGACGGGTTGCCTCGGCAACGGCTGGCTGTGTCAGCAGTGGGCGTGTATCTCAGTAGGGACGGGTTGCCTCGGCAATGGCTGGCTGCGTCAGCAATGGGCGTGTATCTCAGTTGGGGCGGGTTACCTCGGTAATGGTGGCCGCCCCTCCCCCTCAGAGCGTCTCGGGCCGTCTGCACGGGGCTTGTTTGAAATCGCGGTTTTGTTCATCCCACTGGGCCAATCCTAACGCTCTGTTCCTGCAATCCCCTGGGCTGGCCCACTGTCCAAGTCTAGCTCAGTCTCAAGTCCAGCCCTCTCACGTCTCCGGTTGCCGGTTCAACGGGGCACCCAGACAAGTGCGCCCTGTGGGGAGTGCTGGGTAGGGCCGGCCGCCGCCACCCCGGCTGCCGGCTTCGCCAGGCGGAATATCTGCCTGGCGTCCCGCGTCTCCTCTTCACTTGGGAATTTCCCCGTTCCGTGAGCAACAAAGATCAGTCTGGAAATGCAGCTCAGACTCACCTCTCCGCAGACACAACGAGAACTCCAATCCTGGGTTGTTCTCACAGCGCCATCGAAAGTTCTTTTCTTTAAGGAGGTTTAATATTGGCCCCCACTCTCTTCTGGCTTGTAGGGTTTCTGCTGAGAGATCCGCTGTGACTCTGATCGGCTTTCCTTTGTGGGTAACCCAACATTTCTCTCTGGCTGCCCTTACCAATTTTTCCTTCATTTCAACCCTGGTGAATCTGGCAATTATGTGCCTTGGGTTTGCTGTTCTTGAGGAGTATCTTTGTGGTGTTCTCTGTATTTCCTGGACTTGAATGTTGGCCTGCCTTCCTAGGTTGAGGAAGTTGTCCTGAATAATATCCTGAAGAATGTTTTTCAGCTTGGATTCATTCTCTCTGTCACATTCAGGTACACCTATCAAATGTTCATTAGGTCTTTTCACATAGTCCCATATTTCTTGGAGGCTTTGTTCATTTCTTTTCACTCTTTTCTCTCTAATCTTACCTTCTTGTTTTATTTCATTGAGTTGATCTTCAATCTCTGATATCCTTTCTTCTGCTTGGTCAATTCAGCCATTGAAACTTGTGTATGCTTCATGAAGTTCCCATGTTGTGTTTTTCAGCTCCATCAAGTCATTTATATTCTTCTCTAAGTTGTTTATTCTCATTAGCATTTTCATCACACCTTTTTCAAAGTTCTTAGTTTCTTTGCATTGAGATAGAACATGTTCTATTTCTTTTTTTTTTTTTTTTTTTTTTTTTTTGAGACGGAGTTTTGCTCTTGTTACCCAGGCTGGAGTGCAATGGTGCGATCTCAGCTCACTGCAACCTCCACCTCCTGAGTTCAGGCAATTCCCCTGCCTCAGTCTCCTGTATAGCTGAGACTACAGGCACGCACCACCATGCCCAGCTAATTTTTTGTATTTTTAGTAGAGACGGGGTTTTCACCATGTTGACCAGGATGGTCTCGATCTCTTGACCTCGTGATCCACTCGCCTCGGCCTCCCAAAGTGCTGGGATTACAGGCATGAGCCACCGCGCCTGGCCCAAGATAGAACATGCTCTTTTAGCTCAGAGAAGTTTGTTATTACCCACCTTCTGAAGCCTTTTTCTGTTAATTCTTCAGACTCATTCTCCATCCAGCTTTGTTCCCTTGCTGGTGAGGAGCTGTGATCCCTTAGAGGAGGAGAGGTATTCTGGTTTTGAATGTTTTCATCCTTTTTGTGCTTGTTTCTTCCATCTTTGTGGATTTATCTACCTGTGGATTTTGCTGGTGGTGACTTTCAGACAGGGTCTCTGATTGGACATCCTTTTGGTTGACGATGAACTTATTTCTTTCTGTTTTTTAGTTTTCCTTCTAACAGTCAGGCCCCTCTACTATAGGACAGCTGGAGGTCCACTCCAGATCCTGCTTGCCTGGGGATCACCTGCATCAGCTGCAGAACAATAAGGGTTGCTGCTGGTTTCTTCTGATCTTTGTCCCAGAAGGATACCCACCAGATGTCAGCCTGAGTTCTCCTTTATGAGGTGTCTCTTTGGATATACAGGGTTTGGGAAACTGCCCGGGGAGACAGTCTGTCCCTTATAAGAGCTCAAGTACTGAGCTATGACCTCTGCTGTTCCATTCAGAGCTGCTGGGCACATAAGTTTAAGTCTGCTGCAGTGGAACTCATAACTGCCTTTTTTCCCCAGGTGCTCTGTCCTGGGAAGGTAGGGCTTTATTTATAAGTTCCTGACATACTGCTGCCTTTTTTCAGAGCTGCCCTGTCCAACAAGGAGGTAGCCTAGTCACAGTCTGCCAGCAGAGGCATTGCTGAGCTGCCATGGGCTCTGCCCAGCTGCTGTGTGAACTTCCTTGTGATTTTGTTTACAGAGGTTTAGTTAGAACTGCCTCAGTAATGGTGATCTGCCTCAGTAATGGCAGACTGTGTCTGTAATAGCAGACTGCCTCAGTAATGGAGGATTGCCTCAGTAATGGCGGACTGCCTCAGTAATGATGGACTGCCTCTGTAACAGTGGACTGCACCAGTAATGCTGGGCTGCCTCAGTAGTTGTGACTGCCTCAGTAATGGCAGATGCCCTTCCCCACACAGAGCTGGACCATCCTGGGTCCAGCTGTGCTTGCTCTGAAACTCTCAATCCAGAGTGTTTCAGATTGCTGGTGTTTGTGTGGGTGGGACCTGCCAAGCCCAATCACCTGGCTCCCTGTTTCAGCCCCATTTTGTTTTTTCAGTTGAATGGACAGCTCTGTCTCCCACGCTTTCCAGGCCCAGGTGAAACGGCCACCCAGATTTGTGTGAGTTTTTATGCAGAGACCCGCTGTGCCGGCTGAAACAGCTGTGCTGGAAACTCATGGCACTTTTCTGCCTGGGAATCTCCTGGTCTGTGGGCAGTAATAACTTGTTTGGAAATGCAGTCATCACTCACCCTCTGCGTTGTTCTCTCTGGAACTGCACTCCAGAGCTGTTCCTATTTGGCCATCTTGGATAGCTCTCCTGTTTGCATTTTTTTTGCAGAGATGGGATTTCACTATGTTGGCCAGGCTGGTCTTGAACTCCTGATCTCAAGGGATCCATCTGACTCAGCCTTCTACAGTGCTGGGATTACAGGTGTGAGCCATGGCACCTGGCCACAACTTGAATTCTTATAATAACTCTGTTGGGTAGACTAAGTATTCCTGCTATGGCAATGAGACTATCAAGAGGAAGCAAGGGAAGGCAACTGATCCAAAGCTGCAGAGGTAATAAGTGGTGTGGCTGGGATTCAAATCCAGGTTGTCTGATTCTAGAGCTTGTGTTCATAAGTACTGTGTTATAATATATTGTGGAGCTATGTGGAAGTAAACAAAACATTATGGGTGTGAAAAGTACATACAATATCATGGATTTTGCATTTCTTTTGGACTTAGATGGTTAGCTGAGGTGTTTGGTATGTATGATTTTGGGATGCCAAGATCTCTCTCCAGTTCTAATGCAGTAGAAATGAATTAGATTTTTGACCCAGGAACCTCAGATTATACCATCTTAGGCACCTGCCTGACTGACATGGGTCACAGTGGAAGCAAAGAGAAGCATGTGAGTGGTTCAGGGAAAATCTATCCCAACCACTTGCCAGGCTGCACAAAGCACATATACTCCATTGTAGAAGACAGATAATTATCTCACCATCTCCCTGAGTCTAGCCTGGACTCTGTAGGCACAGCGTACAATGATTTTCTGAATACTTATCATTTCATCACCAACTTCTCCATGTTGCATTCTTGCCAGAGGAGTTATAATCACACAAAAAATATGAAGTCTGCCGGGCATGGTAGCTCATGCCTATAGTTCCAGCACTTTGGGAGACCGAGGTGGATGGATCACTAGCTCAGGAGATTGAGACAATCCTGGCTAATAGAGTGAAACCCCATCTCTAATAAAAATACAAAATATTAGCCGGGCATGGTGGCAAGTGCCTGTAGTCCCAGCTAATCAGGAGGCTGAGGCAGGAGACTCGTTTGAATCTGGGAGGCAGAGGTTGCAGTGAGCCAATATCATGTCTCTGCACTCCAGCCTGGGCAACAAGAGCAAGACTCCATTTTAAAAATAAAAAAAAATTTCTTAAAAAAAAAAGTATGATGTTTAAATGAGGTGGTTTGAAGTGAAGCCTCAATTTGCCAGAAGTCTTTACTCCCGCTTTCATCATTGTTTCTCTACACACTTCTCTTCAAACTGGAATAGTAACCACCACAAAAAAAAGTTAGCAGATTTAGAGTTCCATGCTATGAAAGTTATGATTGCACTTGGCTGCAAAAAGGGGACTCAAGTGAACTCAACTAATCAACATGGCGAGCTACATGGCACATTGCTCCAATTTAGTTAATCACTCAGCCAGCTCCAGGCAAGACTTGAGTTCCTCATTGTAACACAAGAAAATAGACTTGGCTCCCACCACACACCACCCTGGATCTAATCTCAGCCTGCTGCTGATCAACAGCAGAACAACCACACATTTTCATCTGCACAACCTTTATGAGTATCTATCTATGGTTTGGTTCAGATCCAGGCACAGACTTGCATTAAAGGTTGAGATCGATGACTCAGAGCTTAGCTAGGAATGCAGGCGAGAAAATGAAGCTGTGAACTGGGAGAAGAACGTGTCTGAGGGTGAGAGGGAGAGACGGAAGCACCAAATGCTCAGACCCACATCCCAGCTCATCTGCCCCAGGAGCTCCCATTAAGCTGCGGTGCTCTGGGCAGCAGAGGGCACTATTAATACACTCTAAGTAACTGGCACACTTAAGGAAGAAACACGGGTTTAGAATAAGCTTGTGTGTGGCATTTGGGTGGGAAAGGTCATAAGATGATGGCTGTTGCCTTCAGTCTCTCTTGTTCTCAAATCCAAATACTAACAAGAATCTAAAGAAAGGCTGCAAGGTAAAACTAACTCTTGAGTGTAACTTCAAGTTTTTAGGATGTAAAGAATACACATACACAAATCCATGTTAAATAGAAAGATCACTAAATACCTTGCATGCATTATCTTATTTAATCTACAACCCTGTGTGAGCAGGGACTGTCATTATCTCCATTTCATACTTAAGAAAACTGATACCCAGAGAGGTCAAGTGACTTGCCCCAAGTTAACAACTCGTAAGTACGGAACTGGAATCTAAGCCAACTTCAGATGGCAAAGTCCATGCTTCTAACCTCCATGCTATACTTTTTCACAGACATCTTGCCCATAACGTAAGAGGAAAACATCAACTCCTTAACCACCAATGGAAATGGAAGGTGAAGTGAACTCCATGTTGTTACTACGTCTGTGCTTCAGAAGTTAGGAAAGGCAAGGATACCTAAACCCTGGCTTCCTCCACTAGCCAGCTCCTCACTTTATTTTGACAAAAGTTGTGGGCTAAAAAGTAGATGGCTTTGTCAAAGGTTAAACAGTCTCCAGATTCTGAAAATCTGCCTGTAGCCCAAGAGTTTTCACCTTAATGCCAACCAAAAGGTGCAGAACCAATCAGGGTTTTGAGGTTACTGATCACAGAAACAAAGACAGGCCATGCTTAGAAAATCAAAGGGGTTTATTTGGAGGAAACTGGTGACTTGCTGAGCTAAAGGGGACTTGAGAGAAGTACAGAAAGAGGGACACCAGAAGTACACCATCATCATAATGGCCAATCCCTTTGGAAACAGCCTTTGTCTGTCACTGGCCTAGCTTGGACCCTGTGCCTACTCCTGTAGTGAGTGGGAGGAAAGGGTGGACAGTCTGTGCATTCTGCTATATACAAGGGCTTCATAAAATGGTAGAAATTTCCTAAAATAAATATGGGGGCTTTTTCCTGAAAAGAAAAAGAAGTAGACTAAATGTTAGACAAGCAAAAGTAATTAAGGACCATGGCAGATACCTCTAAATGGCCCAATTTCTCAGGAAGCCAGAGTTAGGAGTTGTTCATCATTTGATCCATCTCTACCTAGACAATCTAGCACAGAACATGGCACCTAGTAAATGCTTAATAAATGATGAAAGTACACATTAACCAACAAACCAACAAACTCAATGACGAGCAAATGGAATCAATGAAAGAAGCAGACTTCATAGGTAGTTGACTTTCTAGAGATATAACCAATGTGAACTCACGATCCTCCCACCTATAAAACAGTCTACTTTGGAACTCTTACTATACTTACTTTCTGGACCTTCCTGAAGGATTGCTCTGGCTAATATCACTAATCCTGTTCCCATAAAGTATGTGGATGAAGATACAGAGGCCATTTGTCTTGGTACTCTCAGTGTTCAAAGTGCACTGCAATTCTCTAGTTCCGTTCCTTTCCTAGGGATGACAAATACATGGAGTGTGTGCACCCCCATCCTCCCCACACTGCATGTCCAGGACACACCTTGTTCATGGATCATGACATTCATCCTAGCGAGCCCAGACATCCAGGAACAATTCATCAGGCTGGACCCACAAGGTAAAACCCACTTATTATGCCTGACTCAAGATATCTGGAATCACTACTTCAGCACACAGCCAAGTGATGACCAGCTCATGCCTGACTACCTTCGCAGATGGGAAAGATGACCTCATGGAGGCAGCATATTCCAGCTTCAGAACTCTGTTAGAGTTTTTTCCTTTAGGGACACTTCTGGGTGAACACAGAGATCGCACACCTGGGCCTGCTGTGACTGCCTCCTCCACAATTTTTATGAAATACTCCTGAAGATACAAACAACATACTGCAGCTGCCCCTTGTAGAAAAAAAAATGACAAAAATCCTCGGGGAATTTTTACTAACTGTATTGATGACAAGGATGGATGGAAAGGCACATTTTTTTATATACACACCATATGTACTACCCTTTCATTCATAACAGTATAAATGACCCCCCTGAACACACATAAAAGTGGGGGATACTCCAGCCCCTTACTCCATTAAATTTTACTTCACCCCCTTATTCCTATACCTCCCAGGAAAGAAATGGAAGCCAACCTGCAGGAACACCCTTCTGAGATACCCAGAACTAGGGTCAGGGAGGTCCCTTTCTCCTTTCCCATCAATGATTCTTCTTTACCTCCATTCATTTTAAGAAAATGACATTGGCATGTGCTCTGATGATAATTAGGGTTGATTCTGAGACACTTCATTATCTAAGGAAAGGTTCTCTTGTTAGGAATGTGGTGTCTCATGCCCACATTGTACAATGAAAAACGACAAAAAGGGTCTTTTGTAGTTGAGAAACCAAGCTGAAGGAAGAAGATTCCTCCTCATTGCAGTAGAGCTGTAGTAAAGCTACCTGCCTACTGAGCATGAAAAGAGAGTTTGTGTATGTACACATCACGAAGATCTCATAGGAGAGGAAGAAGCCAATACCCGTAGGGTGTTCTTCCCAGTCCCTTGAGAAGACATCCCTTACCCTATAAGGAAAGGCCAATACGATCACACCAATACAATTCCTAGAGCAAAGAGGTCACTCACAAAATAATGTGTTGAGCAAATGAATAAGAGAATGACCAAATGAATGAATGATAAAATGAACACACTTAAAAGGAGAACAGGCATAGAACAAAGAAAAACATGTCTTTCAAAATTGTATTCTTTCAGAAATGAGCAGAGCATGGGCTGTGCAGAGTTAGGTCAGGGAGCTGCAGTGAAGGACAGGTGGAAATGATGAGAGAGATACAATGCTGAATTCACTACTAAAGCTCAATGGGAATCCAGATACTCAATAGCATAACTCAGATCCTCCTTGGAGGCAGGGAATAGCAGAGAGGAAAATGTGAAAATTCAATCAGTATATGTCTGCAGAACAGAGGGGATTCTACAGGGACAAGGAAGCTGGGTCTGTTCCTGGGGGTGCCCTGCCTCCCATCACTCAGACGTCTATGTGCAAATGTCACTTCCTTGGAGATGCCTTCCCTGACTATCTGAAATAGAGCCTCTCTTTTGCTCCCTGTTTATATAATACACTGTGCTTTGCTTCACATTTATTTATACATATTTGTGGTCTGTCTCCCTTACTGGAAGTTCCACAGGGGCAAGGTCCTTATCGGCCCACAGCTCAATTCACACCTACAATGCTGGGCATGTAGGAGGCACTTAATGAGTATTCGTTACATGGATGCATGAATAAACAAGGGAAAAAATTATTATAACCAAACATGGTTTACTATTTCAGAGCAAGGGTGGCTTCATAATAGGAAATCAACGATACAATGCATCATGTCAGTAGATAAACTTGTGATCATCTCACAGTCTTGTCATCTTACCAAACGACAAATATGACCATGCCACTTTCTTATCCAAACCCCATCAATGCTTCCCATTGCTTCTGGAACAAAGATTCAAATCATGGCGCCCTATGGTCTGGCCCCTGCCTCTCCTGAACCTTATGTTCCAAGACGTGTTCTCCTTCAACTTGTTAACGTTAACGTTAACAAGTGTGGTCCTTATGCCTGGGAAACGCCTCCTTTTCTCCCAACTCACCCCTATTCTACCTGGGTCTCTCTGAATTGAACAAAAGTTCTCCTAGTAAAGGTTCTTTGAACACTGTGGACCTCTCTGACCAGGCACATATCACATTTGATATTTTATATTTATTTGGGTAGTTATTTGATCAATATCTCTCTCCTCCAGTCTGTTGGCTCTCAGAGAGTGATAGCCAATCTTTTGATATTTGGTATTGTAGACAATCTTGGACCATAGGAACTGTTAAATTATTTTCTGAAAGAAGAAAAACTGTTCCAGCTTTCTTGGCTTCTACTAAAATACAAAACTTAAAGCCTCACCCATGTACGGTTTGCTAAGGCAAAGTGGTGCGGACATTCATATTTCTTGATACAGCCCTATTATATGACTATACAACAATGACAGAGGCTTAAAAGCCTCTGTTAGATTGGAGGATTTCTATTTTCCAATATGGTGCCATTAAACTACATTGTCTCCAATTTTATTCTTATGTACTTATATTCCCAGACTCCAGGGTAAAATGTTATGCTTATACCTACTAAACTTCCTCTTCTTAAACTAAGCACAATATTTTATCCATTTTAGGATCTTTCTGAATCTAATTTTCTCAAATTACATGTTTCTTATCATTCTTAGGCTCATGTCACCCACAATTAGTTTCTTCTAAATTATTGATGAGTGCTGTAGAATTACAGTGATGATTATAAGGATAGCTATCATTTTCTGAGTTCTTACTTAAAAGCACTGGATCCAGGCAGTCCATTCGCACATTGGCTCCTTTCACCTTCATAATGACACTATGAGGTCGATGTTCCATCTCAGTCTTTAGAGATGGTGAATCTGTAGAGCTGCACAGTTACCTTGTCCAAGATCTCACAGCTCTTAAGTTGAAGGACAAGGATTTATTTGTTTATTTTTATTTTATTTTTGAGACAGAGTCTCACTCCATTGCCCAAGCTGGAGCACAATGGTATAGTCTTGGCTCACTGCAACCTCTGCCACCCAGGTTCAAGCGGTTCTCCTGCATCAGCCTCCTGAGTAGCTGGGATTACAGGCACCTGCCACCGTACCCGGCTAATTTCTGTATTTTTAGTAGAGACAGGGTTTCACCATATTGGCCAGGCTGGTCTTGAACTCCTGACCTTGTGATCCACCTGCCTCTGCCTCCCGAAGTGCTGGGATTATAGGTGTGAGCCACTGCGCCTGGCCAGAACAAGAATGTAAACTTAGATGTTTATGCCCCAAGACTCTTTACATTCCTTTAGTGTTTTTCAAATTTTTCTCAGCCATGAAGTCCATTGTTTCAGCTAAATCATACACAAAAGCATGCACACCAGCTAAAATCAGAGTGAATTTCTGCCTAACACAGCTTCGAAATCACTAAAGCACTTCAGGCTGATCTTCACCAAAGAAAGTGTTAAGTCAGAAGCCTCGATAAACTCCTTAAAAGCCCCTGTTAGAGTCATAATAGTCAATTGCTCTAGATCATTCTAGAATATTCTAAAACATTCTAGAAAGTTTATTCTAAAATGCTCTAGAAAGTCTGTACTTATGGAAACATTCTGTTTCACACTATCCAATATGATAATCACTAGGCACATGGGCTGTTGAACAATAGAAATGTAGCTAGTGTAATTGAGAAACTGAAAAGTTAATTTACATGTACATTTAAGCTGAAATCACCACACATGTCTACTATTATACCAGACAATGCATTTCTACAAATTATGAGTTGACTTTATTATACCAGCCTCTATCCTATTCTTACTATCTCCAAAACACAACAGGAATAAAAATGTGATCTCAGGCATTTAGAAATCTGGCACAGAATACTCACTAAAGAACCGAAGTCAGATAGAGGCCATGTCACTAGATATGGCCAAAGAACTCTGAGTGTGACACATGGCTCTTTCAGGCTGAGGCATTTAAGACTTAGTGTGCCTGAACACACTTCTCCTCCCTGGCAGATCAAGTGTTCTAGAAAACATAACTAGAAAGATGTGAGAAGGCACTTCACAGGGGAGATAAGCCTTGTTTTACTTAATCCACCGAGATGTCAGAGTTAATTGTCACAGCAGCAGCCTGTTGTCCAGGCTGACTAACACATGATAACAAAGAGAACACTTTGAATTCTTGGCAAAATAAGAGCAAGAAAGCAGCAGCAGAAGCACAATTCAGAGGAGTGGGGAACCAAAGGCAATAGACCAAGGTGAGCCAGAAATAAATTCCACTAACAGTAGCACTTATTTTTTTGCCTTACCCTGGTGGAGAAAAGAGGCATTTTTACAATAAGCATCCTCCAGGTTCATGGTGGCAGGTAGTTAGGAACGGTAATCTCTGTTCTGTTATCATACAGCTTGCCTGTAAAGAAAAGTCGTCCACATTAAGCACCATTTTGCTGCTTTCCTTGGGAAACAGACTTAATTAAATTATGTTACATAAGTGGAGATTACAAAATCTGCATTAGCAATGATTCTTCTGAAAGTCCTACATCCTGGGATCTGTCACTTGGAAATTGTTTAATGAGGCCTATGTGGACCTTTGGTATTGGGAGAAATGTGGGAAATAGACATTTATGGCCACAGCTTCTCAGACAGGACGCTTTTTTTTTTTTTTTTTTTTTTGGCTAGAGGTAATTTCTGATGGTAATGATGATTCTGCTAAGCCCCATCAGTTCTCTCTCTTTCCCAGCCTGAAAAGTCAGTGCCCAGTTAGACATCATTAGTTAAGATCCACTAAACTTTTTGCTAAAAATGTGCATTCATTCAATAAATAGCTACAGAATATCTTTTCTCCCAGCTTTGTAAGCCATTCAGGGATTTCTTTGTGGGAATTTCTTTGGTCAGAACATAATCTGCACATCCACTGTTATCTCCCAGCCCCTCAATAGTGCAGGAAATCATGAATTGTAATTCTCAATGTCACAGCCTCATGAGAGTTGCAGAGCCTTGAGGACAGCATACCACCATGTAGTGATGGAGCCAGCTTTGCGCCACATAGACCAGCTGTGAATTCTGGCTGTGCCACCTGCCAGAGCTGTGACTGTGGGTAAATGAGTTATTTTCCCTGTGGCTCAGTGCAGTGAATACTGAAGATGTTGCCTAAAACTCCTTGAATAATCCCCTTAATCGGTTGGGTGTGTCCATGTCCCTACTTCAGCACGCTTTCACCTCATGTTCTTCAGAAGATCACCTCTGGACTTCTGGAGCCACGTTGCTCAAACAGACAGACAGTTTGGGAGTTTATGACCCCAGGGTAGCAGCTGTGGTCAACGACTGGTGCAGGAATATCAATGTCCAGCAGCCTCACCTACACACAGGATAACCTCTGCTGTGCAATTTACCTCCAGAGCTCCTGCACAGGTTCAGCCTGAGGCTGGGTCTTGACTCAAAATCTCACCCTGTTTTCCTGCCCGATACTAGTTTCTTGGGGGAATACTTTCTTTGCCATACTAGTTTCCTGGGGGAATACTTTCTCTTTTTATATAATAATAAAGTTTTCTTTTTAGAGTAGTTTTTATGTACAGAAAAATTTGCAAAGATAGTACAAGGGTCCCCATATACTCCACATCCAGTTTCCTCTATTATCAACATATTTCATTAATAGGATACATTTGTCACAATCATGGACTCAATATTGATAGATAATTATTAAGTAAAGGCCATAGTTTATTCTGATATCCTTAATTTTTCCCTAATGTTCTTTTGTTGCTCCAGGGTTCCATCCAGAATCCCACATGTCATTTAGTTATCAAGCCTCCCAAGGCTCCTCTTCGCTGTGACATTTTCCCAGGCTTTCTTCATTTGGGACCAGTTTTGAGGTGTACTAGTCCATTACCTGGTAGAATGCACCTCATCGAAATTTGCCTAATATATTTCTCATGATTAAGCTAAAGGTGTGGATTTGGGAAAAGAAGACCGCTGAAAGTATCATTTTAATTACAATATATAATGACTACACACTCTCCAAAGTTACTCTCCTCCCCACTCTCCATACTGTATTTCTGTAAGGAAATCACTACTTGTAGCCCACATCTAAGGAGTAGGGAATTACTATATACTTCCTCACAAGTGAAGTATCTATGTACATTTTGGAATTCTTCTACATGGGAGGTTTGTCTCTTCTCTATTAATTTTGTTCAAATCAATATAAACTCATCAATATTTACTTTATACTTCAAGCTGTACTACGATATACACCAGTTTTTGCACCAATTGTTCCATCTTGGGACACTGAGAACTCTTTCAGTTGGATTTTGTGCCACTCAGCATACCACCATCTAATTTTTATTTCCATCACTGCCTCATTTTCTGGCACAAGATCCTGTGGAGCTCATTTATGTAATGCTACTCAAGTTCTATAATCAGCAATTTCTTTAGGTTACTTTTATTTGAATCTGGTATTAGAAGCCAATTTATTTCAGTTACTTTTATTTGAAAATGGTATTAGAAGCCAAGATCTGGGTGTTACATGGCTACTGGGGTGTCATTATCCCTCAATTGACAGAGCAACATAGACAGGCTATATTGAATTAGATAAATCTCCATTGAGGAGCATTCTACCAGACAATAGACCAGTACACCTCAAAACTCATCATCCAAAACATATTTTTAAAATAGATATATCAGTATGTACGTATATATGCATACATATATGCATGCATACCTGTGTATATATACTAATCTCTGTATATACATATATACACATATCTATTGAAATATTAAGCTAAACATGTTCCTTCTACTGTCTCTGACTCTAATTCACTATCTGATGAATCATTCTAGCCATCTTTCTTTGCTTGTCTATAACCTTCAGCACCAACAGTGAGAATGATGGCTTCCACCATCTGTCACCTATTAACTTATTCATTTACACTCTACATGTATAGAGATTTCAGAGTTGTTAACCCACACTTCTATGGGAAACAGTTTTATCAACTACAGCACAGTGCTTATGTGCTTAATCTTACAGACTCCACTCTACAAAGTATCTTGCTTGAATTTGATTGAGATTACATTGAATATTATAGATTATGTTGGGAAGAAATGACATCTTAAAAACAGTCTTTCAATCCACAAACACATAACTCGATCCATTTACATCGTCTTTGATTTCTTTTATCAGTGTTTTACAGTTTTCCACATATAGAGTTTGTACTTATTTTGTTTACATTGAAACACTTCATTTAAAAAATTTTAATGCTTTTGTAAATGAACCTTGTATCTCACAACCTTTGTAAAGTCACTGATTAGTCCCAGGAGTCATTTTTCTTTTACATGGATTATTTGGAATTTTCAGACAATCAGATCATCTATGAATAAAGAGTTTTATTTTTCCCTTCCAGCATATGTATCTTTTATTTCATTTTTTTTTGTTTTGTTTCATGGCAGTAGCTATAATTTTCAGTACATACTGAAAAGAGTGGTAAAAAAAAAAAATTCTTGCCTTATTCTTTTGAAGGACCATGGCCAATTTCCTACCTTAAGTATGATATCAGCTGTAAACAACTTGTGTATATGCTGTATTATGTATTAAGTTGAACAAGTTTCCCTCCATTCCTAGTTTAGTTTTTTATTATAAATGTGTGTTGAATTTTGTCAGCTGCTTTTTGTTCATCAGTTGATATTACCATATAATTTTGCTTCTTTAGCCAATTGATATAATGGATTACGATAATTAATTTTTGAAAGTTGAACCAGCCTTGCATACTTACAATAAATTCTATTTGGTTGTGGTGTAATTTTTTATAGATTTTTAGATTTTATTTGCTAATACTTCATTGAGGATTTTTGTTCTTAAGAGATATTAGGTCTGCAGTTTTCTTTTCCTGTAATGTCTTTATCCAGTTTTGGTATTAAGGTAGTGCTGCTCTCATAGAATGTGTTCGAGAGGGTTTCATTTACATCTGCTTGAATTTTTTGGAAGAAGTTCTAAAGTATTGGTAACTTTTTTTTTAAAATAAACCACATGAATCTAGTCTCAGGAGATGTCTCTGAGACACACAACCCAAGATATCATTGCCTCATCTGTAAAATGGTAATGATAATGGCTTCTTCCTCGTAGGGTTGTCTTGAGATCATACAAGTTAATATAGCAGATGCTCTCGCACCCCACCCAAGCCCCTTTACTAGTCAAGTAAAGTTGCTACGAACTCTGGCTGCTAACAGCTCACAGCTGCTTTCCATTTACATCACAAGCCCTTAGAGGACAAAAACTGTTTCATCTGGAAAGAAACACCATTCACCAGGGGCGGCCAACAGTTTGTGACTAGCAATCCCCTTGCCTGAAGTAGCAGGGACAATGTCATGGGGCAAATTGTGCCCCTAGTACCCCCACAGATCAGGCCAAGACTAGACTTTACCTGTAATTACATCCTTACTTGGCATTTCCCTTCCCTATCCCGATCCCCCTTGTCCCTCAGTTTTTTCTTAAGGGCAATCTCTCAATAAATGGCATGTACTTAAATCCCTGATCAGACCTGACCTCTGGGACACTAAACTAGGGCAATTAGCAAACAGGAGCAGTCCTGGGAAAATAAATGAGTTTAATGAGGTGTCACTGCCAGTTGATGGACAACAAGGATTCCCATGATTAAAGTGATGTAGAATACTGATCACCCCGGATGAGTGGGGAAGATGCAACTGTAGACTTTCACATGCGATGAGTTGAAACAGGCTACCACCAGTCTGGTAGCTCACACCTATAATCCCAGCACTTTGGGAGGTCAAGGAGGGTAGATCACGTAAGGTTAGGAATTTGAGACCAGACAGGCCAACATGGTGAAACCCATCTCTACTAAAAATACAAAAATTAGCCAGGTGTGGTAGTGCGTGCCTGTAATCCTAGCTACTGGGGAGGCTAAGGTGCAAGAATCACTTGATCCCCAGAGGCGGAGGTTGCAGTGAGCGAAGATCATGCCACTGCACTCCAGCCTGAGCAACAGAACAAAACTCCTTTGCAAAAACAAAACAAAAACAAAAACAAGCAAACAAACGAAAAAAGAAACAGGCTACCAGTGGTAGGGAATGCACTATGTCATGCAATATGACTGGTGTTTGAGAAGTGAGGGGCAGTGGCAGATAGTATGCACAAGGACAGCAGAATTGAGTGGTTATTGCTAAAAACAACTTTTGTTGATGTTTTGATGACAGAAAATGACAGAGAGAAAATGAATTTTCAAATCCCAGGAAAAAATAACCTGGAAAGTAACAATGGAAATTCTTTGGATTCTCATCCAGATTATCCTATGATGCTCTAGGAAGCCATGTCACCTACGGGGGTTTCCCCAAATGACCCTCTGACCTGTATATGAATGACATCAAAATTTCTAGCTGCTAAAACAAACATATTAAAAAAGAATTGGTCAAGTCAGTCATTCAGCCTTATGGATGGATGTTGAAGAATCTTTGACTTTACAAAGTGTGAGTTTTGTCAAAGAGAGAGTTCTGCTATCACGGGGCTTACAACTTTTCCCAATTCAATTAATTGGAAACTTGCAGAAAAGCAAATGCTGTAAAATAAAAGACTCGAACATCTGGGACCCCATGTACAATCCAGTGGAAATCACTAATATGATGCAGTCACAGCTTGTGGATGGGAATTTTAAGAGCCTTTGTTTCTAAGAACTCCTGCTCAGAGAGAGTGTGGCTTCTATTTATACCTAGTACACAATGCACATTTAGGTGGTGGTTCTTCTTAGAATGCAATTCAGTGAGGCATCCCCAGAGTATTCCTTTGATAGAAATATATTTATCAAGTACCTCTTTTGGGGCAGACACTGTGTTGAGGTACAGCGTTGAACAGAGTAGACACAGGTAATGTCTATCCTCAGAGAACCTAGTGTCTAGCTTCATTTAAAAAAACTCATGGCCCAGCAAGACAGCATCATGGAGAAAAGGTTCTCCCAACAGGACATGTGATGTTAAGCCAAATGACACAGTTGGCCTGAAGTACCCTCACCCTCATTCTCCCTGTAGGGTTCTCCATTAGCCACTCAACTACAAGCAAGGGGCCAGGAGCCTGGGTGGTGCAGTTTGTAGCCTCCAAAGCACTGAATAGCAAGAAGGGAGCAGAGTGTACCTCCAGGGCAATGAAAGAACGGCACACAGCCATGACCCAGTGATGATGAATAACTATTATCTCAGCAAACTACTCCCCTCTGACAATACAGGCTGCCCCAGGATACTCTCATGGTGTCACTTGTATATAATTTTTCTCTCACTTAATTTTAAACCAAAAAATCTGCTCTAATCGATAGGACTAATTTGTGTCTTCCTATATATATAGCTTCTTGGAGGATAATGCTCATTCCATTTCTCCTTCTATGTGACCTAGTTCTTTGGACAAAATTACTCCCTTTGAGAACTCTTGAATTCCTAAAAGATCCTATTTAGCCTTTTGGTATAAAAATATTTTTAGAGATAAGATCTGTAAAATCCCAATTTGACTGCCAATTTGTGTCCGGAGCCACTTTCAAGTGAAAGCTCATGAGATTGTTGAAGAAAAAACAATTTAACAATGGTAAATCTATGCCTAAAGGGTAATGATGCATGATCAGAATTGTCACTATTAAGTGCTCATTCGGTACCCCCCAAAAGAGAACCTTTATCTCATAGGACAACCTTGACAGCAACAAGTTCTAACGGGGAGGAGATGTTGTGGTAATACGATGCCAATGGTATTAACAACACTAATAACACTAGAGTGTATTTTTCAAGTGCTTATACAAAGTGCCTGACACCATACTCAGCCCTTTATACATACTATTTCCTTTAATATTCTATTGATAGCATTAATGTTCACTTTATATACATCCCATTCAATACTCCAATGGCTTTTATTATTATACGTTTGTATTTTGTACATTTAATTGGACCCAATACTTACTTAGTTGCTATTATTTCAACATTTTTATTCACATAATTTTATGCATTTGTATACCTTTCATCTAATTTAATACTAAATTATTATCCTAGGATTTTCATACATATTATTTTATACTTTCTATTGCATGAAGTATTCAAATTGCTATTATCATTCCAGCTTTACAGTCTAGGGAGTATGAGCCATCACTCAGAGTCATAAAGCTGATGAGCAGCGGAGCTGAGTTGAAACAGTCTGTCTCTCTCTCTCCAACACAAATCAAGTGCCTCCCTCCAACTGGAATAGCTGACGTGCAGAAATCCTCACTACATGCCAAGGCCAAGTACTGTGCGAACTATCCTCGTATGCACTTTTTGCATTTGATCTTCACTGCAGCCCTATGAGGTGGGTTCTATTTTCACTCTCTATTTTGGGGATCTCAAAAAATGGCACCCAGACAAGTTATGGTAATTAAGGGAGACGTCTACTATCCAGACATCTGCTAGGAATCTAATTCAGCTAAAAATAGAGGGTCTGGAGAGTTGCTACGTTGGAGAGTGTTTCAACCTCTCAGCACCAATGAACCAGTAAGGCAACCTGTGACTGAGGACTTAGCCCTTAGCCTGGATTCTAAAAGAAAGGCATCAGTAGTGACAGAGGGGCAGTAGGCCATAAAAAGGCAACTCTATTTTCTTGAGAGTTTTAATAATAAGAGAAGAAAAAAAAACAGCACTGGAAAGGAAAGCAAAAACAAAACAAAAAATGACTTTGCTAAGAAATTAGATTCTTTTACGAATGTGGTATCAGAGTCCCATGGTTGTAAGTGACAAGAGGTGACTCTAGCTTCTTGAAAAAACAACTACAAAGAAGATAAAAGTATAATTGTCTACTTCACACAGGGAAAGTATGGGCAAGACATTTGATAGACTAAATCGTTACATGACTTGAAAGGCTGGGAGATTCTGAAGGAGGATTGCAGAGATAAAATCACAAACTACCCCAGTGAAAAAGAAAAGAACTGAAGCCAGGAAAGCAGCACCATGGCCCTCAGAAGGCATCAGGTCTGAAAAGGTCCAGTAACAAAAGCAGAGCATGTGATCAGAGACAAAGATGGGACATCCATGTTGACCTGTAGGAATGGCTTGAGCCAAGGTAAGCCCAGAATGAATGTAGGCAACAGCCAAGGGATCAAAAAACAGAGATTCACAGCACATTTCTTGGAGAGGACTGAGTAGGGAACTGACATTTGTTGACCTTGGTTATTGTGGGTTTGGGTTCTGGGGTCTGACAGAGCTGAGCTGGAATCCTGGTTGTGCCATAACGAAAGCCAGTGACACTGGAAGGCTCTTCTGTCAGATGTCTACGGGGCTCACTTCCTTGTTTCAAGTCTTCACTGATATCATCAGCTTCTCAACGAGGCTTACCCTGACCACTTCTTACCTCCCCTGACCCATCTCCAGCACTTTCAGTCTCCCTTTCCCCGTTCTACTTTTATTTTTTCCATAGGAGTAACTGTCTCCTAATACACTAAATACATGTGTCATTACTGTATGTTTGTTTATTGTTTGCCTTGACTCCCCACATGTACTAGGATAGGGGCATTTATTGGTTTTCTTCAAAGATGTATCTCAAGTTCTAGAATAGTACCTGGCTCATAGTAGTGGCTAAAAAATACTTGCTCAGATTTCCCCATCTTTGAATTATGTGTTTTCTTGCTACTGTGTTGAATTTCTTATGTACTTTGCATATTAACCTCTTATCGGATGAATTATTTGCAAATAATTTCTCCCATTCCATAGGCTGCCTCTTCACTCTGTTGACTGTTTTTCTTGGCTGTGCAGAAGTTTCTAGTTTGTTGTAATCCTATTTTTCTATTTCTGCTTGTACTGCCTATGTTTTGTGGGGGTGAGATCCAAAACAATTATTGCCCAAACTAACATCATAGAACTTTTTATGCATGTTTTCTTCTAGTAGTTTCACTCCTGGAAGATAAGTAGTAAAAGATTAAGTTTCTAATGTACTTTGAGATGATTTTTTATGGTATAATATAAGGAACTAATTTTATTCTTCTGCATGTGGATATCCAATTTCTTTTTCTTTATTTTTAATTTTTTTTTTTTTTTGAGACAGAGTTTCACTCTTGTTTCCCAGGCTGGAGTGCAATGGCATGATCTCGGCTCACCGCAACCTCTGCCTCCCGGGTTCAAGCGATTCTCCTGCCTAAGCCTCCTGAGTAGCTGGGATTACAGGCATGTGCCACCACAGCTCATTTTGTATTTTTGGTAGAGATGGGGTTTCTCCATGTTGGTCAGGCTGGTCTCAAACTCCTGACCTCAGGTGATATACCTGCCTCAGCCTCCCAAAGTGCTGTGATTACAGGCATGAGCCACCATGCCCAGCCAGATATCCAGTTTTCCTAGCAGTGTTTATTGAAAACACTGTCTTTTCCCTAGTATGTGTTCTTGGCATCTCTGTCAAAAAGTAAAATGACCATTAATGTGTGAACTTATTTCTGGACTCTCTGTTGTGTTCCAGTGGTCTATGTGTATGCTTTTATGCCAGTTAACATGTCATTATCATAACTTTGGAGTATTTTTTAAGGTCAGGTAACGTGATGCTTCAAAATTTCTTTGGCTATTCAAGACCTTTGGTGATTCCATATCAATTTTAGAATTATTTTCTACTTCTGTGAAAAGGGTCATTGGAATTTCAGTAGAGATTGCATTGAATAAGCAAATCCGTTTAGTTAGTATGGATATTTTAACAATATATATAAATTAGTCCAATCTGTGAACACAAGATATCTTTCCACTTACTTGTGTCTACTTCAATTTCTTGCATCAGTGTTTTATAGTTTTCAGTGTAGAGATCTTTTACCCCCTTGGTTAAATTTATTCCTAAGTATTTTATCTTTTGTAGCTGTTGTAAATGAGAGTGTTTTCTTGCTTTCTTTTTTAGACAGCTTATTGTTAGTGTACAGAAATAGTACTGGTTTTTATGTTGACATAGTATAATGCAACTTTGCTGAATTTTTATATTAACTCCAATAGTTTTAGTGGAGTTTTTAGGAGTCTTCTACATATAAGATAATGTTATCTCTAAACATAAATAATTTAAGTTCTTTCCTTCTTATTTAGATGATTTTTATTTCTTTTTCTTGCCTAATTACTCTGGCTAGGACTTCCACTACTATATTGGATAGACGTTTCTCAAAAGAAGACACAAAATGACCAATAGACACATGAAAAAAAAAAGGTCAACATCACTAATTATCATGGAAATGCAAATTAAAATCACAAAGAGATATCACCTCACATCCATTGGATTGGTTACTACCAAAAAGATGAAAGATAAGTGTTGGCAAAAATATGGAAAAAAGTAAAACTCTGTTGGTGGGAATATGAATTAATAAAGCCATTTATAGAACACAATATGGGGTTTCCTCAAAAAATTAAAAATAGAACTACCATATGATCCAACTATCCACTACTGGGAACACATCAAAAGAAAATGAAACCAGATGTTGAAGATCTATCTGCCCTCCCATGTTCATTGCAGCATTGTTCACAACAGCCAAGATATGAAACCAATCTACCTGTCCATCACTGAATAAGTGGCTAAAAACAATGGGGTATATATACACAATGGAATACTATTCAGCCTTAAAGAAAGAAGAAAACCCTGTCATTTGTAACATGAACAGACCTGGAGGACATTATGCTAAGTGAATTAAGCCAGTACAAAAAGACAGAGGCTACATGATCTCACTTGTATGTGGAATCTAAAAAAGCTGAACTAATAAAAGCAGAGAATAAAATATTGGTTACCAGGGGCTGGGGTGAGTGAGGGAATGAGCTGGGGAGACATTGGTCAAAAGACATAAAATTACAGTTAGACAAGAGGAATACATTCAAGAATTCAAAAGATCTATTATATAACAATGCATTGTATATTTAAAAATTATCAAAAGAGATTTTAGGCATTTTCACTAAAATAAATAAGTATATGAGGTAATTCATGTTAATTCACTTGATTTAGCTATTCAACAATGTATACGTATTTCAAAATATTTTGTTGTACACCATGAATACATACAATTTTTGTGAATTAAAAAATAAATAATAATAAAATAAATACTCACTGAAGGATCATATGAAGTCCCTTAATATATCTGCATGTTGCCTATAAATTGGGGGCAATTTTCATTATGTTTTATGATAATTAAATGAGATAATGAATGTTAAAATTCCTTATCACAGCATCTGAAAAAATCATTCAATACATGTTGGTAATTATAGTTATTTTTACATCTTCAAATTATTTCATTTAATCTTCATATTAACTCTGAAAACTAGTATCTTATAGATGATAAAACTGTGAACCATGGAGATAAAGCCAATTGATAACTTAATCTAGCACCAAAGAGTCTCCATTTGTGGGAATGGGATAGAGAAGAATGAGTGAAAAGGAGGTTCATTCCTTGTTTTTTTCCAAGCCTTTTCCATCAGAGAATGGTTAGCCACAGGCTCACTAACACAGGGATAGAAATCCCATAACAATGATCAAATACATGTTCAAAGAACATTTTGTCTCCTAATGTGTTGATCACTAGAAATCACGCTGGGTTCACTAGGAGGTATTTGTACTATATAATTACATTTGCTTCCTTGATAATATTACTTCAATGAGAGAGGGAATAGCACAATGTATCTTGATTTCAACAGGGCACATAACAAGGCTTACAGAAGACCTTATGCACAAGATGGTAGCTTATAAGAGTTATTATCTTAATTAAGGATTTATAAGGTTTGGGTCTGTGTCCCCACCCAAATTTCATGTGGAATTGTAATCCTCAGTGTTGGAGGAGAGGCCTGGTGGGAGGTGATTGGATCAGGGGGATGGATTTCCCCCTTGCTGTTCTTGTGATAGTAAATTCTCATGAGATCTGGTTGTTTGAAAGGGTTGTAGCACTTCCCTCTTCCCTCTCTCCTGCTTTGCCATGTGAAGACATGCCTGCTTTCCCTTTGCCTTCTGCCATGCCATGATTGTAAGTTTCCTGAGGCCTCCTCAGTCATGTTTCCTGTACAGGCTGTGAAACTATGAGTCAATTAAACCTCTTTTCTTCATAAATTACCCAGTCTCAGGTAGTTCCTTATAGCAGTACAAGAACAGACTAACACAAGGATCAGCAAAATTTTTCTGTAAAGGACCAGATAGTAAATATTTTAAGCTTTGCAGGCCATATGGTCTCTGTCATAACTATGACTCAATTCTGCCATTATAGAATTTCACACAATGAGGTGTGAAAGCAGCCACAGACAGTATGTACCAAATAAATGTGGCTGTGTTCCAATAAAACTTTATTTACAAAAACAAGCTGCAGGCCTGATTTGACCCATGGGCTATGGTTTTCCAATTCCTGGCCTACATGATTGGTTGTACCCCTAAGTAAGTCATGGACTTAACTAGCAAAAGTCTCCATTATAGTGATATGATGGAAGGTTAGATACATTTATGAGTGATACCAAGCTAGGAGAAATATTCAATAAGATGGATGACAAAGTCAAGTTTTAAAATGATACTGAGGAGCCAAAACTATTAGTCTAAATTAACTTATATTGTTATTTCATTAACAGAACATCACAACCAAGCTAAGCTACATTCTACCAACAAAATAAAGGATACGCATTGTATATTGCTCAAAAACAATATGGTGTCAGCAATATGCTTCACTAATTATTCACTCACTAATTCATTCATTCATTCACTCACTTACTTAGTGTTCAACACTAAGCCTTAACTGTTTACTATGACCTCTGCATAGTGCTGGAGTGGTTTTGATGATAAACCAAACAGCCTTATTCCTTAAGGACACATAATATGGTCTATTGGACAGGACTGGTGCCCTTTAATTCATTTATTCTTTTTTTTTTTAGCAACTCCAATATTGCAGCCAACAATGTGGCACGTGCAGAATGTGGTGTGGAAATGACAAAGGCAAATAAGACTTGATCTTTACCTTTCAGAAACTCCAAAAATAGTTTTGGAAACACACATGCCTATGTAAACAGATAAATTACAATGCAGCATGATATAAGCTGTTTCAGAAATATGAATCAAATGTTGTAAGAGCAGAGAGGATGAAACAGCTAATTCACTCTGCAGGAGTCCATGAAACCCTAATATTTGGGATGTTTTTAGGAAGTGGATTAGGAGTCTATCAGACATTAATGTATTCTCCAATGTATGAAGAATGTTTGTGCCTGGTGACAAACAACTATGAATTCCATTGCTTTGCTTAGTGTTCCAGTTAATAAAATCATTTGTTAGATTATAGGCAATTTTTTCAAGACAATATCTCCTGAATAATATAAATGTTGCTTATAAATTTGACTATCAACTCTTAAATATTAATTAAGCTGCAGTTACAAATGTAATCTCTTAGTTGGGTTTTCTCCAGAAGCATTCTCTGATAGAGCTTGAGAATGCACAACATATTTGGAAGCTGAAGGCCCATCGGCAAAGGAATGGGCAATCAATGTGGGGAAAGAGAGTCAGTCCCTAAGGGCTATGTTATCAAGCCAGTAGGTGACTAACAATCCTACAAGGAATGGATGAAAAGACATGCCTCAGAATTATCCTGGCCAAGGGGCAAGGGAGGTGGTGTTTCTATACCCCTACACCTGTTAGTCATTGGGTAGGGGCTGTTGTCCCAGGGTGGTAATGAGGGCAGTCAATTTCAAAGCACTTGTAGCCCACCCTGTGCACATGTGTGGGTGTGTCCTGGAAGCCTGTGGGTGGCCCATGGACAAAGATGCAGTTCAGCTGCAGGAAGTCAATTGGAATGCACAGGAATAGGGCTCTAAAGGCACAAGGCTAGAACACCAGCACCAGCAGGAGCTGCTATGCACACTATATCCGAGTCTTTCAAAAATTTTAGACACCTTTAGTAGCAGATAAAACATACAAATAATGCTTGCAAATGTACTAAAGCACACTAAAACCAATTCTAAAACAGTATTTCATTCATTGCATCATTATATATATACATGCACTTTTCATTACCCAGAGTTACTATAATGCAGTTTGTATTACTTCTTGGAGTTTTCATTATAACATTTTGACAGTTTTCTTGATTGCATTCATCCTAAGCATAACCAAAGTATAAGAATAACTTCTCAGATGAGCTGAGGTTAAAAACCCTCTAAGGTAATGAAAGCCTGGCCATTAGGCTGAGTAAAGCCCATTAGACACACCCTTATGATACAACTTTATATGTGTGCCTTTTCACATAGGTTTTCCTTTTGGGAACTTTGGGATCTCCCCACAAACTGTGTGCTTTGAACGTATTGTTGGGCTGGTATTACACTTCTTTGCCTCTTATGCTGTCATTTTAATTTATTGTTCGGGCCTGCTAGAATTATTAAAAATTCACAAATTTCTACTTATATTTTATCATAATCTGTACAGCTTTTCAGAGGTTTCATTCCTAGAAGATGAGCAATTGGGTCTGTGTACTTAGCATGAGTCTCATGGACTTTTGGCTAATTAATCATTTGGGAACATCTCCTTCTACTTGATCATTTACACATAACCAGCAGTGCTAACCTGTCCTGTCTGAACTTTCAACATAATCTGCTTTGCTATTTTTGGAGCTATTTGACTTATGCACATCTGTCCGACTTATTCTTTCTTAATTACTCTGATAGAAGCAAGTACGGATTTCTATTTCATAGTCAAAGTACTTGATTGAAGAAAATAAAAATATTCATTTGAAGTGGCCTAGTTTGGTAATACAAGAGCAGACTCAGGAGCCAACAGCCTAGGTTCAAAGTTAGGGTACCACACTCACCAGCTGTATAGCCTTGAAAAGGTCACTTGATCTCTATGAAATTCTATCACTTCATTTGTAAAATTGGACTTTTAGAGCCTATTTGGGTTTTTTGTTTTGTTTTGTTTTGTATTATATGAGTTATTTGGTGTAGGGCACTAAGCATGGCACCTGGTGATGTTAGTTGGATTTGTGTCTCCACCCAAATGTCATGTAGATTTGTAGAGGAGGGTCCTGGTGGCAGGGGACTGGTTCATGGAGGCAGACTGCCCCTTGCTATTCTCATTATAGTGAGTTCTCATGATATCTGGGTTTTTAAACATGTGTAGCACCTTAACCTTCACTTTATCTCTCTCTCTCTCTCTCTCTCTCTCTCTCTCTCTCTCTCTCTCTCTCTCTCTCTCTCTCTCCTTATTTTCTTCACTTGGTTGAGGAAAATAAAATGTTCATTTGAAGTGGCCTAGTTTTTGTGAAGACATGCCTGCTTCCCATTTTGCCTTCCACCATGATTGCAAGTTTCCTGAGGCCTGCCTAGCCATATTATCTATACAGCCTGCAATACTGTGAACAACTTAACCCTATTTTCTTTATAAATTACTGTATTAGTCTGTTCTCACATTGCTAATAAAGACATACCATACAAGTTAATTTATAAAGAAAAGATGTTTCATCAACTCACAGCTCCACAGGGCTGGGGAGGCCTCAGGACACTTGCAATCATGGTAGAAGGGGAAGCAAACACTTCCTTTTCCACAAGGTGACAGGAGAGAGAAGGAGAATCAAACAAAGAGGGAAGCCCTTTATAAAACCATCAGTTCTCATCAGAACTTACTCACTATCACAAGAATAGCAAACGAGAAATGGCCCCCATGATTCAATTACTCTCCCACTGGGTCATTCCCATGACATGTAGGGATTATGGGAACTACAATTCAATAAGAGATTTTGGTGGAGACACAGCCAAACCATATCATTCTGCCCCTGGCCCCTCCCAAATCTGATGTCCCCACATTTCAAAACATAAGCATGCCTTTCCAACAGTCCCCCAAATTCTTAACTCTATCCAGCATGAACTCAAAAGTCTAAGTCCAAAGTCTTATCTGTGACAAGGCAAATCCGTTCTGTTTATAAGCCTGTAAAATCAAAAGCAAGTTAGTTACTTACTAGATACCATGGAAGTACAGGCATTGGGTAAATACACCCAAATGGGAGAAATTGGCCAAAACAAGGGGGTTTCCTTGTTCAAGTCTGAAACAGGCCCCATTCAAGTCTGAAATCCAATACAGCAGTCATTAAGCCTTAAAGTTCCAAAATGATCTCATTTGATTCCATGTCTCATATATGGCTCATGTTGATGCAAGAGGTGGCCTCCCATAGCCTTGGGCAGTTCTTCCCTGAGGCTTTGCAGGTTACAGCCCAACTCCTGGCTGCTTTCATAACTGGTGTTGAGTGTCTGCAGCTTTTCCAGGTGTACAGTGCAAGCTGTGGACGCTAGAGGACAGTGGCCCCTTTCTCACAGCTCCACTAGGCAGTGCCCCAGTAGGGACTCCGTGTGGGGGCCCTAACCCCACATTTCCCTTCCATACTGCCCTACCAGAGGTTCTCCATGAGGGCTCTGCCTCTGCAGTAGACTTCTGCCTGGACATCCAGGAATTGCCATACATCTTCTGAAATCTAGGTGGAGGTTCCTAAACCTCAGTTCTTGACATTTGTGCAATCACAAGTCCAACTTATGTGTAAGCCACCAGGGCCTGGGGCTTGCAACTTCTGAAGCAATGGCCTGAGATGTACCTTGGCCCCTTTCAGCCACAGCTGGAGCAAAAGCTCAAAAAGCAGCTGGGATTCAGGGCACCATGTCACAAGGCTACATAGAGCAGGGGGGCCCTGAGCCTGGCCCTCAAAACCATTTTTCTCTTCTAGGCCTCTGGCCCTGTGATGGGAGGGGCTGTTCTGAAGGTCTCTGACATACCCTGCAGACATTATCCCACCATCTTGGCTATGAACATTTGGACCCTTGTTACTTATGCAAATTTCTGCAGCCAGCTTGAATTTCTCCCCAGAAAATGGGGTTTTCTTTTCTATTGCACCATCAGGCTGCAAATTTTCCAGACTTTTATGATCTGCTTCTTCTTGAATGGTTTGCTGCTTAGAAATTTCTTCCACCAGAAACCCTAAATCATCTCTCTCAAGTTCAAGGTTCCAAAGATCTCTAGGGCAGGGGCAAAATGCTGCCAGTCTATTTGCATAACAAGAGTGACCTTTACTCCAGTTCCCAACAAGTTTCACATCTCTATCTGAGACCACCTCAGCCTGGACTTTGTTGTCCATATCACTATCAGCATTTCAGTCAAAGCCATTCAACAAGTCTCTAGGAAGTTCCAAACTTACCCATATCTTCCTGTCTTCTGAGCCCTCCAAGTATCTAAAAGTTTCCAAACTTTCCCGCATTTTTCTGTCTACTTCTGAGCCCTCCAAATGGTTCCAATCTCTACTTGTTACCCAGTTTCAAAGCCACTTCCACATTTGTGGGTATCTTTACAGCAGTGCCTCACTCTCTGCAGTACCAATTTACCATATTAGTCCATTCTCATGCTGCTAATAAATACATGCCCAAGACTAAGTAATTTATAAAGGAAAGATGTTTAATTGACTCAGTTCCACAGGGTTGAGAAGGCCTCAGGAAACTTACTCATAGCAGAAGGGGAAGCAAACACATCCTTCAAAAGGTGGCAAGAGAGAGAAGAATGCGAATTGAGTGAAGAAGGAAGCCCCTTATAAAATCATCAAATCTTGGGATATCTCACTCACTATCATGAGAATAGTATGGGGAAAACTGCCCAAGATTCAATTACACTCCCATAAGGTTCTGGTCATGACAGGTGAGAATTATGGGAACTATAATTCAAGATTAGATTTGCATGGATGCACAGACAAACCATATCAATTACCCAGTCTCAGGTAGTTCCTATAGCAATGTGAGAATGGACTAATACAGAAAACTGGTACTGGGAAGTGGAGCATTGCTATAAAGATATCTGAAAATGTGGAAGCAGCTTTAGAACTGGGTAATGGGAAGAGGTTGGAATAGTTTGGAGGGCTCAGAAGAAAACAGAAAGAAGAGAGAATGGTCAGAACTTCCTGGAGACTTTAAAAATGTGATCAAAATGCTGATAGTGATGTGAACCACGAAGTCCAGGCTGAGGTGGTCTCAGAACAAGATGAGAAACTTACTGAAAACTGGAGTAAAAGTCACTTTTATTATGCATTAGCAAAGGGTTGTAGACATGTGCCCCTGCCCTAGAGATGTGTGGAACTTTGAACTTCAAAGAGATGATTTAGGGTATCTGACAGAAGAAATTTCTAAGTAGCAAAAACATTTAATATATTGCCTAAATGCTTCCAAGAGTGTATGGTCACATATGTGAGCAAAGAGATGAGCTGAAACTGGAAATTAGAATGGAAGCAGAGCATAAACATTCAGCATATCTGCAGCTTGGCCACATGGTAGAAAAGAAAATCTCCAGGGCGCCAAGATGGCTGAGAGAAGCCAGCACCTGAACGCAGCTCCCAGTGAAGGAGCACAGAGGGCTAGAGGAGTTCACAGTTCCAAACGAGGTGCTGGGTTCTTTTCTGTGGGACTGATAGAGAAGTGGGATTGGGCCCAGAGAAGGAGCCACAAGACGAGAGCCACACAGGGGGGCAAATCAAGATGGGAGGGGTGCATCCCCACCTGAAACACGCAGCCTGCTTGGGGGGTTGGGGGACTTAACCCCCTCGGTGCTCCATTTCAGATCCTGTGCTTGCCTCATCCCTCCTGCATCCCTTGGTCCACAAGAATGCTGCCAGATGGTAGGGCACCATGGGTAGTTGATGCAAATCTGAGCAGTGGCTACCACCAGGCACAGCAAGTTGTCACAAGGACCTGGGTGAGAGTTTGGACTAATGCCAGCGGGATGTACTGTCCCAGAGAGGTAAGCAGAGTTGAAAGCAAGGAAACAGACCATAAGGCCTGGCAGGCCCCACCTCCACAGACCTCATATTAAAGCCTCGCTAGAGAGGTTGGCAGCAAATACACCAGCTTGACCCTAACCAGGAAGATCAAGCTCTGGGAGAGACGCCATTGGGAAGGCGGGGCCAATCTCACCTGCAAACAAACTCCAAGGAAGGACCACCCACCCAGCAACCTGACTGAACCCAAAAGCACCCAGCAACACCCTCTACAGGCCAAAAAAGATACAGTTCCAAGCTCAATAGAAAAAAATGTCCACTCAGAGACTCCTCCTGAAATCACCAAATTCTAAGATTAAAGGGAGATAAATCCACAAAGATGGGGAAAAAAATAGTGCAAAAAGGATGAAACCACCAAAGAACAGAACACCCCTTCTCCTCCCAGGGATCACAACTCCTCACCATCAAAGGAACAATAAAAGACAGAGAATGAATCTTACGAATTGACAGAATCAGGCTTCAGAAGGTGGGTAATAACAAACTTCTCTGAGTTAAAAGACCATGTTCTAACCCAATGCAAAGAAACTAAGAACTTTGAAAAAATGTTAGATGAAATGCTAACTAGAATAACCAGCTTAGAGAAGAACATAAACGACTTGATGGAGCTGAAAAACACAGCAGGAGAACTTTGCAAGGCATACACAAGTTTCAACAGCCGAATTGATCAAGCAGAAGAAAAGACACCAGAGACAGAAGATCAAAGCAATGAAATAAAATGAGAAGGCAAGATTAGAGAAAAAAAGAGTGAAAAGAAATGAACAAAACCTCCAAGAACTGTGGGATTATGTGAAATAACCTCATCTATACTTGATCAGCATACCTGAATGTGACGGGCAGAATGAGTCCAAGTTGGAAAATACTCTTCAAGATATTATCCAAGAGAACTTTCCTAACCCAACAAGGCAGGCCAACATTCAAATCCAGGAAATACAAAGAACACCACAAAGATATTCCTCAAGAAGAGCAACCCCAAGGCACATAGTTGTCAGATTCACCAGGGTTGAAATGAAGGAAAAATTCCTAAGGGCAGCCAGAGAGAAAGGTCGAGTCACCCACAAAGGAGAGACTCACAGCAGATCTCTAGGCAGAAATCTTGCAAGCTAGAAGGGAGTGGGGGCCAATATTCAACATCCTTAAAGAAAAGAACTTTCAACCCAGAATTTCATATCTGGCCAAACTAAGCTTCATAAGTGAAGGATAAATAAAATCCTTTATGGACAAGCAATTGCTGAGAGATTTTGTCTCTATAAGACCTGCCTTACAGGAGCAACTGAAGGAAATACTAAACAGGGAAAGGAACAACCAGTAGCAGCCACTGCAAAAGCATACCAGATGGTAAAGAATAATGATGGAATGAAGGAGCCATGCCAATTAGCAGGCAAAACAACCAGGCAGCAAAAAAATGGCAAGATCAAATTCAAACATAATGATATTAACGTTGAATGTAAATGACCTAAATGCCCCAATCAAAAGACACAGGCTGGCAAACTAGATTAAAAAGTCAAGACCCATCAGTGTACTGTATTCAGGAGACCCATCTCACATGCAAAGACTCACATAAACTCAAAATAAAGGGATGGAAGAAGATTTACCAAGCAAATGGAGAGAGAGGGAAAAAAAAGCAAGGGTAGCAATCCTAGTCTCTGATAAAACAGACTTTAAACAACAAATATTAAAAGAGAAAAAGAAGGGTATTATATAATGGTAAAAGGATCAATACAACAAGAAAAGTTAATGATCCTAAATATTTATACACCCAACACAGGAGCACACAGATACATAAAGCAAGTTCTTAAAGACCTACAAAGAAACTTAGACTCCCACACAATAATAGTAGGAGATTTTAACACTCCACTGACAATACTGGACAGATCAATGAGACAGAAAGTCAACAAGGATATCCAGGACTTGAATGCAGATCTGGACCACGCAGACCTAACAGACATTTACAGGACACTCCACCCCAAATCCATAGAATACACATTTTTATCAGCACCACATTGCACTTACTCCAAAATTGACCACATAATTACAAGTAAATCACTCCTCAGCAAATGCAAAAGAACATAAATCATAACAAACAGTCTCTCAGATAACATTTCAATCAAATTAGCACTCAGGATTAAGAAAAGCACTCAAAACCGCATAATCACATGGAAACTGAACAACTTTTTGCTGAATGACCAACAGATAAACAATGAAACGAAGGCAGAAATAAAAACATTCTTTGAAACCAAAAAGAATGAAGACACAACATACCAGATCCTATGGGACATATTTAAAGCAGTGTCTAGAGGGAAATTTATAGCAATAAATGCCCACATGAGAAGCAAGGAAAGATCTAAAATTGACACCCTATCATCAAAATTGAAAGAGCTAGAGGAGCAAGATCAAAACACTCAAAAGCAAGCAGAAGACAAGAAATAACTAAGATCAGAGCAGAACTGAAGGAGATAGAGACATAAAAAAAACCCTTCAAAAATCAATAAATCCAGGAGCTGGGTTTTTGAAAACATCAACAAAATAGACAGACTGATAGCTAGACTAATAAAAGAGAAAAGAGAGAATAATTGAATCGATGCAATCAAAAATGATAAAGGGGAGATCACCACCGATTCCTCGTAAATACAAACTACCATCTGAGATTACTACAAACAACTCTATGCACATAAACCAGTAAATCTGGAAGAAACGGATATATTCCTGGACACTTGCACACTCCCAAGACTAAACCAAGAAGAAGCTGAAACCCTGAATAGACCAATAACAGGGTCTGAAGTCGACGCAGCAATTAATAGCCTACCAACCAAAAAAAGTCCAGGTCCAGACAGGTTCACAACTGAATTCTACCAGACATACAAAGAGGAGCTGGTACCACTCCTGTTGAAACTATTCCAAACAATACAAAAAAAAGCTTATCCACCACCATGAAGTAGGCTTCATACTGGGGATGCAAAGCTGGTACAACATAGACAAATCTGTAAACATAATTCACCACATAAGCAGAGCCAAAGACAAAAACCACATGATTATCTCAATAGATGCAGAGAAGGCCTTCAACAAATTTCAACAGCTCTTTATGCTAAAAACTCTCAATAAACTAGGTATCAATGGAACTGATCTCAAAACAATAAAAGCTATTTGTGACAAACCCACAGGCAATATCATACTGAATGGGTAAACATTAGAAGCATTCCCTTTAAAAACTGGCACTAGACAAGTATGCCCTCTCTGACCACTCCTATTCAATATAGTATTGGAAATTTTAGCCAGAGCAAATAGGCAAGAAAAAGAAATAAAGGGCATTCAATTAGGAAAAGAAGAAGTAAAATTGTCCCTATTTGCAGATGACATGATTGTATATTTAGAAGACCCCATCGTCTCAGCCCAAAACCTCCCTAAGCTGATAAGCAACTTTGGCAAAGTCTCAGGATACAAAATCAACGTGCAGAAATCACAAGCTTTCCTATACACCAATTTCAGACAAACAGACAGCCAAATCATGAGTGAACTCCCATTTACAATTGCTACAAAGAGAATAAAATACCTAGGAATACAACTAACAAAGGAGGCAAAAGATCTCTTCAAGGATAACTATAAACCACTTATCAAGGAAATATGAGAGGATACAAACAGCTGGAAAAACATTCCATGCTCATGGTTAGAAAGAATCGATATTGTGAAGATGGCCATACTGCCCAAAGTAATTTATAGATTCAACGCTCTCCCCATCAAGCTACCACTGACCTTCTTCACAGAACTGGAAAAAAACACTTTAAACTTCATATGGAACCAAAAGAGAGCCTGCATAGCCAAGACAATCCTAAGCAAAAAGAACAAAGCTGGAGGCATCATGCTATCTGACTTCAAACTATAATACAAGGCTACAGTAATCGAAACAGCACAGTACTGGTACCAAAACAGAGATATGGACTAATGGAACAGAACAGAGGCCTTGGAAGCAATGCCACACATCTACAACCATCTGATCTTTGACAAAATAGACAAAAACAAGCAATGGGGAAAGGATTCCCTGTTCAATAAATAGTGTTGGGAAAACTGGCTAGCCATACGCAGGAAGCTGAAACTAGAACCCTTCCTTACACCTTATACAAAAATTAACTGCAGATGAGTTAAAGATTTAAACATAAGAACTAACATAATAACCCTAGAAGAAAGCCTAGGCAAAACCATTCAAGACATAGGCACAGGCAAGGACTTCATGACTAAAACACCAAAAGACAAAATAGACAAATGGGACCTAATTAAACCTAAGAGCTTCTGCACAGCAAAAGAAACAATCATTAGAGTAAACCTGCAACCAACAGAATGGGAAAAAATTTTCACAATCTACCTGTCAGACAAAGGGCTAATATCCAGAATCTACAAAGAACTAAAGCAGATTTACAGAAAAAAACAAACAAACAAACAACCCCATTCAAAAGTGGGAGAAGGATACGAACAGACACTTTTCAAAAGAAGAAAAATATGCAGCCAATGAACATATGAAAAAATGCTCATCACCACTGGTCATTAGAGAAATGCAAATAAAACCTACACTTAGATACCATCTCACACCAGTCAGAATGGCAATCATTAAAAAATATGGAGACAACAGACGCTGGAGAGGATATGGAGAAAAAGAAACACTTTTACACTATTGGTGGGAGTGTAAATTAGCTCAACCATTGTGGAAGACAGTGTGGCAATTCCTCAAGGATCTAGAAACAGAAATTCCAATTGACTCAGCAATCCCATTACTGGGTATATATCCAAAGGATTATAAATTGTTCTGTCATAAAGACACATGCACACATATGTTCACTGTGGCGCTGTTTAAAACAGCTAAGACCTGGAACCAACCCAAATGCCCACAATGATAGACTGGACAAAAAAAAAAAAAATGTAGCACATATACACCATGGAATACTATGCAGCCATAAAAAAGATGAGTTTGTGTTCTTTGTAGAGACATGGATGAACCTAGAAACCATCATTCTCAGCAAACTGACACAAGAATAGAAAACAAAACATCACGTTTTCACTCATAGGTGGATGATGAACAATGAGATCACTTGAGCACAGGGAAGGGAACAACACTCACAGGGATAGGTGGCAGGGGTGGAGGGGAGGGGACGGAGCACAGCAGGGGTAGGCGGGGAGGAGGGGGAGGGATAACACATGGAGAAACGCCTGATGCAGGCAACAGTGGCGGTGAAGGATGGAAACAGAAAACTACCATGGCATGTATGTACCTATGCAACAATCCTCCAGGATGCAGGATGTGCACATGTACCCCAGAGCCCAAATACAATTTAAAAAAGAAAAGAAAATCTCATTTTGGGGGGAGGCATTCAGGCTGGCTACAGAAATTTGCATTAGTAAATAGGAGCCAAATGTTAATAGACAAAATTATAGGGAAAAATGCCTCAAAGACATTTCAGAGAACTTCATGGCAGCCACTCTCATTATAAGCCTGGAAACCTAGGAAGAGAGAATGGCTTCTTAGGCCAGGCTCAGGGCCCTGCTGCCCTGCACAACCTCAGGACACTCCTCCCTGTGTACCAGCCACTTCAGTTCCACAGCCCCAGCTGTAGCTAAAAGGGCCCCAGATACATCTCAGGCCACTGCTTCAGAGGGTACAAGCTATAAGGTTTGGTGGCCTCCATGTGATATTAAGTCTATGGGTGCACAGAGGGCAACATTTGAGGCTTAGGAGCTTCTACCTGTATTTCAGAGGATGTAGGGAAATGCCTGTATGTCCAGGCAGAAGTCTGCTGCAGAAGATACGGAGATGCTGTACTAGAGCAATATGGAGAGGAAATATGGGGTTGGAGTCCCCACACAGAGTTCCCACTGGGGCACTGCCTAGTGGAGCTGTGAGAAGAGGGCTGCCATCCTTCAGACCCTGAATGGTAGATCCACTGACAACTTGCACTGCGTGCTTAGAAAAGCCATAGGCATTCATACCAGCTGTGAAGGCAGCCGCAGAAGCTACACCTTGCAAAGCCAAAGAAGCAGAGCTGCCCAAGGCCTTGGGAGCCTACGAGTGTCAGTGTGACCTGGATCTTAGACGTGGAGTCAAAGGAGATTATTTTGAAGTTTGAAGATTTAATGATGCACCGCTGGATGTCAGACTTGCATGGGGCCTGTAGCCCCTTTGTTTCATCTGATTTCTCTTTTTTGGAAAGGGAATATTTACTCAGTGCCTATACCCTGATTCTATCTTGGAACTAACTTGTTTTTTATTTTACAACCTTATAGGTGGAAGGGACTCACTTTGTCTCAGATGAGCCCTTGGACTTGAACTTTTGAGTTAATGCAAAATGAGTTAAGACTGAGGACTGTTGAGAAAAGATCATTGTATTTTACAATGTGAGAAGGACATGAGACTTGGGAGGGGCTAGGGACAGAACGATATGGTTTGGATTTGTGTCCCTACTTAAATCCCATTTGAATTGTATTCCCCAGTATAAGAGGAGGGGCCTGGTGGGAGGAGATCAGATCACGGGAGCAGATTTTCCCCTTGCTGCTCTCGTGATAGTGAGTTCTGATGAGATCCAGTTGTTTAAGTGTGTATAGTACCTCCCAATTCTCTCTCTCTCCTGCTCTACCATGTGAAGGCATGCCTGCTTCTGCTTTTACCATCTGCCATGACCTGTTTCCTGCCATGAAAGTTTCCTGAGCCTTCCACAGACATGCTACCTATACAGCCTGCAGAACTGTGAGCCAATTAAACCTTTTTTCTTTATAAATTACCCAGTCTCAAAAAGTTCTTTATAGCAATGTAAGAATGGACTGATATACTTGGCATTAGTAAGCCCTAGAAAAGCATTTGCCTTTATTGTTTTTTCTGTGAAGATGATGTCCTAATTCTCCCCTATTTATTAAAATCAACTGCAGCATAAAATATATACCATCATCTTTGTCTTTTCGGTATAAAAACTACCTGACACATTTTATAATATTTTTTCTCTATTGAGTAACATTATCAACCCACAATCTTTCATAGATATAATCTTTCCCAATTAACTATAATTATTACTACAATTTTCCTATTATTGATGCTCAAATTGCTACCTCTTAGCTGGTGGGAGTTTCTTTACGCTGGATTATTTGTCCATACAGCATATTATTGGTGATTTTAAAGCAGTCTTTGTTTCTGGCAAAAAGAGGGCATTGCAAACCCATTCTTTCTTTCATTCCCAAATACACAGAATAAACAAACATCCTTGTATTTTTTAGTTTAGAGTTAACTGAGATATAGGCAGTGGGTTGGTAAAGGTGCTGGGTAAATGTGTATAAGTTGCTGCTGTTGATTAGTCATTTTTAGCAATAATAGAGCTATGTTATTTTAAAATCATGAGTTCATACTTTTCTTTTCTTTTTTCTTTTTCTTTTGAGATGGAGTTTTAATCTTGCTGCCCAGGCTGGAGTGTAATGCACTATCTTAGCTCACTGCAACTTCCACCTCCTGGGTTCAAGTGATTCTCCTGCCTCAGCCTCCCGAGTAGCTGGGATTACAGGCACGTACCACCACACCCGGCTAATTTTTTGTATTTTTAGTAGAAACGAGGTTTCACCATGTTAGCCAGGCTGCTTTCAAACTCCTGACCTCAGGTGATCTGCCCGCCTCAGCCTCCCAAAATGCTGGGATTACAAGCGTGAGACACCTTGCCTGGCCCACAGTTATCTTTCTTAATACAACAAACTAGTTTGCGATATCCAACTTTTCAGCCAGTGTGGGTTTTTTTTATTACTATAGTTTTATTTTAATAGTAGAAAGGAGGATAAAAATGAGAGGACATGGAAGGCAAAGAGAACAGAATATGTAAAGGCAGAATAGCAAAGTGGCCGTCTTCCATGCAGTAGTAACTCAGGAATCCAAACTTCCTTTTTTTTTTTTTTCTTTTTGAGCAGGGAGTCTCACTCTGTTGGCCAGGCTGGAGGACAGTGGTGCGACCTTGGCTCACTGCAACCTCTGCTTCCTTGATTCAAGTGATTTTCCTGCATCAGCCTCACAAGTAGCTGGCAAAATTCTTCTATTTAGTGGCCCTACCATCCCCTGGGGCTGGGTGTTCTTCTCTAGATCCCCTGCATTTGACTAGCAGCTGAAGCAAGAGAGAGGGTGGAGGATCATGCGTGGAAGGTTTCAATGGGATAGCCGTGGTTGTAGTGTTCATCATGTATACCCACTGCATTAGAATGCCCTGAATGTGAGCCCACCTAAATGAAAATTAAACTGGAAAATGTAATCTAGCTAGTACCCAGGAAGAAAAGAAGCATCAGTGGTCTCTACTCTATAGAGCTGTTCCTGATTTTGTTCTCCATATTTTCAGAGCCTTTTCAGCTCAACACCAAAAAGATTTAGGTCCTCAGTAAACAGTTATTGAACTATTGAGCAATAAATGACACAAGGCTGAAAACGTAGCTTGGGACCAGATTGCCTGGGATCTTGAATATCACACCTTTCTTATACAGGTGACCTTTCTTCTACAAGCAGTGAGAATCTTCTATAAATAGTCTGCTGAGGCTGCCAGCAGAAACAAGTGCAATTCCATACAGTTAAGAGAGGACAGACACGAACCCAGAAGCAGTTGGCTAACCACCTACATTATTTCACTCATTCTAGACACCATCTTGTTGGAAAAACTTCAGTGAAGTGGAAGCATTTGAAGGTCAACTGAGATGGTAGAGGCTGCAGAGTATTGCCTTTGAATGTAATTGGGAAAAATAATACACTGTTCAAGCAAGAGAAGGGGGGACCCACTGGGAGGGTGTGGAGGTGGCTGGGGTATGAAGGCTGGAAGTCTCAAATCACCTGAAAATCTCTGGGAAGTCGCATAGCAACCCCAGACAGACGTGTAAGATAGAAGCCTTAAAAGTAATGTGGCTAGAATCATAGAGCCTTTGCTGCTTTGTGACTGGCTTATTTCACTTAGCATCATGCCCTCAAGTTTCATTCATATAGTATATGACAAGATTCCCTTCCTTTTTATGGTTGAATAATATTCCATTGTATGTATATGCCACATTTTGTTTATCTATTATCTGTTGATAGATACTTGAGTGGCTTCTACCTCTTGAAATATACTTACTATAATACTACTGAACTGTACACTTTAAAGGGATGAGATAAGGAGGGAAGGAGGGAAGGAGGGAGGGAAGGAAGGAAGGAAGGAAGGAAGGAAGGAAGGAAGGAAGGAAGGAGGGAGGGAGGGAGGGAGGGAGGGAGGGAGGGAGGGAGGGAAGGAGGGAAGGAGGGAGGGAGGGAGGGAAGGAAGGAAGGAAGGAAGGAGGGAAGCAGGGAGGGAGGGAGGGAGGGAGGGAAGGAGGGAAAGAGGGAAGGAGGGAGGGAGGGAGGAAAGGAAGGAAGAAAGGAAGGAAGGAGGGAAGGAGGGAAGGAAGGAGGGAAGGAGGGAAGGAGGGAGGGAGGGAAGGAAGGAAGGAGGGAGGGAAGGAGGGAAGGAGGGAGGGAGGGAAGGAAGAAAGGAAGGAAGGAAGAAAGGAAGGAAGGAGGGAGGGAGGGAGGGAAGAAAGGAAGGAAGGAGAGAAGGAGGGAAGGAGGGAGGGAGGGAAGGAAGAAAGGAAGGAAGGAAGAAAGGAAGGAAGGAGGGAAGGAGGGAAAAAGGGAAGGAGGGAAGGAAGGAAGGAAGGAAGGAAGGAAGGCAGGAAGGCAAGCAGAAGAAAGAGTAAAAGATGAAACAGTGATGTTCTACTCAGCAACTAACAGTCTACCCCAATAGTGAAACCCTGAGATGCAGTGAACCCCTAGACCTACAATGTTACATATCTGATCCACCCAGGCTCCATCCTTCTTGCTCCTCCCTTAGGGCAATACTCACTGTGAAAGGCTACTTCCAAGATGCCTAAAGTCCTATGTGCCTGATGGCTTCCTTCTGCTGAGAGGTCTGCAACATGAGCTATTGTACACTCTGGATTCAGAATATGAGTAAGTGCCCTTAAATGCTGACATGCCAATGTTCGCAGAATTTCTAAGAGCTCCATTTCCAAGCCCCATTCTTTTCCTCTGGGATATTTCCAATCTGTGAATATGGAATACAGCTTGCGATTGTAAGTTCTGGTATTGAGATAAAACAGACTAGGTTTGCAAACTGGCTTCTGCACTCACAATCTGTGTGCGTTTGACGAAGTTCATTAATTTGCTTGAGCCTCAGTTTCCTTGGCAATGAAATGAGAATAATGTAAGTTCTCTCCTGGTCCTTTTCTCCAGATCTACTCTCTACACATCCACATCCTGCTCTGTGACAGGGAGACTAACTTATATGAACTATACCAATGGTTCTCATCCAGGACAGTTCTCACCCATCTCCCCAGGGACATTTGGAAATAGCTAGACACGTTTTTGCATATCACAAAATGCAAAAAAAAAAATGTACCCTGCAAAGCCACAGGAGCCCAGCTGCCCATGGCTTTAGGAGCCTACCCATTGTGTCAGTGTGGCCTGGACGTGAGACATGGAGTCAGAGGTCATCAGCATCTGATGGGTAGGAGCTAGGGCTGCAGTTAAACATGCTACAATGCATAGGACAGTTCTCTACAACAAAGAATTATTCAAACATAAATGTCAATAGTTCAAGGACTGATAAACCCTGGACTGCCCCAGCAGGTTCTCTTGCCCTCTGGTTTGTGGGTGACTTCAGTCAGTGGAGCAGCCTAACAGGAAACAGCAGAGGAAGGAAAGGAAGGTTACGCTATCAATTCCCATTGCTCCCACTCCACGGAGTTACCTTAAGTTGGCTGTGTATCCCCATCAAAGGCCCCTGCTCTACCTGAGGCAGGCTTTCTTCCTTCTGGGTTCTGGCAACTGCTACCTATCCTCACTTTTTCAACATAGAGGTGGTAACACCTCTGTTGCCACCTTTGTAAAGAAAGTAAAAAGTGAAAAGGCAATGTTCTGGACAGCAACTAACAGTCTACACAATGCTGTAATCCTGAGATGCAGTGACCTCCTAGACCCACAATGAATAGAGATATGATCCACCCAGGCTCCATACTTCTTGCCTTCCCTTGGCAGCAATAATGGCTTTGAAAGGCTGCTTCCAAGATGCCCAAAGTCCTGTGTGTCTGATGGTCTCCTTCTGCTGAGGAGACCATATTGTGCACCCTGGGTGCACAATGTAAGTGCCCTGAAATGCTGACATGCCAACTTCCACAGAATTTCCAAGAGCTCCATTTCCAAATCTCCATTCCTTTCCTCTTTAAAGAAGGCAGCAACAGTGATGGTACCACCGCAAATCAAAAAGACAAGGACAGGTAGCAGTTGGGAAAGGTAGGGGAAGAGGTGTTACCACCCCTAAGCCAACCATTTTTTTAAAGCACAGTTCCCTTTCAAATTAACCCTCCTCTAATTATCATAATGTTATTGTATCATCTGTTTCCATTTAGGATTCTGAGTGGTATCAGTACCAACCTCACATGGCTGTTAAAGCTTTCAATGAGATAATAGAAATGTTTGGCACAGAGAGAGGCCTGTTGTAAATGCCAGTAAATCATAATCTTCTCACAGGTGCATTTTGGGCATGGCTGTTACTCTGGGTCCTCCTAACAGATGATCCTCCCTTCACATGAGCCACCTAAAAATTTCTTTTTTAATTTGCAGCATACTTAAATCTTAGGAGTAATTCAATTTTTTTTTCCACAGCTGTGCTCCAGTGTCCAGAGAGAGCCTTTTTGCCACAGTGCTCAGATATGGCATTAAAATATGTGGTGCATTGGAAAGCCTTTGCAGAAATTCCGGGCCGATATCTGCTCTCAGACTGCAAGACATTATTTGTGTCCCTGTCACATAAATTTGGGAGCCCTGTCTGTGCTGGCCTTTTTCTCTCCAGGTTTCCTGACTCAGTAGTAAAAATGGATGAGCCCAATTTGTATTCCTAGTGCCAAGAGGAAAACGGTAGGGTTATAGCCTACTGCATATACAGTTGAACAGGATTCAAACTGGGCAAGGGAAATCGCCATGCTTCTGCCCAAGGGAGCATGGGACCTTGGGCAGCTTCTTCGTGGGTGAAATGCATGACCAGAGTCCAGGCATTGAGCCTGATTGAGGAAATGCAGGAGCCTATGGGGCAACTCATTCATCCCAACAATCCATATTGATATTTGAGAGCACTTCTGATGCTTTGGCATTTAAGCTTCTTCCATGCTCTTATCTCCAGGATAGAGAATAATAATAATATAGATAATGTTCATATTCTCATTTACTGTCTCGTTTAGAACTTGCAAAAGCCCTATGAGGTAGGTGTTCCTATTGGCCCATTTTCAAGATGAGAACACTGAGAACTAAGGGAATGTAAATCATGTACTCTAGTTTAGTGGTAAATTAGGGTTCATAGGCAGACAGTTCGACTCTAGAGTCAGACCAACCAATATGAGCATAAAAAAGTTACTTTGCCTTGCTGACTTTCTGTCCTCTATGACACAGAGATCATGGTTCCCACTTGACTGTTCAGTCTATAGCCAATAGTAAGGACTGGCAACTCGAACTATTATTAATGACTAAGGAACTTCTAGTCTGTCACCCCTGAGTTCCAATCCTGCTCTGCCTCTTAAGAGCTATGCTTCTAGGGCAAATCATTTAACCTGCCTGGGCTCATTTTTCTTATGTGCAAAATGTCTGCCTTACAGGGTTACCATGAGGAATCAAAAATAAATGCAAAGCTCTCCAGAGTGGAGCGCCCACACACTCCAAGGTGGGGTTCATGACGATCCACTGGGGTACAGAAAAAACTAGAATTTCTACTGGTAATTGATTTAATTTGACTCCAAAGAAAATTAAGCTTTTATAATATTTAATATGTGTGTGTATATATATGTATGTATACACACACACACACACACACACACACACACACATATATTTTCTTTTCTTTCTTTTTTTTTTTTTTTGAGACAGGGTCTTACTCTGTCATCCAGGCTTGAGTGCAGTAGTGAAATCATGGTTCACCGTAACCTCTATCTCCCTGGCTCAAGTGATCCTCCTACCCCATTCTCCCAAGTAGCTGGGCCTACAGGCCTGTGTCACCACACCTAGTTAAATTTTGTATTTTTTATAGAAACAGGGTTTTGCCATGTTGCCCAGTCTGGTCTCAAACTCCTAATCTCAAAGGATCTGCCCAGCTCAGCCTCCCAAAGCGCTGGGATTGCAGGCATAAGCCCTCACTCCCAGGCTCATATTTGATCTGTACATCAACTCTTTTATTTATTTTGCAATTTAAAGTAGCCGGTGACACCCTCTTATTCATTCATTTGCTTTTAGCAAATTGCCTTGTGTGGCCATTTATATATGCCTGGGTAAATTTAGGGGTTATAATACCAGGTTTTATGACTTAAAAAACATTACTGCCAAGAATCTATTCATTAAAATATTAATAGGTAAATGCAAGTGAGCAGCCAGAAAATGATGGAACTCACCCTTCTTTCACTTCTTTTTTTTTTTTTTTTTTTGAGACGGAGTTTCGCTCTTGTTACCCAGGCTGGAGTGAAATGGCACGATCTCGGCTCACCGCAACCTCCGCCTCCTGGGTTCAGGCAATTCTCCTGCCTCAGCCTCCTGAGTAGCTGGGATTACAGGCACGCGCCACCATGCCCAGCTAATTTTTTGTATTTTTAGTAGAGACGGGGTCTCACCATGTTGACCAAGATGGTCTCGAGCTCTTGAGCTCATGATCCACCTGCCTCAGCCTCCCAAAGTGCTGGGATTACAGGCGTGAGCCACTGCTCCCGGCCCTCTTTCACTTCTATTTGGGTTCTTCATGGGCCACCTTAAAAGGCAAAATGAATGATGATATGAAGGTTGCTGACAAAACACTGCCCATACCGATTCAAAGGTAATTATCACAGAATGGTTTGGAATATGGATCTCCACCCATTCTTATTAATCATAAATCTTTCCCTATCTCTAACTTGTACCTGGAGATACCATCTAATGACAGTACATGATAACCACAACTAGCAACACACCAAATATTATTTATTGTGACTTAATTTCCTCCTTTTAGAACTGCTTAAAGCTTGCGTGTTTCATAAGGTACTCAAAACACACCCTTTGCCACTGTGTAAGTGGCTAATCAAATGTAATTATAACAGTGGCATGTGCTTCAAATCGCTTTTGTGGATGCAGTGTACAATTAAGTGTGGGAACACCTAAGCTTAAGTATATGATAATTAACTCAAAATCTGCCATGCAGTAGATTCTTAATAAAAAGCAACTATTTCCTATTTGTTGAGCATTTACTATGTACAATTTTTTTTACAAATCTTAAAACACTTTCATTATGAAAAATTTCAAACACCCAAAGCACAGCATCATTTAATGACCCCCATGTGCCCCAAACCCAACTTCAACGATCAACGTCATTTTGCCAATCTTGTTTTATCTCTTCCCCTACTTATCTTTCCAAACTATTTTAAAGTAAATTCTATATTCTTTCCTCTGTAAAGAGCTCTGCACAGATCTCTAACTGATAAAGGCTTCTGTTTAATCACCTTGCCATTTTCACACTAAAAATTCTCTTAATATGACATTATGCACCATAACATACACAGACTAATTCTCTTAATGTTATATACTGTGCAATTACTATTACATCTTTTGAAAATGCAAGTATGATCAGATTCCTCCAGGGGTACCCCATCTTCTCTCCTTCACAACCATACCCATTCTCTTCACAGAGGCAAAGTCTCACACCACTTGCTCCTGCTGCCTCCACCCCAGTCTCCTGGTCTTCCCACCACGCTCAGGGCACATTCCTTCTACGGTCCCTGAAATACCTCCTCAGTCCCTCCCTGCTCAGCACTCTGCCCTGCTGGCCCCTTTCCCTGTTCTCCCCAGGGCCAGCTCCTTCTCAGCCTTCAGGCCTCAGCTCTAAAGTCGCCTTGGCAGAGAGGCCTTTCCTGACTCCACAGGAGACCCCACTTGCCGTTTTGCTTCTCCACTGAATTACGCTCATATGTCTCTGAGCACTCGTCACAAACCTGAGGTTTGTAACTTGCTTCTTGCCTATCCCCTTCATTGACCAGGAAGAGCTGAGTCTGTTTTATTCACTAGCTTTGTCCTGGGGTTGAGCCATAGGCTTGGGAGCCAGTGGCAGCCCACACAAATTGTCAAACAGAAAGGAACAATGAAACCAGTATCTTACCCCATGCCTCCCGTTCATTCCCATCTTACCTTTCAGCATCTGTTCTTGCTTCTCCTCCAACCTGTAGGGTCTTCCACCTCCCTTCTCAATGGCCCATTTGTCCTTCACCCCATCCTCCCCATCCCACAAGATTCAGGTAAGGTGAGACCTCCTTTGGGAAGCCTGAGCTGCCTCTGTCCTTACTTCCCTCGCCAAGTTCATTGTGTCACTCATGCATCCTTCCCTCACTATACTCTGCGCTCCTTGAAAACCCTGGCCCCTGTCCTACTCATCTTTGCAGTCCTGCACAAGCATGGGATCTCCATCAAGTTTTTAGGACCAGACAAAGGAATCAGCCAGGGGAGGAAGGCAGAGTTAAGCCTAAATGGTCGAGAAGTGCAGAGTAAATAACATAGCAGGATCAAGAACAGGGCCCAAGGACATAATGGGGCACCATACCAGGAAGGTTTGGATCAATCATTGAGATCTAAAACCCTGAACAAGTGAGAAGGTCCCAGGCTTCCATTTAAGGATGTGCCAGCTGTGATCTCAGGGAGATGAAACCCTTTAAACAAACAGAATAATCAGAAAATAAGCTCCCCTAGGAAGACACTTCTCTAGGGGAGGAATTTTTACCTGTACCATTCACTGCTGTATCTACAGGGACTGGTACACAGTAGGTGCTCAAAAAAGATTTCTTGAATAAATAAATAAATGGATAAGTAAACTCGGGGCTGGTTGAAGACAAGGCAAAGATACAAACTGGAGACAAGCAGAGACAGGATAATGATTATTTCCTCAGCAGCCCTGGGAAGCACCTGAGAAACCAGACACAAAGCTGCCGACCCTGTGATGGTCAATACCAAACCTATTTCATTTAAACTGGTATTTCCAGTGCCTACCTGAGCCTGGCTGCCAACAGTGCTCAAAAATTTGCTGTGGAATACGTGACTGCTTTTGCAAGATGAACGCTAGCATTATTTAGCTTAAAATGAATTAGGGTTTTCAATGCTCCCCATGTCTTTAGCGAAAATTCTATATTAGTTCAATTTCTAAGTTTTTGTTAGCTCTGTTTTATAAGTGTTGAATCAATTCCAACTTATCAATCAAACTCAGAGTTGTCATTAGAGCATCTGCTTTGCTAACATGAGTGTGTTTATATTTTATTGAGCTTTCTACTTTTACAAGCCCGACATCCTAGTACACGCCAGGCCATCTCCAGATCAAGAAACTATAAATGAAACACCAGCATTTTATGAGCTATTAATAGACCATCAATGAGGATAGGGGAGAGGTTCTGAAGACTCATAGATTTGGCAAATTTTACGTTAAACGAAGAATTAGTCAATGCAGGATTGCTCGGAGCCTTTGTTATATTAATGTGAGATTATGATTCCACTAAGAGAGGGTGTCAAAAGATGTGCTTCTCAAAGTTATTTACTAGTGGAACCCTATTTTAGGTGTTTTTCATGGAACACCATTTAGCAATTCTGAGGTCACTATTCCCAAAACACAGCTTAGAAAATGCTGTTTTCCAGAATATCAAACCATGAGGCTTTTCTGCATTTCCCAAACTACTTAGTTTGCTTAAATGACTGTTCTGCCATAATTAAGGGAGGTGTGCACTCATTTACACCTCTCACCTACTCCTAAGAACAGAAGCACAAGAATCCAGAGATTGGGCTTTGATGTGAGTTTGGCTTAGTACAAATTACAGCTCTGCCACTTACCAATTGTGTAACATCCTACAAATTCATTACTTCTTAGCTTTAGTTTTCTCATCCATAAAAATAAGAACAGTCACAGCACAGTAGACAGACTCCATAGTCATCATGGTCGGTGATAACCATGACAGGTCATGGCAAGGCCTGGCACAGAGCAGGTGATATTTCATTCATGGAATATCAGGCACAGTGGAGAGTCTGAATGCAGCTATAAAAAAAAAAACAAAAATAAAAAACAGACAAAAGTCCCCTGCCCTTGGGAGATTCTAACCCAGCAGCGATAGACAGAAAGGTACACAGAGGTGGACAGGACTGCAGCCAGGGTGGACACCAGAACTCTAGGACATGGGAAGTCTGTGGCCGAGTTCCTGGTGAAAGGAAAGCTATGAATTGTCCTGCTGGCCAAGATCTGCCTGAATGCTGCCTGTGCACTGTGGCTATAGCCTAATTAGTGGCAGAGGATGCCTTGATCCCTCCTGTTCCTCAGTATGATGGGAGCTCACAACAGCAGAACACCTGTGCCACCTCACACTAGAGCATCTTTGGACACACATACCAGCCAGCCCCATAGTGAGGACCAAAGATTCAAAAGGAGACCATTTCAAGTCAAATTCATCAATTGGAATGCAATCTCTATGTTTGCTGCTAGAGAGGGATCCCACAGATACTTGAGGGTGATAGAGCCAGGCCAAGAGCCTAGAGCCTTGTTTACTTTAAAGAAGTTCCTGCAACTTTTTGAAACAGCAACCCACACCTCGATGAGCAGATGCACTGTGCCTTTTTGTACTTGTCTCCCAGTGATGGAGCCGAAGGATCCACTGAGCTGCCTACATCTTCTCCATCACCTGCCTGCCTGGAAGATGGAGAAATTGTCTCTAATGCACTTGATTTTTCTCCTGCTTGCCTCCCTCCCATGGTAGCTTTCTTATAGGTGCTGGGCATTTAATTGTACATGTCGCTATTCATCGTGCCCAGAGCTCGAGCAGGGGCTGCTGGCCCTGGCTTCTTCACTCTGCAGGCTGAGCACACTTTGATTCCTGTCCCACCCGCCTCATGAATCACAGTTCATGTTCTCATAATTATCTCATGTTTGGGGCACAAGAGGGAGATCCTAGCAAGCTCAAGAAGAAGGTGAAATATTTAGTTTGCACCAAATGAGGAATACAACTCTGCATACTTCCTTTGTATATCAATTAGCAGCATATGGTGAGAGCCAAACACACTAATAAAGTTATAAAGAAATACAGGGGTTAGGGAGACAGATGCTTCCTCATAGGTGCCTGCAAGAGCACATGCTGCGAACGTTGCAATTTCCCAAACAGATTGTGTGAACACCTGCAGATATTCCAGGGCCCTCCTCTTCTCAAGTGCTCTCCTTGGTGTCTCCTTCTACAAGATCATCATAATTCAGAGAGAGTTATGGTGTTTGGGGTGGAGAGGCTATGTGACAAGTTTCATCTTACCCCTAGGGCTGGCTGGAGTACTGTGATGAGAAGGATTCTGAGGCTGCACTTGGGCTCAGTGGGAACAAAGGCAGTGATGAGTTACTGCATTTGTCACAGTGGGGCATGGAGTAGGTGCCTATGCACATGTCTGCAAATGGAAAGAACCCTGAGAAACCAAACAGCCTGCGGCCCTGAGGAAGTCATTCCTTTTCCTTAGCCTTGGTTTCCTGATCTGTAAAATAAACATGGTGATAATATTTCCATGAAGGTGTCATGGTAAAGATCAAACCAGTGAAGTGTGTAAAAAGGCTTTGAGAACTATAAGGCATTATGCAAATAGGAGGTAACATAATTGTGAAAATATTTATGCTCAAATAACTATGTATGTGCCTGAGTGTATGTGTGTGTTTGCTTTTCTAATGCTCTTGAGAGAGGTTTCTGAACCATGGCACTTTGACACTTCGTATTGGATCATTCTTTGATAGTAGGGGCTGGTTGGTGCCTTGGGCTCCACCCACTCAATGCTGGTAGCACCTCAACCCCAGCAGCGATGACCATCAAACATGTCTCCAGACATTGATTGCCAAATGTCTGCTCAGGGGAAAATTGCTCCTAGTTGAGAGCCACTGGTCTAGTGCAGTAGTTTCTCCTCTGGCTGCACATTAGACTGGCCTGGGGAGCTTTTATAACAATATCCATGGCAGGCTTCAAGCTCCAACCAGGAAGTTTTTATTTAACTGGCCAGGGATGGGTGGAGCAACAGCAACTATCCCAAGGTGATTCCAATACACATTGCAGAATTGAGAACCTTTCACAAAAGAAGGAAAGACTCCTTTCTAAGAGAACATAGGTTTTCCTCTCTGAAAAGCTACAGTCCTCATGGGTTCTCCAGCTGTACAGAAGACATGAAGCCACATGCTCTTTTAGTGAAAGGTTAAGGGTCCTTCCTGTGGGGAGAAATTAAGGAGGAGGTTCCCCACCCCCCAACCCAAAATGCAATGTCCTTCCTCCATTCAACCACAAGAATTTTATTTTTTAAATGAGTCTATGAACAATTTATCCTTTCACAGATGACTGAGAGAATGCGACGAAGGAGATAATGAAACAGGATGGATATCCATGCACATCCATCTTGAAGCAACTTTTCAAAGACAATGAAAGCCCTAACATCCCTTTGATGAAATGAAGCTAGAGAGAAACATAGCGAGTAACATATGACTGGGTACAAATGGTAAAATTAAAGGCAAACATTGTTGATGAGCTCACTAGAGCCTGAAGTACTGAAGCACAATATTAGCCTTGGTGGAAAATAACTTCATTGAAATATGTCCTTCCTGCCACACAGCTTTCCTAAGGCTCTGAAAGCATTCATCTCTTTCAGGCTCTTGCTCTGTCACCAGGCATGTTCAATAGAATGAACAGAAATGAGAGTTTGGGAGTGAAAGTAAAGGATAATTGAAGTCTTGCCTTGATCTACTGTTACAACCAAATAATCAGAGAGACAAATACTCAGTCCCTGCTTAGACCCTCATGGAAGCCCTTCAGCTCCTGGGGCCAGTGGAACAGTCAGTCCATCAGCATATACTTACAGGACACCCACCATAAATAAGTCACCATGCTAAGATCTCCAGGGGATACAAAGATGGATAAGATGCAGATCCTGCCTTCTAGCTGTTTGTAGTCTAGTTAGGGACCTATAGAAACAAAATCAATAATACTGAATGGCCTGAGCCTAAGTCAAAATGAATGACATCAAAGAGAGACACCAAGCTGGGGGGTTTCACAAACCAAGTAAAAAGTGGACATGGAGACAGAGCAGTGCAATCAGTCCCTTGACATTGTTTCTTACAAACTGATGTGCATGGGGCTGTTAGCCTCCTGAGTGAAGGAGGAAAGCACCTAGCAGAGACTCATGTAACAGAGAAAAGATGGAAAGACACCTGTTTCCTCCTTGGACACAGCAATTAGCTGTGTCCCTGAGTAAGAGACGTGGGGTGGAGGAAGCACAGGCAGGAGCAAAGGGGGTGAGGCAGAGGGTCAGAGGAAAGGATTACCTCCGTTCTCTGAGTGGAACAATGGTGAGACAAGCAGGGACTTGGTGAGGGTGCAGAGCAGGGGAAGTTCTTGCCCTTTGCCATGGAGCAGAAGCAGCCTTCGGGGAAGACCTTGGTTTTTCAGCAGAGAAAAAGGGGATCTTGGTATGTGGCAAGGATGTGACCAGGGTGCTCTCAGGAGAGCAGTATGAAGCTGTGCATGTGGGACCCCTGTGTGTCACCCTTTTGGAATTGCTGGATGCATTTGGCATATCTTTTAGGGATCTGTCTATCAGCAGATATCTTCATTCTGAGGTTGGGAGCTGGGGAAATGCTCTGTGCTACCAGTGGATGGGCCAAAGGAAGGTAACAAAGCAGAAAACACTGGAGGAAAGCCTGCTTTGATTATGTTTGCCTGTAAAAATACGTGTGAGGTGAGCAGTACCGTAAATAATCAGCACTACACCAGCTGAGACCAACATGTCACTAGGACCAAGCCCCTGAAATCTCTCTTGGCCAAGGAGGCTGTGCTTGAACCATTACCCCAGCCCTGAGGGTGTCAAGGAGCCTAATCTAGTGGCTCGTGTCCCCAGCAAGGCTTCGCTTGGGCCACCTGAAATCCCAGCTGGGACTTCTGTATTGTTGCTATGGGGCTATCACTAGTCCACCCCCTTTCTCCACTTGGGGCAACCACCTAGTCCAGGGCCCTTTCTCTGCTACCTCTTAGCTATTCTCCTTGCTCCTAGAGCATATGTTTCACACAGCAGCAGAGCGAGCCTTTGGAAGCTCCAATTAGACCACAGCACCGCCCTGCTCAAAAAACTTCCAGTGGCTTCCCTTCTTACTTATGGTGAAATTCACATTTCTTTCCATGCCCGTTTGCCCCACAGTGTCTACCCTGCCTGCTCCCCAGACTTTTCTCCAACTCCATCTTGCTCATTTCACTCCAGTGCCAATGGCTTCATCCTAGACCTACAAGCCTTTAACCCATTTTCTACTCAAGAGTCTTTGCACTTGCTGACAACGTATTATTCCCCGTATATCTCATAGTTGTTCCATCTCCTCATTCAGGTCTCTACTCAAATATTACGTCTCCAGAGAGCCCCTCCTTGACTAAAGAAGTTCCCATCACTTTCTAGCTCCTTACCCTACTTAATACTTCCTCCTAGCACTTACCTCCCAAAATCACATAATGAATTTACTGAAGTGCTTATTGTTTATCCCTCATAATAGAATACAAACTCCAGGGGGACAAGCGATGCCTGGTGCCTCGAACAGTGCCTGCCACATACTAAGCACACAATAAATACATATTCAATGAAGAATGAGCAACCTCTTCCAAAACTATGAGGCAAATTCCTGAGCGCTCTCACCCCTCTTTAGAAGGAAGCCACTCACGGGCACTGAGCTTTGTGGTTACAAAAGGTCCCCAGGACATTTGGCTCTAACTGAACAGTCCTGTGTGTTCCCTAACCATTCCAGCATGAATCAGCACTGGTGGTTTATTAGCTATTTTTGTTCATTTGTTTTGGCTTCTTTCTGCCCAGGTGAGTACCATCCCCACAAAACAAGAATCATGCCTGTTTGTTAAGTGCTGTAACCTCAATGCCAGGCAAAGAATAAATGCTCAGTAAAAAGTTGTTGGACATAAATCTAACTAAGCCAAGATTCCATTGGTTGCTTAATATTTTGCACCCAAGGGCCAGATCTTACATTTGCTATTACTAAACACTATTGTGTTAGATTCACCTCATCATTCCTGTCCATCCAAATGTCTGAGATACTGCTTCTGTCATTCAGCATATCCCCATCCCTGGCTCTCTATGGAAACGTCATAAAGCTGCTGCCATACTGCCCAAAGTAATTTATAGATTCAATGCTATTTCCACCAAATTACCATTGACTTTCTTCTTAGGATTGGAAAAAACTACTTTAAATCTCATATGGAACCAAAAAAGGAGCCCAAATAGCCAAGACAATCCTAAGCAAAAAGAACAAACCTGGAGGCATCATGTCACTTGACTTCAAACCATACTACAAGAACTCAGTAACCAAAATAGCATGGTACTGGTACCAAAAAGATATATAGACCAATGGAACAGAACAGAGGCCTCAGAAATAACACCACACATCTACAACCATCTCATCGCTGACAAACCTGATAAAAACAAGCAATAGGGAAAGGATTCCCTATTTAATAAATAGTTTCGGGAAAACTGGTGAGCCATATGCAGAAAGCTGAAACTGGAACCCTTCCTTACACCTTATACAAAAATTAACTCAAGACAGATTAAAGACTTAAACATAAGACCTAAAACCATAAAAACGCTAGAAGAAAACCTAGGCAATACCATTCAGGACATATGCATGGGAAGACTTTATGACTAAAACACCAAAAGCAATGGCAACAAAAGCCAAAATTGACAAATGGGATCTATTTAAACTTAAGAGCTTCTGTATAGCAAAGAAACTATCAGCAGAGTGAACAAGCAACCTACGGAATGGGAGAAAATTTCTGCAATCTATCCATCTGACAAAGGGCAAATATCCAGAATCTACAAAGAACTTAAACATATTTACATGAAAAAAACAAACAACCCCTTCAAAAAGTGGGTGAAGGATATGAACAGACATTTCTCAAAGAAAAAAACACTTATGCAGCCAATAGACATGAAAAAATGGTAATCATAACTGGTCATTAGAGAAATGCAAATCAAAGCCACAATGCCATACCATCTCATGCCAGTTAGAATGCCGTTCATTAAAAACTCAAGAAACAGAAGTTACTGGAAAGGATGTGGATAAATAAAAATGCTTTTACACAGTTGGTGGGAGCGTAAATTAGCTCAACCATTGTGGAAGACAGTGTGATGATTCCTCAAGGATCTAGAACTAGAAATACCATTTGACTGAGCAATCCCATTACTGGGTATATACCCAAAGGATTATAAATCACTCTACTATAAAGACATATGCACATGTTTATTTATTGTGGCACTGTTCACAGTAGCAAAGACTTGGAACCAACCCAAATGCTCATTGACGATAGATTGGATAAACAAAATGTGGCACATACACACTATGGAAGACTATTCAGCCATAAAAAAGGATGAGTTCATGTCCTTTGCAGGGACATGGATGAAGCTGGAAACCATCATTCTTAGAAAACTGAAACAAGAACAAAACCAAATACCGCATGTTCTCACTTATAGGTGGGAGTTGAACAATGAGAACACACAGACACAGGGAGGGGAACATCATCACTGGGGCCTGTCATGGGGGTGACGGTTGAGGGGAGGGAGAGTATTAGTAGAAATCCCTAATGTAGATGACAGGTTGATGGGTGCAGGAAATCACCATGGCACATGTATACCTGTGTAACAAGCCTGCAGATTCTGCACATGTACTCCAGAACTTTTAAGTATAATTTAAAGAAAAGAAAAGAAAAAAAAGCTGCTGTCACATCATTTTTAAGCCAGTGAAGACAGTAGCAGACAAGTGTCGTCTGTTCCGGCAGACAACCCTCTTCCTGCCTCCTCTGTCTCACTGCTGATCATGTTATAAAACTCAGGGTTTAGCCCCAGCCCCCTCTTCTACATACCACCCTTTTGCTTCCCCACTCTCCAAAAAGAGGAGGCACAAAATAGACAATGGGCTTGGGAACAGGCTAGACCAAGGTTTGAATCCCTGATTCTTCACTTAATTGCTTTGTAAATGCTGTTAATTCCTTCTGCCTCCCTGCATTTCAGTTTCCTTTATCTGAGACAGAGATAAATTTACCACCTATAGAAGTATTGTGCAGACTAAACACGGTGACATGAAGTACCCAGTACCATGCTAGGCACTTGAGAAATGTGGGATCTATGTGCATTTAAAACAAAACAAACAGGCTGAGTGCAGTGGCTCACCCTTGTAATCCCAGCACTTTTGGAGGCCAAGGAGGGTTGCTCACCTAAGGTCGGGAGTTCAAGAACAGCCTGACCAACATAGAGAAACCCCAACTCTACTAAAAATACAAAATGAGCCAGGCATGGTGGCACATGCCTGTAATCCCAGCGACTCTGGAGGCTGAGGCAGAAGAATTGCTTGAACCCAGAAGGAGAAGGTTGTGGTGAGCCAAGATTGTGCCACTGCACTCCAGCCTGAGCAACAAGAGCAAAACTCCATCTCCAAAAAAAAAAAAAACAACAACAACAACAACAACTCTGGCAGGACAAATTTGGAAATAGGAGAGGAGAGTGAAATCCAGGTATTTCACTAAATCATTTCTAAGACAGAGTGGGGGAAAAAAAAGAGTCCAATACATCTGCAAAATAGTCTCCAATCAAAGGGCATGTAGACAGCCGTGGTGACTGGTTTAAAGTCCCCATGCATCCATGTACCTGAAGAAGGCTTGTAAGGCTTGTATGTGGAGGGAAAAAAAAGGAGTGAAGTGCATGGAAACACAGGAATACTGGTAGACTGTTGAAGGGCCAACCAGCAGGCCTGTGGCTCCTCGCTCCGCCCCACCCTGCCATCCTTACAGCACTCTTCAGCAAGCTCACCCAGCTGGCATTTTTGCATCTATCTAAAACTCATTTAAATAATGGAGCAAACGTAAAGATGGGGAAATAATCATAAAAAGCTCAGGGAAAGGTATGCAAATAGGAAACTCCACAAACTCGGAGGGGGCTGGTAGAACCAAGATAATCAGAAGCACTATCAACACACCCAGGTGTGCGCTCACTGGGAGCCTGAGCGGGGAGCTCATGCCAGGAGGCAGGAGGGGCACCCCCTCCCTGCTTAGGGTCTTGTATCTGATTTTATTTATAAGCCTGCTGTTTCTCTCAAGCTCCAAAGGAGGCTGACAGATGGAGTTCAGCCATATTTGGGAGTGAAGGAAAGTGTAAGTTAGGTGTTTCCCGTAATGTCTCTTCTCAGTACTGTTCCAGAAATATGTCCATCCTTATAAGCAAGCCCCAGGGATGCATTAAAAATGAAGTCCAATATCACTGCCCTTCGGCTCAAAGCTCTCAGTGGCTTTCACCTTGCTCAGAATAAAGGCCGCCCTCCTTTTCCTCCAGCGAAGACTGGCCCTCTGACTTCAGCCCCTCCCTCCTTCCCTGTCTCTGTCTAGACTTCTCTGCTCCTTGCAGATCCATAAACCCACCCCAGGGCTCTCGTTTCAGCTCCTTGCTCACGTGTCCCTCTCTTCTTTCAGTCTTGGCTCAATTGTCGTGGTCTCTTAGAGCCTCTCTCTGTTCATGCAAACTAACTGCAAACCCTCCCTCCTCCTGACTCTCCCTTTCCTGGCTTTGTCTTCACTGGCGCTGACCACCATCTAGTATAACTTACATTCAGCTTCTCATTTTCAGAATCTCTTTCTCCTAACTAGAATGTAAGCACAATGAGCACAGGGCACTTGGTCTACATCTCTACCAGCATCTCCCCAGCACTGACAACATTACCTGACACATGGTAGGGACTTAGTAAACAAAGATTTGTTGAATCAATGTCTTCGTTGAGTAAAGCTACACACATTCCTCCCGTTTTTCCTTTTTTCGAGCTTGTTGCCTGCTGAGCTGACTAAAGGAGCTAATTCCTGATAAAAAGCGTATGTGCTACACCTGGTACAGGATACATATTTAACAAATAATGGCTGCTATTATTATTGGCCAAGTTTAACCTCTGTGAAGTGAGCACTGGTGGCAGAGCTATCCTCATTGCGGTGCTCAAGGAGAAACTGAATGAGGATAGTGGTGGAAAGCAAGGCACGGTTCCGTGCTACTGACACACAAAAAAACTGGGAGCAGGGCTGAACCAGAGGGTAGGACTCAGAGGTCAGGCAGGAAAAGTTGAGAAGACAGAGAGTAGAAATCATAACCGGGGTGACTCTCTAGCCTGTGGTCTTTCAAACTACAGGAATAACCAATGCTGGCTATAGGCAGTGTGTGTGAGGAGAGGGAGAGGGGGAGGGAGAAGGGAGAAGGGAGAAGGGAGAAGGGAGAAGGGAGAAGGGAGAAGGGAGAAGGGAGAAGGGAGAAGAAGGGAGAAGGGAGAAAGAAGGGAGAAAGAAGGGAGAAAGAAGGGAGAAGGGAGAAGGGAGAAGGAGGGAGAAGGGAGGGGATTATAAATTACTTGATGAGAATCTCACTCACTGGAACCCATCCTCCCAGAAACAAGCCTATCTCCTCTCAGCATCATTATCCTCAATTTATCATCTCTTCTCACTCTGTTTTCGGGCTTTTCATCAAGACAACAGTAGTCCCAGCAGTCACACCCACAACATGCTCTTCAGACATTTGCAGTCCTGTTTTTTAGCCTGGACTGAGTACTCAACATCTGTTTCAGAACTTATCTCAAATGCTTCTCTGTAGAGACATCTGCTGACCGTCCCGTCTGCAAAGCAGCCCTTTCCCCTTATTAGCTGTAGTCTTCATCACCCTGCTAATCCTCAAAAGCTGGTTCTGAGACTAGGAGCAGTAGTATCACCTGAGAACTTACCAGAAATTCAAAACCTTAGCTTTACCCTAAACTGAGTAAGCCAGAATTTACATTTCAACAGGATTCCGCAGACCACCAGGATGCACAGGAAAGTTTAAAAATCGTTACAGCACTTCTCACAGCCTTCAGTTACCTAATTTATTTAATAGTTGCCTATCTCCTATCTCGCTTTCAACCAAAAAGAAAGTTCTATGAAATCAGGGAATCTGTTTGTCCTGTTATCATTGTGTTTCCACTGCATAGCACAGTACCTGTTACATGATAGGTGCCAAGTAAGTATGAATGATTTAACGAATACATTAAAGAAAGAATGACTGAATAAATTTCCAGTTTCTTGAAACTCTAATGATTTATGATCAGGGGTCATCTCTCCCCAGTTCATTTTCCTGCTCGCTATAGGCGAAGTTGAGCTCACCTGCCTTCATCAGGTATTTAGACAGCATCTCCCATACAGGATGTCCTGTGCTATCACTGGGAAAGTGAAAAGCTGTGCCTGCTTACAAAGATCTCACAGTTTAAATAAAAGGTTGACTCAAGAGAAACAACTCCTTTCTTTTTTCTGAATATGTCTTTGGTTTCTAACCCCCTGTCTCCTCAACTCTCAACAGTAGGTATATTTTTCAGTCCTCACTTGCCAAAGAATGGTCCACTGTTTCTCCCCATAGAGTGTTTTCCCAATTAGATAAGTGGATCTTTTTTTTTTTCAAGTCTGTCACTGTTCATGCTTTTTCATTGCTAATGAGTTCTTATCAATTTCCTGAAAATGGTGCAAGCTGACCCACTGATGTTTTCAGAAACACATCAGAATCCCTACCCTCACATATGCAATGGGCCACCTTCAGTCCCATGGAATTTCCAGCCATCATAGCCTAAAAGTCCTCATTCGCTCATTTTTGCCTGGCAGATTACCTATCCCTCACGCCCTAGATAACTGTGTTTAAGTCTAGCTTTAACTCTAGCTTTCTTGCTTTTCCTTAGTCAATAATTCGCCAAGTCCCTTGCTGCCTGATATGCTCTTCTCCTTGCCTCTGAGGGACTCCTCTTTATCCTTGGAGATGCAATTTATGGTATAAGAAACTTTATTCCCACAATTGTTTACATCAACAATAAAGGACAAAAACTATGATCACCTTAGCATGGGCTGAAAAGGCATTTGATAAGCTTTTATGGCCATCCGTACTTTAAGTAAAACACACAAAGGAAATGTTTAAATATGATAAATACTTTGTAACAGAAGGTAATAACAAATATTAAAATAAGAATAACTTTTCATTAAAATCAGAAATTAGATATCAATGACTACTGTCACCAACATGTTAGTCAGCATGGTCTAAATGGTTCCAGCTAATGTAATAAGATAAGAAAAGTTAAATAAAAAGACCAAAACTGTAAAAGAACAGATAAAATTTTACTTTGCTTGGCTGATGATTTGATTGCATATGTAGAATGCCCATATAAGTTAACTTTTAAAATTCTATAATTAAGGAGAATATTTGATAAGGCTCAAGGATCTAAGAAGAATCTGAGGGGAAAATAGATTCTCTAACTAGCACTAAGTACCTAAAAATGGAAATAATTTTTAAATTTACAATAGTAAAAAAATGATTAAAAGGTAAATTTATTTATTTATTTTCTGAGACTAAGTCTTACTCTGTCGCCCAAGCTGGAGTACAGTGGTGTGATCTCAGCTCACTGCAACCTCTGCCTGCAAGGTTCAAGCAATTCTCCTGCCTCAGGCTCCCAAGTAGCTGGGATTACAGGTGTCTGCCACCATGCCTGGCTAATTTTTGTAGTTTTAGTAGAGACAGGGTTTCACCATCTTAGTAGGCCAGGCTAATCTTGAACTCCTGACCTTGTGATCCACCCACCTCAGCCTCCCAAAGTGCAGGATTACAGGCATGAGCCATCGCGCCTGGCCAAAAAGGTAAAATTTAACAAGAAAGCCATAGAACCTATATAAATAAAACTATAAAAACTTACTGGAAGACATAAAACAGATTTTGACCAAATGGAAAGAGAAACCAGGTTCTTCATTAGGGAAATGTAGTATCATAAAAGTGTCAAAATTATACATACATAAATATGTAAAATTTAATGATACTCCTATTAAAACATGAATAGAATTTTTCTTTGCTTTGAAGGTAAAATTAACTTCAGTTCATATAGATTTAAAAATTGCTCAATAATACTAAAATTTACACACACACACACACACACACACACACACACACACACACACACATATATATATTAAGATGAAGGATTTGGCTAACCAGACACCAAAACACATTACAAAACCTCTTTAAACAAATCAATATAATAATAGCATAGGGATAGAAAAATTAATCCGTGGAGAAGAAGATCCAGAAATAGATCCTAATGAATATAAGATTTCCATATATGGCAAAAGAGATATCTTCATCCAATGAGGAAAAGGTAGCTTATTTAATAAATGGCCATGCCCAGATGGCTCCTGGATTAAAAGAATAAGAAGCTGGACTATCTCATGCCACATAAAAAATAAATTCACATGTATTAAACAAAGCTCGCTATATAAAAAGTTATACAAAAAATTGCAAAAAAATTGTATTTACTTATACTCTAGGAGTGGAAGGCCTTCATACCCAAGAAGGGATCACTAGGTTTTAAAGGGAAATACAATACACATGTCTATGTAAACATCAACCACAAACTATGTGTGATTAAAACATGAATAGAATAAATGTACAAACATAGCGAATGGTAACATTTTCCAACTTCACAGAGAAATCAAAGATTTGGGAAACATTTGCAATGCAGGTGACAGATAACATGTTAATATCTATGCCATACAAACAGCTCTTACAAATTGACAAAGAGAAACAGTCCCACAGGAATATAAACAAAGAATATGAATAGGCAATTCACAGAATAGCAAACCCAACTGCCAATAGACATATGAAAATATATTCAGTCTCGTTGGTTGTCAGAGAAATGTAAATTAAAGTAACGAGTTATTATTGCACACTCATGTACCAGGCAAAAAATTTAAAAGATAGTTAAGACCTGTTGCTGGTGGGGATGATGGGAAAGTTCTCTTACTTATCACTGGCAGAAATACACAGCATTTCTGGAAACCACATGGTTTTAGAAATATGCATTAAGGCTTAATATGCATTAAGGCTAAAAACATGCATGCCCTTCAACCCAGAAATAGCATTCTTGCAGTTTTGCTCTACAGAAATAAAAGTTTCAGTGTCTAAAGATAGATGTTTAGAGATGTTTATTACAGAATTCTTCAATGAGGAAAAAATATGGAAAATAGTAAATGTCCATTAGTAGGGGCATATTTATTACATTATAGTATATTCACACTATGAAATATCATATTATATGATACAGCCAAATAAATAAATAAGAATTGGAACAATTATTGAGAATAGGATTATTGTGAAGTCCCAGATGTAAAGCAGTATGCATATTATACCACGCTTTAACAAAACATTTTTTAAAAATCCTATGTGTGTGTGTGTCTGTGTGTGTGTGTGTGTGTATGTGTGTAGATAAAAATAATTATGTAAGAATGGAGAACAGAATGGAAAATATGCAACCAATTATTAGCATGGGTTTATGGTGTGGTTGAGAGGGTCAGTTAATATGGAGTTGTGGCACTGATTAAGGTGGAGCTGAGCAGAGAGATGGCAGAGCAAAGCAAGCCCCAGAGAAAAAAAGACTATACTAACAAAAACATCAGCGAATCAGTGGGCATAATATGACTCCATTTTTGTATGGAGTGTTAGTGTGTGTGTGTTAGAAAACAAAGACACAGCACCTGATCTAAGTTACTTCTTACAGCTTCATCCCTGCCTAGCAGGCTAACATGTACGTTATGATATTTTTCAGCCAACCTAGACACCAACTGACCCCTCTGTACTCTTGTGTACGGTGTGGAAGTGCCTGCATTCTTTCGTCATGAAGAGAAGGTATGGAAATCTGTACAAACCTCAAGTGGGATGAGACAAGAGGATATAGGAGATGGAGTATTGGCTGGGGGAGATGATTACCCTTTATGAATATATCTAGTGGTGAGCCCCTACTGACTCATAAGAGTTCATTGTTAAACTTTCAGTTTACAAGACAGCTATTAAACCTAGCCATTATAGGCTGGCCATGGTGGCTCCCATTGGTAATCCCAGCACTTTGGGATGCCGAGGCAGGTGGATCACCTAAGGTCAGGAGTTTGAGACCAGACTGACCAACATGGTGAAACTCCATCTTTACTAAAAATCCAAAAAGTTAGCCTGGTGTGGTGGCACATACCTGTAACCCCAGCTGCTTGGAAGGCTGAGGCAGGAGAATCGCTTGAACCTGGGAAGCAGAGGTTGCAGTGATCTGAGAATGCACCACTGTACCGCAGTCTGGGCAAGAAGAGCTAAACTCCATCTCAAAAACAAAACACAACAAAAACCTAGCCATGATTAAACATTAAATGATATAAACTTATAATTAAATAAATTATATTAAAAACATGAGTAACAAATAGGTAATACTTACGACTTCTTCATTATTTTACTATTCTTACTATTATCTGTGCTCTTGAGAATGCTATACAATGGAGTGGGACTGCACATCTCTTTCCAGCTCCATTTTCAGTTAAGTCACATTGGTAGTTTGAAACCAGCCATGGTAGAAGTATTTACACCACAGAAATTGGCAACCACTACAAGACAGGGCTTGGCTTATTGTTTGGATCACTGCCTAGGGTTAAGAGGGTGATGGAGAAGATGTTCATAATGCAGATTAAACTTAATGGGCATGTCTGTAGCTGTGATATTGTGAATAGCATAAAATGTTGAGAGTGTATTTTTCGGGTTATCCAATTCAATGAAGCTGTGCCTAATGTCACTGACAAATGAGTAACGTTCTGACATGTTTTCTCTGTTTCACTTTTGTCTTACATAACGTTATAACATTACTGTATACCTTTGTTAACCTGAATGAAAATATCAGGCAACATTCATGTCTAACACAGACTTGCTTGTTAATTGCAACTATCATTTGTCTACGGATGCCAGAGTTTGGTAAAAATCAGCAAAAATGTTCGGTGAGAATTCAACTGTCTATCTACATGGGATTTATAGTAAAGAATATTCATATTTTTGTTATTTATAAATGGCATTCTATGTATCCCCACTCATAATAAGCTGATATAAGTAAAAACCTATTTTTCCCAGAGAACTCGTTATCTAAGATTTACCTGCTTACCACCACTTATCATTATAAGCGTGCACATTTAAAAAATACATGAACAAAAGAAAAATCTTAAATAATTAAATGGCACCTCCTCTGAGGAGCTTTTCCTGGTTCCCCCAGTTCTCCCTGCTTGATGCTCCACCATCAACTTTATGTAGCTCTTCGTTGTCGCACTTGCCCTTGGAGCAAGGACTGTGTTCAGTCTTCTCTCTCTCAGGGGCCACCTCACGCAGAGTAGCTGCCCAGTACATGAATCCATCAATCAACTGGGCAATCAGAATGAGGAAGGTGCATATGACAGAGGCTCAGAGAACAGATTTGAACTGGAAAATGTGGGCCAGCTTCCCTCAAAATGCTTTCTTGGGACCCCAGGGGACTGGCAGTAATTGAACTTTCAACTAGAATTCTGTGGCTGAGCTTGAATCCTTTATGGATTCATTTCATCAACAGAATTTCCAGCTCCTGCATTGTGAATATGCACAAGGATGTGTGCACTGTCTTTGTTTCTTTTGCCTGCCTTCTTTTTATCATCCTCATTTTCAGAGTATAAGAGTTACTCCATAAATAAAGACACAATCTCATATTCTTGACAGAAAAAGGTCCTGGCCCCTAGTAGGATTTTCTTATCTCAAGTTGATGCGTAGACTGAAAAATCTCAGTGGAAAGGTACATCTTGCTCTCTGAGGGTCTGTGTGCTGCAGCCAATATAGGTAACCACGACAGGGAGTAGAGACAGGCTGAGAATTACATTGTTACAGGGAAAAAA